>NW_024040152.1:31771509-32971509 GCF_014851395.1 Micropterus salmoides
AATTATTTTAAAAAGTGTCTGTGAATAAAATAATTTCGGGCGGAAGTACGTCATGCAAGCTGCGTGGTTTCAGTTATAGCGTCAATAGCAACCAGCATAGCAACTAAATGCAAGAAAAACTAAATGTAATGTACATTAACTGAACTAAGAATGTGAAAATAAAATTTAAGCAGTCAATTGGAGGAAGAAGAGAAGAACCTACTGTACTGTTATGTAAGAAGAACCTACTGTATTGGAGGTGGCACACTGTCTGGTGGATTATGACTGTAAAACTATTCTGTCATTTATTAAGTAAATTACGGCTACTTTTCTTTTTATTTAATTTATGTGTGCTGTGAATAGGTGCTATGACAATGGTTGAAAACATGGCTATAACTCATTATGAGAAAGGTGTATTGTAGAGTCAATACACATGTATGTTCCCTTTTAGTTTTACAAACTTATAGTTGATTCAGAGGATTCAAGATTCCATACTTTATTGTCATTTCAACTCAGTTGAAGGGGATTTGGTTTGGTGAGCTCACTAAAAAGAAAACAAAGCTCTCACACATAACCACATTTGTACATTACAATAAATAAGTAATATCACAATATGGTAAACACACAATTTTGTACTCATATACTAGTGGCAATATGTGCTTAAATATAGTACCTAAGCTTTAAAATAGATCAGACCTATTAAAACAACACGTCTTTGTGAACTTTGTAAATACAGGCCCTGTCCTGTCATACCAGTGATTACATTCCTAGTTATCATGGTCATCCTCAGTGTCATCCTCATTATCACCATCATCATTGTATACTAGTGTCTGTATGCTTGACATGGGGAGGGCCTGACACAAGTAGGAGTTGTCTACAGGAACAATGTCTGGTACATGTGGGTGAAACATCACAGTGGCTTGATATCGTTTTCTTTCCAGCTGATGGAGACGTTGGGTGAGCGCAGCTTTTGCACCAGGCTGATCTGTGTCTTTGATGGCAGAGCACAGAAAGGCATGCTGCTGATGGAGGTGTTCAATTACAGTTCTCATTTCCTGATAAAGCATGCGCTTTTCCTCAGCTGCCCGAGTCTTCATATGTAAGGCATCAATCCCTCGCCTTTTTAGAGTCCTCGAAACATTATCTTCTTCAATCTGAAAGATAAGATAAATAAAAAACGCTATACCATGTTACCAGGTGGTTTCAAAAATGATGGGCAGGTAGTTGTGGTTGGTGAGCGGTTGTCAGATTGTTTCTTGAGTGACTGCTGTGTGGTTACTAGGGTTAGGTAATTATACTTACAGTGTCATCAAAGCAGAAGTAGACTTGCCAAGAGGGATCACATGCTTCCTGAAAATCAATTATTGTAGGGAAGATGCTCATCTGTGGTGGCCACTGAATGCAGTTGTATTCTTTTATTGCCTGTCTCAGTCTCTTGTTGGAGCTGGCAATCTGCTTGGAAAGTCTAATGGCAATGCCCTGCCCATCTGTAGCAAAGATAGGAAACACGCATGCAGATAAATTCATTTATTAGTGTGTGTTATGGTCCTTTTCAAAGTTGAACTTAATATCTTAATGTAGCCCATCTACGTATCCACAGCACTTTACCTGGATATTTTCTTTTCAGATGGAGGAGGACTGTTCTCTCCCTTGATTCGGTTCTAGCTTTGAAGATTAGTTGTCCTCTGAGCTCACAGTCAACATCTTTAAGGGTAGACTGGAAGTCTGAGTCAGATTCTTGCCATCTTCTCCCAATCCGGTGTTTTTTCTCTATGTTCAGCAGAGAGTCCTCAATTCTACAATGGTCAGAAAAGAAATATTATTAATAGTTATTTACACACTTGCTCAGAGAACAGTGACAGATTACTGCTTACTCTGTTTCACACTCCATGTACGACTCACGAGTCCCAGATCTATACATAAAAATAAAAAACACAGCACAAAAATTCATTAGGTACCAAGCAGAAAGCATTTCTGTGGTTCACCCCAGACCAAAGAGTGCATACGTTATTAGGGAGGCCTTGGTGATAATTGATTACTAATCACAACATATTCAATTACTGCAGTATTATAGCAACTCTTAATTTATAACCATTGTAACGGTTTCCTTCAAAGCTATGCTGTTACTGTAATCACACCTACTTCCATGCTGAAGCACATCAGCAGGGCACTGAAAGACAGCTGTAATTACCATATAGTTTTACATAAACACATTAAACTCTTACTTGAACTTGTAGAACTGAATCAGCTGGATGATGTAGTCCCTTTTCCATTTACAGACAGTGTCTGGAGAACAGATAAAGACATTACTACTGCTCTAATACATTGTTTCATTTCATGTAACTTCACATAGCTTGCAGGATTGTATTTCATTACTGTACACGGAAAGGTAAGTATAACATATTTGCAATACTCTTTGCTAATAATTTGCATGACCTTCATACAGTGTTCAAGACATTCACCCATTCACTTCAGTTGCTTACTTATTGGTCTCTGTTTCTGATGGGCTAGCTCCATCTCTCTTTTCTTCCATTTCTCCATGTCTCCCTCAGAAACCAACACTAGACAACAAAAATAACAGAAAACAAGACATCAATACTACATACTCCATGCAAAATGCGCTTGTAAACAGAATCTAAAATTCTCCGGTTTACAACTATTGTTTCCTGCTTCTTATGTGCATTGTTTACCTGGTGCGTCTCTGATGACAGATGAGATGTCTTCTTGAGCGAGAATTGATATTTTCTCTGCTCTGTCTAGTCTTTGCAGGAGCTGCATCTCTGCAAACACAGTTTAATTTACTTATGCTGACCAATTTGTGAGTGATCAGCTTCACTCCAGAAAATATAAAATGTATAAACAGTGAACCACCAGCACAGAATTTTGACAGGTTATGCTGCTGTGGACAAACCTAGGTCAGTTGATTTCCTCCGTCCATAATGCAAAAGGGCATCAGTCAACAGATCGAGGCGGTGAGATGGAGTCATCTCCTTTGTGACTCTGGCAAATCTTCGGAGAAAAGACCACAGCCTTTCCATTCCTTCCCCGTCTGTGAGTCCAAACCCATCGAGCCGCCTAGTGCTGTACTTGATCTGTGATTAAAGCAAAGTGGTAGAATAGATGCTGACACTGAGCATGATCGTACTTCAGTGTAAACTGCTTATAGTGATCACGGTTACAGTGATCAACCACTTATATGGATTCAAAAGCTTGGGACAGAATCATTGCTGTAGAAATGCTGTGTAAATAATTTGTTTATAGTAATCAAGTAGTCCGCTTAGTGTGTTTCATATTGTGTGTTGCTGTGCAAATGTGATGTTTTCCTCTACTCACACTGCTGTGGTCTATGGAGTTATTTTGCCCTCCTGTTCCTGCTCTGCTGTTTTTTTGGGACTTTTATGGTACATAATGATTGTCCTGGCTCTCTCACAGCAGCAGCTAGGCCTACTGCATGTTACTTGAGTGGAGTGTAATGCTTTCACCTTGACCATTCAGACAGGGCTTGGATCAGGAGAGGGCCTAGGTGTAGCTTATTTTATTTTATCTTTAAAGGAACCCTCCACCGTTTTTTCATATTAAACAATGTAATTTCCTTAACTAAGACGAGTTGATACATACCTCTCTCGTCTCAGTGCGTACGCTCAATCGCGCGGCGATACTTTGAGTCCAGTTCATTCATTAGGATCCAAACAGAGATGAAGTTAGAAACGACCAAACACCTCCACGTTTTCCCTATTTAAATATAGTTACACGAGTAGTTACACGACCAAGTATGGTGAGACAAAATAAAACGTGGCGTGGTGTTTTTTGTCGCTTTTAACTTCATCTCTGTTTGGATCCTAATGAATGAACTGGACACTCAAAGTATCGCCGCGCACCAGAGCAATTGAGCGCACGCACTGAGATGAGAGAGGTATGTATGTATCCACTTTTCCTTTAAGTCAGAAAAAATAGTGAAGCTGTTCATGTTATTACTTTATATGCATGTAATAATTATACAAATTAGATAGTAATCTGCATAAAACATAAAAACAAATTTGGTTATAACAATCATCCGCTTATAGTGATTTGGCCCAGACAGATGTGAGATAAGCGGTTTCCACTGTATTGTCCAACAGTGCATCTCTGAAACAAGTTTAGACAAACACCAGTTGGGAAAAATGCCAGATTAAAGATTACTTTTAGGCACATCTACTTAATTTCAGCTGTGCAGTTTATAGACAGGAAAATTGAGGGCAAACAGGGAGTGAATGATGTGTGACACAGGTCCTGATGTCTCTATAAAGCCAATAATTACCTGGCAGGGCAGTTTGTGTCCATAAACATGAAATGCTGGTATGGCCAAGGAGATGTTGTGTGGTATGCCCTCTCCTGATTTCTGATTGAACACAGTATAGCATAATTTTAAGTAAATGTGTCAAGGTCTTTTCTCAAAACAACAATTCAGTTTTACACAAAAAAGTACTTACATGCAAATGTGAGGCAACAACACAGGCAATGTCATAGACTACTCGCAGGTGTATGTTCTTGTCCTCACATCTTCGAAGTAGCTCATCGATGACATACAGGGGATAGGCTAATCTATTTCAACACAAATTTGAATAAGGACACTTTATACTGAGGAAAAGTAAAAATGAATTATACATTCTCCAGCATAGTGAAGATTATAGAATGGTGGTAAAGTTCAAATTTTGTAATGTTTTGGAATATACATTCCATAAGGTTCATATTTGGTGACTGGAAAAATTTGCATTAAAATATGGCTTATTATATGAATAGGTAGAATCAAACAGGGGAATTATCATTCTGGAACACAGGGTCAATAGTCAGAGATGTCATTACTGTGGCATTTACTTACCGTTCTCCTTGGCTCATGTTGACAAACATTAGGGGCATTTCATGACGACAAGAGGCTCCAAACACTCCTGTAACATCAAGTTTATTTGCTTGTTTTTGTGACCTCAGCACGTTGCCAGCCTTGAAGTTACTGCAGTCCTAAAGATTTAAGGAAAACATAGATTTATGGGAGGAATAATGATTAATTAAATATTTCATTAATATTTCATGGACTCAGTCCATGAAATTCTACAACTAAGACTAACCTCGTGAGGCTTTGAGCTGTCAAGATGTGATAGCAGGTATTCCTCTACATCCTTTTCATTAACAAACATGCGGGTTCCGTGTAATGGCTCAACCGCACTTGTACCTGAGCTGTGCTTCCTCACAAGGCCAAAGTTGGCATCCAATGTAACAATCATATCCCCATCCGCCTGGAAAACAAACACTTACAGTAATCCTGTATCTGCATCAGGTTTATACATTTATACGAATACAATTTTATTATATTTTTATACTTACAAAAATTGGTACTTTCCTGTTATCCGGACCCCATGATGGCCTACCCCTAACCCCGCCCCTAAACCTACCCGTCACTGGGGTTAAGACCAATCAGGGACGATGGCCTACCCCTAACCCCGCCCCTAAACCTACCCGTCACTAGGGTTAAGACCAATCAGGGATGACTATACGGACTATACGGGACTAATGCTGCATTCCAGGCAACCTGTAACCCGTGTTTTTCCAACCTTATACCCGTGAAAGTGTACTGGAACGGCAGTCAAACCCGTGAACTCGTACTAGATCGATGTACTACCAGTTACGAGTTGGAAAAATACGGGTTACAGGTTGCCTGGAACGCGGCATTAAAGAAACACGTGGGGTCCGGATAACAGGAAAGTACCCAAAAATTAACTAAGTTTTCAGATATCAATTCAATGCCATTAGGTCATCGAAAATGCAATCAGGTTAATCGAACAAGAACCACGCTGGAGCTAGAACCAACCTTTGGGCATGCTGGGCATATGGTCCCATCATCTAATTGTGGGCAAATATCTACCAAACTTCTTTGTCGGAAGTGGTGATGCCTAAAATGGGATATGGATTCTCCCACCAGGGCTCTGTAGAGTGTGTTAACCTAGGGTATAAGCAGCAGTCAGTGAAAACATTACTGTTTCCTATACTTACATCTGGTGATGGTGGTTCACTCAGAAGTTGTTATTTTGATAGAAAACTTTTAAGAATACTTTTGCATGCAAATGTACAATACTATATGGTTACATACTTTAAGTTGTGATAATTAATAATGCAGTACAATCAAGGAAGAATGTGTAATTTTCACAACCATATGGAATCGGTCTTCCATGAAAGTACAGTAATGGCGCTTTTCCACTACACACAGGACAATGGAGGAAAATCGAGTGTGTGCTGTTTTTGGATGTTTTTATTTTTGCTGTTTTTTATTCAGGAAACTCCCGTCTGGCACGTGCAATAATGACGCAGTGAATGGTGACGATTCTCTCTGACCAATCAGCAGTCTGCCACGTCACATTTTAGTATCACCTCAGCTCGCTTAGAACCTCGCCGGAGGTGGTACGAAAAAAAGTACCCGAAAGCAGGTACAGGTACAACTTTGACACAGTGGAAAACCAAACAAAGCCGAGCCGAGTCGAGTCGAGCTGAGGCGAGCTGGTACTGTGTAGTGGAAAAGCGCCATAACTGAAATTTTCACTTCACAGGCAAGACTTTAAACTGACCTCTGCAAGTGTGAGGTTGTTTTTCCAGCGCAGGGTGTTGCAAAAACCCTCAACAGAAACCTGACACTCCAGTGACAGACAAACAAAAAGCTCTAGCAGAGGTATGGAGAAGGCTGTGTGGGGCTTGTCGGCTGTTGCCGGCCAGAGACCATACCTGAGCAAAGTACAGGTTTCTGGTTCACATGCACACATATTGACTGTGACGGTGCAGAGCCGTCCTGCCAAATAAAAAGAGGGAAATATATATATTAGAAAAAACATAAACAAGTACTACTATAGAGACTACCATATCAGCATAGACTAAATCACTTGAGTGTGTCACCTATAACACCATAAATCAGCAAACAACTTTTTTTTAACAAAATTGTATCAGAAATTTGATTAATTCCTTATAGGAAATCATTACTACACATGTATAGGACCGAATTCCTTAACCTGTCAAGAAAATTAAATACATTAAGATTCTGTATCATGTAAAATGACAAACCTGTGCTGACAATGACCTTCATGTCCTTTGTGTACACAGCATGGGTGCTATGGCCTTCAGGTAAATATAGGAATAACCCCAGGGAGGATGGCTCATAGTAGACATTCTGTAAGAAAGATTGATAGCTCTAACAATCTTTTTAAAACTACAAACTTGTGACACTAACGGTTGATAATACATAATGCTAGAACAATTTGAAGTATCTAATAAATCTGTTGAAATTACTGTAAGTTTGTTGCCTGTGTGTATGACTGCATGGTATTGTTCTTACATTCCACTTATCAGAAAGATGCAGTGAATTTCTGTGAGTCCTCTTCAGACAACCCTCACAAAACACTGCAGTGCTGCTGCACTCAATGCACCTGTAATCAGCATGTTCTAGACAGACAACACACTGGGTAGCGATTGGTGCTGAACATTCAAATGACACCTTAAGCATGTCATCCTTGACTGCATCCCAGGCATGTAGCTCTCTCTTCTTTGCCTTACTGTATGCACTCTCAGAACAAGAACTACAGCTCGGTGCCACATCATCGGGTTCAGCCTGTTGAGATGTAATAGTCGGGTCGGTCTGTTTGGAGTTGGGCTGGGGAAGACCTTGACTAAGGTAAGAAACCTTTGCAGGGCCAACGATACACCTCCTCACCACCTTAATCTTCACGCTCCTGGAACGTGTGGTCTTAATTGTTTTTCCCATATCTGAAATCAAAATATTTGGCAATTATTACATAAAGCAAAGTGCAACCTGTACTTCTTATCACAGCCTAAAAGACAGAAACACATCAGTGAACATGGGATGCAGACAAGGGATATGTATTTGGTGCCATAGATATGTCAATAAAAGTAAGGTTAGGCCTATGGCTTCACTGAAGCGTTAACGAGCATACAATATTATGCAATAAGCCTTACAGTGTGGAAAAAGTAATTTTTACAGGCTAACTTTGCGTTTAACTAGAAACTAAATTTCCCCATTAGCTTCATACGTAAAAACATACTTATTAGCAACGTTAATGCTCAAATAAAGCAAGTAAGTAACGTAATGTTGGGCTAATAACGTAACGTAATAGGGCCTAACGTTAGCCTATATAACGTTAGCCAAAATAATCGCAATACGCTTATCTCATGTCAACACTCATGTCACGCAACATTAAAACACATTTTATGTATTGTTTTCCCTTATTGACTAATTAATTTCGGTTTAAATGCTCGGTTTTATCATTTAAATGTTCTTACCTGAAAATATCAAGCGCGAAATATTGCGACGTCGCTGCGTCATTCAGTAGACCTCCGATTACCGGCGAGCTGGATTCCTCTGGTATTGGATCTGGAGTCTTCTCTTGTATTTGTCGGTGATTAACCATGTGGATGGATGATAACAGCCTTCTGAGCCTACCAGTAGGCGCAGCAGGCCCCTGCTGGCCCTTATATATGAGCTGATAACCACTGATAACGCCCATTCAATCGAGTGATAACATTCGAAACGGGTGGAACTTGTGGGTGTTACTAATCTTTATTAATAAAAAGGGAAACACAAAATTCAGGTGATGATTCCAAATATAACAGACTATAATGCAGTAAAGCTCTCAGGCACTCTGTGTTGCTTTTAGATATATGCTATCTTTTCTCCTGTCCTGTCATTTTACAACACAAGGCTGCTGTATAATGAAACAAAAGCTTGTAGTCCCTTCATGCTGCACACACAGAACTTGAATACACATTAAATGTACATTAAAATATTTTCTCATGTCTTTGTCTTTGTTTGGGGAAGTAACCTATGGCTGTGGAAAGAATTTTTGTTTCGTTTATCCACCTCCTCCTCCCAACCAGTAGTACCTACAGTCGGTTCTGAAGGGGCCAAGTCAGCAGAGCAACATCGCAGGCTTATGCACAGCAGAGTATAGAGCAGGTAGACTTAAAAGATAGTATTAATTCTCATAAATGATGACGTTGTTCTCATAAAATTACGACTTTTATTCTGGGCCTGTCAGAGAACACAGATATGTGCAGAAATTTTCTGAAACACGCGAGCTAAAGTGCAGGAGTTTTGGTTATCAAATGGCAAGTTTGAAATATGTTTTAATGATAATAAAACATTTATTTATCATGTAAATATATGTACAACGTTTTGTTATTTATAAAAGACAGTAATAAAGTGTGTCTAACTTGATCCCATTTAATGGTTGACCATAGACTTTGCATGGGCCCCCCCTAGGCCTTGGGCCGGGGTCATCTGTACCCTTTGACCCCCTGTGACAGCGGGCCTGAGAGCATACCACGTGCCTCTTTTCCGAGCATTTTGTTTGTTGCTGTTTGATGTGTTGTAGGAATATTTGTTTCGCCTCGTGATAGAGTAGATTACAAGATATCAATGTCCAAAGAAATTCCATTTCGGCATTTCCTTTATTTTTCCATGTTGTCCACATTGTCCGAGTGGCACCCGCAGAAGCCAACAGCAAAGCAGCAGCTTTATTTTTTTTTTTTAATAAAGCTTTATTTATTTATTTTCTTTAATAAAGCTGCCCAAAATAACAACGCAATTCTCTTTCCCAAGCTGCAGCTTATAAACCGTGTTGGTGTTTAGAAGTAGGCTAATAAATAGTGGGATGTTTTGAAATGTTTTTTTGAATGAAAATAAATCACAAATTTTAGAACTTGAACTTCTTCACTGCATTTGCAGGAATATTTTAATGGGCTACTTTAAAAAATAAACTCATCAAGGTGCCTAGTCTGATGCAATAGACAGTCCATTTTTACTCTGATAGCCATCTTGATCTTTCATCATGAGGACACACAGGGGCTGTGATCCTGCACAACAAAACATCCCCACGCTACCATGGATACTAGTGGTGAAATCCCTGGTATGGATCCCTTTCACACGGTCCGGATTGATTACAAAGTTTATGATGATTTATCCTGTTTGACCTCTCAAAATATCCTTTATTCTGGAAATGTCAGAGAACCCAGCTAGATTCTGAATGTGCAGAACTTTGAACATGTGCAGAAAACCTGCTGAAACACAGGAGCTATTAAAGTCCAGGAGTTTCTAACTGAATTAAAATGATTTTATTTATTATTGATGAGGTAAAATGGTGCCACATGCACATTTAAAGAGTTTACCTCAATCAGTCACGTCTGCGTGTGTGTTGATTCAGCAGTGATGATATTAAAAGTTGATCTACAGGAGAAACATATCTGAAAGCTGAGAGCTGCTCTGCATTATGTTCTGTTACAGTTTTAGATTTTAAATTGTTTTATTATACCTTTATTAAACCAGAAAATGAGTAAAGGCCATCTTCTATTATCTCTCCAGACTCTGTCAGGCTGCTGGACGGGACTAGTCTGTGCTCAGGCAGACTGGAGGTGAAGTCTAACCAGTCTAACCAGTCTAACCAGTGGTGGTCCTCAGTGTGTGAAGCTGACTTTGACCAGCAGGATGCAGAGGTGGTCTGTAGGGAGCTCGGCTGTGGGGCTCCTTCAGTCCTCCAGGGGGCGCTCTATGGAGAAGTGGAGGCTCCGATGTGGACCAAAGAGTTCCAGTGTGGAGGCCATGAGTCTGCTCTCCTGGACTGTAGAAGCTCAGGCTCAGCTAGAAACACCTGCTCACCTGGAAAAGCTGTTGGGCTCACCTGCTCAGGTAGAAGAGGAGCTGCAGCTTTGATTTGGTTCATTTCTGTTCTGATGAAACTCACTTTATTGTTTTACTGATGACTCTCTGGTTTCTGTTCAGAGCCTGATGATGTCAGGTTGGTGGGAGGAGCCAGTCGCTGTGCAGGAACACTGGAGCTGAAACATCAGGGAGAATGGAGACCAGTGAGTTACTATTTCTCTGTCTCTGACTGGACCCTGAAGACAGCAGCTGTTGTCTGTAGAGAGCTGGACTGTGGCTCTGCTGTTTCTGTAGGAGAGAGAAAGGAGTCCTCAGACAGACCTGTGTGGAGGATCAGGTCTGACTGTGTTCTGTCTGGATCTGCTCTGAGGGAGTGTGCAACATCAGGTTCCTCTCCCTCCATCCTGGATCTCACCTGCTCAGGTAAGCCCCTCAGTGACATCTTCTATGACATCATCTCTGACAGTAATGTACCCAGGTTGACACACACTCAGCAGCTAGAATGGCGAGAAGGGTCTGGCTGCGGACTGTAGCTTAGGGGGCGTGGCGTGAGCAAGGGGGCGAGGGCCGTGGCGTGAGTGGAAAACCACACTACAGGCCGATCCAACTTTGATGTAATGTCCTTAAAACAAGTCAAAATGAGGCTCAGTAGTGTGTGTGGCCTCCACGTGCCTGTATGACCTCCCTACAACGCCTGGGCATGCTCCTGATGAGGTGGCGGATGGTCTCCTGAGGGATCTCCTCCCAGACCTGGACTAAAGCATCCGCCAACTCCTGGACAGTCTGTGGTGCAACGTGGCGTTGGTGGATGGAGCGAGACATGATGTCCCAGATGTGCTCAGTTGGATTCAGGTCTGGGGAACGGGCGGCCCTGTCCATAGCATCAATGCCTTCCTCTTGCAGGAACTGCTGACACACTCCAGCCACATGAGGTCTAGCATTGTGTTGCATTAGGAGGAACCCAGGGCCAACCGCACCAGCATATGGTCTCACAAGGGGTCTGAGGATCTCATCTCGGTACCTAATGGCAGTCAGGCTACCTCTGGCGAACACATGGAGGGCTGTGTGGCCCCCCAAAGAAATGCCACCCCACACCATTACTGACCCACCGCCAAACCGGTCATGCTGGAGGATGTTGCAGGCAGCAGAACGTTCTCCACAGCGTCTCCAGACTCTGTCACGTCTGTCACATGTGCTCAGTGTGAAACCTGCTTTTATCTGTGAAGAGCACAGGGCGCCAGTGGCAAATTTGCCAATCTTGGTGTTCTCTGGTAAATTCCACACATCCTGCACGGTGTTGGGCTGTAAGCACAACCCCCACCTGTGGACGTCGGGCCCTCATACCCCCCTCATGGAGTCTGTTTCCGACCGTTTGAGCAGACACATGCACATTTGTGGCCTTCTGGAGGTCATTTTGCAGGGCTCTGGCAGTGCTCCTCCTGCTCCTCCTTGCACAAAGGCGGAGGTAGCGGTCCTGCTGCTGGGTTGTTGCCCTCCTACGGCCTCCTCCACGTCTCCTGATGTACTGGCCTGTCTCCTGGTAGCGCCTCCATGCTCTGGACACTACGCTGACAGACACAGCAAACCTTCTTGCCACAGCTCGCATTGATGTGCCATCCTGGATGAGCTGCACTACCTGAGCCACTTGTGTGGGTTGTAGACTCCGTCTCATGCTACCACTAGAGTGAAAGCACCGCCAGCATTCAAAAGTGACCAAAACATCAGCCAGGAAGCATAGAGAGAAGTGGTCAGTGGTCAACACCTGCAGAACCACTGCTTTATTGGGGGTGTCTTGCTAATTGCCTATAATTTCCACCTGTTGTCTATTCCATTTGCACAACAGCATGTGAAATTGATTGTCAATCAGTGTTGCTTCCTAAGTGGACAGTTTGATTTCACAGGAGTGTGATTGACTTGGAGTTACATTGTGTTGTTTAAGTGTTCCCTTTATTTTTTTGAGCAGTGTACATGTCTGCTGCTTCAGGAGGCCCCGGGGCCAACCACCAACCAGCCTGAAAGCACTCCTCCTTCAGCTTGACGGCTTTCTTAGCCACTGGTTTCCACCAGCAGGGTCTTTGGTTGCCTCCATAACAGGCACCAATGACCTGCCGGCCACAACTTTGAGCAGCTGAGCTCAGCCGGGAGCTCGTCAGTATCTCCACACCCACGTGGCGTCCTCCACCCTGGCAGCTCCTTCAAAGGAGAGAGTCCAGCCCCTATCCCTGTTAGAGCTGTTGGAGCATTTTCTAAGCAGCTTTTTCTTCTGGGTTACAGATCTTCATAGAAAATTAAGACAGAATGAAAAGTGTTGAACTTCTTTGTGTGGAGAGTAAAGATTGTGGAGTACCTGAGCAGAAGGAACAGAGCAGAGAAATGTGCAGATGATGATGTTGTGCTGTTGTTTGGAAACATGTTGAAAGTGTTCAAACGTGGAGAACAAGTGTGACAGAGTATTTTATGGAAATGTGCTGGTGAACTTGCTGCAGTCTGTGCTGTTAGAAAGATGTGTTCTGTTGTTAATGATGAACTGATGTTGGAGTTGTGCTGAGTCCAGTTTGAATCACTGAATTGTTGTTTCATGACATGCTTTTCTTTTGTGTCTGGTGCTTTATCTCTATTTCATCTTCTATTATCTCTCCAGACTCTGTCAGGCTGCTGGACGGGACTAGTCTGTGCTCAGGCAGACTGGAGGTGAAGTCTAACCAGTCTAACCAGTCTAACCAGTGGTGGTCCTCAGTGTGTGAAGCTGACTTTGACCAGCAGGATGCAGAGGTGGTCTGTAGGGAGCTCGGCTGTGGGGATCCTTCAGTCCTCCAGGGGGCGCTCTATGGAGAAGTGGAGGCTCCGATGTGGACCAAAGAGTTCCAGTGTGGAGGCCATGAGTCTGCTCTCCTGGACTGTAGAAGCTCAGGCTCAGCTAGAAACACCTGCTCACCTGGAAAAGCTGTTGGGCTCACCTGCTCAGGTAGAAGAGGAGCTGCAGCTTTGATTTGGTTCATTTCTGTTCTGATGAAACTCACTTTAATGTTTTACTGATGACTCTCTTGTTTCTGTTCAGAGCCTGTCAGGTTGGTGGGAGGAGCCAGTCGCTGTGCAGGAACACTGGAGCTGAAACATCAGGGAGAATGGAGACCAGTGAGTTACTATTACTCTGTCTGGACCCTGAAGACAGCAGCTGTTGTCTGTAGAGAGCTGGACTGTGGCTCTGCTGTTTCTGCAGAAGAGAGAAAGGAGTCCTCAGACAGACCTGTGTGGTGGATCAGGTCTGACTCTGTTCAGTCTGGATCTGCTCTGAGGGAGTGTGCAACATCAACTTCCTCTCTCTCCATCCTGGATCTCACCTGTTCAGGTAAGCCCGTCAGTGACATCATCTATGACATCATCTCTGACAGTAATGTACCCAGGTTGACACACACTCAGCAGCTAGAATGGCAGCAGACTGTCTCTGGCAGCCATGACGGAGTCTGATGAGCTGCTGCCTCAGTAAATCAGGAGCTGAATGCACCAAGATATATATATATATATATATATATATATATATATATATGAAACATGTCTGCTGCTTCAGGAGGCCCCGGGGCCAACCACCAACCAGCCTGAAAGGACTCCTCCTTCAGCTTGATGGCTTTCTTAGCCACTGGTTTCCACCAGCAGGGTCTTTGGTTGCTCAGTGCCCAACTAACACCAACATCCCACAGTTGGCAGTAGTTGGTTTCAATTTCAATTAAATTTTGTTTATATAGCGCCAGATCACAACAACAGTTATCTCTGAGCACATTTCATAAAGAGCAGGTCTAGACCGTACTCTGTAAAGATATTTACAGAAGCCCAACAGTTCCCAACAAGAGCAGCACTAGGCGACAGAGGCAAGGAAGAACTTCCTTTAAGAGGCAGAAACCTCAAGCAGAACCATGACTCAGGGTGGGCGGCCATCTGCCTCGACCAGTTGTGAGTGAGAGAGAGAGAGGTGAGGGAGGCAGCCTACACAATATCCAGACAGAGGTATTGAAAGTAAAGGTGAGGAGGAGAGAGGAGGGGGACGAGAAAGCACAAGACTATGGGAAAGGGGAGAAGTCGAGTTAGTAACATGCATTAATGGGATGAGGTTGTATACAGACGGAGAGAAAGAAGAGGAGAGAGGAGCTCAGTGAGAGCAGCAAACATGCTACCAATCAATACGCTTACCGCCACACGTCAGCACGCCCTCTGGAGTCTTTAGTATGTTCAGAAAACCATCTCTCAGTTCCTCACTGCCCAGACAGACTTTTGTAGCCTATTTATTCTTATTTAAGCCACAGTTCGAGGCTGTGGTCACTTTTTGGCCAGTGGAAAACTACCTATTACTGGCTGTATTGGCTCTTTAAAGGGATTTCAACAGGTTAAAAGGACTGGGTGAGCTATGATCAGCCATAACTCAAATATAACGCTCATGACTGAAATCAAGTCATTTTGAGAACCTTTTAGTCACAAGTTGTGAGGTGGAATCAGTTTTTTGGCAAGTGCTAAACTGCATAAGCTCTATGGGCCGTATTGGCTATTTAAATGTATTTCAACTGGTAACAATTTCTGGAGAAATTGCGGTGTGAATGCTGGCTGTTGAAGGCTGATGCTAAACTGGATTGCTAAACGTCATGCAAGCTTTCATTTCAGCCTTTTAAACAAGCAGTAGATGCTCCTGTCACTTTAAGACCCAAAGAGGACACAAACAGAAAATAGCTTAACTTCAGTCCACCAATCAGAACAGAGGACCCAATCCTTTGAACTTTAGCCACTTGGAAATGGACTGACCCGATACAGGGGACATAATCGATTTTTGCTGTTCTAGCTGTTTTCCTTCCAAAAACAGCGGCGCTTTGTGTCAACAGAGACCGTCTGGCGTGCCGCCTTCTTGGTGAGGTCGCCATAGCTCTAAGTTTCATTTCTGTGGTCAAATTGACCTACAGAAGAAGAGTTTGATTTGGCGGAGGCGGTCTTTATCGGCCTCTATCGGCTGTGATCCCAGATTATTTGTCTTTAAAATTTCTCTCTTTATAATACCAAACAGCTGTTTCCTGTGGAGGTTTGCCTCATTTCCCGTTTGACATTTCTAGTGTGTTTTCTTGATAAAACGTGTTTGGAGACCATCGTTGGGTGACAGAGCCGCTGTCAGCTCGTGTAGTGTGTGACCCCCTGTACCGATCAGTTACGTAGTGTGAACGCCACAACGACTTCAAGAATCCCCGTCGCAAGACGTTAAGTTGTGTAGTGTGAACGGCACGGCAAGTCGTGTAGTCTTTTTCTTCTGGGTTACAGATCTTCTTAGAACATTAAGACAGAATGAAAAGTGTTGAACTTCTTTGTGTGGAGAGTAAAGATTGTGGAGTACCTGAGCAGAAGGAACAGAGCAGAGAAATGTGCAGATGATGATGTTGTGCTAGTGTTCAAACGTGGAGAACAAGTGTGACAGAGTATTTTATGGAAATGTGCTGGTGAACTTGCTGCAGTCTGTGCTGTTAGAAAGATGTGTTCTGTTGTTAATGATGAACTGATGTTGGAATTGTGCTGAGTCCAGTTTGAATCACTGAATTGTTGTTTCATGACATATTTTTCTTTTGTGTCTGGTGCTTTATCTCTATTTCATCTTCTATTATCTCTCCAGACTCTGTCAGGCTGCTGGACGGGACTAGTCTGTGCTCAGGCAGACTGGAGGTGAAGTCTAACCAGTCTAACCAGTCTAACCAGTGGTGGTCCTTAGTGTGTGAAGCTGACTTTGACCAGCAGGATGCAGAGGTGGTCTGTAGGGAGCTCGGCTGTGGGGCTCCTTCAGTCCTCCAGGGGGCGCTCTATGGAGAAGTGGAGGCTCCGATGTGGACCAAAGAGTTCCAGTGTGGAGGCCATGAGTCTGCTCTCCTGGACTGTAGAAGCTCAGGCTCAGCTAGAAACACCTGCTCACCTGGAAAAGCTGTTGGGCTCACCTGCTCAGGTAGAAGAGGAGCTGCAGCTTTGATTTGGTTCATTTCTGTTCTGATGAAACTCACTTTATTGTTTTACTGATGACTCTCTGGTTTCTGTTCAGAGCCTGTCAGGTTGGTGGGAGGAGCCAGTCGCTGTGCAGGAACACTGGAGGTGAAACATCAGGGAGAATGGAGACCAGTGAGTTACTATTACTCTGTCTGGACACTGAAGACAGCAGCTGTTGCCTGTAGAGAGCTGGACTGTGGCTCTGCTGTTTCTGTAGGAGAGAGAAAGGAGTCCTCAGTCAGACCTGTGTGCTGGACCAGGTCTGACTGTGTTCAGTCTGGATCTGCTCTGAGAGAGTGTGTAGCATCATCAGGTCCCTCTCCCTCCATCCTGGATCTCACCTGCTCAGGTAAGCCCATCAGTGACATCATCTCCGACAGTAATGTCTCCAGCGTGTCCTCTCCTCTGTCTCAGTGTCTCAGTGGTTTCCATTGGACTGAACTGTAAAGTTCTCCAGGACAGTGACGTCCTAAAGTGTAGAGAGGTGGGCTTGTTTCTGTAAGCTTCACCTGACAGGACACACCTGGAGGAACCTGTCTGTCTGTCTGTCTCTGTGTTTGGGGACGTCCCACCAGGTAGATCCAGTCCCTCCTTTTACAGTCTGTCATCGCTCTGCTCCATGTTTGTTACCCGTGTCAGACCTGTGACATCACTTCCTTCTTCAGGGGCCATTTTGTTGAACGAATGTGACCTTTCATCATCTGTGTGTTTACAGACCTGCTGCTTCAGCCCAACATCTCTGTGTCCTCCTCCATGGACGGGGTCTCCGAGGCCCAGCAGCAGGGCTTTCAGGTGTCCAGGGGCTCCACCTTCACCATCAGCTGCTCCATCCAGCCACAGTACCCAGGAGGCTCCTTCCAGCTCGCCTTCACCTCCTCCAACACATCACACAACTACACCCAGCCAGCTGTCAATCACTCTGCCCACTTCCTGTTTCCTGCTGCACAGACCGCCCACCAAGGAAACTACAGCTGTGTTTATCACGTCCATGTTTTTTCTCATGACTTCTCCTCTGAGAGCCGTCGGCTGTCTCTCACTGTCTCAGGTAAGCTGAAGCAGAGCAGCTGAAACGTCACCTTCACAGATCTTCTTATTGATTTCACTCTTTATCATGACAGATTGGAACTTCATTACAAAGGCTGCAGAGATCTACTGATTAGTTTCTGATGACAGACTTGATGTCGCTGCTTATTCTGCTTCCAGACCATGTTCACCTGCTTCTCTCCAGCAACAACGATAAACACATGAACCCTCAAATAATCACGATTAACGTTACGTTAACTAGAAAAATTCACGGCAGAACATTTTAAATATATTATTATAAATATATATTTTAATGACTCAGAGACGCGTACCTGTCAACATCACTGCAGCTTGCAGCACACCTGAAGCTGGTAGCCATGACAACACTGTTCCACGGACCCTCCAACAGCTGGATTTGTGTTGCGTTTAAGCACAATAAATTATATTTGTTTAATGAACCCTCTTTAGAAACTGTGTAAAACATAAAAATCTGAGCAGAAAGTCAGGAACCCCTTTTCCACCACTGGTCCTAGTGTGGTAGGAAAACGCCCACATGTCAGCCCACATATAAAAGTCTCACCAGAGTCCAGTTTCATTTCTACAGGCCAGAATCAGATTCTTTCCAGAGGGCTTTATAATCTGTACAACAAATGACCCCCTCTGTCCTCAGAGCCTCGATCCAGATAAACAAACTCCACAAAAAGGAGAAGCATCAAGAGGATCAGCAGAGGAGAGATCCCTCTTTAGATCAGACAGGCAGGAAACAGATGTCGTCTTTACAGAGCAGACAGACGGACCAGTAGGACAACAACTATATGAACAAACTCAATGAAGATATCAAGTGCAAACATTTAAGGTGATATGAAGCGGAAGGGGCGGCGGTTAGCTCAGCTGGTAGAGAGCATGTCGAGTCCTTAACACAGCATCCCATCTCTCTCCCACTCTTTCAACTGTCCTATCAAAAAATATATAAGAAGTGAAGTTTAAGAGATGAGTCTGTCAGACCAACCTGGGAACCCATCGGCTGTAGACTGGAGCTGACCCCCTTTCAGCTGGAGGCTTTAGGCATTTGAACTGCTTTGCCCCTCTGGTTGCGACGGCTCTGCTTGTTTCTTGCCCCCAGATTCTGCGTTCAGATATAGAGCTGATGGTGTGTGATGTGATGACTGTCCATGTGTTTGATCAGATCCAACAGGTCTTCTCATCAAAGTGGTCGTCCTGCCGCTGACTCTGCTGTTGGTGATCGCTGCTGTTTGTTTCTACCGTAAGGTACTGACACATGTCTGTTGTTTAGAGACCTGAGATGAAGCACTCGGTCTGTGTTTACTGACCTGAAGAAGAGGAGGAGTGATGCACTAACTCACATGTGTTTGCTGTCAAGTCTCTCCAGGCCAGGCAGGAGGACATTGAGCTGGATTATTATAACCTGGGTGTTTCTGCAGCTGAAGGAGGGCCGACTGAAGAGGAAGGAGCTCAGGTAGCTGAGTAGGACCTCCGAGGAGCTCATCTCGGCTGCTTCACAACCCACCATCAGCTCAGTACAGGATTTTACACTTTTATACTGATGGATAAGTCTCTGGTTCTGGTTCTTAGAGGGCCTTCATAGAAACAGTTTGACTGCCTGACAGAGATGGGGACTCGAGTTTGAGACTCGGACTTGAGTCCGACTTAAGTCACACACACAGTGACTTCAGACTCGACTCGGACTCGAGGAGCGGGACTCGTGAACAATGTGCATTTTTAGGAAACATCTGATGAGCTTGCTGTTATTCCGCTCCCTCCGTTACCTGTAACCTGCCTAAGTAAAACGTACACGTAGTATGCTACGTGAGAGAGGACAACACACACCGGCAGCTGCTCCGCCATTCATCATAAACTTTGGCTTAAAAACTTCAAACAAGACCCAAACAAAGAAGCGCTGAACGCAAAATAACGTTAACTTGCTTCTTGCTTTAGTTACGACCTACAGTAGGTTAACACCGACTGTCGTTCGTTATGAAAAGATGAATGAGCGTTTCTTTACTTGCCAAACTTGTGGTGGTCAAACGTAATCAGTTACATCCCGCTGGCGGCCGTCATGTTAATTATTAACGTTGGCTGCAAACAGGCTACAGGTTGATTGTTGTTACGTTACAGTTTTATCTAGTTATAACGTTACACTGGTTTGAGAGTCTGCTGGTGTTGACTTACAGGAGTTAAAGCCACCCTCCAGATACATGATATTTCATATTTTTCTGAGTCATTTCCTTACAATGTTGATTACCCACATAGTTTGCCAAATATTTTTTGACAAATAGCTTGATTTTGTGCTCAAAGTTGCAAAAGTTGCTTACTTGTTAAAACCATTAATTCCCTAAGTCATATGTCATTGTCCAAGTTTCATGCCTCGTTAAAAAACTGTCACGCCGTCACGCGTTAAGTCTGAGCATCAAGCCGATTAACATCGCTGTGAGCTAGCTAACCAATTTATCATGTCATTTACTTGGAACTTACAGTAGGTATGTTCATTATGGCATCTGTGCGTGCGGTGTTGGAGGACAGTTGATGACAGTTGTTGGAGGCCGCACTTTCACCTGCCACCGTCTTATACATAGTCTGCAACATGCATTTTACTGACGGACGTTTTACCAATGCATCGGCGGAGGCACCCCCCCAACCCCGGGGTAAAGTAAGCGCACCATAAAACATAGTGGGAGTTATCATGTGCAGCGCGTGACAGGACCATCGACTGTATGACTGATAACAGCTGATAGGCGCACATTAATTTCTATCATAGGTAAGTAATGGCTACTCCTGCCAGACAGTAAAGTGTACTAAACTTTACAGTGGGTTCATGTTAACACAGCATACCGTTAGTGAACACTCCAGCTGGTCAGTTTTTGATTGTCATGGTAAATTAGAAAAGATTACACAATCACAGTTTGTTGAATCTACATGATATGTTTTATTCTTTGACTTGATATTTTTCTTGTTAATTTGTGACTAGAGCAAAGGGGTGTTGCAACTACTGGCAGGAAGTGTACGGTACCTATAAAGAAGAGGAAGGATGTGAGGTGAGAATGTAAGAACCAATCAGTCTGATGGCTAACTTATAGCAGCCAATGAACGTTTGGAAAAGGGCTGACGTCCTTCCTGACGATTATTATTTCAGTTGCTGACCCCAGAGCTCAAGAAGAATTAGGGGAAAATAAAGAAGAGGTGAAAGAGGAGAAAAAGGGGGAACTTTTGGGGGCTCCTGTTTTTGCATTTGTTGAAAATAAATCAGTTTCTCTTTGGGTGCACGCCTGAAGAAACTAGAAAGAGTTTTTCTTCTCTTTCTGTCTTAATTTTCTTCCTCCTCTTCCGGACTGGTAAGTTAGAATTCTTCTACTTTAACATCCACACTGCCTACATTAACAGCTCATTACAGATCAGCAGCAAACTGCTCCTTTAAGGAACTCTTTCCAGGTTATGTGTTCAGGGCCCTACTCTCCTGGAGTCAGACATTACAGACGGTCAGGCCAATACCTAGTACTAAAACTAGCTCATTATCAGAGGTCGCCCTTTTTCCTAAGTGCTATCTGAAGTCATAAGGGTGCCCGGAGTTGGTGACCCGAGAGAGCGGGGTTTCCTTGCAGAAGGGCCACTTGTCTCATTGTTTCATTTTAAAACTAAGTATCGGGGTCCAAACACCCGGCACAATTGATATCAGAGAAGAAACGTGTCCCAGAGCCTCCTGCTCCTGTATGTGTAGTTCTGGAGGCATCGAGGGCCGGTGACGCTAATTTGGTGCAGTTTGGAGAAAAATACAGAAGCGCAGAGATCAGAGTCGTGTAGCGAGCAGACAAAGTCCAACGTTAAAAATCAGAGGCTGTTCTGACTCCAGCTTCATCTGGTTAGAGAGACATGAACTTTCTGACTTTCCTTTAGCGCCCCCTTGTGGTCAACATGGCTCATTTTCTGTAGCGAGAAAGATTTGCTCCTCCAGGACCTTGAAAACATTTGTTCCTTCGATGGTTTGGCAGCAGGAGCACATTTAGCTCAGATCTGACTAAAAACCAGCACAATTATGAATTGAATCATTTAGTAATTAAGGAAGTCACTTATTTCAGAAGAATTTCCCTTTGCTTTTCACACTGAGTATGTGACACTTTCTCAAAGGTCACTTTGACCTCCAAAGAGGTTTTTAGCCATAATTTCAGAATGAATTGGGCGACTTCAGGTTTCACACATGATGACTGGGACGACAAAATGAGGAAACAATAACCAGCACAGTACAGGCTTTCCTCCATCTCCTCCATTCTGTCTTTCACTTCCTGCCCTGGATTCCTTTGGGCCAGTTTCGCCCTTCAAAATGGCGTCCACAGAAAGTGCTTCCTTTTGGTGCGGACAGGCTCAGACTGTTATACCAGATGTCTGACAGCATCATGGAAAGGATGGGAGTGACTCCCGCTTACATCCTTTGTTTCTAACAGGAAACTGAAGTCTCGCCAAGGACACTTCTGGCTCTGAAATCTTGTGAGAGGCGAATCTCACCGGAAAGGTGACGAGTTTGCATCCCTGAGGATTCTTCTTCCTGCAGAGCCACAGAAGAAATGCTATGTGAACAGAAACCCTTTCCCCTTAGTGCTGCTGCAGGGCCTCTGTGATGCCAGGGGCCTCAACTATGTGATGGTAAGATAAGTGATCTCTCTCTGCTGGAGCTGTGGCTGCCCTTTCAACAACAACATTTATTTATTTAATAAATAAACTTAAGGGGTTGTAAAAATATTATTGGTATTAAGGAAGTCACTGATTAACATTTTTTTTCAGCAGGCACTAGCGGTTTTAAGATTGCAACCAGGTGTGCGCTCGTACGCGTGCTCGCTTGAACTCATGAGGGAGCATAATCCAGAAACACAACTGCTTTCATACAGAAATCCTGCAATAAACGCAGGAACACCAGCATGCAGTCTGTGGCTTTTCTCCAGACATGTTCAGGCTCTGTTACTTAAACGTTCCCGGCTCAGAGGGAGCTCTTCAGCCTTCATGTGTCTTCAGCCTTTCTGAAGTTTTTACTCGACATCATCTGAATCTGTTTGGGTTGATGGGCATTCAGCACATAAACCTTTATTGTACTGTATCTTTACGTGGAGTCTGTGTTTTGCTGTGAGCTGGCTGTTTCGTGGTGTTAGTGGACTGCATGTCTTTAGCTGCGGTGTTAGTCGCTGTAGTCAGAGAGGCTCGGGAGCGCAGAGCTGAATCCGACCCGGTGTCCTCACATTAATAGCAGAATAGTGGCTGATGAAAGCAACAGGGAAAACAGGTGTGTGCTTCATTTCTAAGTGAGTTTTGACTACATAAATAAAAATCTAAAGCTTTAGGCTCTTTGTGATTCATTTGAATTTTATCATTCAGCTTTTTCACATGCTCATCCATTCATATCACTTCCTACTGGGCTTTGGAAAGAGAGTTATGTGCACACATGGGTCAATTTGATACTTGAGCGGGACAGCGCTTGTAGATGCAGCAGCTGGTAGCTCGTTCAAACTTTGCTACACTTCAGTTTTTTATCAGTTTTTTTCTACGACTTTGTTGCCAAAACATGCGTTACCTCTGATATAAATACAGTCATTGGAAAATGAAGACTAGTGATGTGCGATACCACTTAATTCCTATATGATTCAATATCAAGTAATACCCAGGCTGGTATTGCTGATACCGATACCAATACTTTTTACCTATTTTATTTCTAGTTTAATGCAACCTCCCTCCTCCCGTTTCTGTATTTATGAGAGAAATAAGGAGTGGGCGGCAGCCTTACCAATTCAAAATAATAGCTGCATAATTACAATAAAAATATCCTGCTCAGAACTGCCGCATCAGCATCATTACAGAGACCTGCCCCGTCAACATCCCGGATCAAGCACTTGGCAGGTGGTCCATGTTATGAGTTGTCAGCACAAGACTCTGGCAAGATGAGAGGAAGTGGACTTATTGTGAAGATGAAACTTTCATATTATCATCTGGTTGTTGCTGTTTACATTCACCCCAGATGCAAATTCAGAAAATGCACTGTGGAATAATCAGGGTGGATATGTGTCTGTATATATGTATATAAATGACTGCCTTGTTTTCTTTTCTTTTATATGTTACCATATTTTAATATAGGCCAACACTTAATTATATGTTGTGTGTGTAACATAAAGGAACTACAAATTTCGTTTCGTTATTCAGCCTTGTGCTGTATAATGACAAAAAAACAACCTTACCTTAAGTTGTGTGTTGGCCACAGGAATGTCCTCTCCATGATATACAAAGATTGAAGGATTCAAAGTGTTCATTGTCAAATGTTCAAGTTTCCCTGTACACTGACATTCTTACTTTGCTGTCCGCATCAAATGCCTAAAATAAAAATAAAATAAAAGTATAAATAAAATATAATAAAAATACAATAAATAGAGACATAACAATTATGTTCTCTAAATCTCTTATCCCCTAAACCCTCCTTTAGATGTTCCAGCTTATGATTGGAAGATTCACTTTGCTCTGGTAATTTTAACACATGTAGTGTCCCACATCTCTTTGCACTGAAACACGCTCATTTTTATTTAATCAGGCGTGACGTGAGTGTGAGTTTTTGTGATTTCCTGAATTTGTCTGTTTTTTAAATCAGGTGTGATGTTTTGATTTGGTCTTTACAGATCAAAGTCAAATAGTGACGTTGAACTTTCAAAATGTGATGCCACTTCCCACAATTCTTGGGAGTGAGTTCAATACTGAATGAGAGCTGGACAGGGGAAAACAAATTGTGCTCTATTTCAGTACATAGAACTTATAGAAATGGGAACAACATTAACTAAAGGGAATGGAGATTTTCAGCTTGAAGAATATGAGTTTCTATCAAGTAAATTAAGCAGGTACATGATAGAGACTGTACTGGGGGAGGGAAGTTTTGGAAAAGTGGCCCGGTGTATAAAATTAGACACCAAGGACACGGTGGCCGTGAAGATTGTGCGGAAGAATGTTGTCTGGGCTGGTTAAAGAGAGCTGGACGTGTTTAACAAACTCAGGAAGCTGGATCAAGACAAGACCAACCTGATCTGGTTTAATGAGCATTTTAAGGACACATGTATCTGGTATTTGAAATGCTGGACTTAAGTCTGTTCCACTTCATAAATCTGAGGAACTTCCATCCACTGTGTTTGTCTGAGATTAGAGTAATCACACAACAGGGCCCAGTTGTTCAAAAAGTTTAATCTGGATCAGAATGATCTGGATTTGGAAATCCCATGCTTTGCTATCCAGGATCATGTAACCCATCTTATTTTTGCGCCGGTTTTTCAAAACAACATTGGATTGGATCAGCCTGATCCAGGTTTGTGTACCCGTTGCTCATCACGCTGTCAGCGGATGTGTTTAGAGCTTCTTACTCGTGCTTCTGTCAGCCTTCCGATAATGGTGGATCAGTATCTCTTTGTTTGACTCTGTTGCTAATATACATCTGATTGTGCCCGACATGTAATCACAGGACTACAATGGTAGAGATCAGACTAAACAACTTCCTGTGTGTGGCTGCTGACAGTGGCTCCAGCTAAAATCACCACTGACTGTGACGATTACTTTAAATGCTGCTGCTGTGACTACAGTGTAGTGTTATCTCTGCTATCGCTACTGTACTAGTCTAACTGCTACTATTATGCTAATACTACTAGCACTACTACTACTCCTAGCGTCAGTTTGCACCTGTCATGTATTTCTCATTACTACATTATATTACAGTGTGATCATTACATTCAGAGTCATAGCTAAACATCAAGACTCCTCCTCCCTCTGCATCAAAAAATGTTTCTTCCTTGCTTTTTTGTACAATTGTTGAAAAATACAACCATGTTATGAAGTATTATTGGTTGGGTGTAGTAGAAAGGTATTATGGTAGTTGTTGCTGAATAACCGTCTGAAGAATTTACTATATCTTTCGAAAAAACAGAAGCTTAGCTTTAAGACAATGTTTTGATACTCATAAGGTGGTGCTATTATAATACTGCTACTACAACTATTATTTCTACTCTACTAGTAGTACTACTAACACGGCTACCATTGCTACTTCTACTATGGCTGTACTGTTGCCACTTCTACTACTGCTAGTATTAATACTGCTACTACATTTACATTTACTCATTTGGCAGATGCTTTTATCTTACATTTGAGGAACAACATACAAGCATTAATACAGCACGAGATCTACACTTTACCTTTTTGCCTTAAAAAACATGGCATTGCACCAATTTGACAAGTTCATTTTCATAAGGGTTATTCCAAAATAAAATATGATGAGTAAAAGAAAAATGTACAAAACAGAAACGTCAGAAATATTATAGTAAATGAGTAGTTGTTCCATTTTTAGAATGTTTGGTTCGACTTTATTCTTGACATACAGCTGGGACACTTTGAAATATATTTATCACCAACAAGGTCAAGAATTAGTACAACTCTGAGGTGTTTTCACTGTAGATTTTTCACAGGAGGCTACTGTAGGTTGATGAAGATATTGTAGCGGGAATCTCTTTAAGATACTCTGAAGATGATGAGACAAGAAATAATCTTTAATTAATGAATAATCTAAACTTTATTTTTTTTCTGTTCACCTTGAGAGCTAGCCTACTATGATTTGAAAAAATAAAAAAGCAAGTATTTTTTGTAGTTTTTCACAGACAGTAGGACAGTGAGACAGGAAATCAGGGCGAGAGAGAGAGAGAGACATGCAGCAAGGGTCAGAAAACCATGCAGGACTAACTACTGCAGAATTCTATGAAACAAGAATAAAAGTACACTCTTGTAGCACAATGATGAGGGGAAATGAGAACAAAAGAGCAGCCAAAACATGCAAAAATAATAAAGCGAAAGGACGCAAAGCTATCCCCACATTTCCGTGGGGACATGAATGCAGCACGGGCAGGTTGTGAAATTCTGGAAAGAAATGACGCCCTGAGTGTGAATACTTTCACTTCCCAAAACGAAAGGTTCTGTACTGCTTTACAGTGGGTACGCTGGAGATGTAATTTACATAAAGTATCGTAATGGGCATTTGTGGCATTTAAAAATAATTAGTTCCGTATAACGCTCGGTTTTACTTTAAAGTTCCCTGGTGGTGCTGACAAAACGCTATGGTAGGAAGCACTGCGTTTCTACTGGGGTGCACGCAAAACAAACACAGCTGATAAAGCCGATGATAATGACGTCTCCGTAGATGAAATCGGAGAGAAATCCACTCATTAACTTTGAAAGCTTGGACCACTGGAGTGCCAGCTGGAGGTGGCGTATCATTTTGAATTAAAGTCGGTTCCTCTTCACGGAGGAGGGCCATTTGGTAAACAAAGTGGGAAACGTTAAAAGATTGAGGAAACGGCCGTGGAAGAACAGAGGGAGAGTTTTGTGCAAATATTGGTAATTCCTTTACGACTAACCTAAAGATTTTAGCAGCAGTGACTTGTCATAGTGAGAAACCAGTAAAGAACCTTTGGGCAGCTGTCAGTCAAACTAAGTGCTTGATGGACGCAATTTATTTGTGTTTACTGAGATTAAGTACTTTTTTTGGGGGTGGGGCAAACTGATACTGCCAAGCTTTAACCAGTATTGATCAGACTTAAGTTTGTCTAATGAGTATTATTGTTCAGACCAAAACACAGTTAGATTACTGCAGTTATCACTGGGTATGAGAGATGAGGGGAATTACAAATGCAAAGACTGTATTCTTGAATTATCACTGTGGCTGGTCGTGCTGTAATTGAGTCTGGTGGATGTCTATTCTTCTTTTGCTTAAGCTGTTCATAATACCGTGTGCTTGTCCTCTGTTATCCCTCAGAGGTGACTGCTCTGCAGTAAAGATGGGTCAGAAAGGAGAAGCCAAGGTGTCTTGCCATAACATCCTCACCTACCACAGAGAGCTGCTGGTGTCCAGGTTGAGGAGTATTCAGTGCATCTTGGACAACCTGTCGGCCGGTGGCTTCGTCTGTGAAGAAGATGTTGAGATTGTGCAGCGAACGATCACCAAAACAGATCAGGTAGGGAAACCAAAATAACAAAAGAGGCAATTTCCAACTGTTTAATTTAAAGACATTGTATTATATAGTAAAAAATGAAGTAGATAGTTTATGAAAAACACATACAATACATATTCCTGTGTTTGTTTGTTTTTTGTAGGTGCGCAAAATCTTGGAGCTTGTCCAATGCAAAGGGGAAGAGGCCTGTGAATTCTTTATTTATATCATATACAAAGTATGCAATGCGTACATAGACCTCCAGCCGTGGTTGAAAGAGATTAACTACAACCCAAGCAATGATGTAACGGTGATGAAAGTGGTTAACACAGATCCCAGTAAGTATTACAGTCATTAATGCTGCTTTGCACTGCCAAGATGTTCTTTTTTATGCTTTATAGATTCCATTTAAGGGTGTTTGTGTCACTAGGAGGCCAATATGCTTGATGTCCACATGTTGGCCTGGTATGAAGAGGTAAGCCAGTTGTAGTTTTGCTCTGTTAGACTATGGTAAGATGTACGACTAAGAAATCAGTCACACCTGGCTCAGTTTATGGTTTCTTAGGCAAATGCTCGGTCACCTTTTGTTCTTAGTCTGGCTCCAGGAACAGACAGGAGGTCCTTGCCAGAAGATCTTAGGCCATGGGAGGGCTCATATGGAGTTAAAATATCTAAAATATAATCAGGAGCCAAGCCATGAATAGCCTTAAAAGTAATGAGTAAAATCTTAAAATCAATCCTAAAACAAACAGGGAGCCAGTGCAATGATGCTAAAACAGGGGTGATATGATCATATATTCTTGTCCTAGTTAGGAGCCGAGCAGCTGAGTTCTGTACGGTCTGTAATCTATTTAGGATTTTCTGATTATGGCAAGTGAAGAGGCTGTTGCAATAATCAATGCGTGAGGAGATAAAGCATGTATAACAGTTTTAACATTTAAAATAGGCCTTATTTTTGCGATTTTTCTAAGGTGGTAAAAGCTGGACTGGACCAGTTTAGAAACATGATGCTCAAAGCATAACTTACTATCAAATAGCACACCAAGATTTCTTGCAACAGGCTTCACGTGTTGTAGCAGGTAGCCAGAAGAGAGCAGAATTTAATTGCAGAGATGTTGGAGGACCTATAACCAGGATTTCTGTTTTATTGGAGTTAAGTTGTAGGAAATTATTCGACATCTTATGTTTTATATCGGTAAGGCAGTCCTGTAATGAACTCAGCATACTAAGGTTGGTGGGCTGTACAGGTAGGTATAACTGTGTATCATCCGCATAACAATGGAAGGAGATACCATGTCTGCGTATGATATCACCTAGAGGGAGCATATATATAGAAAACAAAATAGGTCCAAGGATTGACCCCTGAGGCACACCGTAGTTGGTGGTGGAGAAAGAAGATTTAAAATTATTTATAGAGACACAAAACTTCCTATTGGATAAGTATGAGGCAAACCAGTACCAGATATCCCCACCCAGTGCCTCAGTCTGTTTAACAGGACTGAGGCAGGATGCCATGATCAGTGGTGTCAAAGGCCGCACTTAAATCCAGCAGAAGCAGTATTGAACATTTGCCCGCATCAGCGTTCATTAGGAGGTCATTGGAGGTCAGTGCTGTCTCAGTATTGTGATGTTTACGGAAGCCAGACTGGAACTTTTCAAAGATACAATTGTTTTCCATTACAGCAAAGAGCTGCTTAGAAACTTCTTCTGTAACCTCTCAAGGGTTTTTGAAAGAAAAGGCAGTTTAGAGATTGGGCGGTAGTTATCAAGGATGTTAGGGTCAAGGCTAGGTTTCTTTAAGACAGGTTGTACACATGCCGTCTTGAAGTACACCGTGACACAGCCAGTAGATAATGAGCTGTTAAAAATTAAAAGCAAGTGTGGGCTAATATAATTCAAAACTTCTATTAAAAACTTTGCAGGAATCAGATCAAGAGAGCTAGAGCAAGGCTTCATCTTCAACATAATTTCCATAAGTTCTGCCATGGTAATAGAAGAAAAGGAACTCTAAGGATCCTGGGTAGGGTGCACAACATCTAAAAAGGCAGGGTTTGGGCTAATACTGGCTCTTAATAATTCCACCTTAGTGACAAAGTGTGTTAAAAATATCTCACAATCAGCAGAGGCACAGGGAGAGTCAGGGTTCACCAACAGATCGAGAGTCTTAAAAAGAAAACTAGGATTGTGCTGGTGGACAGCAATAAGATTTGAGAAATGGTGAGCTCTTGCATCTTTTACCAACCTATTGTACGAAGATCATCAGATTTCATGGCCGTGAAATGGACCTGGAGACCTGATTTTTTTCCATCTGCGTTCTGTTTTTCTGCATTCCCATTTGCAGCTTCTGATATCTGCATTAAACCAGGGTTGCTTTGCAGATTTTAAGTGTTGTTTGTTTTTGAGAGGCGCTATGAGATCAAGGGTTAAGGAACAGAGGGAATTAAAATAGTTGACAATATCATTAGTGGAGGAGATATCAGGGGGCACATGAACTGAAGAGGGCACCAAATTTAGAGGCGCTCTGCTCATTTAAACTGCGGTTTTGTTTTGATAAAGACTGGACAACACTACCAGCCTGTAGTTCACAGTGGAAATGAATGACATGATGATCAGATATAAAGATGTCCTTAATTTCTACAGCGGATATCTTCACACCCAAGCTAAGAACCAAGTCTAAAGTGTGGCCATAGTGATGAGTTTTGCCCGACACATGTTGAGTAAAATTAAAAGAATGAATGATACTTAAAAAATCAAGAGCAGGGAGATTTGAAGACTCGTACTTGAAAATTAAAATCTCCACAAATAAGGATTCTGTCCTCATATAAAACAAGATCAGATAAAAATTCAGGGAATTCCAGCATGAAGGGACCAGCTGGATTGGGGGGGCGGAAGATGACAGCAATTAGGACCAGTGGGGGGACACCAAGTTTGAATAAGAGCACTTCAAAAGAAGAGTAATCGATACACAGAGTTTTAGTGCATTTAAAGTGCTTTCTAAAAACAGCCACAATGCCACCCCCACGGCCACTCTCCCTGGGGCGGCTAAAATAAACATAATCCGGGGGGCATAATTCAATAAGATGACTGTGATCACCAGGACGTAGCCAAGATTCAGTCAGAAACATACCGTCTAAGTCAGAAGAAGAGATAAAATCATTTAAAATGAAAGTTTTGTTTGAGAGGGATCTAACATTAAGAAGAGCCAACTCTAGTGATCTATACTGTGGTAAAGCAGACGTAACGACCTGAGGCGAGGATAAAGCTTGTATCCTAATTAAGTTATTGCTATTGCTGAAACAAATGTGTCTGTCTCGATTTAACAGGCCTATGCGAAGTCAATACAAGGATTTTAGGGATGCATGAGGCAGCGATGTGACAAGCATGAACACAGGATAGAGATTGTTAGAGACTGTAGAGCCCTAGGACATGGGTATTCAAAGTCTGAGACGGTGGGCCTCCCCTCAGCTTGGAAATAGGCACCCCCTCACCCCCTTAGTTTACTTGCTTGGTTTCCCCATAGACTGTATAAAGGAAGTGGACATGGCCACCGTGACGACACCCAGCGGTTTGTGGACTGTAATTTTAAAGCCTTGAGTTTCTGGAAGCAAAACTGGCCAACTCAGCTGTGATTTTTGGAGTGCTGTACCATCCAGTGAGGTGTGTCTGCTATTTTGTCTACCTCCATTTAGATCAATGAGTACAGAAGTGGACTGCACTAATGTGTAACTAGCATTTTAATGTTGAAACTATTTGAGGTGAAGCTAAATTAAATATTTAACTTACCGTTTTTGGTACTTTTATAAGTAACTAGTAACTAACATTATAATTAAGTTGAATTATTTCCAGCTGTGAACTTCTCCTCTGATCACTTTGTGGAACAACAGTGTCCATCAAACAGCAAGAATAAGAAAAATCAATCTTTGAATATTATTAAGTCACAATAAAAGCATTAGGGTTTAAAGCTAACCTGCGTGTGGCCTTAATTATTTTTAAGGTACCAAATGAGATATATCAAAACCAGTTCAATAATGAATCCTTTCATGTTCTAGCAGAGTTATAGTCTGAATTGTTAACTTTTTTCATCAGAAACATTTAGCTCTTTCGAGATGAACTGTGGTGCCTTGTGAAACAGCTGAGCAGTGGTTTGTTCTTCTGCTTCAAAGCATGTTGTAAGCACTTCACTCCCTCTCTGCTTCACTCCCTAAAATTCTCACCGTGCTCTGTTCCAGATCTTTGTATATTTCTGGTGATTCATCCCATCTGGTATGTGTGCGCACTCGTCTTCTATTGGGTGTCAAATAACTGTAAATGAAACACCAAGCCTATCATGTTGCAAACCTTTCCAATCAGTCGGTCTTCACCTTTCCCTAGCCCACCAACGACTGGAATCCTGTCACCACTGCTGAGTTTATTTTCATATCATAGAGATTCTGTCTTATCATTCTTAAGGCGGAAGCTGCTCTAGCTGCCTCTAAAGCTGCTGAGGCCTGTCAAAGTGTGTAACAATAAGCAAGTTCTCTAGGATCATAAAACCCCCCAACACATCCATTTTTGGATTTGATAAAATGTGTCTGGTCCTGAATAGAAAATTATGAATCACTGATCCTAACTCTGTTTATAATTGCACCACTAAAAGCTTCTCTATTTCACTAATTTATTGTCTCTACCCCATCTAAGTCAGCAGGTACTGTGAGAAGTTGAGGCACGAGATGAGCCGGGACACCTGCTTCATCATGTCGTACGGCCAGCAAGAGGAGACCCGTCTGGAGGAGCTGTACATTGACACACTGATGGAGCTGTTGAACGACCGTAATGAAAGTCTGGGCTTCTTGGAGAGTCTGGACCAGCTCCTGGGAGACTCCGCGGTCTTCAATCCCCAAGGTGAAACCATCTATGTGATGGGGGATGCCGGTGTAGGAAAATCCATCCTCCTGCAGAAGCTCCAGAACCTCTGGTCCAAGAAAGAACTGCAGACGGACGCCATCTTCTTCTTTAAGTTCCGCTGTAGGATGTTCAGCATCTTCAAGGACACGGAACAGATCTCCCTCAGAGACCTTTTGTTCAAATACAACTGCTACCCAGATCACGATCCAGATAATGAGGTTTTTGACTACATCCTGCGCTTCCCTGAGAAGGTTATTTTTACATTTGATGGCTATGATGAGATTCAGGAGGATCTAGACCTGATGAATGTTCCTGAAGTTGTGTCACCAGAAGACAAGGCACACCCCCTCCAGCTGCTCGTCAGCTTGCTTTGTGGGAATCTACTCAAAGGCTCCCAGAAGGTGCTGACGGCCCGGACAGGGGTTGAGATCCAGAGTAGGGTGATCAGAAAGAAGGTGGCTCTGCAGGGGTTCTCCCCGGCTCATCTGAAGACCTACATTGATTTGCACTTTAAGGAACAGGAGCACAGAGAGCTGGTGTCTGTTCAGCTGGACGCTAGCCCCCACCTCTGTGGCCTGTGCTCCATCCCGCTCTTCTGCTGGATTGTATTCAAGAGCTTTAGACACCTGCACACCATGCACGATAGTTTTCATCTTCCTGAAACCTGCGTCACGCTCACTGGCATCTTCCTCCTGCTGTCTGAGGTGTTCCTCAGCCGCTCAGCCTCACCTGCACCATCACTGCTGAAGAAAAGAGTTCGGTGTGCCTCAGAGACATTCAAAGCAGGCCTCAGGCCGCTCGCAGCATTTGCCAAACTAGCACTTCAGGGTATGGAAAGAGGAAGCTTCATTTGCAGCCAAGAAGAGATCACTGTGTGTGGCCTGAAGGAGGAGGACCTGCCCCTGGGCTTTCTCAGACCTGTCAGTGAGTGTGATGCCAGTGGAAGCCCTGCTACTTTTGAATTCCTCCATATTACCCTCCAGTCTTTCTTGGCAGCGTGTGCTCTGGTGTTGGATGAGCAGGCTGCTGCCAGCTCCATTCTCAAGTTCTTCACAGAGTGCAGCAGGAAGCGAGATGCCTCCTGTCTGCCGTTTGACTTCTGTATCAGTGGCTCTTCGAAGCCCATTGAAAAGAATCCCTTTGCGAGCAATGAACACCTCCAGTTCACTAATCTGTTCTTGTGTGGACTGCTGTCCAAGTCTCACACGGGCCTCTTGGAGCATCTGGTATCTCCTGTGTTATTAAAAAAAAAACGGGCCTTGCTAAAATCCTACCTTTCCACCAGTGTCAAGTCCCACCTCCACGGCTTACCGCACTACAACGGCGATGATGGCAAGAAAGTTCACGTTTTGCCCAACTTCCTGTGGATGCTGAGGTGCATCTTTGAGATGGGGAGTAAAGACATCGCTCAGATAACAGCAAAAGGCATCACAGCTGGCCTCATCAAGCTGGGCTACTGTAACGTGTTCTCAGGTGACTGCACCGCCATCAACTTTGTACTGCAGCACCGTCAGAAGCTCCTGGGCCTAGACATGGACAACAACAACATCAGTGACTATGGGGTGAAGCAGCTGCAGCCCTCCTTTTGTAAGATGACTGTAGTGAGGTAAACAGTACAAACATGCTTTTAACTACCTTCTAATCTTTAGTGAGGGATATTCAGACTGATTTTCCAATGAACAGTTTGTAATTATCAAACATGGATCAATCTGCTCGTCTACAGATTGTGCGTCAACAACCTGTCTGACAGCAGCATTGAGGTTCTTGCAGAGGAGCTGTGCAAGCACAAAGTAGTGGAGGTCTTGGGGTGAGTAAACATGTCAGTGGTTCCCGTGTACTTCTGCATTCGTACACATTCTCAATGTACATGTGTTTCAGGGGTAACAGAAGTATTCGGATTGTTTTATTAAAGTAAAAGTACCAGTACAACAATCTAACTAGTACTCTGTTACAAGGTCTAAATTCAAAATCCTGCTTAAGTTAAAGAAACACAGTATTATCAGCAAAATGTCTTAAAACGCACAAGTACTTTATCCGCTGACAAATGTCCCTTGTGAGTGAAATATTTCTGTTCTAGATATGACATTATTACATTGTTAATACTGCTGCGTCAGTGTGAAAGCAGCACTTTACTGTTGTAGCTGGTGGAGGTGTACTGTATTTACATTTAGGTAGCTTTGTCCAGTGTTTCCCAGCCTAGGGTTAATGGAGTAGAAAAGAAAAAAAACAAAAACAAAGTTCTGCTGCTGTATACTTCTGTTGGACTCTTTTACAAGCGCTAACATCTGAAATGTGACAAGAGGCCCTAACTTGACACTGTTGGTTTTTTAAAATTTTTATTTTTATGTGCCAAAAATTTAAGGAATCATTGGTTTAGTTTCCAAAAATGCTTCTAAAAAAGATTATCATAAGCTTTTTGCCTGTTAATCGGAAGGTCAGCGGTTCAATCCCCGGCTCCTCCAGGCTGCATGTTGAAGTGTCCTTGGGCAAGATACTGAACCCTGAATTGCTGTTCCGCCAGTGTATGAATGTGTGTGAATGTTAGTTTTTGTTTGAGCACTTAGGCTCAGTGTATAAATATGGGGTGAATGCAGATGTAGTGTAAAAACGCTCTGAATGGTCGAAAAGACTAGAAAGGCGCTATACAAATACGGAGCATTTACATTTACTTTAAATTTAAAATCTTAATCTGAAATGTAGCTGTGAATTAAATGTATTGGTGTAAAAAGTACAGAATTTCCCTCTCAAATGTAATGCAGTACAAGCATAAAATAGTAGCATTAAATAGAAATACTCAAGCAAAGTATGAGTACCTCAAAGTTGTACTTTAACACAGGACTTTAGTAAATTTAGGTCCACTCAGTAAGCTGCTCTGAAGCTTTCAAACTAATCACTCAAACGTCTAGTTGGAGTTTAAACAGTTGTCATGAAATTGTATTTTCTCTAAATCTATTAAGGAGATCTTGTCCATGTTGGCTGATGTTGTTGACTTAAAAGTTCATTCTTGACTTTGGAAAGAAGGTCCTGAACTAACATACCACTGCTACCAGGGGAGGGACTTTTCTTTAAATGTTCTGATCATAGTCACAGTTTTAAGTCATGTTATTTCTAACGTGAAAAGTCGTATCCGTATCTTGTTTTTTATGTAAAATATATGGTTTCAGTTCCTGTCAAGAGTTTATGTCCTTTTTTGTGAAAAGAGGAATGTTTCCTTTGGAGTTTTGTGTAGTGGTAATATATAGTGGTTTGCATGAACAACATATGGAAATTCTTGTATTATTTCAGCAAATTATTATGTCACATCCATAAAGTTGGGTCCAGCTTGTAATGCGTTATAAATGTGTTGTCTCCAAGCCAAATCCAAGATAACCCTGAATATATAATCAGAAGAAGACATTATACAACTGTTACTGGCTGACCAGTAGTAGTTCTAACCATGACTAGTTAACCGAACCCCTCTGAGATAATTTATAATAGCATCATTTAAAGAATTAAGGTTACACTTGTAAAATGGTTCGGAGAGACACTGTGTCTGTGTAGATGACTTCATTGCTGTCAGGTGTGTGACATGGGAAACGTAATTGTATTTTTGGCTACACAAATGGTAGAGGTACAAAAATTCACTAGCAATTAAATAAGGGGATTCCCCCCTAAGAGTTAACGTGTCAGTGCTTAATGTTTTTCTGAGAGTGAAACAGAATCTTTAACCATAATTAGCATTTCTGTCCCCAGGCTTTACAACAATCACATCACGGATGTGGGAGCCAAGCTAGTTGCTCAGATAATTGAGGAATGCCCAAAGCTGCGAATTGTCAAGTATGTTTCTACAAAGAGAGAATCTGAATGTTATGATAATTATAATAATTGTACAATGAATATGTCATGGTCTTATGTCTATTAAATTGATGTTGACATTACTTTGTCCTCAGGATTGGTAAAAACAAGATCACTGGTGTTGGTGGGAGGTATTTGGCCAGCGGAATTCAGAAGAGCACATCTATATTTGATGTGGGGTAAGATTCCACCGCTGTTAAACTTCTCTGCTGTTGTAGATCATTTCCTCCAGAATATTCTTATCCCGCTGTGCTCATGAAAGCAGTGAGATCAGAAAGAGACGGCCAGTGTCCTATGTTAATTTGAGAGGCCAGGCAGGCTTAATGAAGGAAGGTTTTTTGATGGTACCAAAAAATGGGTTTTATCACCATCTCTCAAGTGACACAAAATATATGTAAGACATTATATTAAAGAAAAAAAATCAGGATTAAAATATGACAGACCAAATATTAGAATATGTCCATGTTTCCAGATAACTTGACAGGTTACCAGCTATAAAACATTGGTGAAAATCATATGGTAAATTGGAGGAGAGTTGTTTTAACATTTTAAATTAAAGCATGAAAACAGGCCATATGAATTGTCTCCTGGAGAGGATACTTTTGTGTTTTTCTATGCTTCCTGATGCAGATGACGGCTTTGATGTTTTTTTTTTTGCTGCAGAATGTGGGGGAACAGAATTGGCGATGAGGGAGCGGAAGCATTTGCAGAAGCTTTGAGACACCACCCACGTCTTACCAACCTCAGGTGAGAAGGCAGCTACTACAAATACAGCAAAAACCTACTGATTCAACCTCATTGAGTAAATAGTCGTTTTGCGTTTCTGGGTTCAAAGTCTCTCAGCCAATGGCATCACATCTGAAGGCGGGAAGTACCTGGCAGAAGCACTGAAAACGAACAACGTCCTCAGGATATTCTGGTAGGCATGCCGCTTAGTTTGAGCCAAATGATGCTGTTCTCACAGTGCTACTCTCTGTATAGAAGAACACGTCTGTGCTGTTGTAGGTTAGTGCAGAATGAGCTGACTGATGATGCCGCTGCACACTTGGCTGAGTTGGTCCAAGCAAACACAGGTTTAACACACCTCTGGTAAGGAAAACACACATGCATTAGCACACTCTGTATTTACTCGCATACCAGCATGGACGAGAACTTTGAATAGCCCGGTCAGACATTGATTGTCAGAAACTCACCTGCTTTGTATATTTGTCTGCAGGTTAATCAGCAACCAGTTCACTGTGGGCGGGATCAGACACCTTGCTGAGGCCCTTAATCACAACACAGCACTCAAAGAGATATGGTGAGGGTCAGGGGTTTTTCACAGCAACTTCAAATGGTGAAGATTTCCGAAAATGACAAAGCATTTTTTCAGTTGTATTAAATCATTCTACCAACGTATCACAGTTAAAAGTGAGACGATGAAACATTTGCTGAACAGCAGCCACATGTGACCTTTGCAGAATAATGCTAATACTAAAACATACTGAAACAGGTAGAAGTAGATAAACAAGTAGAAGAGAGACATGAAGTCAGTAAAATGCAGTTGTAGATCTCGTGCTGTATTTGATGCTTGTATGTTGTTCCTCAAATGTAAGATGCTTTGGATAAAAATGTAATGTAAAATGTTAGCAACAATATCTATGTCAAGTTTGCCACCATAAGTTATGGTCATACCAGACCAAGAAATACCAAAGCTAAAAAATTTTGGGTGTGGAAACTCAGAAAATTCTAAAAAATCTTGCAGATCAAAACATCAGAAATGTGTGGCGCGATTAGGAGACTGTAACCTTCCTCATATTAACACATGAAACAAACATAAATCCGATATTTTCAAAACGTTTTCTACATTGTTTCTCACCGTTTGAGGTTTAACTCGCACTTTTTTAATCTCGTTGCGCCTTCTTTTGTTCAATTTTGGGCTACATTTGGATGGATACCTAGCTAATTATTCGGACAGATACATTCCTTCAGTAAAAATGTTATCATACGGAGATCAGTCAACATAATACGTACTCACCTCTCTTAAGCCAGACATCATTCATTAATATCACAAACGGTCCACTGAGCAGTGCCGCATGAAGGCAGAACAGCATATTATACATTAACCACAACCACATACTGCAACAAATTAGCATAATACGCTGCTGAAGCTACATGTTGACAAGCAAACTGTTCTCACTGCAATAATAAAACAGGTAGCTCAAATCAAGCAATCTGATTGGTTCATAGTAGTGATAAAATGAGTGTATACAACGGGTATGACGTTGAATTTCTTCGCACAGATCTGTACCACTCCGCGACAAACAGGGTTCGAGTTATAGCCTAATCTGAGCTTAATTCTATTAAGGCTTATTTATTATTGCTCAAGGAGAGACGCAATTCCGCCCTTTCTGGTAGGTATAATAATAAAGTGTTACTATTTTACGCACTGCTGGCCGCCGGCACACAGTAGCAAGCCTTTTATCATATGGCTATATATAAGTTAAAGTTACCAAAGTCAATCTACTGGACAGTTTTTTAGTGGCTGCACAACAAACGGCAACGTGCAATTAGATAAAGATAAATAGTTCAAATTTTAGCCTTTGATATATGTTGCTTAGCAACCGTCATGCGCTATGTAGCCTGGTGGCATTACTTTTTGTTTTCATAAAGAAAATCTGTTGATGAAACTGTTAGCCTACTTTATTTTTGCCATACTTGGTAACCGTTTTATAAAAGCAATAGCTCACTTCACAGTTAAGGGGGTCAACGCCCCTTAATTGTGATATAACAAGTGTATATCATGGCCTGTTGTGAGCTATTTCTTAAACAAACCGCTCCAGGGTTCGTATGGAATCAAGCCGAGACCACCTCTTCTAGGCGATCTTGGCTCGGTTGTTTTGTTCGGGATCAGAGTGCGATTGTTGCGTTCACATAACGAGCCAGGCCAAAGGGGAAACGCCCCCTTGTTTCGGAACAGTGTCTCCAATCGATCCAGGTGTGAACGCACCTTAAATAAAATCTACTGATGAGAACTGTAGTGCATTTTTTGAATTTGCATCTGGAGGAATGTAAACAGCAACAGCAAAAACACCTGAGCATTCTCTGGGCAGATAGTATGGCCGGCCAATGATGATAAACATGTCTATCCACTTTGGCTGCGTTTAAGCACTAAGCATCATTTATGTAGACACACAGTCGCGCTCCCCTCGTCTTACTGGACTCCAGAGTCCTGTCTGCGCAGAGTAAACTCCTCCCATCAAGTGTTACAGCTTCCTCTGGTACGCTGCTATGCAGCCACGTAAAGATGAATGAATGTACTTCTGGATTCTGGGTGGATTCTTGGATGAAATCAGCAACTATAGTGCCGTATTTTGTTCTGAACAGCCAAGCTTTCTGAATTCACAACTGCTCTGATTTGAGCCTCTGACTCGCTGCTTCTCTATAGAAATGGTCAGATTTGTATTCCAACAGTGCAGACCAAGAGTACATAATGAAGGGGCACTGGAAAGCCCAAGCACTCAATGTATTAATTCTTCCTTTCTTTTATTAATTAAACAATACGTAGTTGTAAATTACAACAAGGGTTTGTCCCCCTAATGGTTATTACATTACAACTACTAATAACCATTAGGGGGACAAACCCTTCACAGCATCAGGGCCATTTCCATGTGTACTCGCTCTTTTTGCATGAACATGTTTTGAAGTGAATTAATGTCTGATCATGTTCCAACAGTGTGAAAGGGAACCAGCTGTCTGAAGAGGAAGAGAAACAGTTTGTGACAGAGAAAAGGCTGCAGTTCCACTGATTGGGCACCCATGTGAGAAATGAGTAATGTTTGTGTTGCAGAAAATATGTGGTGTGTATTCACAATATGCATGTATTATTGCGCCTGGCTGTGGGCACAAAGTCACACTATCTGCTTTAATGGACTGCTGTATATTCATTGTTGATGAAGCCATTTTTGCACTGAGGAAACTTTCTGTTTCATGTTTCTTGTATAGGGAATGTTTACGTGGAATTTTGACAAATGTTTGACAATTTTACATGCTCTGTTACATAAAAGGAAGTGGAAGCTTCCAGTTTGAAAAACAAGAAGAAAACTAACCCACAAATTTTGTATAGACTGTATGTGCATGTTTTCATTTGTATATAAAACAGTAACTTCATTTTATTTATTATATGACTGATACTCAAAGTGTTTTCCAAATCGCTGGTGGAATGTGTAGAGGTGCACTTCAGTGTGAAGAGAGTGAATGAAGGAAGACAGCATTATCATAATGGTAAAACATTAAACAACATCACAACATATTCTTGTCTTTATGTCCCTGAGCGTATGTTTCCCTCTATAGGAAAAGATCCAATCGTAACAGGAAAGGCACAGGCGGCAGAGATGATCACAAGTCTTTGAGCTAGGGCCCAAGTCAAGTCTCAAGTCTCTCATGATTATGAGTGTTGTATCACCTGATGCGTTCAATCCAGGCTCCTTAAAAAACTGCATAGCTATAAGGGATTCTGTAACTGTTACCTGTTTTTAACCAACAGAGCACAACCATGTAATGTGCAATGCAATTAAAGACACCTTAAACTACTGTAAGACAACACATGCTGCAGGCTCTCAAACCCAGTGTAACGTTAACTAAATAAAACTGTAACGTTACATGATCAACAATAAACCTGTAACCTGTTTGCAGCCAACGTTAATAATTAACATGACGGCAGCCAGCGGGATGTAAATGATTACGTTAATGGACCGCAACAAGTTTGGCAAGCAAACAAATTTATCTTTTCATAACGTCAGTTAACCTCCCGTAAGTCGTAGCTGAAGCAAGAAGCAAGCTGAGCTAAACTTGTTTACTCACTTGAGGTTACTAATCTATTTGCGTTCAATGCTTCTTTGTTTGGGCCTTGTTGTATGAAGTTTTAATGCCAAAGTTTAGGATGAATGGTGCAGCAGCTGTTGATGTTGTCCTCTCTCAAATGGGGAGGGAAATAAAATCAAGCCCATCAGACGTTAAAAATAAACATTGTTCACGAGTCCCCTCTTTTGAGGACGAGTCTCAAGTCGAGTCTGAAGTCACTCTGCGTGCGACTTAGGTCGGATTGAGTCCGAGCCTCAAACTCAAGTCCTCATCTCTGACAGGCGGAACTAAAATGAATAATGGCTCTGTCCCATTTAAGTGTTTCTACTGTATAACTGTAAGCCAGCATGGACAATAAGGCACCCTGAAACCCACACCTAAATGTCTGACGGCCATTATTCAGGTTGCAAATTACACCCGTGCTTTCTCTATTATATTTCAAAATGTCTGCTGTGACAAAGGCCTATTATTGTGCATCAAACTCTGGATCTGCATTTCTCATAGTGCCTCTCAATTGCATCTTTCATTGGAACCCCCCCGCCACTTTTTACAGGCTGAATAATACTACAAATGACTATTAAATTGACTTTTCCCTCTAAAATGCATGCAGTGCACCTTTTAATACTACTACTTGTGGGTTGTGGGTCTTGCTCTTTCTCAAGAGAGCATGCATAAAAGTAAAGGTATTCACTGAACTAAGTTTCATTTGACAGATACATATTTGTTAAATAAGTAGAACAGGACATTCTTCAGGTTGATTAGACAGCAGGATTTTTACTTAAAAATTTGGATTAGCATCAAACACAAAATATCATGGCATAAAAATGCAATAAGTACAAGAGGATGATTGGTATTCAAAGGACATCGTTCTACAGAAAAGAAATGTTATGTTTATGATTTTCTGTCATGTCAGTTACATTGAACAGCACACAGTCTTTGTTACATTTCATAAGGTAATGCTTGTTGGGGCTCACTGGCTAGAAATAAATTATGAAAACACCAAAAAGTCTGACTGATTCTAAAGTAGCTCATATAAGGCTCATAAGGACTGTATCCTCAGTACAGTTCAAGAATTAGACCTACAAATCTCCCGGTCCCTCCCAAACTTGAGCCAATACACAGTTTCTTTGAAATCACTTTGGCTCAAACACCTTTAACACTTACAGACAGGGGGTTTCTCTCTCTGTGTGTGCAAATAGGGGAAGATGGTGGTTGCAAAAGAATATGTAGTAGAACAGAAGAATCTGATGCCATCCAGTGACAGTCTTTACCAAACCCGGAGAGACGGGGGACAGACTCACTACAGTCATCATGACATCCTCACAATATATTGTATATGTTCTCTGTACAGATAGGATATGAACTTGTGTCTCTACCTTCATTTCTTGCTACAGACTGATTGGAAAGGTTTTCAGCTATTTGACAAAACATTCTCATCACATCATTGGTGTTTCGAAAGCTATCAGCCACGTCTTGTGGGTTTAGTTGGTTTTGGTCTTGTTGACGGACAGCTGATCAAAGTCATCAACCAGGAGTCAGCGGATGGCTGAAGAAAGATCAGGGGGACCAAAACTGCAACCGTCAAATAAAAACAACAATAAAACATCAACTTTAAAAACCACAAGGACAGAAAATTTAATGTTGTCATATCTATTAAGGCCAGATCTCTGTAACTTAATCCTCTAAAATTCACAATTCAAATGAAAATGAAAGGACATGACTAGTTGGTGTCACGCCTGCTCACAGAATCCAGCTGTATGATCAGATCAAGTGAGAGATGAAGGTACAACATGAGATGTCCATAAATCAGCCAAAGAGAGCATGATGAGAACTACAAGACTCTGTAGCACCGCTCTGTGGTGGGACAGTGTGTGACATGGCTCAGCTAATCTCCGTGTGGCTGTCAGGTTTTACAGTGTGATGAAACAGTAGTCATGAGTGTGTCAGGGAGGATCCCAAAACTCCAAAGTTCACTTGTTTGTTTCTTCCAGTGGCCCAGAAAGGATCCCTCAGTGTTATCCCAGAGAATGACATAAGTTGAAAAATAAAAAAGCACTTGTAGAGTTAAAACAGTGTAAACCAAGTCCAGTTGCCCTTGACTTTAACCTTCTTTGGATAACTACGACCTGGATGACTGAGTGTAAAGTATTATGACATATAGGATGAAGGTCCTTTAAAGGGATACTCCACTAATTTTATGTTGTATTTCAGTATTCCCTTTTATTGTTAAAAAAACAATTACATCAAAGATCAATACTTTGTTTTTTTTTGATGATTTGGAATTTGAAGTGGGGTGAAAATCGTATGGTGCCATCCGCTGCTACAGTCACCTTTCCCATTTCAGTCTGGAATAACAGTTAACTTTGTAGTTTTTTTTTAATTTAAAATAAGAGAGTGGCTGTTTACCATATTGTTTTGAGAAACTGGATAAAGTATATTGAAGTATTTCAGGGGGGAGGTCCAAAGAAAATATTAATCAGCCCCAATCCTCACTCGATTCCTACAGTCCCTACTTGACAGCTTCTTTCACGATGCCACGTTCATGTCATGCTGGATGGAAGGTAGAGATGGGAAAGATGTTTACATCATTCACATTGTCTTACAACTCAAAGGTTCAAAATCCTCTGCTTTGCCAACACAGCACTGTATCCAGAAAATATGGATATAATTAGTTTGAGCAACAGACTTTGGCTGATGTGAGGCATCCATTTGTTTGCTTATTCAGGCACTGTCATATGATAGAGCCATGTTGGATATAATGGAGCTTTCTGAAAACCCCGACTTGGATGTTAACATTAACTCTACGCACAAGTCGGAAAATGATAATTACACCCCGTTTGCAGGCTTTGCATTTGAAATTTTCTTCAATCCCCACCTCCTTTCCACATTCAAAGTGTACTTGGGCAAGACAAACTATGAAAATGATGGTGTCTCCAAAATAAAGCTCCCACTTTATTTTGCCTTACCATTCCCCCCATACCATGTGCTCCTACCTGGAGGCAGATTTAAAAAAAGAGGAATGGAGTGGCGAGAAAAGAAAGCAAGAGAAAGTGGAGGCCATATGGGACACATCTCTCATTAACCAACATTTTTGGCAGCTTCATCATGCCCTCATTAAGAACCTCCACAGGAAGCTGGAACTATACACGATTGCTTTTAAAGTTGCTGTTATGGAAGAAGTTTATTTGTTTTTCCAGTATGAAAATAGTCTTCGGAGTGGTGGGACCAGCCGTGGGCTCTGAGTCATAGGAAAAAGGGAGGTTTTGGAGGAAAAGGAGTTCCACTGGAGCTTTGGGATCCACACTCGGAGTTCATATCCTCTGGCTGATGATGAGCTTCAGTGAAATCAATTGAGATTGTTTTTCCACTGGATTAAAAGCCTGTACACTCGGTAGAGGTCTTCAGGCAAACCTGACCCCATGAAAACCCAAGAAACAGACTGGGTCAATGTGCCAGGTCCAGTCATCCCAGCGTGCCCTAGTCCTGTGTCTTGGCCAACTTTATTTGGTGCTGGGTCTGTATAAAAGCAAGCACTTTCCAGGACCCAAGAACCAGTCTGCTGTAGTTTAGTCAACTTATCCGCAGGCAAGAGAGTGAACGACTTCCAGCATGACGACAACCATAGAGGATTCTCCCACACCCTGTTATCACCATGGACTTTTAGTAGAACAAGTGGACCGAAAGTTGCTTGTTTCTACTAATGTCATAGTAAAGGATCCCTGCGCTCGCTCACCCTAGGTACGTTTAAACCAGCAAAATCTGAATTTCCAATTGATGATAAACTGGCTGGCAGTTTGTGGGGTGCCCTGGTGCCTCTTGCTTTCTGTTATCTCTCTACTGTCAGCTGTCAATGAAGGCGTAAACCCCCCAGCAATACTTAAAACAGTGTTTGAAGTTCACATCGACTTTATCTTGCACAAAAGTGAGAAGCTCACATGTTTCAGCTGAAGTCTCCAGTAACTGGCACAGTCCAGACTCCTTTAAACAGGTACAGTAAGCAGTGTCAGCTGCACACAACTGGAAGAAATCAAACCCTGTAACAGAAATGGATCACACAGAGCAGTTTACAAGGAAACCGTGTGAGATTACATTAAAGCGGTCCTGTGGAGTTTTTTTGTAAAGAAACTAAAGATTTGTTTACATTCAGTGTTACCCAGTTTGTGTGCGTCCCTGAGCTCTACCAAATGCGTCGAATGCATTTCCGTTCTCATGAAACATTTGCAAAACCAGCATTGTTTAAATTCAAGTTTGAGTGCTTGCACTCTATTTTTCTTTTTATAGAATAAGCTCTATAGTGCTACTAGAGGGGAAAACTCCACAGGGAACCTTGGAAATTTGGGTTTATGGAAAAACAAAGAATAAAACAAAAGAAATCAGAAGTTCTGGTATAAAAGAGGACCATGTTTGCTGCACAGATAATCCTCACTATCTCCAGGTTTTCTTATTTTCGGTTTCGGCAATCAGCTCTGTGTGTTTCATTTCTATTACAGCGCTTGATTCGTTCTAATTCTGTGCACTGCTCACTGCACCTGTTTAAAAGAGTTTGGACTGTGACACTGAACCTGCGCACTGACCAAAGGCACAGCTGAAATGTGACACAGCAAATGTGAACTTCCAAATAAGCTCTGAGTGGGAACCAGTTTCAACATATATGTAGCAACTCAAGTATGATCATCTTCTGTAATTTATACACAGCCTATTTAAATGATATCTGACTTTGACAAACAACGGCAAATTTTTAACCATGAAGTAACAGAAAACAGGTGAACGAAACAGACATAGCAGAATGGAGCAAATATAACAGTCACTTTCTTGTTTCTTGTTATGAGAACCTAATTATATTTTCCATGTTATGATATATTTATCTTATTACGACACGCCAACTTCAGTTCTAAGAACAAACATTATCACTTTATCGTGTCATGTCACAAAACTTTCTTGTTATTACAAAAAAAAAAATCTTTTAAACAAGAAAAGAATCCTCCACATTGTTATAAGTCACTGTAACATGAAAAATACGTTGTTCTAAAGTGAAAATGATCTTATTAAATCAAGAAAATGTTCTCGATATAACGACAAACTGAGCCAGTATTATTCCTGTCATTGGGGCGACGATACTCGACTGTAGGTTGAGGCTGGTAAGTCAGAGATCCCTTTCAGGATTGGGGACAGGTTTTGTGCCAGAGGACCTCTACTCTATGGTATATGATTAAAAAGCACTGATGATTGTGTGTGTGTGTGTGTGTGTGTGTGTGTGTGTGTATGACAATATTCACAGTTGATTGGCACCATTTTTGCAGCAGCTTCAGTTTTGAAAATGTGCGAGCCGCTTGTGCAGACAGATATTTCTGCTGCTTTCTCTGGCTTGTTTCTCCTGGACTGGTAGAGTGGCAGTGGTGGTGAGATGGTCCTGCAGGTCCGTCCAGTCGGTCCGGCTGGCTCTGCTGACAGTCTGGACTCCTCTGTACCGCCCTGCTGTGGCTGGGCATCACAATAACAAGGCACTGGTAGACACTGATGCTGAAGGAGGAGGGGAGGGACAGAGGGGGAGGTGATACTCCACCCCCCCACCCCCCCGAGCGCCCTCCGCTCCGCCCTCACCTCCAGGACCATGTCCCCCTCCTCCAGTGTACAGTCAGCTGACATCTGCTGTCCAATGGCCACTCAGGAAGAAGAGCCCTGCCTGTCAGGATGTCCCCGTGTGGCTTTGAGTGTCAGGGCTGGAGAGGATATGAGGTGGAGATCAGTCCGTCCAGTCCGAGACTGAGCGTGGATCGGCGACTCAAACATAAACACAAAAGTCTGTATCCCTGAAGATTGCTTAAATGAGATTTGGCACACCGTGGTACTACATTATTAGTTGGGGTGGGGGTGTGGGTTAAACTGATCACAGTGTCCAGCAGTCTCCCTGGATCCACACTTCATTTTGTAGATCCCTCTCATTGTAAAGTACCTGTCATCAAACAACCAACAGAGAATATTAAAAAAGAAAAATCTTACAGGGACCATCAAGAAAACAACCTGGGATGTTTGGAAATACTTCACCTGTGCAAAATAAAGCTTCAATCTGATGGATGCTCCGGACATGATCTGTTCACTTCAAACCACTCATCGATACAGCTGGAGGGTGGTGGGGGGGCAAGGAAGAAGACATGAGTAATAGATAATACAGTGTTCATGGTGACAACTATGGTGAAGGGTGACCGCATCAAATGTTTTCCATATCACACACAGCATTTGCATTTGAAATTAAACAATGTCAAACTATGTCACCCTGACCATAACCACAAAACTGATTCTTCGATGTATCGCGATGGAAGATTCTGACTCGATTAACAAATGTCAAAAAATGTATCGTTTAAATGTTAATTGATAACGTCATGTTGAGGCAAAGCAAAAGCCGGAACTCGGACCGTCTGTGGCGCGCACACATGAGAAACCAGTGTTCCTCCTGTATTCAGCACACCACCGCTGCGGAATGAATAACCACCCTACTTAAATGTCACACAATCATTAATATCAATGCTCTGTCCTGTATACATACTGTACATCCTGAGGACTGGTTGTTAAAGAAATGAGGGACCATGGAGCTGAGGTTAATGAAGTAAATTAGGGATGCAAACTAGTACTTTTAAGCTAATTAGGAGATTTTCTTATGGATTTTAATGCGCTAATTAAATGCTTAGGCAAGGCAAGTTTATTTGTATAGCACATTTCAACAACAAGGTCATTCAAAGTGCTTTACATAAAACATAAAAGCAACAGGGAAATATAAAAAAGTTTAAACGCAACATAGGGAAATTGAAAAAATACACATTAAAATATAATAAAAGTTACAGTGCAGTGTATAATCAGGGTTAAAAGAGTTAAATGGAAAATAAATACAGGCTGAGAGGTAGAGCAAATAATTGAGTTACAATTATTTTGAAAAGAGAATAAACAGAGAAGTACACTTAATCTACTCTCTCTAGCTAGTCTGTACTCGGGTCCATAGCAATCTTTGGGTCCACTGAAACTCCCAAAACCCCCGGACACTACAGAGAAACCAGGACATGTAATTATCCAGATTCTGTATAGAAGAAAATTATGCATCAAGATGCATAGGTAATTGTTGTAAAATCGCGTCACAGCCCTCTGAATCGTAATCAAATCGAATCGTGAGGTGCAGAGAGATTCTCACTCCTAGCATAACATTATTTAACACTATATTTCCAAATGTATTGGGACACTCCTGTCCCAATACATTTGGGAGGCTGTTTTTTCATGATGTGGTCTTTATTGAGGGAAATCTTAATGCTACAGTTTAGACAACAGTTGTTCCAACTGTTTCTGTTTGGCCTCTTCCTTTTTCAGTATGACAATGTCCCTGTGCATAAATCCAGCTCTATAAAGAAATGGTTTTCTCAATTTGGTGTGGAAGAACTTGACTCACCGGCACAGAGCTCTGACCTCAACCCTATCAAACACCTTTGACATCAACTGGAACAGAGATTGCGAGCCAGGCCTTTTCATCCAGCGTTAGTGTCTGACCTCACAAATGCTCTTCCGGATGAACGGGCAAAAATTCCCACAGACACACTGTAAAATCATTCAGAAAGCCTTCCCAGAAGAGTGGAAGCTGTTATGCTGTAAGGGGTGAGGGGGGGGGACTCCATGTTATTGCCTTTGTCTGCTCCCTCTGACAGTGAGAGTAATTACACAGTGTCACACGTGTTTCTGATGTATAGACTCTGCCACATTGAGTGGCTGCTCCCCCCTCTAGCTGTGGCAAACAAATCATTGCTAGTTGGTGTAAAACACATCACTATTGGTTCACCAGCATGGGAATGTTGTCACAGACACCACAATGATAAACTCTGGTATGCTGCGAATACAGAGATTTACCTGGCAGTGAATCAGCACACTGAACTCGTTTTGCGGTGGCTTTGTTCATGCATATGTAAAAGTATTGCACTCTAGCTTTAAAAAGAAATACAGGGATGCAGCGTTTTGCTAAACAGAGCTCCGTACCCTTTATGGTAGATGCAGAGGCAGGGCAGGCGAGCAATGGTGTCTCCCTGCACCAGCTCCTCCAGGCAGATTGCACATTCTCCTGCATCCTTGGTCAGGACATCCTCTGGAAGACAACAGACATTTCACACCGCAGGCATCAGTAAGGATTATAGGCCCCCCCGCAGCAAAAAACACATTTTGTAGAGCTTTACTACTTTAAAGCCTCTGTCAGACTGCATTTATTTGTTATCATATTTGGCTTTAAATTTATTGTTTGTTTACCATTTTCTGTCATAGACTCTGTTTTTATTACAACTTTTGTTTATTTATTTAGTTTGAATCTATTTATATGAAAAAATATAAGCCAGTATATCAATTGTCAGATTTGTTTTACTTATTAATCTATAATATCCAGAAATCCAGTGTGGAGCTGGTTCTACTTTTTACTTTGATTCACTGCAGCCCACTAGATGACAATGTTTGTGTACAAAGTTCACACTTCGTCCTGGGGGTGGTGCTACAGGAAAGCTCTGAATTTCCTCTTGTGACAATGACTGTCAACAGCAAAATTCATGGCAATCTGGCTACTAGAGATACAGCATGTTGCAATGAATAAAAGTGATGGATCAGGGGGGCGTAGGCCTTAACATTTGACATGGGCCTATCAAAAGAGACCCACATACACATGTCTGACACACACACACACACACACACACATACCACCACTATTAAAAAAAAAAATGGCTGATGCTTTTATCCAAAGCGACTTACATGCTATATCTGTCAGAGGTTGGACGCCTCTGCACCAACTAGGGGTTAAGTGTCTTGCTCAGGGACACATTGGTGTCTCACAGTGAGAATTGAACAAAGGCATGTGTCTGATCCACTGCGCCATCGCCATAACACCATACATTTAACACAGAGAAGGAAAAGTCCACATCTCCATTATTTGAGTCACATACAGTTTTGTTGAATAATTGAAATGAAGGTCAGATTTTGTAAAAGACTGGCACTAATGATGGTATGATGGTGTGTGTGTGTGTGTGTGGGGGGGGGGGTCTCCACTACTGCCTTCTAACTTATCTTGTTTATGTGTACTCAAGTTGTAATGCTGGTATTTCCAAAACTTCCCTGAAGGCAGCATTCATTTGTTAGCTCACTTTACAGTCTTTTGATATCAGTGTTAAAAAACACTTCTCTGAGTTAAATGGCCACCAGGAAAACTCTACGTCTGCCAAACCCCTGTATACAGTCTGTGTGTCAACAGCGTGTGTGTACACACTCAGCAGTTTTCATCTTTTCCTGCTCTGCATTTCATTGGTCCGGGTCTAAAGTGGAAGCGTGCGCACCATTAAACCCATCACCTGCAGCAAAACACAGAGTCATTAGAACTGGCCTTATGTAACAGTGGATTAACCCACATAGGCCTGGAAAAGCCAGTTATTATGGGCTTCAGTACATGGCATCCTGCTCAGCTGAGGGGAAAACATCTTTAACGTACTGACGGGGCAGGTCATTCATTCACACAGTCAGACACAGAAGGAGAGAGGATAGTTACACTGATGATGTGCGGATATTCACTATTAAAAATGTTTGTTTTAGTTGCCCAACACTGGTGATCTCCTCACACTAGGAGATACAGGGAGACAGGAGGTGTCATTTGTCTGTTTGTGGTTTCACATGCAGTCAGTACTGCATCTTCATGTGATGCACACCAGCCCAGAAAGACTTTTTCCAATTAACAATCACTGCGGAAGTCAATGATGCTACAGGGAATGATGAGGACAAATGCAGCACAGAGTTTAAGAGGTGGGATTATGCTCATTTTCAGGTTAAAAATCCTATTCAGGGGTTGGACCAGAGCAGGGTTACATGGTTTAATTTTTAAAAAACACTAGGGCTGTCCCCGACTTTTGTGCGCTGCGAAGCTGCAGAACTGCAGTCTCTATTCATTCAAACGTACAGTGTAAATTTCCAGCTAAACTGAGCTTTATTGAAGACCCTTCTCTCTCTCTCTCTCTCGCCTGCCATTCACTCGTCTTGTGCAGAGTTGCGTTCATGCCGTGCTGCCGACACCTGCATGCACGTCGTGGTTCCTCGCGGGTCTATTTGAAGGAGCCGGCTATTTAAAAACAATTTAACATTCCTTGTGTGGTTCATCAATGGTGGTAAATTATCCGAAAGTCCCGCGAGGTGCGGACAACTCGGCACAACACCAGTGAAGCTGGGGCTTCGCTCGTCTCTTCAGCAAGTGTTCCTCTTTTGCCACTTCACACATACACGCTACGCCTACACATTCGCACTGACGACCCAAGGTTAGGGTTACAATTTTGGATTTATTCACGCACTTTAAAAACATTTCTTGAAAGTTTTATTCTTTTTATGTTTATTTACAGCATTAAACGTTGAAATGTATATTGTAATAGGCTGTATATTAACTTATTGAGAGTATACTGGTAGTTTTATGTGACATCACATGGCCAAAATGGCGTGATCCTTGTTTCGCTGCTAAGCTTCAACTCTGAGATTGACAGTCGAATCAGGCTCCACCCATCGAAGTATCGAATCTTCGACTATTAGGGGTCAGCCCTAAAAACCACCATATTTTTTTTCCATACTGCACATTGCTGCAGCTCTTCTTTTCACCCTGTGACGTCACAGGGAGTAAAGGGAAACGGCTGGACTACAAACGAGCTGTTTTCAGGCAGTTCAGAGCAGAGTTTTTTCTGGGAGATGCGGTGGCTTTTTCACTTTGCAAATGTATTACAAAAAAGGTATATAATTCAATAAAGGAGAGGGGAAAAGGCAAAAAGCAGAATACCACCTCTTGAACTTGTAAAGTCATCATTTATCTTATTTTGGCAATCATATCGTGTCCTTGCAGCCATGTAGCAAAAGTTCTAGTGGCCGGGAGTCAGGACGTGGTTAGCTTGGTTTAGCATAAAAACTGGAAGATGAGGTGTGGTTTTGAACTTGGGACAGAGTCTTGCTAGCCGTTTCCCTCTTTCCAGTTTTTATGCTATGCTAGGCTAATCACGTCCTGAGAGGGATATTATTCTTTCCATCTCACTCTTGGAGAAAAATGTTGCATTTTGTTTTTGTTTGTTTGTTTGTATTTTATTCCACAGTTGTGTCTTTGCACATTGAAAATGATTGTGCAACCAACATGTTAGGCACTTCTTGGTTCTGTGCTCCCAAATGTGATACAGATGTAGTGCACAGGACTGTGGGCTTTGTTTGTAGCCATAAGTTGCTTTCCAAGCGGTGTTTTGCTTTTTGTAGTTGGACAGTGGGCTTAAATGTCTGCTAGTCGGTATCTACTGCCTCTGATGGGATGGAGGGTCAATTACATTTTATTTACTTAACTTTAAGAATGTCATTTTTACCATTATTTCATTTTACGGAGGACTTTTCCTGTCCCGTGAAGGTGTAAAGGCTTGTAAAGATTCTAGATTTTATTGGAATTGCTTTGTGTGATAAGAGTCAAACGTACCATTAAATACGGTCACAGATTGTGTATCAGTGCATTCAGTCTAAAAATAATCATGGTGGATCCTTTACAAAACCATTTTGGCAACCCTGTTAAAAAAACAGACGGCACTTGATGACCTTTGACCTGTGTGACGACCCCGGGGGGAAGGATCAGGGAGGAGGCTGTGCTTCAAAGAGTAGCTTTTACTGCGGCAGCTTGACCTCTGAGATGTGGTTTCTATGTGTAGGGTGTTTACTAGAATGTACAACTCGGCTCTGACAGCCTCATCAGTCTGTTTCACAGCAGGTTATAAATCTGAAATGAGGTCATGAAAAAATCTTGTGCTCTATAACGCAGTTTAATGGAAACACACACACAGACAGGGGGAGCTGTGATGTTATGTACGTATGACAGCTGCTGTTTGTGTGTGTCTTTGTTATGAACCAGCGGTGGATTTGTTTAGAGAAACCACAAGTCATAGTGACATGAGATTCTGGGGAATTTACACCTTTGTCGTTTCCTGTTTCTGCCGTGCTGGTTTCCAGCAGTATCATTCTGATTAACTCTGTCAATCATCACCACATTGTGTCGGCGACAGATGCTCCTCTTGTATAAAGTCTTGAGTGGTAAAAATATCTGACCAATTACAATGATGCAGTTAATACTTGACTAACATGTATATTCTCAAGATAAAACATAACTGTGATGTTGTTTGGAAATTGATATATTGCATATGCTAGTGTGTGTGTGTGTGTGTGTGTGTGTGTTACAGTGGAGGCCTGTCCTTGAACGGCCTAAAGCAAACAACTGAGAGGAACATAAATATGCTGATAACACATCTTGAGGGTCATATGAGTCTGTGTGCATGTGCGGCCTGAGCAGCCGATAAACGTATTAGAAAGGCCACAAACACAACAGAGCAGCTGTGACCACCGGGCTAACGGACCATGATATGGGATCACACAGTCTATGGATCACACACACACACACACACACACACACTTTGTGTTAACATGAACCGTGTTGCTTGTTAACCCTTCTCTCTAGCGGCTCTGTGATGCTGTGCATGTTAGATTAGTGTGTCAGCATGCAAACGTTTGCTAAGTACCACTAAACATGAACTACAGCTGAGGGTATGATTCCTTTCTAAGATATTTGGTCATAATATCGTCAACATGATTACTATTCATCCTGAGGGGCACTCAAAACGTCTGTACCAAAAAAAAACAATGATGTCTGAGCCACATGCTCAAGTTTGACTGCTGACAGACACTCTATTAATCTTCACCTCTTCTCATGAATTCTTGATGCTGATATTTAATATACCATTACAGTCAGATGTGAGCTCACACATACTGATCCATGTAGTGATTATGCAGCACATTCAGAAGCTAAACAAACACTCCATCAACTTAAATTCTTTTTTTATGGAGGCAAAAGTCACTTGTTTCAGATTTTGAGTGAAAGGTCTGGACTCTACCAAACATAAACACACACATACACCACTTCTTAAAACGAGCAGCCCCCAGATTCAACCTAAGAAGAGGCAACTTCTGTCTTTGAGAAAGTGTGTGGGCTCAAATACAGGTGCTCTCCATACTGTGGGGAACTGATCAGACCATGATCATCATGTGACTGATAGACAGGAAGACGGAGGAATCTGTGCCAGCTGAACAGGAAGTTGGCTTATGCGAAGAGGAACTGCCCCCTAAAACCTTCAGCTGACAGGGAAATGTGGAGGAAAGTGCGCATGTATAAGCTGAAATGTCTTTTCACTTGAGTGTGTTTTTGTATTTATGTTCTGAGCGCAGAGCACTGGGTCACGCTGCGGAGAGAAATAACTTTATCATCATGATAATAATAATACATTCTGAAACACAGACATGATGTGAACACACCAGAGATGCAGTTCTCTGCTGTACTGTGTTCATTTTCCTTGATGGTTTTGAGTCTAGAAAAAGGTTTCACTGCTGTCATGTTCCTATCCAGACACAGGGAGTAAAAGTAGGTTATCCATGCTGAGATGGAAACGCAGGACGAGGTGATTTGTAACGAATGATCTTAAAACAGAAGAATCCCCACAAGTCCCGTCAGATTCAAACCAAAGCCCGAGGTGAGCCTAGTGATGTACTTTTACCAACATGTACGCATAGACGTGCCGCTAAAACATGAGCAGCACTGTTAAAGTACATCCACTAGCGGGCGGATCAGGGTAGGATTCCTGGTCAACACTACAATATCTTCATAAGTTCAAAAAAAGTCTTATACTGACTCTTCATGTAGGTCTTCATTTCAGCCTCTGTCTGAAACAAGCTGTAGATGCTCCTGTCTCTTTAAGGGCCCCCTTCTCAAAGCCCACTGTCTTCTGATTGGCCAAGACCTGAAGCATGTTACCAGGCTGCTATTGTTGTTGCTAGGCAGAACAGACAGACCGAGCGTTGCTGTGCCGTTGCTGTGCGGGGCAAATGACCATACATGTAACACCGGCTCAGTCGTAGAACGGAGCCGTTGGTGTAAAAAGTTTAAAACAGAGCATTCAGGAGGAAATCTGAGGTTTTTGCTCACTGGGATTTCTTTTAAATGCTTTTACCTCATTTTTTTAAGCTTTGATCATGTTTAACATGAACATCCAACATTGTAGATAAGTCATAAAATGTGGAAAAAGTCATAGACTGTATATAAGAAGTGGACGTAGTCATCGTGACGTCACCCGTTGGTTTAAGGACTGCAATTTTGAAGCCTTGAGTTTGGCCCATAGGGCACTGCCATGTTGAGTTTTTGCAACCAGCAGCACCAGACATGACCATATTTGGACAAGACGGCTAACGGCCGTGCGCGGAGGCCATGGTAACGACCTTTCAATCATAGATAATTCCGCCCTGAAGCATACTCTGCTTTATGGTAAAATAAATGGAACCATAATTACTAAATGAACCATTATAATTACTAAATGAACATCATTTTGTGTTGAAGAAGACATCGAGACCATAAACTTATGAGGAATGTGTTTACGGAGGTAATAAATGAGGTGAGAAGTAGGACCATTTTACCATTATTTCTAATGGAGCTGGACTTCTTTTTGCAACCAGAAGTGTCGCCCCCTGCTGGCCGTTCAATAGAATGCAGATTTAAGAGACTTCCACGTTCGCATCAGATTGCTGGCCGGAGAGGGCTAAAGAGGTCTAGTAAACTCCAAGAACCCCAAGATTTTTTAATTTCCAAACTTGTAGTCTCCATCTCCAACTGATAAAGGCTTTATACAACGTTTTTCATATCTGCAGATGTACTCCTTAACACCTGAAAAAAGATGTGTTGCACCTCTGTGCTCTGAAACCCGTTATTCTGACGAATACCTGCGTGGCCAATAGAAATGGGGCGTCCAGCCAAGTACAGAAAGCAAAAGGAACAGGTTCTTCTGTCTGTGATGACACAAGTTTTGTTCATATGGAGACATCAAAGCGGTATCATGGAATCATGGATATCTGTATCAGTTTATATGTTGGTCAATAACTAATAACAGTTTTTCAGTACAGGGACGCTTTAGAAGTTTAGCCTGGGCATCAGACTGATTTGCCATTTTGGTTTCACTTCATTATTTAGTCTGTCAAGTTCATGTTAGTGGTTTCCTGATTACTTTGAAAAGGTTTATTCTGTCTAAACCAATCAGTAGCAAGTGACTTATCTGTCCTGCCAATGTTATTTTGGGTCGACAGGGAAGCTGTGGAAGAGTCTATCAGAGTTTTACAAGATAAATCCTCAAATAAAAAAACACCCCACAGATATTTAATTAACTGTCATAGAGGAGTAAAGAAATCAGACAATATTCACATTCACCTTTATTTCCCCTTTAAAAAACGACTGAAACTGATTATCAAAATAGTTGGCAATTAATTTCATAGTTAACAACAGCTCTACAGTTAACTTACGTCTTTTACTTAACGTCAAAGATTTATGAGTTATTATTTCTGTACGTGAACTTCTCAACAACCTCTACAACTGCACTGATCTCACCCACGCTTGTTGCCATACTTGATACGTGATATTTTTCTGGCTCTGGTACAGGAAGCTGACAACCCCATTTGTAATCTCCCCATTCAAAGCTCTGATCGGCAGCGTGCCGGTAGCACAACATCATAACTAATCTAAAATGCAGACAGTCAGAAATGAAGGCAGACCATGCTAGCCTAAAGATATGTTTGAGGCAATTTGGAAACAATGTCACCATTTCATAGTTTGTCTACCGGAGAGAACCAACAAGTTTGTGTTTCAACTGGAAAATGTCGCACTCAGTAGACACTGTATTTACCACATTTAAAGGATCTTTATCAGGAATGTTTCTGTTCTGCTTTCATTCTAATGAACAAATGTTGGCTAAACTCAATATCAGTATCAAGGTCAGCCATGTCACATTACAGGTGCTATAAAAAGCAGACCTAGAGGCCATATACTTTTATCATTTTACATGTCTAACTGGAGAATTCATTCTGCAGGTGATTGAAGACTCGCCTGTAAAATCTGCAATGAAACCAGACTGTATCATGCTGCATGATGTGGGGATTATTAAAATTACCTTTCCAAAACTGATACGCCTGCCCATATTTAGGTTGGGTCTCAAGAGCAAAAGGGCAAAAAAGGCCAGGGACCACCACCACAACAACAACAACAACAAAAACCTATTTCCACCAGTCACATTATCCATGGTCCTGGTGTCATTAAATACATACGAGATCACTGAAAAATAAAAGAAGAAGCTGCCTCCAGGCAACCACAGAGTTAGTCTACAGTTTTGGAAATAACTCAGAAAGATTACACAAGATTTTCACAGGGAAGCAGACTGCAAACAGAGGATCACATTGCATAATCAGAAAGCTGTGATTGTCTAGTTTCATGAGAAAGTTGGTCATTTTTTTGTTTTTTGTAACAGTGATGATCACCTATAAGATAATTATAACAATGTTTTCATGCATTTCTGCTCTGTGATTTGTTTCAGAATGACAGCACTGTTTTTGTTTTGCACCCCCATAATAAAGTAATATGGTGCATATGATTATAGTTTGTTTTGGATACAGAATTTTCAGTTATTTAACATAACACAATATTTTTTATATTACAGTTTTGTTCACTTATTGACTGTTCTGCAGCTACACAGTTTTCTCCTGTGCTGACCAGGCGTGCATGCCCTTGCCTTCTTTATATTACGTTTGTAAAGTAAGTTAAAAAGTCAGTCCTACCATTATATGTCACTCTGGGTTTGGTTAAGCACAGGACCAGGTGAAGATCCATCTCATCTGAGGACACAAACTTGGAGCACACAGGGCACTTGAAGCCTGGAAGAAAGAAAAGAAAACACACATTGAATGAGATAATCATACACGCAGTGGATAGCTGGAAGGTGGGGTGCGAGGGAAACTCCCTGTTTGATCAGAGTTATTCTGAATCTAAAGCTGAAACACCAATAAAGCGATACTGAGTTCTCAAGTTTTGTATTGGGTGTTTTGGCACTGCATATCTAGTGATCACGTGTCCGTTTGTCCAGCACTGCAGAGGAGGTTCTCTTGTATTTCTGCCTTGCTTCAGCAGCTATTGATGCCAAATAATTCCGATATTTATTGCTGACAAACAGGATCCATAACACATCACTATCAGTGGATTTAACCAAAAAAAAAAAACCCCGTAATATTATTATACTGGATAACTACTATCAAACAATGATATTACACAAACAGCCATTTATTTAGATTACAGACAATTCACTATATCATACCCCATTTTTATGGTTGTCATTTTTACATTTCATGTATTACATTCTGCAAGTACCTTCTCTAAGTACTCTCACCCCTCATGGTGCTTGCTCATGGTGGGATTCTGCAAATAATATTAAGTCCTGCATAGACCTGCTTTATATGAAAAGTGCAATGAGATAACTTCTGTTCTGTAAAACCCTTGAAGCCCCCATGAAGCGCCACTGCAAAATATATCAGAAATAAGCTACAAAATCCCTTTTTTTTTCAAATGCAAGTATTTAATATGAAATAGCAGAGGGAACATGTGCACTGAATAGGAAGGACACCAGTTATATCGAACAGTTAAACAGATGTTGCTTTATGGCAATAGGTTAATTCACCACTATATCAGTCAGTGACTTATTTATACAAGGTCCCGATAATTATTTAAATGATGATCCAAACATTGTCCTACCTAAATCCTTCCAGTTATAGCGCTGGTTGTAATTATCCCTTTGTTCCATTTTCCATTTCTGTTTCTGTCTCAATCTCGGACACAACATTAAATCCGGCAGTTTCCAGTGACATCATGGTGCCCTTTGTCACACATTACCTTTAGCAGCCCTCATCCATCATCCACCAGCTGTTAGCGCATAGGTCTGCAGCAGGGGGCACAATGTCACATATCACTGACAGACAGAGGAGTGTAAATATATGCAATGTGTGCAGAGCTTTCTACAATGGTAAAATCTGTCCACATGCTGTGATACTGATGGGATAAATAGATTAGTGCAGCCAGAAGCAGGCTGTCCACTGCTGGTCTGACCTATTTAAGTGAAACACAACACATTCGTGTACACGTAGGACGCCATCCCTCGAGATCTCCTGGCCATCTGCTGACAATTACAAATGTGTCGTCTGTATTTATTTGAAAGGGGGATGAGGAAGAATTCCAGCTCTGCACGACTCCACAAGTCATTCTGAAAAACGCTAAAAGCCAAAGCTGAGCGCTACCTGTGGGGCCGTGATGACTCATCCAGTATCGCCCTGTATGGGATGCTATCTCCAGGAAATTAAATTGCTGTGTGTCCTCCTGCACGTCTGTCTGAGGTCGCACCTGCTCTTGGTAGCATTTTAACGCTGGCCCCTAGTATATTTAGTATAAGTACATTTCTCCTAGAATCACTCACATAGGCTGGAATATATAAACATTAATGACGTGTTATTTCTAATCCTGGACCAATGTATATCTTTGTTTCCTCTGCTTATGCTGCTGTTGTGGGATTCATATCCACGGAATTAATGGAAACAAATGGTGAATAAAGACAATAGAGTTGGGCGACGATTTTCATATCGTCTAATCATGGCTACTAGGGGGCGGTGTTACGTTGCAGCATGCCAGCAAGGAATAAATAGGTTTATTAGCTTTAAGAGAAACCATCAGAAACAAAAGTTTCCCACAGATAAGTGCGTAAATCGCTTCCTGTATGAAAAGGCCTTTACCGCGTGGTGGTGCCCCACACACGGGGGCGTGCAATAGACTATATTAGACAATATTGACTAGCAGCTATGTACGGCGTGCTAACCTTGAAAGCTCAGCTGTTTTCTAACGTTAACATAGCTATCCTTATTAGCTGGGGTCCTTACATGCATGCTTATGCTCATAACTTATTTGAAGGTGGGTCCCTGACATTGACAGCGTTATGTTAAGAAAATAATGTGCGGCAATCAGCGTTGACATTGTGACGTGTCGTGTCGCCAATAATAAATCAATGAATGCGAAACACTGCAGTGGTTGAGTTGGTTAAAATCGCCTTAATATCGGCACATGAAAAACCATCCAATCGCAGATCGGAACAAACCTAAAAGACAACAAGGTGGCATGATCTCAAACATCTGCTGCCTTGAGGCACAAATGCTATGTTATAAATTCTGAACATGTTTGGGCAATGATGCAATATGATAATTATTAAAAAGGTTTTCTTTCTCTTGAGGCAAACAAACATCTGGTGAGGGTGTTAAAACTCAAATCATCATTATGATCTGACAAAAGAATGGGCATAAAACTCTGTTAAAATAGGAAGAATAAAAAAGGAAGTGTATGACTCATGTATGACTCAAAACAGTACTTGGGATGGGACAGCCTTGATTTCCGTTAGTTCCTGAAAACATGAACCTTTGGAGATGTGCTGCACATCTTATGTCACACTGTCAGGGCTGGGTATTGTTCAAAATGTTTCCATATCGGTACTGATACCATGACTTTGATATCTGTTCCTAAATCATAATTTTATTAAATCCATGGGGGGCTGGTTGGAGCTTGCTGTGAAAGACAGATGAAAGATGGCCCTGCAGGTTAAGGGCTTAGCATGGTCCATCTGCTTTGTGACTACGTGCACACTGTCCACAACAATTAATGTATTAGTGCAATAATGCATGCCATTGACGTCCCACACTGTAAAGGGTGCTATGGACAAATTTACAGAAACCAATTTGGAAGGCTGCTGTTCAGACCTCCAAAAGCAGGACGTGACGTCTCTTTGTTAAAACATTTACAGTGGCTGCGCGTCGCAGTGCTATTTCAGGTGTGTTGTTGATTTCTTCTACTTGCTCCGTCGTTCTTCTCTTCTTTAAAACGGAATCATCTGGTGTGTTTTGGAAGGAGCTGGACGCATTGGGTCAGGTGTACTACAGACCCAAGAGCCAGTCTTTGACAAGTAGATGAGAGCAGACGGCGTAGCTGCAGATGCGTTTTTTTTTGCTGTTGTGTGCTCAAGATTGAGAAGACCAGTGCTAGAACCATGCAATGGCACTTAGGCTAGGTGCTAACAAAGCTACTCAACAACTTCTGTTACAGTAACTAAAGACAGCTGCCGAACAAGCACTAGGCCTTCAGTAAATTCTCATCACTTCGGAGAACACCCAAGTAAACGTATGCCCACTCTGGTGAAAGCCAGCTGGGAGCCAGGGATGCAAATGAGAATCTACTAGCAAGATGACCTAATACCACCTTGATGTCCTGCAAATAAGTGACTGTTAGTGGAGTGGCTCTGTGAGTGACGAGTGGTGGAACTGCTTTCCTTCGGCTATTTGCTACATGAGACGAAGAGTTATCTCAACATTAGGCCAAATAAACACTAAGTAAGTATGCCCCCACAAATGAATGGCCTCGGGTCAGTATTTAACAAGTTATAAATATCTTATTAAGCCTCATTGCAAACACCTGCCAAAGCTACAGCCTGTTGTCGACAGCGGATGCATTTGTCCTGCTATTCAAGCCAAGAGGAAATCCCAGGGGTTAACCAAGGAATTACTGGAGGGACTATGTCTCCCAGCTGGCCTGGGTGACCCTGGGAATCCCTAGCTGGAGGAATGAAGAGCTAGACTGCCCTAACGGTTAACCCCTTCTGCCTCCAAAATCACCATCGAGTCGAACAAAAACCTTTTTGACACAATGTCAAGAACTACTGAACAATGTAAAAGCTCAGATTTATCGCTGCACAATACGACAAGGCAGCTTATTTCTCAGTTATATGGGATCTTGTTTTTGCATGTATTTTTTTTTCCTGGTTTTGACCAACAGTGTCCTTACAGAGCATGTGCATGTCTTCATTCACTGAACTATTGAGTGTGATTTTGCTTTAATCTTCTTAAAACATATCAAGAAATGAACATGACATGAAAGTTAAGATCAGACTTGAGCAAATCTATCTCCACATAGCTGATATATAGAACCTGCCAGAATCCTTCTTACTTTAGGAAACTGGAGTGATCCTAAAATCAATTCTTTTCTCCCTTCATTGTATTCTCTGTGCTGACAAAGGCCAATGTGACACTCGCAGTTAACAGTCCCCTGAAAGAGCTGCAAGTGAGCCAACAGCCACAGCTTAAAAACTTCACACTCCGTGTAAGCGCAGTATCTCTGCTCCCCATCTAATCTGCTGTTTGGAGAGCATCCCAGGTTACTGTGTTCATTATCCTCTGTCCTTAACTTAGCTCTCCTCCAGCCCCTGAATCAGCACATCATGGGCTCTATTAAATGGGATTTATGAATTATAATTTTATAGATCAGTTCCCTCATCATCAACAAGCCTGGCTGCACGCCACGCCTATAGCACGGTGCATCACACACAAACACATATAAGCCTGTGCACAAACGCAGGCACTTGGAATCACTTTCTCACTTGATTTTTATTTATTTATTTTTTACAAAGCAGGCAAATTCTCAAGTTGAAAATTGTCTGGGATAAGGAGAAGATAGATCGTTCAGAGGGCAGACATCAGTCAGGTATGACCACATCAGCGCCTCTCTTTCTCTTTCCGCAGTGCTCTTCTCTGTGTGCTGAGTCTTCACTACAGAGGAAACTGATTCTTGTTTTTGTGGCAGGGCTCGGACCATTTGGCATTTTCCTGGCATTATTCCTGAAATGTGCGCAGAGCACACGGTGCACAGGGTGCAAACAGGTGGGAGGTTTATTCAAAACCGCAGAGCGAGTTCTTGGTATTTTGGTGGATACTGACGTTACACAGAGTATAGAAGTCGCAGAACTCTCCGTTTCAGGCACGTCCCTCTGCTGCCAGTCTGGTGATTTTATCGACAGCAAACTAAATACAAATGCGCAGAAATAAGGGGCTCATAAATCCTTTGGGCCACAAACTCTTATCTAACGTTCTTTTTAGCAAAAATAGCATTTCAAGTTTTATTCTTGAAATACATTATGAAGCAAACCCTGTGTCACACTTTAAGATTTGATGCAACTATTTACAATGTGAAAGTAGATGCATCAGATCGATCATCAAATAATATCTATTTTTCTTATTTATTTCTGTTGTGACTGTACTAATTAACACGCTGTGGTTCTATTTGTTGAGCTGTTGTCATACTTCACTGTGATTGGATTGGCTATTTCAGAGCTGAAATAAACAAAGCCAGAGACCTGGACAGAAAGCTGGTAGACAGAAGAGCTGCATCGATGTTGGCGACAACATCCCATTGATAGCTGAGCTGAGAAACAGTTACCCGGTTGATTTATGTATAATTCACACTACTGGCAACTGTGCTGCACGGGTAAAAAAGGAAGTACAGGGAAAAAGAACAGGAGGGAGGAGGGAGGAGGGCTGGAGAGCAAAAAGAGGGGTATAAATAAATGTGCTTTCAGTAAAATGGGTTTAGGTAGAGTAAATGATGAGGTCATCAGCATCACACACAACAAAGCACCAGGAGGCAGCGGTGGAAAGACCAAAATATCCCACTCCAAGGTCCAGGAAAGGTGATCTAGAAAATAACACCTTCCATTGCAATCCAACACTGTCACCTCAAAAATGACAATAACCCCCCCCCCCCCCAAGCTAATAACAATTAGGTTCCCTCCTGCAGACACACCAGAAGCTTCTTCTCTGCTGCAGCTGCTGATTTGCCTCCTTTCTTTTGTTTTTCTGTTTTCGGGACTTTTTAACGTGACTTTTGTTCTTAATGTGGATATGTAGCAAAGTACAACTTGTAATAAAAAGTATTTATTATGATAACTAATAATAGTGATTAAAATTGAACCTTCGCTAAGCCACGCCCCCCTTAGTTACTGTTGCTAATTCCGACAAATGGTCGGCACTGCCACTGTCTATTACTGCACTCCCCGGAGAAATATTGACAAATCTGTTGGAAAAAGCGATCTCAGAAAGAAGCAGACACTTTGGCAGTTGCATTTTACATTTGAAGGTTGTATTCAGGCTGTCAGACTGACTCAAACAGACATGAAATGAATGAAAGATCCACCTCCTGGCGACTGAGACAAAAGACAATGATATTAAGGATCAACGCTGTTCCTGTAAAGCTGGCCTCTGTTCAGCCAAAAAAAAGCTAGAAAACAACTCTTTTTACATTAGAGTCAACGGAGCGCATTGGACCTCGGTTAGAGCGAGTCCTATACTGCGCTTTGATTGGACAGCTGTGTATTTGGGGTGTGGCTTAGCGAAGGGTCAATTAAAGAAAAAATAACATTAGTTAGTACATGCATTTTGTAAGATGAGAAGACCAATACCAGTCTGTGTGTTAAGTATGGAGCTGGAGGAGGACAGACAAGGCTCTAAGCTAAATTTAAAAACAAATGGAGCACACAAAAACATTAAGAAGCACAGAGAAAAATGTTCAAGTAACACAGTTTATTAAAAAACAATTTATTACATATATATTTATACTGTGTGTGCTCCTTTTCCTTGTGTGCAATTATTGTGTGAAACAAGTGGAGGTCTATGGAAGGTAAGACTCTGGACACTCGGCATGGGCCTTAAAATATTGACAAAGCTTTTTAAAACGTTGAAACAGATTTTTTGACACAGTGAAAACAGCTTTTAAGACATGGACACAGGTTTGAAAACACTGATCACTAATCATAGAAAACTCTTGTGGAATGTGGGACTTTTTAGTTTTCGAACCAGGGACGGATACACGATACACCAGCAGCCCCCCCCCCCCCCCCCCCCCCCCCCCCTCACAACCCACGCCACACTTTATGTGAGCAAGATTACTGAACAATATCTATAACAATAACTTTAGTAAAACAGATGTGAAACAGAATAAGGGGAACGTGTTGCTCTCAGGAGGCGGCGGCTAGAAGCAGCACATATTGGCATTATGGCATCCTGCCTCTAATTAAACCTGCATCTGTCCACTGCAGAGGCTCCATCCACAACCTGGAGGAGGAACTAGAATAAATGACTGTATTAGTGATATTATAAAATTAAATATGAAGTATACTGTTAGTATAATAGTTATATATTAATTATATTATGGTAGCATATTCATTATAATTTCATTTAACAGTATACTATATATCTTGCCACTAGTATAATATTAATTCCAGTTAATATAAACCAACATTTATACTTTTTGTTTCTTAATTTAATCCTTGTGCAAGAAAAATGCTCTGTGGGAGTTAGTCTCTAATTTGTTAATGCTAACCAGTGATGCATAACAATAAGTTCAGTATTTTGAAAGCTTGCTGTAGCACATCAATCTTGGTGTCCCACCCCATCAAGGTTGTGATTAGTCAGTTCACGAAAAATCGACACCGACAAGCGCATCGGCTTTATGAAAAGTTGAACATGTTTAAACAAAAAGGGGTCCATGGTTTCCGCTTCCACAATTGTGGTCAGTAAAGGTTCCACCAGGTGTTGTGTGCCATTAATCACCTGCCATCTGAGACTCAGCAGACGGACAGCAAACAAACTAATGGCTTTAAGAAGCTGCTAACTGGCTATTTGTTGTACACGTGGACGGGGCATGGCCGCATGAGTGTCACAACAGGCACTGAATGAACTCACACACAGTAAACCTAGCTAAATTAGTCTGGAAAATACACTACCCGCAGCGTTTTTACTGTGGTAGGTCAGGTCTTATCTGCAGGAGGGCTGTGCTGTCTGTACTCAACACAATGAAACTGTTGAAAGCAGCTGATTTTATGATAATCACAAACTACGAAAGCTTGTGTGGATCATAAATCAGACTTCCTCACAACACCACTGTAATCTCATACAAGCCATCGTTCTCACTCTCTCATATATACACCATTATCTTTCTAGCTTTATAGTAAACAGTGTACATGAGACACTATAGTTGAGAAAGAGTTGGTGACATGTTGAGAAGGATACTTTGAAAATGTGGCTAGTTAGCTGAAAGCAGAAAGCTACACAATGGATCAGGTGATCATGTGTAATGGCTCTGATGAACCCACTGTACAGTTAACGTGTTAGTGGAGCATTTAGCGGCTAATAAATGTGGAACAGAATCATCAGTGACCAAATAAAGTTTGGTTTCAGTTTCACTTATAAATAAATCTCCTTATATGCGGTTCATCAATAAATCAACTTCAGTTTAATTTAACGAATGAGAAGTTGAACGTGCATGATATGGCTCAAAGCAGTAGCCCACTTTTTATTTATAATTTTTCATTTTAGTGTCTTGTTGGCTGAGGGAGGAGGCAGATAGGATTTGGCGAAGAGTTTGGGACTGGCACCCACCCAGCTATCTTTCTCTCTACTCAAACCAGTCTGCTTGTTTGAATCAGATGGCACGGAGGTGCAGAATCTGTGCAGGAAGTGGAGCCACAGAAATCACTTCTGAGCTTTTCAAGAAAAGACAGAGATGCAGTGATGTGCTGATTGGTCGTGCTACCTTCCTATTTTGTGTAAAACAAACCTTGCTACTGGAATTTTTACAAGATACTGAAAATAGTTACGCTACAAACACTCCTAGGAAAAGTGGTTTAACTAATAAAGTCAGACGTTTGATCATTCAAATTGCAGTAAGTCACCTGTACCTCCTCATTTAACTGTATCCTACAGCATCGTCATCTATTTTTTCAGTTTCTCATGGCTGAATCCAAAATGCTCTGTAGCGTCTCTGCCAACTTAAAATCTGTGAAAACATGAAATTAAAGTTTATCACATCATGTAAACCACTGGCTGCAGTGTGATTATCACCTGATAGAGATTCAGTGTCATGCTGCCACCTCATGCGACACTTGAACTACTGTACATTTAATCAGGATTCCCCAATATGTATGTAAATAACAGTATATTTTGTTTAATTTATTTATTTGATGTTATTCTTTAAATTGAATTATTTGTTCTATGCGTGTGTAGCAGGAAGGGGCTACAAATTACATTTCATTATTTCATTGTTCAGGATCAGTGGATTTCCTCGCAGAAGTGAAGTACACTTGCACGGAGATTCAAAGTTTGGTGCCACTGACCAGCTGCAAATTATGGATGCACCGATCCAACTTTCAGTCCCGATACCGATATCAATACCTGGGATTTGGGTTTGGGCTGAGTACTGATCTGATGAGAGTGTAAAATTATAAGTTGGGTATCGCGTCCTTAGGCATGGTGCTTCTGGAGATGCATGATTAAGTTGGTTGTGCTGTCAGTGTGCTTCATTCAAACGGTTTGTTGGAGGGTAGAACAGCTAACCTCCCATGACGCTTGGCTTTTCACCCCGCCTTTGAGCGTTGTCGTTCGGCTTTGTATCTGATGCGGTGGGGCGACACGTCATACCAACCAGCTCTAGCATAACCCAGCCCTTAAGGTGTCCGTATGCTTCAGACAAAGTGCTTGTCAGATTGTTGTACAGTGTCCCCCCCACCTTTCTGACATCAAAATTGAAGTCATCAAGTCCCACAATTTTTGGAACTTTCCCAAAAAGAAAAATCAAGCTCGCTCGTTTGGACTAGGTGTACGAAAGGTGAGAATGTGCAAAATGTCCACACAGGGAGACACCAGCACACAACTGAAGGGACTCGGCAGCATAGATTAGGAGAGCAGGAAAGGCTTATCTCATCAAGATAGATTTCCGCTAAACTGGACTGACTCAGCCACTAACACCCACCATGGCTCTGCTCTGTGTTGCATGACTTCCCGAAACCTCGGACATTTCTCTAGTAAGACACAATGTCATTGTTCTCAGTATGAGAGTGTACAGGCATCACTGTGTCCTTGTTAATGAATAATGATAGCAACAGTACAAAACTGTCAGACAATCTGCCCCTATGAGAGCTCCAATCTAGCTTTAGCTCTTAGCAGAAAACAGACGAGCCACAAATCCATCCTCATTTTGCAGATGGACTACATCAGCTCCTCTGAACAATCTCATAAAGCAAAAGGAACAAAATATTGCTGTTACTGTTGGGAAAACAACAAACTACCAAAATGACTAAATGTTGTCACAGCTTGATCAGATGGGAGATTCAACTGATTTATATGAAAATAACTGCAATTGTGTGTGTCACTGTATTATAAAATGCGGAACATCCACCAGGGCAGATTTACAGAGGACATCTTCTGACTATTACAAAGCCTCTCCTCACTTTTTACACTGTGAAGTATTAAACTATGAAGTATTGAGACGCTCATATCCTGTATTAGGCTATTACATACCTGTACACAGGGGTGGACTGGAACATAAATTCAGGCCGGAAATTATACTCCATCCCAGGCGGAGTAAACCACTACACTGAGTCAGTCACAATAAAGAACAAAAACAAACAAAAACATTTAATTTAAGAGACATATTTGTATCACCCACTCCTGTCTCATACCTGTCTGTAAACTGCCTCTTTTGTGAAGCAACGTATACGATAGCAGAGGAGGGTTTTATAAAAGTGGATGATGAGGCACAGCTAGAGTATGATAGCTTCTTCTATTTTGGTCAGCACTGTCAACGCAGTTTGTTATTGGTCAATAGCTCAAATATACATGTTTTAAGTTTACCAAGGTCGGACTTGACACCAAAGATTTGAATGGATCTTCAGTCAGTTTCACTGTGTTGTTTGGTTGTGGTCTTTATATTGGTTTATTCGTGTCGATGTATCCGTTTCTGTATTTTGGTCCGGTCCCGTCTGTTCCCCCTGATTGGTGTCACCTGCTTGTGTGTTCTGCCATGGGTTACCCCACGGGGGTGGTGATGGCACAGTGAATAAGACCCATGCCTTTGGTCCTCTGGCCTCTGGCGAGACACTTAACCCCTAGTTGCTCCAGAGGCGTGCGACCTCTGACCTAAATGGCAATTGTAAGTCAACTAAATGAATAAATGTAAATGTTTCACCTATTCTGCTCCTGTGTATAAATGCTGGTCATTCTTGTGGTGGTTTAAAGTACGTGACTTTCGATTCCCTGTTTGTTTCTGCGAATTGTCTGTGCAGAAACACTACCTGCCTGTAACCGTGCAGAAACACAACTGTGCCTGTTTGATCTGGATTTCGTTCCTTCCCCGCTTGGATTATTGTTTCTTTGTTAGAGGAGTTTGGATTTTTTGCTTTTTGGAAGTGAGAGTTTTTGTTGGATTTACCTGACTGGGCTGTTTTCTGCTTGGCCTGTTTGAACTCTGCCACTTACATAGCGTGAACTTTCGTTAATAAATCATCAAACTCTGCCTGACGGTGAATCTGTCCTGCATTTGAGTCCTAAAACTCTGTATCTGCCTGAGCACACGGCACTATTGTGACATATGTTGCATTATTGTATATTATGTGGGTCACGTAAGTTAGGGTGTAGTGGGAATTGAACCTAGGTCTCCCACACCAAAGGAATGTGTCTTATCCACCGTTCCATCGCCACACCTTACATCATTTCTTGCAGCAATCTGACATAATTAATGATTAATGATTAAAATAATTTAATCATCTCTGTCCTCAGTATCTCTTCCTGTATGTTTTATACAAGCTAGCGTTAGCCAAATGTTAAAAACAAACTAAATAGAAAGCTGTCTGTCTAGAGCACAGACTGGTCTATAGTCTTAAAAACTCATCTGCTGGCTGAGACAAACCAGCCGCTTCTCTTTCTACCTGGTAACGTTACCTGCAGCCAGCGAGAGAGGAGGAGGGACTGATACACACTGATGTTGTTCTTTCTTAACGTTACTCACTACATGGGATGTCAGATAAAGTTATTGAGTTACTTTGCTGTTGTAAACATTAATGTTGCTGCTCTAGAAACAACATTTAGCTGTATTTAAAATATTAAATTAAAAACAACCAGGCAGTTAATATGCACACTTCAATATATGTTTATTTATCGCAAGTGATATGTCATCTCAATATTTAACGTTATCGCACATTGAATATTTCCCTCATACTGTGCAGGCCTACCTCAGGCCCGTTGGGTCTGGTCTTACCAAATAATCATCACTAAATAATAGTAAAGTATCGATAAAGAATCGGATCGTTAAGCAGTCTCAATAAGGGAATCAATATGAATAAAAATTAACGATCCCCATCCCTAGCGGTCATACTATGAAATCGATCCAGTACACCCATACACCCAGGGGGAAACTACTGCTCCTTCCACAAGGTTTTCTTAAGGCTGACCATATTGAGAAAAAGTTTAGTAGCCAGTGATATGGTTTGGTTTTGCTGCTAACCATCAGACCTTGTCTAAGGTGAGTTTATTCCACAAGAACAGAAAGCTGGTACTGTTTAACCACAGATCAAATAGGGACAAATGCTGCATGTGCTGTTTACAGTCTGGCCTTGGTCTAATAATCTACCTATTTCTGTTTTGTAGCTCTTAAAGGGATAGATCAGGTTTGTGCACTTATCCACACTCAGTGTGTTACTACCTGCAGTAGATTGCTGATGTAGATTTTTTTTCTGTGGGGCGTCTTTCAGGTGGCTAAAATGCTTTTTGCTGACCCTGTCCACAGAAGTACAGTGTAGGCGTCAACCAATATGGCTTTATCAGGGCCATTATGATACAGATTATTAGTAATCAAGGAGACCGGTGACCGATATTTGGAACCGATATTCTTTTATAGTGAAATGAAAGTATTGGTGTCAAAATTTACACAGAACTGTCACACACAACTTAGTTGAAATGCCTTATAGCGTACGTTGTATTAAAAGAAAACTTTTCAACATTATTCTAAAACAAAAAGTGCAGGGAGCTCCTGGCAGCATTTCTTATAAAATTTGATGAAAATCTTTATAAAAAAAAAAAGAAAAAAAAGGAGGCCGTTTGTCTGGCATTGCATCCATACATCTTTGTGCATAAACGTGCTCATACAGCGCAGATCATTGAACATGTTTATGTTTTTGGTTAACTGAACGTGTGTCTTTGTGTTAAACATTATGAAGAAAGGTAAAAGACAAGGTGTCAGGCAGAACTTAAGTTTCACTTTTTGGCCGAACTATCGGTGCACCGCTGAAGAGAGAGATGGCTGCATCAGAGCCAAAGTAGCACATCTTTACATTAATTTATCTTATCTGCGATCTCATTTATAAAATACAGATTCTGATAATTGGAAAAATTACTGAATATCTGCACGGATAATTAGCCAGGCCGATAATCGGTCGACCCCTAGTACAGTGCTTAACTTCCGCGCAGGTGCTTCTCTAAACTGGGGATACGCTGACCACCATCTACTGCAGGTAATACACTGACTATGGATAAGTACCTCATACAGCCTCACTTAAAAATTCCCAAACTATCCCTTTGAGGATTCAATCCTATAAGATATTGTAGCACTTTATGTGTCTTACATGATTTATTTCTCAGCATCCTCTTTGCATTATGACAACAAAAGAAACAGTACACAGTTGTTAGTGTAAGGTTCGGATTTGGAAGTTTCTGATTTCCCTTAAATGTTGGACAAATAGATTTCCTACACACAAGAAGAATGTGATACGCAACATGATTAAAAGGGGTAAAGCCTTACTAGCTCTCCTTAGATGCTGTAATATTCATTTTATCGGCAGTGCAGAAGTGGCTAATCTCAAACCTCCTCTCAGGACCGTGTGAGTGCATGCAGACTGTGCACGATGTCACTTTAATGTGGGTTTTGTTGCAACTGTCACAGAAGGACAAATTACACCTTTATCATTGCTATTAGAATATGGAGTCTGGTGACATCCCCTTCAGCCTGACGGAGGTCTAACCAGTCATAACTGAAAACGCATGTGTGGGTGTTCAGGGCCTTTAAAAGGAAGTGCTGTACTTGTTGAACAATCTCTGAAACCTGTCCAATGTTGCAGTCAAGCTACACTTTTCAAAATAGACAATCCAATAATTATACCCACGATACGCAGTGATTGGCCAGGTGTGTGGAGGTATGAGAGTAGGCGGGGCTGACCTCGGTCACTTTTCATGTGAACAACTAAGGGGAACACCATGAATGCAATGAACACATTCCTCGGGTCAAGACTACAAAGACACAGAAGGTTTTAAAGAGAGACCAGGGAGGCTGTGGAATGCAGCAGGAGGCTATGAAGGCAGGCGTTTAGGCTCACTTTCGAGTGTGGCCATTCAGATATACACGGAATATGTACGACGTAATTTGTTTCAAACATCCTGAATGTTCACGTGGCATTATGTTACACTCAGAAGTGGCATATGCCATTAAACAAAAGTACCTATAGCTACTCATAGCATCTCAGTGTCCCCCCATTATACAGAGAACAGGGTGGTGATAAGACGCCTGCCTTTGGTATGAGTAGAACCGGGTTCAATCCCCCACTGTGACCCACCATTGTGTCCCTGAGCAAGACACTTAACCCTAGTTGCTCCAGAGGCGTGCGACCTCTGACATGTATAGCAATTGTAAGTCACTTTGGATAAAACCGTCAGCTAAAGTTCTGCTGTTCTTGAATGTGTAACAGTAGTGGGGCTAAAAATGGAGTTTATTCTGAGGGTGGTGCAAGCATGGGGTCTTAAAATTAAAAATGGGAGCATGAATATGCTCAGCAAATATCATTAAAATGTCTGCCTGTTAGATAATGGAGTGTCCCCAAGGCTGACTAAAATGTTGCGTTGTCTCCACTTCATTTTCAGAAAACACAGAATAATGAGAGCAGGATAACAACACTGCAGAGGTGTGACCGACGGGGTCACTGTGCATCCCTTCATGGTTTTTGGCAGTTATAAAAAAAATGTATAGGAGGTCCTGTATGGAATGGATAACAGTTTGTGGCAAGAAAAACATTACAGCTGGTGTTGTTATTGTGTTAGAATACATTTTAGAGAATCTACAGCTCTGCACAACATTTAAGCCTGATTTATTAAACCTTTGACCCAGCTATAATTACTTTTCAGGGAAAAAGGAAGCAGCAATTTAGGCCCTTTAATCCAATTTCTCAGTCTGGACCCAGTCCATTATGAGCATATCCATGAAACCAGAAGTTTGGAACAATTTAGAACTCCAAAAGTGATAGGAAGCTATATCCATCCAAATCGCACGCTGACAACAAGAAAGCATTTCCATGATGAGCTTACAGCTTCCAGTGTAGCAGGGAGGAAATTCACAACAACCCAAACACAATGATTAGAGACTCTGGACTATGACATTGTCTTCCTGAACACACAGAGAGCATTTCCGTAACATATAACCTTATCCAGGACTCTTCAATTTCATGATTAGAACAAAATCTAAATCCCACACATTTGAAATATGGCTTTGTAAAATTGATATGGTAAGCAAACCAATTTACACATCCAGCAGACACAGAGCAACATTTATATTCATTTTGAGTCATCTTCATGTCCACCCATGCCAGGCCAATATTAACTCTCCTTTTAGCTCCGTTTTGGTCCCCACCAACTCCTGAGGGAACTCAAGAGCCAAAGTCATGACCTCATGTCTGGGCTAACCTCTCTTCCACTCGCTACTGTAATCTCTCACTCAGTCTGGTTTCCGAGGCATACTTGGCGCTTTACATGGCTCACTTTATCATAACTTTATCATTTTTATGTTTTATTATTAAAAAAGGACAATCATAAAGTCATCATAACTTGGTTTCGTCTTCAACTCACCAAAGCTCCCTTCTAAAGTTGCTGTAATCTCCGTTGTCTAAAAACGTCTACAGCATTCAGACGTCTGTGTCTTGCTGTTCTTACAGACATGTCTGAGCTAACCGCGACCCCTCGACCTGCTCATGGACTCGCCTCCTTTGTTGAGCCGTGACACTGAGCCCGCATACATCTAGGCCTTATGGAAAATGGTGTTCGTTAAAGGCCACTAAAAAACAGAAATGTTCATTTCGCCTCAGCTCTCTATATATCTGGCTCTTTTGCTCAGCTAATTGCTAATCATAGTGTACAGAAGGTTTATCAGACCTTTTCTACTGACAGCAGCTGCCTGCTGCATCTGGACAACCTGTTCTCCGAAGAGATGAGTTTTCAAGAGCTTCTTGAAGTTAGAGAGGCACGCCATCAGAGTAGGGGCATCCCTCTCTAACTTCATCTCAAAACTCATCTCTTCCGAGAACACTTCCTCTTATAACAACTCTAACTCCTAACATCTAACATGCACTTCTTCTTCTGTCCCCGCTTTTTGTAAACTCAAACTTCTTTTTCTAGGTACTTACCCCATTGATGCGATATGTGCCATTAGTGCTTACTAGTATTTGCTGCTTTTATGTATTGTCAGTTGTAGATCTCGTGCTGTATTTGATGCTCTGTTGATGATTGTATGTTGTTCCTCAAATGTAAGTCGCTTTGGATAAAAGCGTCTGCCAAATGAATAAATGGAAATGGAAACAAGGTTGATGAGAGCAGTAAGACTCAACTAAAATAGTCAAGTTGCAGGTGAGAAACAATGAGTTGACTGTTTGAGGACAACTGTTTATTGTGAAAATTCTCTGTGGGCTTTTCATTGTGCATCACAACACATTAAATCAATGTAACAATGTGAGCGGGTGCAGATTATCCCAGAGCAAATGTTTCCAGCTTGAGCAAACAATGTATGCTTAAGCCGGCTTCTGGAATCCAGTTCCAGATCCAGAATCCCTTTTGGCAGCCCTGCTACTTATCTGAGATCATGTCCCAGATCATTTGGGAGTTTTCCAGCCTTGGGGGAGTTTACATTCTACAAGTGTCGCTGTTAATTCACAGGACAGAAAGAAAGTGAAAGTAGAAAACGGTTAACAACAAGGTCTTTGGATTATCCAAATGAACAGGAAACGGTTTGATGTCGCTTATTTTTGACGCTGTTCTTGCTGTGAGCACCTGGGCAGATATAATCAAAACAGTTTATGGCTTGATACCAGTACAGATCAGTGTGAAGACAGCGAAGTAACCCTTTAAATTAACTGGATGACTATTACACAACAGATACTTTACCAACATCTGCTAACACAGCCTGCAGACACATATCTGTGTGTGTGTGTGTGTGTGTGTGTGCGTGCACTATTGATTAATCCGTGCACCATTAAAGAGGAAGGAAACTCAACAAGTTGAGTAAATTATTAGGCGCCTGTCTGCTGACTCACGCTCACATTAACAACCTGTATACACAACCTGCAGCATGTGTGTGTACTGTGCAGGCACTTGTTTGTTTTAGTAAATACACTCACTTGCATGCACACTGCCATGAATAGCCTACCGCTGTTTGTTAAGTGCTCAATGCAATATGATCAAATCAATGATGTGCCTTGTGTTCCTGCTTTTCCTCTCTCCGTCTATATATGTAACTGTGAGGTTACTATTGATTGATGTTTTGAATTTCTTTATTGTGAGATGTGAATGCGTTTAAGTTTAGATGAAATTTAGATGTATTTATATTGACCATCTAATGGGGTCCGTGGGCATGCTCCCCTGGAAAAAAACTTTGTAAATTTTAAAAGTTCAATGCATTAATCTGGTGCACTGTAAAAGCAAAATAAATAGGCTAGATCTATGAAGAACTTTCCACTCTGTTTTAAACAATTTTGTGCTCTAGTAAACTAAACACAACATATTTATTTACTGCTTTTACAGCAAGTAATTTCCCTAACATTTTATTGTCTTTTTAATTTTTAGTGGACATACTTCCTGTAAATATAATAAAATTTATCTTATTTCCTTGCTGTATATACCTTTTGTTAACACCCCATTTTGAAAACCGGACCTTGTCTCGTTCTCATATCGCGTACGGTGAAGAGTCCATAGCGTCTCTTCAGGTAAGACTGTTGTACTGCAACACTTGTCGTTGTTAAGACAGAAAATGTAAGAATAAACTAGCTACCCTGCCTGTCAGCTGCTCGGGTTCACTGCAATTACCATAAAGGCTTGAATACATGTGCACTCCAATTTTACCTGCGGCTAGCGTGCTTTCACAATCGAGTGACAGTGGAAACACCTCAAAGCTGTTCAATACCTTAACGCTACTGTAGCAACCTCAAAAGAAAAGTGGTCTTGTTATTGTTATTATAAAGAGTGTAATTTTTTGCTTTATTTTGAAACTGTGGCGGAACAAATTAGACTGTGGCGGGCCGCCATAGTCTCGTTAATTGTCACTGTTCTTTATATTGCTGGAAACTGTCCAACTTGACTGCAGCTTTATTTTTTTCCACTTCTCCGGGCTGCAGCCACCTGCTCTAGTGATGTGACGGTCGCGAACAAAGCACGAGAAATGAACAAATTACACTTATATTAATCATTTAAATATACAGCATAGGTCTGTTTAGAGTTGTCTAATTATTTATTAACCATACTATTTAATTACTAGGGTGTTATTTTTGCTAGGATGGTTTATCTTGACATATCCAACTTTTTAACCATGGATATGACAGATGATGATATTTCATCGTATTGCAAATGAAGAAACTTGCATATATATTTCTTGCAACAAATAAGAGTGTAACTTAGGCAGTGACCAGCAGAAGAGACGTTTGGGAGCCGAAAGGAACAGGGCCATAAGATCCGGGCTGCATTCAAAGAGCCATAATTCCCATCACTAACTACTTTCAAGACACCTTTTGAGCAGTATTGATTGAAGATCATTGGACAGCTGAAAATAGCCTTGCCATCTGATTGGATGACCTGAGCGTGAGATGAGAGCTGTGACTGACCTGTGGATGCCGCTGTAGAGTTGGTAAGGAGGGCTGAACAACGTCGAAATTGCAATATGGTATATTGGTTTGTTATATATAATATAAGTGCAATATCCAAATCGCAGGAGCTGCAGTTTTTTGATAAAAAGGTCACAACATCTCATTATAAATGAAGCAGTGTGGTGCTACAGAGACACCCCGGCCTACAACATGCAAAAACATAACATATTTGCATTTTTTTCTTTCCCACTAAAATCGTGAGTCATATCGAAGTCACAGTGAAAATAATCCCAATACGATTGTTTATTTGGGGGGTTCTAAGTGTCTGCAAAAGCAACAGACTGGGTCACTTAGTCGATCTTTGGACCCGAACTAGGCAAACTGTCAGCGAGATGGCTTCAGTCCTCGCAGCAGCCGTCGCGGTCGATCAATGAAATCAACAAGGAGACATTCACACGGAGGCTCACACTGTTTATCTTAACAATGTTTGGCTCAACTGGCACATGTGAGTCATCATCCTCACACATGGATGCCGTTAAACCCAGCGCTCGCTCACTGGCCACCATCTCCATCTTCAGTGTCTGTGTGAGTTACATCAACACAACTTTGTGTTGTCCTTGTGGATCTGATTATCTAACCTCAGCACTTTGTGAGCATGAATCAAGTGTGAAAAGGTGATTAAAAATTTCCATCAATGAATCGACTACTAGTTTCAGCAGTACTCATCCCCTGCTATCATTGAGGTCACTGAGGTCATATGGTGGGTTTTGGAAACTTGGGGAAGTTTATATTTTACAAAACTAACACACAGTAGATATTTTATTGGCTGATTCCACTATTTTAGGGTTGATATACTTAAATTGGACTATTTTAGGAGAGTGAATAAATTATAGTATTTCTAGGAAGAATTCCTGGCAGAGACAGGACTTTGGGAATTAAAAATTTAGCCAAACAGTTTCATTACACTGTTTTTTAAATGAATAAATACAACAATTCCGTTATAAATAAACTCTTTCCTTTTCTGTGCTGCTTTGAAATCCGTTGTATGTCCTATATTAACTCTCTTGCACACCAGTATTTTGGTAACGCTGGCCCGCATGTTAAACCACCTGCCAAGCGCTGCTGCTGTAAACAAGCGTGCGTCAGTGTCACTACGGTTCAGTGAGTCACTGAGCTGTATCAACACAACACAGCGGATCTGCCCTCTTACCTCCGAACAGATGAGGTGAGAGGTGTGCTGGTAGTGATCCTATCAGCAGCCGGCGACCTTCGTGCCCCCCGCCTGAGCGCTGCCTGTCCGCCGCCTCCTCCGGGCTGCTGCCTCCGGACTCCTGGGAGCTGTAGGCTCCGCTGCTGTTCGGAATGTTGATGCCGGACTGAGGTCTGGCCACGGAGCCTCCGGAGCCCCCCACAGACCTGGCCCTGGCTCCGAGATGCTGGCTGGTGCTGGACGTGGCTCCGGAGGCTCGGGACCCGCCGTGCGCGTGGTACCGCACACCCCCGGCAGTAGTCCTGCTGGCGCTAACGTTGCTGCCGTTGCTGCTGGAGGTGCTGGAGGGCAGGTCCGAGCCGGAGTAGGCTCTGGTCCGTCCGTTAGCAGCGGGGTTAGCAGTCGGGCTGCTCTGCTTTGCCCCCATGTTAACCTCCACTGAGTCGGCTGTGAAATATTAAAGAGGCGCTCTATGAGCCACTGCGGGACAGTGCGCCAGATTTACGTCTGGGGCAGATGGCTTTACAGGACTGGAAGAATTAAAAGCAGAACAAACTCTGCGTCGCTATGATCCCGTCGACATTAGGAAAATGGCAGAAAGTGGAAAGTTAAACCCGCCATCTGTGACAAGACAAAACTTCAGAAGCCGTCACCATTGTGTTCCCTCAGCGGTAACGTTAGTTGTGGCCGTGCTGCAGGTAAGTTAACGCGGATCCTTCCTGGTCTGAGCCGCTGCTGTGGACCCGGTGCGGTTCCTCCTCAGTGCGCGCTCCGCCATGGCTCCTGGGCAGCGTGAAGGAGTGAAGAGCCGAGCTCCTCACACCTCCCTGCCTGACGACACATTGCTCAAAATGAGGAAGTGATGGAGGAGAAATCCTTGGACACAGAACCGTTTCATCAGCGGCATCAAGGAGACTCGGTGCGCAGGCTAGCCGCCAAGCTAGCTGAGCTCACAAGCATTTCCGCCAAGAAGTTTCAAAATAAAGCAGCTGCGGTGTTTTACAGGGAACAGTCTATGAATTCCACCTAAAACAGCCCTGCAATAAATCCTACCATCTGTAATTTTCATTTTTAAAACAGTTTTAGAGAGGTGTATATGGTCATTTTGGAGGCTGTAATTCGGGTTAGTTTGTGTTGAAGGCCTACACGGTGAGTATTTCATTTAACTTAGTCTACCTTCATTTATATTTGGAGTAGACACCTATACCAACACCTACACTGCCAAGAGACTGATACAGTTATCAGCATGAATATACTGACCAGGACATCTCACAGTTGAAGATGCCAAGAGTCCACAGCCACACTAAGCGACTCAGTGAGGCTGCACAGCGGTGCTTCGAGCATTTAGCTTACATCAACATAGCCACTGTGCTCACATTGAAAATTAACATGCTGATTTTAAGCAGGTAATGTTTACCATGGTCACTAACTTAGTCAAACTAATATTTGCTAATAAGAGCTAAACACAAAGTACAATACTGAATCGAGATTTTTAAATCTGTTGTAGTGAACCACAAAAAACAAACATATTGCCATCCCTAGAGCCAGACTGCTTATTTTGTTGTTTGTCTATCTATCTATTTATAGACTATTTGTCAGTCCTCCCTGACTATGTAACAGCAACATTATTTCTACATGACCTCATAACTTTGATACTACTTTCTGGTTATTTATTGGCACCAACATAAAGACTGAGGATACAAATTTAACTGCAATAAGCTAACATAGTCTGATATATCATCCATCCATCCATCCATCCATCGTCAACCGCTTATCCTGCGTACAGGGTCACGGGGGGGCTGGAGCCAATCCCAGCTGGCATCGGGCAAAAGGCGGGGTACACCCTGGACAGGTCGCCCGTCCATCGCAGTAGTCTGATATATCAGCCAGGCTCTAATATCTTTATTACATGAACCACTTGTAACCTACACTGAAAATTATATTATGACTGCTTTTATAGTCGGTGTTACTTATCTTTTCATGTTCAACTCTTCCACACAACCATAACATAACAATAAAGCTGTCAAATAGCCACAATCCTATCAGAAAAAATCTTAAACACCATAAGCTTTGCAAAAATTTGTGTAAACCATCTGTAAAGTGGCTACAAAATACAACACTATTGGTGAAGATTAGGTTTCTATATTTTTTTTGTTGTTATAGGCCTACATCTGTAGCCTATATATGGAATCTAAAGATCCCTACTGCTACATCAAGTGACGATACAGTAAACCTTGTAATAAACTGCATTATGAAATCTTTCCACTCCATATCACCCTTTAAGAAAATATATTAGACCTGTACTATACTTGGATACTGGTTATGAATTTATTCCACTGAGTTTATTCCATGGAACCCAATCTGTAAAATCATTTTCCAGAACAGAAGTTATGCTCTTATTATGAAATCCAAAGGGATTTTTGTTGGTCTGATTGGGTATATATACGGAAACTTGATTTTATTTTTTGGATCTCCGCGTCGGGTGACGTCAGCGGCAGCACAGCAACGTAAATAACAGCCAGAGTCTCACGCAACATGTATGTCTTTCTCCTGAACTCCCAATTCTAATGTTGTTAAGTAATGAACAACATGCAGCATTCAAGCTTTAGTGGTATAGTGTTTTGTAATTATACAATTTTTTGTTTTGCTACTATCTTAATTAATTACAGCCACCAAATAATATATATATTTTTTTGCCATTCCAACAACTTGATTTTAAGTATTTTTTTAAGGTTCACATGTACAATGTTTATTTTTTTTTATTGTTTTGGTTTAAAGAAAAACTCATCTGTTTCTCATTCCAATAAAGCCCCAATAAAATGAATTGAACTGAGTTTTTCAAATTAGAGTGTTTTTGGTGAAATTCAGACACCAAAAGTCAAAATGAAAAACTCAGCATTAAACGTTTGAGCTGCCGAAAATAAGCAGTTGAGGTGAATATAATCAACCAGACCTCTGTCCTATCAGGTTATGTTCTGTCAGTCATGTGATTCAAGAAAGAATGAATTAGTGAAGTTGAAAACATTTTTTTTTTAAATTCCAAAACTTGAAATGACCAAATTTGGAAATTCAAACCACATACACTTAGATAGATGTTTAAATAGATAGAAATTTTGTCAAAACAGCCAGACGCATAATATTGAAAATAGTTTCTAGATGCAAGCAGCAGAGAAGGATGGCATGCTGCGATGCTCCATATACTATCCACTAAATTCAAAAAAGAGCACAACTTAGATAAAAAGCATTTACAGGAAACACAACAGGACAGCAAGTCTCCTGTTAGAAAATACTGCTCACTCCCACTGTGACAGGGGAAATACGTCTGTCAAATAGGCTTCACCTCCATTTTCAAATGACGAATTGATGGATCTGACTGATCTGAATTATGTTCTCAAGTAATCAAGGCTGCAACATTTCACATGTTCTTTATGGTTTATGGTTGACAGGGTCATGGTCTGGTTTCTGTAAAACATTGAACCATTACAGTTGTGTAAATTCATTGTGATAATTATGCAGAAAACGTCAATGATGGCTTTGAGGCTTTCTAATGGCTTTGAATGCAGAATGACTTCCTGTCAACAACAGCAGGCACATTATGTAGACAGATAGAGTTCACAGAGCCGGAGTGGAAGGTGAGTGGTTTCCTCACCCTCGACTGTGTTAATCCTTCTAATCTCCTCTGTCTGGAAATAGCCCGGGTTATCTGTTGATCGATGGCCACAACAGCCATCATCACCTGCATAATGAAGGGGGAGGACAGGGCAGCTCAGCAACCACACCACAAAATAACAATTACATTTAATGTCTTGCTTCTAAAACAACATTTAGATCATAGACAAACAAACTGAAACCCTCCACAACAACACTAATAATGGTACAACAAACTAATAAAAGTAATACATTTAATTATACTAATCTAATCGATCATCAGATCTAATAAAACAGCATCATTTCCATTATATTGCAGGTGGGTGATTTTTCAGTTTTGCACAGGAAAAAGTGACCAAAACAATATTAGTCTCACTCTGACCTTCTACACTCTCAGCTAATACAGGAGAAATATGATCTCTTTTCCTACTTCTTGTCAGTACACGTGCCGCAGCATTCTGAATCAGCTGAAGAGTCTTAAGGGAATTGCAGTAATCCAGCCTAGAAGTAACAAATGTGTGGACTCGTTTTTCTGTATCATTTTGAGACAGGATGTTCCTGATTGTTGCAATGTTTGGAGGTGAAAAAAGGCAGTCCTTGAAGTTTGTTTTATGTGGGAGTAAAAGGACATATCCTGATCGTAGATAATAGGGCAATGCCATCCAGAGTAACTATATCTTAATGTATCCCTGAGCTATATCTGATCTATAGATATAATTGGGTATCATCTGAATAAAAATGATGGCGTTTATGGCGTGTAAAGGAAGCCTACTATAAAGTGAATAGGAGTGCTCCAAACACAGAGCCTTGTGGAACTCCGTGACTAACTTTGGCATGCATGGATGGTTTATAGGTGACAAGTACAAACTGAGACTGATCTGATAAATAGGACTTAAACCAGCTTACAGTGGTATCTTTAATGCCAATAAAATGTTTCAGTCTCTGTAACAGGATATGTGTTACATGTGGCTAATGGCGGCCCCGGGTGCAGATACAAACGACAGGCAACAGAATGAAAGTTCACAGGTTTTACTACAGGGACACCAAGAATTAATGGTAGCAGGTTGAATCCAGAAACCAACCATGTTGTAGTGGAGCAGGTTCTTAAGTTATCTTGAAAAAGGCAGAAAAAAAAAGAGCAGGTCAGTGTAAAGCGTCAAAGTTCAACTCAACAAGTGACTCAAAATTACAATTAACTAGAGACTAGAAAGTTAGTAGCAAGCCTGAAGTACTCCAGCATGCAAGGCAAGGAATAATCTGGCAACAAGCCTGGGAAACACCCACACACACAAAAAGGGAGGGAACCCACAGAGAGGGGTACTTTTAGCATCCTTTGTGCTTTGTCCTTTTAGCTCTCTTTGTGCTTTTTTTCATTGAAGAAGCTCATGAAGTCGTTACCACTGATGGGTACATGGCGCAATAGAGCTGTGTGTCTCTGTCAGCCTCACTGGCAGCGCTGAAAGAAACCAGGGGTTGTTCTTATTTTCTTCAATTAATGGCGAGTAAGATGCTGCTCCGGCCTTTCTTAGGGACTTTCTATATGTTTCTATCTTGCAGTTTCTTCCAGATTGTTAGAAAATCATTTCCCTTCAAGTTTCTGCAACGTTTGTTTTAATTTGCAAGTTTGGGGGTTCTACCATGGAGCTAACCATCTTTGTTTTATAATCTTCTTTTTTAGAGGGGCAACAGAGTCAAGTGTCATTCACAGTGAGCCTGCAGCACTATCAACAAGATTATCATTTTGGGAGGGAATGAAGTTAGCATGAGTCCTATAGTTATAGTTAAAAAATAAAAAATATATATATATTTCTGTTTTAATTTGCTTTTAGGTTGATCTTAAATTAAGTGGAAATTGTTAATTTGTCTTTAGAACATAGAAAATATATAAATTCAGGTATGATGCAAATTAGTGACAACAAGCATAAATGAGAAACCAGTGCTTGAAAAAAGGTTCCCAGGTCCGTATCGAATATGCACAAACAGGCAATAGGGGAATACAAACGCTATCTCAGCTGCAGTCTGAAAGGAAGAGGTGTGATTCATTTAGGCTACCATATCCAGACAAAATAAATCAAGATGATAATCTGATGTTAAATAATTTACTTGCACAGCTTCAGGTGAGAGAGATCCGATGTTTAAGAGTACACATTAAAGTATTGTTATGTTTTATGCAGACCCCGGTTGTATGGGGTTTTAGGTGGGTGGAAGCAACTCTGCCTCCTGGTCTCAACTCTGGGTAGATTGTACTCGAACCCAGGTCATTTGACATTAATCAAATTATTTAAACACGATCGTTTTTATTATTCTCGCTCGCAGGCTGGTCCAGACTGAAATATCTGGATGTGGGGAAAATTTTAACAGACATCCATGGTCCCAAGAGGATGAAGCCATTATCACCACAAAACCTTAATTTACAATAATTGATGTTTGACAAAATAACTGCAAAACGAACGAGATTCCCATCAGCCTCACCTGGATTATTGCTTTTATTCATAGCAATGTAGTAATTACAATTAGGAAGGGCTCAATAGATCTGTAATATGTAGATTTAGACTTTATCTATGTTTATAAATTAATATTATTATGTTTTGAACTTTTTCTACTAATATGATTCCACATATTATATTTAATAAATAATAATAATAATAAAGCTGTCTCACTTACTATAAATTATTGAATACTGATCAGTTAATACATATTTATTAACTGAGCAATCTAAGCTATCATTACCGTTACAAAAATTATAATCTCACAATCAACACTCAGCAGTTTTTAAATACATTTCTCGCATCAGTATTGAATTTAGAAATTGTCGCCAGATCCTGTGCAAACAATTTAATCCAGGTCAATTTATAATGCACCAATTCATAATAAAAGCAAGTCTAAAACATACTCAAAAACAGCTTTGTAATGCACACATACTCTGTTTGCTCCTAATCAGCTCATTAAAGCAGAAAAATAGCATTTGGAAAAGTAGAATGAAGGTGTCAAGGAGACTTTAAACAACCAAGCATTTCGTCATTTGGAAGGATGTGGAATCACATCTTTGCAAATCCCACACTGATCCCATCATCTCTTTGACCAAATTGAGCTGTACTACTTCAAGGTGAAGTCCATAAATCAAGCACAGACTCGTTTTCAAATCCCTCACCTCATCAGCCATAGATCACACCTTGACTTTGAGGAAGACTTCAGGTTGCATCATGGACGACCCGTTCAGCCTGAGTCACAGCACAACATTACATCATCCATTCATCACCTAATGATCGTGTCTCAGCCCTCGTTTGCTTGGTTCAGTTCAGGAGATTCAAGTCACAGTCTCAAAACATATTTACTACTATATATGTTCCCAATATAAAGTACCACCTTGTAATAAAGTTAATCAAGTGCAGGTATTTATAAATACTGCTCCATTGAATATATTTTATTTCTGTTTACCATTTTTATAATTGCTTATATATATATATATTGTCTGCTACGTAGCAGAAGGGAGTTACAAAATCAGATCAAACACTGATTTTGTAACTTCAAATGTACAACAATGTACCTTGTATTTTCCATTTTTATGGAAATTATTAAGTTCCATGGCAACATTCCACCATGTAAAAGCAAAACGCTCACCCCTGCTGACCAAAAGAGGAGACTACAGGTGAAAGCTAAAAAATCTAAGACAGTAATGAAATATTCCAAGTATTTTTGAAAATACCTTTTCTAAAAGAGTTTAGTGAGGAATCCCATAGGATTCTGCCGGAAAATCTAAAAATGCCCTAAGATGTATTGACCAGGGGTTGCGAATTGATAAAGTCTTTGGGTACCCTAACCTGACTGAAACATAATAATACCAATATAAGTATGAGTAAGTATACTTAAGTGGATCTTTGTTAGTCCAACTCCTTGTAGCCCCTATCTGGACCACAGCTAATGCAGCATAATCATTTAATTTCTTCAGGTGGCTGTTTAACCACAGTACCATAAAATAATTCAGCAGGTAACATGACAAAAGATCTCACTTTCTCCAGCCCACCATCACCATGCTAACTGCTAGTAATCAAAGTAGAAATGGTACAAACTTTGTTACAACAGGGGTACAAAATCACTGGTGGTAAGTAATAACCCGAACAATGCAAATATTTAGAGGTCCGAACCCAGGGCAAATGGAAGCAGCGTGAGATACGAACTTGCAGGCACCAGAGCTCCAAGCTCCTAAACAGCTGCTCCAGGGGTAGTTCAAGGCTAGGTTTAATGAATGGTAACACACACTAACCTTTTCACCGTATTTTAGAATCACCATTTTTAAAAACCTCAGGTTTAGTCCCTCCTGCTGCTAAACCATCTAAACTTTATTTTTCTTACAAAAAAAATAAGCTTTTAGAGGAGTGTGTTATTGTATCGTGACCTAAATACTGTTTCACTTTACTCTCTTTTTCTCCTCATTTTAGCACTGTTCTCTTCTTGACTCCAGCCAGCTGTGTCCTCTAACAGATTCAGCCTGAGGCTGAGGTCCCAGATTGAAAGCAAACAGCTAAAACAAACATCTTTCAAGCTGTGGCAGTCAATAATCACACAGACAATACTACAGAGAGCGGAAAACACCCGATTGCAACTCATCAATGGTAAATCCGGTGACTATGGAAATATTTCCCCAAGGCTACTTACTTGTAGAATCTCATGTGCATGTTTTACTCATACACACCCCTGGGTGGCAGTGTTGCTTTGGTAAAATCAGCTCAGGGACCACAGGACAAAAGGGACTGTCAAAAATACCCAGCATTAGCAGCTATGTAAAAAAATGTTGCAATAGACCTAAAGACTGAAGATCAAATGTTTACACCTGGTTAAATGCATTTGTGAGTAGGCTACATAAATCATTTTATTATTCTTAATGCATGTGCAGGTGAGCAGAATATGTGGTCAGGTATTACACACTGAACTGTTCCACTCAATACACCAGACACAGAATGAGCCTATGTGGTGTTTTGACCTTTGGTTGATAATGTTATGGTATGTAGATATACAGTCATACACAAATAGAGGCTCAACAGTATTCTCCTTCCTTCAGCAATGTAACTTTATTCAAATAATTATTATAATTTACATAATTATAACATACACAAACTACACATTAGTGGAAAAAATTTAATGGAAATAAATCTTCTAATCTGCTAATACTTGTAAAATGTTATTTTACTAATGTAATACAACAAACCAAAAACAGTTTTGACTGCACCCTCCTTGAAAATAGTGCAGTCTTGGCAAAGTGTTAAGTTGCGACCATTTAACAGTTTCATGTAGAGCAAGGGTCTCAAATTCAAATGACTTAACAGCCACTGGCTCCAAGTTGTTCTCTCCTAGAGGTGCCACTTGAACACTCAGGAATAACTTTCAAATATATACTTACACTCCTTTGCCTCTCCTCTCCATCATGTCTCATCATATTGATCTACATGTTTAATGGAGTAATGACGCATTCTGGACCAGATAAGACACAAATTGTCTATTACCTACCTGTTGAAAGTGTCTCCATTTTTTGGTTCAGAAAAGTCACTTTTCATAATTGAATTTCATAATTCAATGTGCAAAATACATAAATAACAATAATTAGTGAAATTATTTAGGAAACTCTTAAAACTTAACTCATTAGTTACCTACTTGTACCTGTACAAACTAGCTAGGCTGGCTTGTGAGCTTGATTTTTATTACTCAGCATCAAAGTGAAGAGACAGTGTACACAGCAGCAGCTAGCTGCTCGTTAATTCAGAGTCATGGTGGGTGTGTTTTCATTCTAAAGATGTTCTGACAAAGACACACAACTCTGTAAAGGACAAAAACACAGTAAGTTTTTCCTCTGTGGTCACTCTAGCCAACAGGAGTTAGCTACCACTGCTACCACTGGCTCCTCACTTTGATGCTAAGCTAGTTAGCTGGCAAGGTTGGCAGCATTAGCAGCCTTGATAAGCTAAAGTTTAAAAGATGAAGAGGTGTAAAGTTAGTTACTCTGTCTACGCTCTGTGTTTATTTACAGCTACAGCCTCTAGTTAGTTGATTTAGAATTACTTTTAGATTGTTGTTGATCTAACCAACAGGAGCTAATTAGCTAAATTTGAAGCAGCAGTTGTTAGTCTTGCTATCTTAATTATAAACAACCAAGCATAATAGCCATTCATAATTGCAGGGAAGGTGATTGGCAAGCCACAAAGGCAGCTCGGTGATGTATTTGACAGGGCGGTACTCAGGAAGGTCTGCAGACACCTTACACCCGCTAAACTCAGAGTTTGTGTTGCTCCCATCTGGCTGTTGATTCAGGGTCCCAAGGGCGAACCAGGACATCTATAGGAGACTGTTTACTCCCCATGCCATACAGGCACTGAATGCAAATTGAAAGCACTTTTAAATGTGTTTCTTGTAGGTTGTAACCTACTTTATTTCCATCTGCTGCGCTGCTTTTTGTTTTCTGTTTATGGCACAATTGTTGTTGTATGTTGATGGTGGTACAGTGTCGTACTCTTGAGTGGGTGTATTTTTTTAATGTAATTTTAATTGTGGTGTCATTGTTGCATATTTGTTTGGAAAAGTCGAAGACAAATTTCCACTAAGGTAGATAATATAGCCTAAAGCCCCTTTTCCACTGCTCGACTCGCCTTGACTCTACTCGCCTTTGTTTGGTTTTCCACTGTGGAAAAGTTGTACCTGTACCTGCTACAAGGTACTTCTTTTCGTATCACCTCTATCCAAGCGAGCTGAGGCGATACTATAATGTGACGTGAAAACACAACAGACTACTGATTGGTCAGAGAGAGTCACTTCTCGTAAAACGGTCAATATTTGAAATCTACACAGCTGATTTCTCACCTCAAAACTTCTCAGAAGTGGATTTAGTGATGAAATAATGTATGAAAACTGTAAAATATACAATGTTCTGTTGCTGGCCTCTGTCAGGCGCACGCAATGATGACGCAGTGAATAGTTTTAATTTCCATTTCAGAAGAGGTATGTGACTTTATGGTAAGGTGACCAGATTTCTGAAACAAAAACCGGGGACATTTTTGTTTTGGTGGCAGTATGTCATTAAAAAATATACTATTGTTATACATGAAATAAAAAAGGGGGACGATTTCGTCATCTGTCAAATATAACTCTTCTGAAAGAAATCAAATCATTTTGAGGCACAAACTACCTTTCAGTCAATAAGCAGAGGCTGCAATCACTTTCTGGCAAGTAGAATACTGCATTTTATGTGTTGTTTTGGCCATTTAAAGGTATTTTAAGAGGTAAACAGTACTAGGTAAATTATAATCTGTCAAAAATAATTTTCATGAATATAATCAAATCATTTCAGGGCAGAAATAACCTTTCATTTAAAAGGTAGAGGCTGCAATCACTTCATGGCGAGTGGAATACTACATTTTATGTGTTGTTTTGGCCATTTAAAGGTATTTTTAAGAGGTAAAAAGTCTTAGCTGAGTTATAATCTGTCAAATATAACTTCTGAATATAATAATGCCATTTTGAGGCAGAATCTACCGTTCAGTCAATAAGTAGAGGCGGCAAGTGAAATATTGCATGTTATGTGTTGTGTTGGTCATTTAAAGGTATTTCAACAGGTAAAAAGTATTGGATTGGTTGGTACACAGCAACTAAAATAATGTAGAGTCATACGGATAAATATAAACAAGGATATTAGACATATGCCTACCAAACACATAATCAGCAACAACAGGCTTCAATTATCGCCTATAATCACATAAATGTCATGCCTGATTACGCTAAAAACTGCAAACACTTATTTGGCCGCAATTGTGTTTATTCCGTTAAAAGAAATTTTAAAGTATCACAAAGACATACCTTTGCTGTTACCATGGACATAAAGTGATGTTTATTAGCACGTTATGTCTGATTGACCCAGATAAAAGCAGCTGTAAAGGGACTGGGCTATATAGCTTCAATATACTCCCTCAGTTTTCGGCGAACAATCACTTTTCAGCAGGACACCTGTATGCTCTGCTGTCCAGTCTACCTGGTCACGTAAAATCTGAGGTCTGTTAACACCTTATACAGTCTATGATTAACACACAGTTAAAAATGGGGACATTTCCGGGGACAGCCGCCAAAACCGGGGACTGTCCCCAGAAAATGGGGACGTCTGGTCACCCTACTTTAAGGTGAGAGAGAGTTGACATTATGAAAGAAAAACAGACATTTAAAAAGGGCATTTTGAAATAAAATATCTATAAAGAAAGAAAACTGATATCCAGTAGAACTCTATATGAACTCTTTATGAAAATCAATGAACAATTTCATAATGACGAGTTAAGTAAATTAGTTCCATTTTAATAAATTCTTAAATCATTTCACAAATTGTTGTTTCATTCATTTATTTTACACAATTTATCAATATGATTATTTATTCAATAATGTTTTTTATTTATTAAAGATTGGACACTTGGGTAACAGAGTCATTAGAGGGGGTAAGCTTGATTTATAGCCAGACATTTATACTTGTTTGTTGGTGTCTCTGTCAATCTGCAATAACACCCCAAAACGCCAGTTGGCAGTAACGCTACAGCGTCCACTGTGTTGACTTTTGACGGCCGAGCAGGCTAACTTCCGGTTTAGCCCTCCGCTAACGTGAATGGGGGTAAAATTGTATATGTGCGGTTGGTGTAGCCTTTTCATCGCTCGGGTTGTGACGGTTAAATATATTGATCCACCGTGTTACAGCCGCCGTTTTGGCCGCTAGTAAAAGTTACCTCAAAGCACGGGCACTTCCTGTCGGCTCGTAGGCATTGCGAGACTACGTAGCTGACCAATCACAGAGCTTACGGTCTGCGTCGACTCAACGTGTAGTTACATTCTGAGGAGGTGCACGTCAGGCGATGACGTCGATTCAATGCAGGACGTCTGCGTGACTCCCATTTTTTTGTGACTAGGGCTACCAGGGCAGCAACTGATCTACTGCGCATGTGCGGAACGTATCCGACAGCTGAAGTTGTCCGTTTCTGCGTCCGGTCCTGAATATATTTGAGGCTTTAGGGGTTCCATACACTTTGTTGTCACTGAAAAGTGCTGTTGGTCACAGCTACAGTGTTTATGCTGACAAGTTGTGCAATCAGGTGAAGCTTGCTTAATGTTAAATATGACATTGAGAAGAAGCGTGAAGTGGTGAACTGAACACTGACTTATCTGAGACAATATTGACTGAGAGCATGGAGCGCACACCCTTGATCTGCCAATGGTGGACACCAGCTGATTCAGTTCAAAGTTTACACTTAGAATTCAACTACACTATTGCATGTCCAGATTATTTAATAAATAATTATAATTATTATAATTATTATATAATAAATAATTCATTCCAATGGTTCTACAGTGTAACAGATGGAAAATTGCAGAAGGTACTTTACCATATAAATCAATACAGACAGTTTGAGGGAATGATTGGTTTGAGACTCCTGGACTCTGTTCTTAAATGTGGCTTACAGTAACTAATTTAGGCTAACATGTATGTTGTTATCAGACTAATATTATCCTGTTAATTCTATCTATCTAACTTTGACTCATTTTATGTGTTCCCACATTGTTACTGTGGTTATTTTGTTGTACATGTGCTTAACAATGTCACTGGTTTTCACACGTTAATTGCTGTTAAGCAGTTAATTATTACCAGTGAATGTGGTTAGATTACGAGTGATGCTCCCTAACGGATGTGCAAGAGATGTTTCAGTCATATAAGCCTGCTATGAAAATACAGTAAAAATAAAGTACGTTCTGCAGTTACTCAGACATTGAATTATCCACATGACAACTTTTAGTTGAGTTCATGTCTTTTTGCTCACAGTATCTCAAACAGCATTTGGATTGTTTTTTCAGTGTACAAACTTTTATTTTATTTTACTTATTTGGGGTTCACCCTAAAACATCTTGGTCACGATCCAGCTAATTGTCAATCAGCCTGCACTTTTGCAGGTTTAGGCTTAAGGGCTTGTTGCTATGACAACAGTTCCAGATTAATTTTGAGCAGCTTCGAAGAACCAAAAAATCCAGACTCATTTCAAATCATCAACATTCTGATAACTAGGTTATCCACGTACGATAAACGGGGCCCTGTCTGCTATGGTTCTGCAGTTTCGGAGGTGACTGACTGTGCAAGCTGCACATTTTAATGCATTTTGGTTCAAAACAAGGAAGAAATAATTTATCGTTTGGTCCACATTACTGTTTGGTCCACATGTCACACTGTAATATCAACTCTACCCAGCTCACAAATAGACACAGTTTTCTAGAGACAGCACTGAATACACAAACAGCATGAACACAAAACAAATCAATATCAAAGTTATGATGTCTATTTAAATGCTGCTCCAATTAAAACACTGGAAAGAAAATGTGTGATCCTTTCTTCAGACCAGATTCATTTAAAAACATGGACCATAGCATCCTCAGACTTCTGTGAGTGTGTGTGTGTGAGTGTGTGCATGCTGGTCTGGTAGCTCTTTGGGTTGATGTGAATTCTGATCATGTGTCGCTCCAGTTTACAGACACATATTGTCCGATTACACAAGTGACCATTGACTGACCTCCGTAATGCACCAACACTGCCTCTGTGTGTTCTGACTCCAGCCACGGCACTCTGCATTCCACACAAAAACTTGAAAAGAAGAAAAAAGCTCTTAATTAATTGCCTGACATATTTTCCAGTCCTTCTCCCAGCCAATTTAGTGGGAGATGTCAATCAGGTGGATTAGGCTTGTTTTTCTGTTAGCCCTGTGCTGACAGTGGGAAATGATTAAAAGGGGAGATTATGTGACAGCAAATTTGTGTTGATATCATTAAACTTTCATCATGGACTGGGTTTAAAGCTCTAAATTGCTTATTAACTCAGCTTTTTGTGGCTGTTCGCCTATCAACACTTCAAATGAGCCAGATATTAGAGCAATTCCCCCCAACCGGCCACATTCTCTGCTCTTATTCGGCTGTGGAAACATCCTTTGTATGACTGGGATAAAACATGGAAACGTGCATGGATTTTCTCCCATTTCTGACCAGCTCTGTTAATCTGGCATTTTCTCGGTGGGTCGCTGCATATTGGGGTCGATGTAATTTAAATTTAAAATTTCTTTTTTGCTAATGACTGGCCCATAAAGCAGGGGCAGCCACCTACTGGTTCATTTTCATTTTCTATAATGACTCTTGCAGGGCCCACCTCTTCCCCTCTTTCCTCTCTCTTTCTTGTGTCAGATGCTGTGGCTCAGAGCCAAACATCTGGGGATGAAGGAGGGCTCCTTTGTCAGTTGTCAAGATGGATAGACAAAAATGAAAGCCGAGTGCTGAGAAGTTGCGGCCAAAAAAATGAGGAACCTAGATGCGAATGCCGCCAAATGTGCTAAAGTCACAGCTATGTTTGCTGCAGGAGCTGCAGCACTACCTTCAACATCTACGCCAAGAGCAGTACCATTATGCAGCAAGGAGGAAAGGTAGCTGGCCATAGCCAGTGGCAAGCAGAGGACCAGGCAGAGGAGCAGGAAGAAGAGCAGGCGGAGGAGCAGGCGTGTGACAGGGAAGAGAGGAACAGAGTGAGCAGGAGGAGAGTGTTGTTGAAGTGGTAAGCAGGGAGTAAGTTAGCATGCAGGCCAACAAGGACTCATGTGTGCCATGCCATGATGACAAATGATGATTAATTCAGTTAATGACAATGATAATAAGATAAGATAAAATAACCGTAACGCTATCATAAAGTGAGACGGTCAGCTACTGCTGGTGCTCACTCAGTCCGTCATTGTCAAATAAGCGTAAGCTGTTTGGCATTGTTTCTGTAGCCTAGTATGGTTCTCTAATGCTGTGACGACTATTGGCTAAGCAGACCTATGTACAGGTTGTATCAACAAAGCTGTCCTGTATTCATTTTCAGGCATGTGGTAACTATTATGATATATTGTATGGATTACTGTCATTACTATCTGTACTTTACTATCCGTTCTTACTATATTTAAATGTTATTCAATTATTATTTGAAATGATACTTCGAATTCTAGCAGAGCTTTTTCTTTGACAATTTCTTACTTACTTCTAGCACAAGTTGAGTATGGATATTGTGTGCTCCACGGCCACCTTTGATCGCCAGGGAGTAAGTAGAGCAAGTGAGTACACTGGTTCACTTGCACTGGTGCACTAGTCCACGGCACTTACTACTCAGTTTTGTAGTGGTTTGGGTTAATAGTAAGTTTTGCATATTTAAGGGGACCACAAGGGTGGTGTACAGGCGGATGGTTTTCCACCAAAAATATCCTAGTCCAGCCCTGTGTCTGACCCTACAATATACATACAGAGGCTTTGCAGTTGTCACAAATCAAACATGGAAATAGTTAATAAAACTGAGAAAGAGCACTGTCATTTGGTTGTTGATCTGTTCAGTATGCAAAATATGAAAATTGAAGTATTTTTCCTGCTCAGTATGGAAGATTATGGTATTTATGCAGGTCAGGGAACAGCTGATTCCATAATATCAACTTGGACTGTACATAAAATATGATAAATGCAATAATACTTACATGCCAAATGCACACTGCATCTATTATTGTTTAAACTAGCTGTCTCAACGTTAACTCTTTGAATATTATGTGGTTTGGTTTATTACATCAATAGAACAACACTATCCATTTGAAGTTGTTCATGATGTTGCTAAAATGACACATTGCCTTTCTTTATACTTTCTTTATTTAGAAGACTTGTCTGGCTCTTGGCTCCTGAACCACTCCATTGCTAAAATCAGCACTTAGTGTCAGAGTTGATTTAACTGTCCACTGTAGTTGGCTCCAGTCTGAACCCAATGCTTTAAATGGGTTAGAACCACACCGTATATTCACACTCAAATATTTTGTTTTTTTCTTCACCCAGTTTTGAGTTATATCAAACTCTGAAGCATAGAAATGTTTTTAAATGTTTATCTGACCTGACTCAAGTCTGTTTCAGTATCTATAACTTTCTTTCTATTTCTCTTTTCGCCTCAGCATGTCTTCATTCATTGCTTCACTATTGCACCATAACCTTTCTGAAGGTCAGTGAGCCTCGAGGTGGGAATTGTGGGGTCTCTGTAAATCATATTATAGAGCACAGTCTAGACCTGCTATACAATAATAATAATAATAAAAAAGCAAGAAAACACTTAAGAGACTAAAATACACGTTAAAAGTAAATATAAAATATGTATAAAGTAGAATAAAATAATCAAATCAGGAAAGGCTCTTCTACAACAGTATGTTTTAAGAAGGGACGTTAAAAGAGTTCACTGAATCAGCCAACCTGATTTCCTTGGGCAGGCTGTTCCAGAGCCTCAGGGCCCTGACTGCAAATGTTTTATCCCCTTTAGTTTTCAGTCGAGACTCTGGAACAGACAACAGACCTCTGCCCGAGGATTTCAAGGTACGTGCTGGTGCGTATGGGACTAAAAGGTCAGAAATATAACAAGGCGAGAGGCCATGAAGAGATTTAAAAGTGATCAATAGAATTTTAAAGTCTTCTAAAATATACTGGGAGCCAGTGTAATGAAGCTAAAACATGAGGTGGTGTGACCATATTTCTTACTAAGACAATGACATGAGTGCACAATATTATTATTGTTATTAAGAAAATTTATAAAAATACTTAACAAAATGTTTTCATGTGTCTGTAACTGTAAGTCAAATATACAGTAGTTGCCTGCAGAAAACAATCAGGTTTATAACAATCAGTAATTTTTTAACTTGCAGTCTCAATACTGAACATGTACAACATGTACTTATGAGGGCAAATTGCAGGTAGGATGAACTGCTTCATTGAGCCAAGCAGTTTTTACTTCCATTTATGTAATCCTTACTTGGCTAACTTGCAATTAGCTCTGGCTTGCCTGTATGGGAACACGCATTGTGTAGTGTGTTCATGCTGAAGGCAAGGCATCCTACACCATGGGAATATCTCTTTACCTTTGTTTGGTCTGTCAACACATCATGTCATAATTTACTTAAGACAAGAGTGCCTCAGACAGCAGCCAGCTCAACCTCTGCAGACAAGTTTTCCCAATGTTAAACACCATCTGGCTCATACACACACACATACACACACAGGAGGTGGGAAAGGCTGCTAGTTCATCCTCAGGATGTATGCAGAAACAATGTAACACTAGAGACAGGATAGGAAACTACACTCCTGTTTTAAAGAGCTATTATAGTTCTTTGAAACATAAGGAAGAGCAACAAAGAGCATTTGTGACACAGCACCCTGGTGACCATATTACAGTGCAAAGCTCTAAGGTTAACAATGAGTCTGAACAACTGATCACATTTCATCAACTGGGTTGTCTGAATAGAACTGAGTAGAATTTCTCAGCCTAAAAGCTGTTGTTGACCACTTGTGAACTGTATGTTTAGTCCTCTTGGTTTGTTTTTAAAATGTCAGTGTGAACAGGAATCAGATTAGAACTACAAGGCAACAATGTATGACTTGTTTCTTCTGCCCAGAACAAATGAAACAAACTACCGGTGTAAAAGCAACCTTAATTGTTGAAAGTGTCTCAACTCTGAGTAAGAAGTATGGCTAATGCCCACTTGTAAAGTCTAAAACTGATGTATGGTTCATTCACATGCTGGTAACTAACTAATGTGCAATACTCTGGTTTATTCTGTCCCAATACCACAATTTTAAAAAAATGTAATCCATTTCATCTCTCAACATTATCAGTACTCATTATTAGTACTAATATTTATTCATTACACTTCTGTCATATACTGTAAAATATTGAACATATTTCCACGCTCCTATTTATATTTTAAGATTTATATTTTTGATATAATAAATGAAATAATTTGAAATAATAAATCTATATATATTTTTTTATATTATTATTTCTGTTTCTTTAATGCCTTGATTACAGAAGTGGGCAACATTAACATTTTCACATGTTTCCTGTAAAGCAGCACAAATCTAGGGAGGTACTTGTCATGGACATAGATTGGCATTAGCCAATACCTAATAGGACATCTAGCTGCACAGCTAACCGAACTAACTAGCTAACAACAGATACAATTAAAGCTGTCCATCAAGAAACTGTTGCTGTATTTGCTGTTGGTCTTTAAGGCTGTGTTTGATTCTGGTCTGGCCACATTCACTGGGAGGCTTCCCCCCTGGGTCCCCCCATACCCTGGCCTGAAAACTTCCTCCTCCCAGCTGTTCAAAGCTCCTTTGCTAGAGTAGAGATTTAAACACCAACATTCCCCCGCTGCTCCGAACTCCCACTGTTGCAGGGTCAACTAATATGAACATTATGGCTTGCATGGCTAATTGAGCTAACTAGATAATGAGAGCTAGGTAGCTGCAGTTAGCAGTTACTTTAGCAACAAGTAAAGCTATCTGTCCATCAGGAAACTCTTTAAATCACAGGACAACAGAGATCATAAAATATGATCCAGTTGCACCCAAATCGGTAAATAAAGTTGTGTTTTTGTACAGTAAGTTGTAGAGTTGTTGTAGAGTTGTAGAGTTAAGGTTAATTTATACTTCTGCGTCGAATCTACGCAGTGACGTGAATGATCTGCATTCACCGTTCACTCACATTTATACACTGAGCCTAAGAGCTCAAACAGCCCAAACAGCTCAAACTATCATTCACACACATTCATACACTGGCGGAACAGCCGCCACTGTGATTGGTCGCCTGGGTAGCCTCGCCTCCGAGCCGATCGGAAGTACCCAGCGCTTTGAAGTAACTTTTACTATCGGCCAAAACGAATATATTCAATATCAATATATTTGAACCCATTGCAACCCGAGCGAAATGACTCGTTTCGCTATCAGAATGTGATCCATTCGCTTGGTAACATTTGAAAAGGCTACACCAGACGCACGTATACAATTTTACCCCCATTTACGTTAGCAGAGGGCTAAACCGGAAGTTAGCCTGCTCAGCCAGCAAAAGTCAACACGGTGGACGCTGCAGCGCTACCGCCGACTAGCATTTGGGGGTGTAATCGCAGAATGACAGACACACCTACACAAGTATAAATGCATGGCTACGTGCGTAGCCTATGTCGTAGGTACGCACGTAGACCCTACGCAGTAGTATAAACGGGCCTTTAGTGAGGCCTGGCCTGCCCACAGAAACACTGTGCTCTGGTGTTGTCATAAAAATTGAGAATGTTTTTCATTGGATGCTAAATTAATACATGCCCCTGAGAACGGGATGAGTCAGTTGTTGTCCAGGAAATGACAAAATACCATTAAAGGAGACCTATTAACAGGAGGAAATCTGAGGTTTTTGCTAACAGCGATTTCTTTTAAATAGTTTCACCTCATTATTTGAAGCTTTGGCCATGTTTAACATGAACATCCAACATTGTAACATTGTAGAAAAATGTGGAAAAGCATAATAGGTCTCCTTTTAAGAATACCTACAAAACTACTTTTTTGTCATTGTTGAGCCAGATAATGGCATATACAGTACGTAGGTGATATATTAACAGGCTTGTAGACTGATTGTAGATTGTTCACTTTGATGCATCAATATTCCAACAACAAAAAAAGCCATGTTTTTCATGTCTTATCAACAACACTGAAAAGTGAGCCTGTGTCATCCAGGTCATAGTTATCCAAAGAAGGTTAAAGTCAAGGGCAACTGGACTTGGTTGAAGATACTGGAAGACGTTTCGTCCCTCATCCAAAGGACTTCTCAGTTCTTACTGACTGGTAGGGAAACTCAGCTATTTAACCTCTGTGGGGTCGTTTGCCAGGATCGTCGATACCGCTGGTTCGTTAGTGTTCCTGGCTGTTATAACGACAGTCGTCATGGTTGTTAGGACTACCTTATGCCAAGACTGAACGACCATCGTTGGTATCTTCACCTGAGGCCAATAGGTTACGTTTGTTGAGTTTCCTGGGAAGTGATGAAAGGACAGCATTGTAAGTGGGGGATAAGTGGTGGCGTAGACCCCCTCCCCTGTTCAATGACGGCTTCTCAACCCTGGTATAGATGCTTCCTTGACACCTCTTTCAAACCATCCATCTTCTCTGTCTAAAATGTGCACCTGGTGTTCCTCAAACGAGTGTCCTCTGTCCTTCACATGACCTGAGGAGTTGGCCCTTCTGTGTTGAGCCATGCGTTTGTGTAGTGGTTGTTTCCCCAATATACAGGTCTGTGCATTCCTCACTGCATTGGACCGCAGACAACAGACTGCTGTACCAGCATCTATCTTAGCCTATTTGTGGATGTTGTGTTTGTTGAAAATCCTCCTGAGTTTCTCTGATACTCCAGACACGTAAGGAATCACAATGTTGTTGCGTTTGACCTTCTTTTCCTCCTCCCCTGTAGTTTTGTTCTTCTTGGATCTTGTGGCTGTTTTCACAAAGGTCCATTTAGGGTATCCACAGGCTGTAAGTGCACCCTTCAGGTGGTTCTGTTCCTTCTCTCTGGCTTGGGCGCTTGTTGGTATGTTTTCCACACTGTGGTGCAGTGTTTTCATGACTCCTAGCTTGTGCTGCAGTGGATGGTGGGAATCGAAGTGGGTTTTCTGTAAACACCAATCTGCAGGCTCCTGTCCTCTTCAGTGTGTACAGCGCAGTCCAAGAAGGCCAAACTGTTGTTGTGGACATCTTCTCGTGTGAACTTGATGTTACTGTCCACAGAGTTGATGTGTTCTGTGAAGGCTTGCACTTCCTGGCTTTTAATTTTGACCCAGGTGTCGTCCACATATCTGTACCAGTGGCTCGGTGCTGTTCCTCTGAAGGAGTTGAGGGCTTTGCTCTCCACATGTAGATGTTCGCCAAAATCAGGGATACCGGTGAACCCATGTCACAGCCATGCATCTGTCTGTAGAATCCTCAGTTGTACTGGAAATAGGTGTTGTTTAGACAGAGGTCGAGTAATTTGCAGTCTGGTCAGGGATGAGGCGAGTTCTGTTGTCCAGGGTGTTGTCTTGTGTTAGCCGTTTTCTAACGGTTTCTATTGTTTCTATGGTGATGAAGGTGAACAAAGAAGTCAACGATGGTCGTTCAGTCTTGGCCTTGGGTAGTTCTAACGACCATAACGACTGTTGTTACAACAGCCAGGAACACTAATGAACCAGCGGTATCAACGATCCTGGCAAACAACCCCACTGAGGTTAAATAGCTGAGTTACCCTACCAGTCAGTAAGAACTGAAGAAGTCCTTTGGATGAGGGACGAAACGTATCTTCAACCGAGTCCAGTTGCCCTTCTTTGGGGACACTGAGCAGTGAGCTCTCTGAACACATTATGGATCTATAGAGATGGTTACATGTCACAGCACATCACAAAGATGGAATAATAATACAGTGTTAGGCTGCAAAACATTTCTGCCTGACAGTTCTGCAACATATCATGGATATGTGAGAACATCTGCTAAAGGTGTTTTTGTGTTAGTGATCAGTAGGAGAAAAATGAGGTCTGCTTTCCCTGCGACAGAGACCAGCTGAGGGCAGGGACTCTACTAAGTGTGGACTGTCTCATTTGCATGCATAGATGGCATAGTATTAGCATAGTAATAGTGGGGAAAAAAGTGCAGAGAACTAACAGGAGATATTTGGCAGCTGATACTCAGGGCCCAATTACAAGCGTTCGCCTGCATTCTCCTTTACTCAGGGGCTTTCTCATCTCACAGCCCTCTGCTCTGCTCTGCTCGGCACAGTGGGCCTATCTTCAAACTGTCAGCCTGTTTAGAGCTGGAGATTGCTCTGTGTGTGTGTGTGTGTGTGTGTTAGAGAGAGAGAGAGAGAGGCAGAGAGAGAGAGAGAGAGAGAGAGAGAGGGAGAGAGGAAACAGACCAGCTCTGCACTAATGAGGACAGGGACAGAGACAGCTAGAATCCTCTCTACTGCTTCGCCTCTGCAGCTCTTCCCGCAGGATGGGGGAATGTAAATAAGCGTTCCTTTTCTCTGACTAAATGGGCAAGCTGGAGACCTGGAAGCTGTTCCAGAAAGGAGCCTAACTTATTGTGAAAAGCCTGAATTCAGTTAACCTAAACTGTTGATTGGTGTAAACTGTATTCACTACAATCTAATTACAGCAGAATGAATCATTTATGTAACAGACCTGCATGAGCTTCGCCAATTAAAAGGACAGATCTAATGCACAACACGTTCACATGAACAAACACATATTTAACACAGACTCCTCAGGCTAATCTTTGTGTACTGAATCATTATTGTCACTGAATGAATCTGTAGTTGTTAGCATTTAAAGGGGACCTATTATGCTAATTTCAGGCTTTATATTTTTACTCTGGGGCTCCACTAGAATAGCTTTGCATGATTCACAGTAATCTTCCACTAGCCTTTTACGCATCCCCTCAGTTCATCCTCTGTCTAAGCAAGCTGTTTTAGCTCCTGTCTCTTTAACTTATCTTGGAAAATAGCGATATGCTGCACTGGATTTGATGAATTTATTGTTTATCAGACCACAAATGAGACGAGGATTAGGCTGTAAAAACAGTAGATGCAGCTGGAGCATAGTGTTTCTGGGGGCCTTTGTAGATACCAAAGATGTTTGGCCAGGCAGATCTGCTTTAAGCCCCCATCACTAGTGACTGAAACCACTGTTGTCCCCTCAGCTGTGATATACAGTATGCAAGGTTCGAATTACGGGGAGTATTGGGGGGGGGGGGGGGGGTCTGACCCCCCTAAATAAGGCTTGGATCCCCCCAAAAGAGGCAAAAACAACAGTCCAGGGGGGTCTTTCTTACCTATATTTGTAAATATTACAATATATTTCCCATATTCATGCCTTATATTCAAGAATCTTAAAATACGATTTCAGACACCCCTAAAATGGAGAATACCATTTCCTAACTTTGACATTAGTCGAACGTCTTGTCTGCCCGCATCACTCGCAGCGGCAGCTTATCCAGTCCAGTCAACCTCACGCTGGTGGAGACACTGTACACTTAACTTTCCTACCTTCAGAGTTTCGTAATTAGAATTTCTATTACTTAAAATGAGCAATGTAATGTTAGCTAGCTGGTAGCCCATCATATCATTTCATTACCACTACATAAATATTTTATCTTATTGTCAGCTAACACTGGTGCTTAGGCAGGAGCAGTGAAATAGAGGATTAGTTATTGTAGAGATACATTTTGACATCAAAATAGAGTTTATTATTTCATTTTAAGTCATTTGTGATTCTTTTTACAATAAGCAGCCATGTTTTCACTCTGGAATTCAGGAGTTTTACCTGCCCAGATAAATGTTAAAATCCAGGTTTGTTACTTCAAATGTATTCAGTTTCAGTTTCATTTATGTAGTGCTAATTCATAACAAAAGTCATCGCATTGCACTTTTTATACAGAGCAGGGAAGAGATCCAACAATTCCCAATTCCCCAACAATGTACGACAACTGCTTTATTGAACATTGTATTACATTGTATTCAAAGTGAACATGAGAAATATTTGCTAAAAAATAGTAAGTTGAAATTTACAACTTAAAATGATAACAATTAGGAATTAGAGATTGAGAATGAATTTGATTTATCATCTACAGACTGATGGGCAGCACGGTGGCCTCCCCGTGTCTGCGTGTGTTCTCTATATGGGTGCTCCGGCTTCCTCCCACCGTCCAAAGACATGCGCACTGTTAGTTAGTCTATGTGGGGCCCTGCGATGGATTGGCGACCTGTCCAAGGTGTTCCCCGCATTTTGCCGGATGTCTCCGGATGAGCGGTTGACGATGGATCTACAGACTGATGACATTTGCTAAATAAGAGTTGATCCCCTTGGTTGTCATTGTATTCACACCCTGACCGTATGTTACTTTCTGGTTAACCCTCCCCCCAAAAAGTTCCACTTACTAGCTTTTTCTGGGGCTCTCAACAGTCTTCATTAGTGAGTAGACTACAGGCCTGGTCACACCAGTATTTCAAACAACAAACTTTTGCAGTGAAAATAATCATATCAGTGGAGGCAGGGTGTCATGGTACTGGTGTGGTGGGTGTGTGTTTTGAGTGTTTCCTGTTTTAGTTTGTAGATGCCTACCTCCAGTGTCGTTGTCTTGTTTTACTTCCTGTGGTTGTGGCTTACTGATTGTCTAGTGTTTTCACGTGTGTGTGCCTCACCTGCATTTAAGTGGTTTGCTTCCTTCACTCAGGGCTGGTTCATTGTAGTAGTCAGATCCATGTCTCTCGTGTGTTCCCGCTGTTTCATGTTTCGGGTTTTGGATGTTACCTTTTAAGGACTCCACTCGTTTTCAGTGGCTGCTCCCTGTGTGTATTTGGACTGCCACAATCTCAACACTTGTCAGTTTCACCTGTTTGTTCCAGTAAATCTCACCAACTGCATTTCTTCCGTTTTCTGTGTCTGCATTTGGGTCCAGACTCTGATACTCCGTGTAGCCTCACAGCTACTCGTAACACAGGGGTCACACCACTGACCAACAGAAAGCCATCTAGACAGTGCTGACCGCGGTCCAAAACAGATCAGCTATTATAGCATATTAGATATAACCCAGCCAGAGTACAAACTGCTCCACACAAGACAGTAATGAAACAGGAGTAAGTATGCTTTTTTTCTGATTGGTTACCCAGCTTGCTTGGAGAGCTGTTGTGTTAGAGGTTAGCTTGCTAGCTACAGTAGTTCACCAGCTAGTGCAACTAGTCACCAAGCCTCCAGCACTAGGTATTTCATGGATGTGGGGAAAACTTTACTGTGCCACCTTTTAGCGTGACTAGGGCTTAAAACAAGCCTAGAAAAGGCTGAATATTGTTTACATGCAAGTGTCGCTTTGTGTTGTTAAGTGTTGACTTACTAAATGTCAGTTTGTCTGTCAGCGTCAGATGAAAACAGAGCGTGTTGCAACCTGCTGTGACCCTGCTGTAGCCTTTTAAAAGCTTTGATGATTTTCTTTCTGTTGATGAGCCTCAGCTTCTCTCGCACCATTCAACAATGTTGTTATGAACCCTTCACCTCTCACTTATTTCAAATCCTGAAATTCAATTCAAGCCTCATCTCACACAGCTCTACAACCGTCTCAAACAATACATAACTGTTGGGTAACACGACCTTGCTAAACCAGAGGCAACATATCGACTGAGTCTAAGTTTGATATAAGACTCCACCAAGGACCCTGATTACACAAATAAAAGTTCTCCTCCACCCCATCTCTCTGGCATTGCTGGAGATTGGAGGTGTGACTACATGAGAAGAACCCAAAGCAGGGTGGTCTCTTTCAACATACTGCTATGCTGTGGGGTAAGTCAAAATCAACTCATCTGGGCAGAGTCACATGCAACAAATTCTCCATCTCCATTTGAACAACAAGAACAGCCCCTGCAGCTCCAGTGAAAAGAGACATGATTGAGTCACCTGGGATCTCAGTAAAGAACAGAGAGAGAAGCTCTCCCACAAGACCGCAGGTCAATATCAAAACAGACAACTGCTCCTATTTACACACTATAACCCGTAGGCAACATCAAACTGACCTAGAAAGAGAAAGCTGGAACAAAAGACTAAAAAAACAACAACATATTGAGTGGTATTCAGACTTACGGCTCTGTTTTAATGAAACTAGCAGCAAGTGCAAGCTCATGGTGCAATTAATTTTCCCAATCTTGATGGCTAGAGGCTCAAGTGCAGCTATGACTTAGAACAATGTGAGAAAAGAGCTGCTTACCCTGTGTCACTTTTCTCTTCCTGCCCAGTGTTTGAAACCTGTTTAACAATGTCTGCTTTTTTAGCAATGATGCTAGCTAACATTTCAATTGCTAACAGTAATGTGGCTTGTGAAATCTATTTATATATGCTTATAAATCCTAGAGCGTGGTGCACAAACATTTTTAAAGGACTGCACCCCTTCTTGCTCCAGGGATGGCAATGTAGCCTATATGAGTCACACACACAGGTTGGTCAGTCCACCACTTTGGTTCAGATTGAAATAGCCCAACAACTGTTTGATGGGTTATGAAATATTGTACAGACATTTATGTTTTTGTCAAATACTTTAGTGTATGACCAAAACATTAAATCTGCTTTGAATTAGCATGTTGTTTGTATATGTTGGCATGTTGACATTAGCATGTAGCTTAAAGTACCACAGCCTCACAGAGATGCAAACATGACTGTAGATTCTTAGTCTTGTTTGTTCTTGTCTCCTTAGGGTGGTTTTCTCCAAGGATGAGGCTTTATGGTGTGCAACAGCAAGCTTCACTTCACTGCAGAGTAAAACTGTACAGTCTGCTATTAGTTATTTTGGCTGAAGCAGGGTTGTATGGCGAGTAATACAACAATTTTTAGTTATTTCATATACTTTGATAACATAGTATCAAAATGAAAGCCATCAAAATGCACAGTAGGAAAAAAAATAGAACAAATCTTGCTGCATCCTTGGCCTGTCCTCAAGGCACCCAGGCACAATGGCACTTTGGTAACAATTGTGTTAGGAGATGTCTGCTTTTGTTAGGAGATTTCTTTTTTTGTCCCATAATATCTTTGCAAGCTAATACCAAACATGGATGGGTATGTTGTGAAAAGAGAATGTAGAAAAGTATAAGCCCATAAATCTTACATATCTACAGTAGGAATCTGGCAGTGAAATCAAAGAAATGCTGATGTCCAATTGTATCTCAATAAACAAATATTTATGAATGAATTGATTTATGAAAGGATGATACATTTTTGACCAGCCATTCCATTGAAGTATAGTTAAATATATTTCCAAGTAAATTTATACATTCCTTTGGCATGTTCCACATGCAAACATGTAAATTATATAAACAAGGAGATTTGGTCTTCTACTCCTGCGTGAAGATTGCTGTATGATTAGGAACAGATCATATTTTATCGAGAGCTGGGCTTTGGCTTTGGAGTATCACATATGTTCACAATTAGCCAGGAGACGAAGGTCCGGCTGTGGTTGGCCTGTGGGGAGGGAAATCATGAGTTCATGATCTTTAAGGGATTAAAGCTGTATCTTGGGAGAAGCATGTGTGTGTATGTGAGACAAGGGAGACCCCATCTGTTCCTACATCAGAGTGTCTCCATGTTTTCCTCAGGTCTTCCAGGCTATGTTGCAGTTCATCACAGCATGCTGTAATTTACAGCATAGGTTGCAACTGCAGCTCTTTTTTGCACTGCAGATAGGTTTCCTTGTGTCAGAATTTGTGTGAACAGTACTGCACAAATAAAATGATTAACCACCTTCTAGTTCTTGCTTTACACATGCAACTTGTATTTAACTGGGTAAAAATATATCCCCCCACAGCTTGCAAAAGGGAGTGACTGAAATGCATCCAGCTTATGTTTGTGACATGGAGTGGGTTAGGCATTGTTGAGTCAAAACAGGTGGAAAAAAACTCGACCTCACTTCTCAATGCCCTCAATACCAACCAAGGATCGTTTGTGTTGCAAACTTGAAGGTCCAGAGTTACACAAAGCCAAAGCTGAAAGTGACTCTCGGAAGACAGGAGAAACGCCCTGAGGGATTCAGTCATCTAGGATTACTGGGCCGGAGAGTCAGCATATCATATTGCCATTTCCTTGTATTTTCCTTCTACTCCTGTCAACAGAGAGCTGCTTCAACTGGATGTGCTGAGGCTACTAACTCCTATCTGTTTCTGTGCAATGTCAGAAGACTGAAATTCAAATGAGTTAGTTAGATTAGTGATGTGAAAGTACAAGTAAAAAGTAAAAGTTAGATTCAGTGGTTACTTTAGCCACGTTATTTTGCTCTTTAGATTGACCTAAAACTGCTAGCAAAGTCTTTCACAGTGAGAGTGAGGTAATTGTAATGTCAGTGTAAAAATGGTCTTTGATTTTCCTCTTCTAGTAACTGACAAAGACCATGATGAAGTGATAAACTGGAGCCGAACTCTGGAGCAGCTATACCATCTGAGGTGAAACTGCAAGGTGAAAGGAGGCAACAGTTACAACCTACAGCTTTCACTAAGGTCATCAGACAACAACTTGAAATTTAGATCAAAAGTTCAGTAGTAATACTAGCAATTCATACTGTGTGGTTACGGTTATAGAAAGATCGTTGTCACGGTTTAATATTAAAAAAATTCACTGAAAGTGTCACTCTGGTGTCACTGGTTGTAAACAGACCTCCAGGTTAAGGCTCCTTTACACTGTGTGACTTTGGGCTGTGTGAGATGTAAACATCCACCACAGTTTAAAGACCTATCCTTAATTCAACTTTGAACTATACCGTAATTGCTGTAGTTTTGTGCACTCACAGTTTTTCTGCCAATCACGGATTATTAATGATACTATGGATGTGTTCACTTTTCAGTTCAGTTCTAACGTTCAGTTTTACCTCCAAATAAAGTTGTTTAGATAATGTGGTAAAAGTTCTTGCTTGTTTAAAACCTGGTTGTTTCATGTTTCATGTTTCTTGACAGTGTGACTAAATATTGCAACATTAAGAGATCACAGCAAATACTTCGCAAAATTATTGTAACTTAAAGGACTGATGGCCAGAGCTACGCAAAATAACAAAAACAAGTTGTACAAACCATAGTTAGGAGGTCTTCTGTGGGTGATGGAAATCCAGGTATGACATACTGTCTCTGGTGATTATTCACAATTTATAGAATCGTAGCTACATTTGTAATACTTGTTTTCTTTTAAATATTAAAAGTCTTAAGGAAACTCAGTGTTGCTTATTAGTGAACCTCTGTTATTGATAAACACCTTACCCATATGCTTGTCAACCTCGAGACCTCAAAAACAGGGAATATTTCAAAACGTGAGTAGGCGGTCCAGGGGGTCCAGAAAAATTTGAATGTCAGATTTGTTTCTTCATAAGTACTCTGCAACAGCATATTTATGTTAAATACTTTGAATATTATTTTTTTTTTTTTAAAGAAAGAATATGGAATAATTTGCCCCTCTGTCGTGAACATGTCGTGAACATGTGTGAATTTCTGGCATTAACTAATCAGTTTTCATTAATTTGTTTAAATTATCTTTTACACATTTTCTTACTCACAGAGGGGGACGAGACATGAGCAACTCAACTTTATAGGCTACTCACTGTAAAATGCCAGAAAAAGGTTGTAACAATGAAAAGGTAAAAAATCTGTGAGATTATCTGTTGCTATAAATTGGGAGAAATACGGGAGAATTGTGACCCTGGTAGGAAACCGGAAGAGGGCAATGAAAAACGTGAGTCTCCCAAAAGAAATTGGGAGGGTTAGCAAATATAATTATACACTCCTGCACTACTCAGACCTTCACACCCTTAATTTTCACAGGGCTGTCACACCACTTCCTGCATGGACTATTGTCTGCTTGCACAATGTAGTGTGACCACATACTGTATAAAACATGGACGTAGTGTCCGTGACGTGAGTCATAGTTTTCTGAGGAGCTGTTGTTAAGCTCAATATTTCTGGGTCCCAGCGTCTTTGGCTGTTGCCATCTCGGCAGTAGTGATGTGTTGGTCGTGAACACTTTTAAATGAACAATGGGAGCCGGTGTTCTGACGATCTATGCTGCCTTGTCGAAAAAATGCTAACGTAGCGCAAATCGACAGCAGAGTCTATCGAGTCGCTCTGCCCTATCGAAAAATGCTACCTTATGGGTTCCCTTTTTCAATCCCATAAAGTTATAACTGTCACAGTATTATGACATATTCTGCTTTTTGATTATATTATAACATCATTTCAGGGGTAGCGTATTCTGATAGACTAATGATAGACTAATATCCCCTATCAAATAATGCTCCCACTACAGAATCATCTTATATTGCACCACTACTCACTCCTTTTCTACTGTACGGAGATGGGGAGCATGTTGAAATACTATATTATGCTATCTTTATTTAAGATATCAGGGGTAGCGTATTCTGATAGACTAATAATGATATTTTTTTTACTTACGGTTACTGACGATCAGCCTCTTTCTCGATTGCATTCCCAACAGCAAGGTTGCACAGATTTATAGACATGGTAACAAACCACGCGGGTGTGGGTCATACGCATGCGCAGAACCCCTAAGTAGCACATCTCGTTAGGTAGCATAAATCGACAGAACACCGGTTCCTATCCGAGATCCCCCACTCAGTTGTAATGAAAGGGGAAATTAGCTACAGACCAAAACAAAGTTTCAGCATTTTCCTTGCCATTCGATGAACCTCATTTTTCTGCTCCAGAGGTTGCCACTTGAGTATGGCATACTTGTTTACGGTATATGATCCTCTTACTTCCCGACAACTCTAAAGTAATGTTACCTTCTCCTCAAGCCTTAGTGATCACCTTACAGTGCTTTTAGCTCCTTAAGTTAGTCACTTCACAGTTAGCGTTGTTCATATTAATAGAATTTACAGTTTGTTTTTGATAATTTTGATCATCACCAACCATTTAGCAACATTAGCTAGTCACTCAGTGTGGTACCAACGTCAGCACAGCTTAGCTAGCTAAAGTTCGGTCGCTCGCATAGGATGTGCACGGCCCAGGACTCGCCCAAAGGATACTAAAGGACAGTACCCACCCCAGCCACAGCCTGTTCACCCTGCAACCTTCTGGGGAGAGATATAGAAGTTTCAGGTGCCGCACCACTAGACTACAGAGCAGCTATTTCCCCCCAAGCTATCAGACTCTTAAACTCTAATTCATCCTCAGCACTGCTCCATTAAATACAGTTTATTTACCATTATTGTAATTGCTTTTGTAATAATGTACATGTGTAATGTTGTACGTAGCAAAAGGGAGTTACAAACTACATTTCACTTTACAACCAAAAAAATCTACCTTGTACGGCTCTTTTTAATACTCTGTGCTTGGAAGAGCTGTAAAACTTATATACTTCACACTATATTGTGCAAGTACAGAATTGGCATTCAATATCACTGTGTACTCCTATACTGTCTAATACCAAACAGTATCCACACTTCTAACTGCACAGTTTCAACTTGATTACCTGATGTGAATCCATATCGGCCGTTATCAAACACGTTACCAGATTGCAGCATCTTCTTTGAAACAGGAGGCACTGGAGTTTCAGTTGGGTACACTGTGTTCCAGTGAATGAACGCAGCATCCCGCTCATACTCAGTGGGAAGAACATTTTATTCACAACCAGTCACAGCTGTTTATCAGGAACACATTTTTTTTTAGAAATCCAAAATGCTACACATACCATCTTTAACATCTTGTGATAATCAATTCAATCCAGCTTTATTGGCATGCATGTCAAACAACAATATTGCCAAAGCTTGAAATATAATACAAAAGAACAATTCATTTTATGCAGTTCATTAAATAAAAATAAATAAAATAGCTAGTCTAGATAGATAAATAGATAGTCTAGATATTCACTGATAAGGTAGACACAGATACACTTGTAGTAGACCATATAGGAATCTAACATCTTGGTCCCTTGCTCTGCATGTAATTACACACTCCTTGAAAACCCTCCAACTTTGTTTATGAGAACTTAAGGGTGCTCTCACAGCCTGCTAATGAGGAGACATGGGGATATGGTCCTAATACTGAAAATGTGGAGCGACACACATACACTCTGCTCTTCTCTGAAGGCCTCCTGTCAGAAGCAGAAAGCAATATAAGTTGCTGGACACCTGCTGTGTTTTAATGCCCGTCTGTTAAACGTCATGCAGGCTAGATATAGTTTAGCCACCGACAGTTAACAGACTGCACATTGCACTCAAGCAAAGGTAGTTAGGCTAACATTATGATAAGACACATAGGCCTGATGTAAATTTGCAAATAATGCTATGCAACCTATCATTGTCCCCCATTTCCAAATGCTACCCACTGTCCTTTCACTCTCTAAATAAAGGCACTAAAATGCCCAAAACATGTCTAAAAGAATAAAAAAGAAGAGTGTAAAGATTTTCAAATAAACTCCATTATATAAATGGAGAATACAATTCATCTACTAGGGAGCATGAATCAACTCAGTAAGACATTTACCCCTTATATTACCTTGCAATATGTATAGGGTAAATGATGAAGGGCCGTAGACAGGGCCAATATTAACCAAGCTCCACCAGTGGACGTGAGACTAGTAAAATATTATGCAGTCCACTGCAGTAGCTTCCATCTAGAATTGAATTCTTAAATAAAACATTAGCTAAATATATCACAGTAAACTGTAATAAATATTAAATATTCAGTATTCAAAGTTCAAGAAGTTAAATTAAATTTGTTTAACCTATTTCAATAATAATTTTACACTAACAGCTTAAGCAGCAGGGCTGGAGTATTGTTTGATTCCAATGTCTCATGCCACCGTAATGACAGACAGTATTGTGTGTTGGGGTTCAAAGCCATTTTAATCTATGGTCTGTGTGATCTTACAGATTGAAATGATGAAAATCAGGTTTCTTTGACTACTAATCAAAGCGAGACTGGTGAAAATGCTTTTACCATACATAATTATATACACTAGGCAGGGCATGGTAGACCTACTGTACCTTACTGTCGCATAACTAGACAACCACAGGATGTAGTACAAAATGATGTTACTTTGGCTACAAAAATAGCTTTAATTTATAGAAAGAACCCAAAAAAAAGAGTAGCCTTAAAAGGATCTCAGTGGCAGCTGAGGTGTAAATGAATGCAGTGTGCATTGCATTCAGAATACGATTGGGTAAACCAGACAACATCTGGAGGTGGTCTTGATTTAGGATGTTCCATGTTTATTTAAGTCTGTCAGCTCCTCCTGCCTACTTAAAAACACAGTCAAGATAATCAAGAGGGGATAAAGATAACAAGAAAGTTTAATAACGCCAAACGGCCCTGATCAGATGTCATTATCCAGATAATGTATCCAGATACAGATCACACGTTAATACAAGGTGAAAATGGGATCCTAATGCCCTGTTAATCTGCCTAATAGTTGTTGATAGTGGTTATGTACAAATGAAAACTTTAGCCCGATGGTGACACTAGACAAAGGTTCAGGAGGTAAGTGAAATAAGTAAACATCATCTTCTCGGGACAATAAATATTCATTGCAAATATTTTTTTCTTTAATTAAGAAGCTATCTTTCTCTGAACCAAAGTGTTGGACAGACAGACTGCTGGATGAACAGACTGAACAAATATTATCTTTCTTTTGTTCCACTGCTAGAAAGGCAAAACAGATAACATAACAATAACACTGACATTTTCTTCCTTTAAACAGTCCATATTTTGTGGGCTCTCACATGGCAGGAATAATCTGTCTCAGACCACCCGGCACATGCACACCGCAAGACCACTAATATTATAACCATTCATATAACTGTGCTTTGTTTCACTTTGTATAATATACTGCAAACAACAGGCAAATGTGATGCCAAATATTTATACCTAACCAACCATTAACCACTCCATTCCATCCAGGACAAAGTAATAACTTCACTTTAAATAGCTAGGCTTAGCATGAAACCACAGCAGTGTTGACAAGCACCATGTTTCTGCTTGTCTATATAGTAAAATGCCTAAATCTGTATAAGCTACAGCAGATGTTATGGATTTACCCCCCAAAATAAACATGCTGAGTACTGTGTAGAATCAAACCTGGGTCTAAAAGGTCTCATTGGTTTGTGCTTGTCTAGAACTTCTTAATCAACAAATTTGGACTTTTGTATGAAGAGTAATCCGGTGTTTGCTTCTGCACATTAATGCTCACAGTGCAATGAGGAACTGCTAGTAGCAGCTTCACAGCCCACAATTAACTCACTTCATGGCATCGATATAAGTCCTGTTTACATCCACCCAAAGTATGACAAAACCTTTAGTGGTAAAATCTAAAAATATATTCATCCTCATAAGAAAAAAAAAAAGTTAGTGAATTGACAAAATTCATGAAACTGTTTTTTTAAAGGCTCACACCAGCATTGCTGCAAAATCACTTAACTTTAACCCACCCATTCTGTGTGAATCATCCATGTCCACTTAAACTTTGGGGAACTTTGGGGGAACGAAGAGCCAGAGAGTCCAAAATGAAGGAAGCTATCGCAGCTTATTACTTTGTGCTATCCACTTTCATAAAACATGGAGTATAAATTGCTCCATGGTTTTCATGTCACAGAGTCTGTATAGTGTGTGATTCACTGTACAGTGGAAAATTTGGTCCTAATGTGATATAGTGCACTTGGCAAACAACCGAGCTTAACGACTAAAATAACTTGATATTTTATACTGTGCTAGATTTGAGCAGATAATGGTGAGCCAACTGAACAGTTCATCTGTTCTCTTCCTAACCAGGTGCATGTTTCTGTGTACTGTTTTTATATTATTATTGCTGGGAAACTATACCCAAGTGAGCTGGGACTGTATATGACGATATAAAGGATAAAGATATATGACGAACCAGTACATATATTCTTGTCCTATCCAAACAATACACTGCAGCACAGAGTCAAAGAGTGACCTAGCAGTTACGATGGTGTCTGGCTGAACTCAGTCACATCAAGATTCATAGACAGGTGGAGACAGGGGTCCCTGATATAAAAAGGGCTCTTAATAAACTGTGGACTTACTGTCCCGCGGTGTTAGAATGAAACTAAGTGCATTTACTCTCGTGTTGTACTTGTGTACTTTACTACTGTAAAGTAAAAGTTTCTCAAATTTGAACTTGAGATTTAGTTTTCATACAACTTATAACTTTGTGCAAGTACAGCTGAAACGATTACTAATTATTTAGAAAGCAAAACAATGTCATGGCTCCAGCTCACAAATGTGAAGATTTGCTGCTTTTCTCTTGAATTATATTAATAATTTAATTTTTTTTAAATGTTGACACATTTTACTCACATTTTACTCTGAAGATACTTAGATATTATCTGTACCGGATAATTGTGTCAGTCGAGTACTCGGTCAACTCTACTGCTTACATAAATACATGAGTAATAATAATCTAATGAGAGAATATATAATAATAAATCAGTCACAGTCAACATTTTTCTGCAATGAGTTCTTTAAGTACATTGTCCAGATTAAGCTATTAAGTACTTTTACTTTTTGTTGTAATTGTGAAAAGTGGTATGCGAAAGTATCATTTTGATACCAAGTAATCTATTTGAAAAGCTAATTTTATTTAGAAGATTATTACAGTACTACACTATTCTATTTTTTAGGCCATTTCATTTACAATAGTTTGTTATATTAATGTTTATATTAGAATGTGTATGAAGTTTTGTCACTGTTTAAAAACTATACAGCGAATAAGAAGTGGAATGCAAGTAGATGATACTGATCCTCGTCTCTGTGGTTTGATTGTTCAACTGGACTTGGTTAGTATCTTCAACCAAGTCCAGTTGCCCTTGACTTTAACCTTCTTTGGATATGACCTGGACGACTGAGAATCTTCACAGACATTTTACTTAAGTAAAGGCTCTGAATACTTCCTCCACCACTGTTGACTGACCAGACCTATTATATTACCAGGCTGCTAGTGAACTAGGGGTTAGCTCGCTATCAACACTTTTTTTTTTGACAGAACTAAGACTCATGAATAATTGAAGTCTGGACATACACACAAACAATCCAAATAATTTCAAATTGTGTAAAACTTAAAAGTATATATATTTTCAGACAAACTGTCCCAGAACTTGTAAAGTACCACTGACAAGCCAACTAATGGCATTTTCTGAGTTTTTTTTTTTAAACTTAATTACTTAGTAAACTTAATTTAGCTAAGATAAAGAGAGGGAAAATTGAGAAAAAACTAAAGTTAAAGCTAAAGTTTAAAGGGTTAGGCGTGGTTTCATGAGTTAATTTATTACTTTTACACAAGTAGCTCATTGGTTTGATTTCTACTTCAGCAAATGTTAAGCAGGACTTCCATTTCAGTAATAATGTTTTTAGAGTTTCCAGCCCTGGATATTGTGTTCAGTGAAATCCCAGCTTCCTTAGGCAGACTGAAGTGCAGTGCTAGGGCTCAGTTCACCTTGACAGACCAGCCCCAGAGAGAAGATCTGGGTTCAGAGAGCTGGAGAGGCAAACGCCACAGAGGTATGGAAGACAACAGGCCAACAGGGTGAAAGATCTGGAGAGGAGGGGTAAATTAAAGAATTGGAGTGAACCTTTGGCTTGCATTTGACAGCTGGCAAGCTGAAGTGAAACACAATACACCACTGGGAGGACCACAGAGGGGAAAAAAACATGTGAATGCACATGTATGGGTGTGAAATGCACTTTAATGAGTGCTTGTTGTTGGCTGTGAGTGTTTGTTCAAACAAACCCTTAGAGAATTGTATGCAAGTGTAAAAGTGATGCATGTGCAAGACACTAGATTTATAACTGTGGAGCTGGACAGATAGATAGTTCTCATGAAATGCACATGGCCACACGGAGCTGGCATCTCCACCAGGCTGTTGGAGCGCTGCATGCCATGACACACCTTTGAAGTCTGAGCTCAGCTTTTTCCTCACCACTGGAAAATCTCCCAGCCTCTCTCTCTCACGCACACATCATATCTCATCTGTGCACAGCAGAACACAGCAGCAATCATCACACCATCTCCCTGTGCAAGGCCTCACACAAGCATGAGAAATGTTATATGCATTAATCCTGCAGCAGCTCAGTCTGCTGTGCATGGGTAATCATTACATATTATTATCCATATACAGAGCAGCAATGCTCCATTTATCTGAGGACTGTATGTTATTTTGTGGCATTTGTCTGCCCCAGAATCACCAGGAGGAGTAGGTGGAGCATTGATGGCTATTCTGTACTCGCATGAGGACACCCAGATTTAATTTAGAGTGAGTGAACTCACTTGAACTTACAAGAGAAGAAGTACCAGACCAGTGTGAACTCTTTATACATAACTATGTGCTTCACTCTTGGATGCTGTATTATCTTGTTCTATGGTGGTTTTGGTTGCTTCCCCTTTTCCATATATATATGTATATATATATATATATATATATATATATATATATATATATATATATTTAAGCAGCTATACCTTTAAAACACTGCTGGGTTTACCGTTGTTGCTAACAGAGGCAAAAGGTACGCTCTGTGATACGCACATTCGGTTGCTATGCAACTGTTTGCTAACATGAAGTACCAATCTGACATTACTAACTGGAAGAACAAATCTGCTCCTCCAGGTGAAGCTTTTTTTTTTCCTTCTGTATGGTGTAGCATGCAACCATGGTGATGAACTTGGAGCATTCAGGGAAACACAACTAACTGCTGGATCTCATTTTACAACCCTGTTTTTAAATGACAAATATATTACCTGGTATCTTGCACCTTGTAATACCGCACAGTAATGTGGCAAATTCATATGCAGCTTTTATGGTGATAACAAGATTTTATGCAAATGTAGGTGACACGTGGATTTTTTATTGGAGTTTTTTTATGTAATTATTATAAATAACTACTATATATTATGTAAAATATACATAATATGTATGTATTACAGAACACAAAGAGAGTATCATGACAGATTCAAATTAATTGTGATTATGAGACCTTCTATAAGGGCTGTTTATTTAAGGGGATATCATGTGTTTTATTGAAACTATTTGGTGACATTGGGAGTTAGTAACTGAAGATTATGAGGTGGGGAAGAATGTTGTGCATATTTATAGTGACATATTGAGTAAATGTAAATGCTCCGTACTTGTATAGCGCCTTTCTAGTCTTTTCGACCACTCAAAGTGCTTTTACACTACATCTGCATTCACCATTCACACACTGAGCCTAAGTACAGAAGAGAAACTAACATTCACACACATTCATACACTGGGGGAACAGCCTAACAGCAACTAGGGGCAATTCGGGTTTCAGTATCTTGTCCAAGGACACTTCGACATGCAGCCTGGAGGAGCCGGGGATTGAACCGCCGACCTTCCGATTAACGGGCAACCCGCTCTACCTGAGCCACAGCTGCCCCGGCATTGAGCTGACTCTATACTAAATTCGTGTTGTTGATGATATATTGTATAATCTATATTGTATGTATGAAGATTGGGAGGTTGCAGGATAAAGGGAACTCCTATGCAGGGTTATGTTGACACAGGAAATTTAAATGTGGAAGTGATCATTCAAATTCAAACAGTGACTTCTATTTGTGAGTGTAAAATGAACAACCAGCGGTGCCAAAAGACACCTTGATGTTCTTTTCAGTTCTGCGGTTTTGAGTCGGCAGCAGCTGAGTTTATTGCAGGTTTAAATATCCTCCATCATGGAATGTTTTTCATCCTGTTGTAATAATACCGTTTTAGATTTATGCAAAGTCCAGAAAATTTGTCCGTCAGCTGTTTATTCGAAACATAATTGCACACACACGCGCATGTAATCTGTCGCTTGCACAATCTTGGTGCTAATGAAAAGACCACATCTCACAGCAAACATTCATTTGCAGTTGGACGGGGTCAATTTAATTAGTGTAGTGAAATGCCAAGAATCAAACAAAAGATCCTCACACTGTACCGGCTGCTCCCATCAATTTTAATTGAGCAAGGTCAGCCATTGTCAAATCACAAAGCCGAACAGGTAATACTGTGTATAGGCACATATTAAATCTAACACATAAGATGCTGAGTCAAATATATTTTATAAATCACATAAATCATCCAGAACAAATACAATACACATCCAAAAAAAGACAAAATGGGAAAATTTAAAGTGATATATTATTCATCCCACCAAATTTCAGCCTCACAACTGGCCAGAATTTACAGTGATACCTACAAAAGAGAAAACACAAACTAAAAGAAAATGAAAAGGAAGGTGCATGAATGGATATAAACTTTTGTGAGAGACAATTCGGACATATTAAATAAGACAACTGTTAAAGTAAAGTGTAGGGTCTGTCAATCATGTTTTGTTTGTTCCAAATATCACCATTTACAAAAAAGGTTTAAGATCCAAATCTAAATTTGGCCCAGTAGGTGACAGAGTGTAAAAATATAAACTGTCTCTGTTTTCAAAAGGATTTTGTTGAGGTCCCTTTCCCTTCTGCGGGTTTTCAGATGTTCAGTCCCTGTGTATCTCAGTGTGGGTGGGTTGTGTTTGAATGAGCTGTGGTGAAATAATACTGTTAAATAAAATACAACTCTTGCAGTGGTAACAAATCACTACTTGCTGATGATGTTTACTAAATGGTTGTCTCTTATGTGAGGCTGCAGAAGAATCAAAGACTCATGGAGGAGCTATGGAAGCTCACCTGGGAATACAGACCGCACCATCCTGTGCAGAGCTCACTGAAACTCGTGTCATTCTAATAGCTGGTATACATTTAACAACTTTTGCACAGCTGCAGCATCAGAGTTAGAGCCAGCACATCTAACACAGTGTTGAAATTACATGCCCGTCACTCTCTGAGGTATTGCGATGTGTTTGAAGTTGAGCAGCTCCAAATTGTAATTCTGTTCTACCGGAGAAAATCCTTGTCCCTGACATCTTTAAAAGTCTCTTGAACCATTTTTTAAAAATAATTCACAGCATGATAAGTGAGCCACGCGCCTGCATCTCCCCCTCTTACCTACAAAAAATATATCCTGTAATTTATCTGCCTTCTACACATATGCACACCTTTTCACCTTTTTGAGCGCTACCACTGAGAGTCATTACTCAAGACATGCACTGCCTCCACCCGCCTCCCCCCCAAACCCCCACCCCATCCCACCCCACCCACCTCCACGTTTAGCCCTGGGGCTGGATATCTATAATTCATCTTTTATCTGGCACTCACAGTCCTGCTTGCTGTTCCACACAGCCGTTGCCCACTTCACAGGGTAAAGCCGCCTGCTGCTGCTCGCTTTAATACAAGTCTCACAGGGCACCTACATATTGATTGTAATCCAAGGTAAACAGCCTGGTTTGCATAATCATGCGTTTCACAAGTGAGCATCACGGCAACCCAGGCTGCAGCGCTCAGGCTTTGGTTTCAGGGGGATATGGCGTGCCAGACTGGCACCAGCACCACTGCTTTATTGGGCCTTAATAGCAACAGGGGGCCTGACCCCGGATCATATCAAAGGAAGAAATGTTGTTAAAGGAAAAACTGTGAAAACGTGCATTTGAGTGTGGAAGTTAGAGCTGGAAGAAGAAAAAGCACAAAGCTTGACCGTGTGGAGCAGGGGTCTCATTTATAAAACTGTGTGTAGAAACCTAACTTCAAGTGTACTTGCGCCCAAAAGTCAAAAATGGCGTATGCCAAAAAATATTGAGACCTATAAAACCGTGCTTATGCACATGCAAATTCCCTTTATCAATCACAATGAACTTAAAATGTGGCGCATGTGAGGGAGCGCCATGTCCGAACCTTCAAACGCCCATAGTTGCCTATAAATGCTCAGTGAAACGCCCCTCATTAATATTAATAAGTACTGAATGCAGGAAGAAAAGGAGGCAAATTCTGACAGAAAAGCTACAAAACAAAATTTAACTCAGTGTGACGCTGACGTTCCTTTTGGTGAAGCTGAAGTTGTTTGGTGGCTAAAAAATGCACTTTCATGCAACGCTTGTGCACGGAGGAAAAGGGGCTCCAGAGCTCCACCCCTTTATAACCAATCTGCTGGAAAGGGCCTCCCTCCTGAGTAGTGATGTCACTGGCTGGAGGGGGACACACAGACGGGATGACCCAGGTACTAACTTGGATTCCCCCCATTTGAAAAGAGAGTAAACCAAATGCATTCCACCTGTGTTTAAACATTTATTTAGGCTACACAAACACTCCACTCACTTAATGAGGCTGCCGATGAGTTAAAAGAAATATGACTTGTTGTTAATGACAATAAAATAGTGTTATTTTTCCATAACATGTTTTAACAAGCAGCGCATCACATCCACACGCTGGCGCACAGCGTTTGGCTCGATAAGGCAACGAACATGTGATAATAGGGTAAACTATGCACTTGTATTTGCTGGACTGACGCGCTGAAAACGGCATCAATTTAAATGTAATTTGTCTTCCTATTCACCTGATCACCTGAAGAATAAATTGCACTGCATGCAAGTATTAATCAATATGATTTCTGATTGAACTGTACAAAATATTTGAGGTGTTCTTTTACGAAACAGATTTCTTCATTTGTGTTTATTATCCTCAATCATGGTTGTTTTTGTGCGCATTCAGGGAATCAAACGGGATTATTCAGAAAGGCTTTAAGCCTAAACTAATCAGAGGTAATATTTTGATTTGTTTTGCACAATAGTAGGCCTGTTCATTTCAAACCGTTTCATCCTTCTGCCATGTGAGTCGCCGTTTCTCATTTCTCCTCTTTATGTGCGTACACATGGTTCAGAGTTTACTTACAGGACGCACATTTTCCCGTCAAGTTTGTTTTTTATAGATCACAACCTTTGCTTTGGAAGTGGCGTACGCACCTTTCCAGCCCTGTTTTGTACGTACGCACCGATTATAAATCAGATCCCAGTTCATGACTTTTCCAGCTCAGGAAAAAGGAGCAGTCTGCTGAATGCAAGCCAAGTGGATGAGGTCATTCTGTGTACTGTGTATCCATTCTGTACACATTATTTATACTCCATCATGTTGTAGAAAGAAAAGAAGTGCCTAATGTGAAGAATAATTCTGCAACACTCTGACTCACTGAAAGAGATTTTTCAACTGTGTTTTGAAACAGGGCCTTCTCTGGGGTCTGTTACTTGAACGCCTCGTGGACTGGTGATGTTGGTAACTGTTACTGAATATTGATTTTATAACTGTATAATGTCTCTCTCAGTATATATCTTGGTCACAGTTACAAAAGGAAAAAACCTAAAACAAATATAAGGGATCGGGATAGTTGTTTATATTCATAATAAAGATATATTATAACAATCTGCCAATATATCGTTATCAGTATCTGCCTCAAAAATCTGGTATCAGTCAGTATGTAGTTGATTATCTGTTTATATCATGTGCTGAGTTATTATCAACATGCTTTAATTATATAAATAACTGTGATATGTAGTATGTGTTCTCTTCAGATATTTTTACGCAACAAATTACTGCCATTACACAAGACTGTCTGTCCTCTATTCCTATTTGCAATGTCACTGTATGATGACTTTTGCACTTACTCACCCTACAAATAAGAGGTATTACCAATAGCACATTCATCAGTCTACTATTTTAATTAGCCGAAACTGGTGGCCCCATCAACATTGGCATCCTCTTCTGAAAGAATTTCACTTTGGTATTGTGATTATAACAAAGGCTTTTAAATTTTTTTATTAGATGCCTGCTGCCTTTGATTTTTTTTTTTTATCTCTATCCTTTTATAGCGAAGGACCTGTCATGAGCAGTGAAGAAAAACAACCTCTTTGCCTTCTTGTCCATCCTCCGCATCTAACCCCACATGACTTGAATTCATTACTGAGCCCAGTATTACAACAGTTAGACAACTGGACCAGGCCTCCCGTCTTTCTCATGGGTCCCGTTGCAGCAGTTGGGAGGAAAATTCTGGCACAAGTTAATTGTACATTTAATATACGCCCAGTGTTTCCCAATCTCACTGACTCAACAAGCTGGACAGTGCCTATTTATAATCTTCCTGCAGGAGAATAACGGCTGTATCAGTTTCCACTTCTTTCCGATTTCTCTATATTGTGTATTTCACAAACGTTGCTAAACATGATATTTTGGATAGATATAGATATAGATAGATAGATAGTGAGAACAATTGTTAGTGTTCCTGAGTGCGAAAGCCGTTGTGAGTTCTTTTCCATTGACCATTAACAGCTGCATAGATTTCATTTAGAATAAGTTTAGATCTGCATGTTCCAGTGATCCAGTGTTCAGGGTTTCTGTCTCAGACCAACAATTAATGTTGGCTTTCTGCTGAAATTTCATCACGATGACAGACCTTTAACTCAGGCACTGAGCACATTAACGGCCATCAGTTGTGTGTCACCCTGCTGTCTGCCAATCCCAGTATGTTTGTTGTGGTGTGTGTGTGTGTGTGTGGGGGAAACTGCTGCTTCACTCTCCATCTCACATCATCACTCAGGAGCCACAGCGAACATCAAAGACATGTCTCCACTGACCAAGGGCTTTACTGCCCTTTATACAAGTCAAAGCTAATGGAAAAAGAAACCTTAAGACTAATGAGAAACCATGGTACTGTAGGTTTAGAATTACAAATAATATGAAGGTTTTAAATAATATTACACAACATAATGGGTCCTTCTATGGTATCTACTGTGTAACAGTGTATGTTGTGTAAAATGTACATTTGAAAATCCAGATTAGTGTTAGTGGAGCCTGTTGAGGTTTCATGGCGGAAGACAGCACTGGGACTCTTTGCTCCAGCTGCCTAGAAACCATGACCTTGGGTGGGCTAAGTTGGTTTCTGTTGGCGTAGTTTGTTGCAGCGATCAAGTCTTTCTGAACTTTTGCCAGATCAGTTTGACACCCTAACCCCTTCAGTGACTCTGGCTTTGTCCTTCTGCTGCCCTGCGAAGGTTAGATGAATTAGCACATACCTTTCAACTCCACAAGGGTACAAGTCATGGCCTCAGTGCTATTTCCAGTACCATGCATTGCTGCCATTGTCACACGAGCACTTGTTGATAACAAGAGTGCAGAGTGTGACAAGCTGACAGTGATAATATCTAAACATTTTATGAAATTAACACAAACTGTGAAACACAATTCTTATTGAATATTGTGAAGATTATATTCATCCACCATTTAAAAATAGCATTAATAAAAGATTGACTTCTATTTGGCGATGGTGCAGTGAATAAGACACATGCCTTTAGTGTGAGAGACCCGGGTTGAATTCCCACTGTGACCCATCCACCATTGTTTCCCTGAGTAAGACACTTAACCCCTCGTTGCTCCAGAGGCGTGCGACCTCTGACATGTATAGCAATTGTAAGTTGCTTTGGATAAAAGCGTCAGCTAAATGAATAAATGTGAATGTACTTGACTGACACGTGAAAAGGTTGGTAACACTTTACATCACAGCCTGCAAAATACAGAGTAATTACTCCAGAGTTACAGTGTAATCTTTTTATGTAGGTGTACGTACCAATACATATATGTGTGTACTCGGTAACAAGCTATAAAGTTATGGAATAAAGGGGTAACAATTACAGATCTTACAGAACTACTTGGTACCTACTCTATTATTACAGGGTATGTATAACCTACTGAGCAATTATCTGGCCGAACTTAGAGAGGACATGTTCAGTAGTTATTATGCTTCTGGGTACCTATTCTGTTATTAGTACAGGGTACAGTACAATAAAACTGAGCAAAAATCTTGAAGTTTCAGGGATTTCTGCATCACTTAATAAATCTGATGTGATTTTATTCCAAATTTACAGTGTTATCAACAAACAGGTAAACCACATTGTTGCTTAATAATTTTAGAGTACCTCCTAGTGTATCAAGAGTTTACAACCTTAGTGTTCGCGGGTCAAATTTGTACCGATAATGAATTACGTTTCAGTCCAGTTTGAAAGACAAAAAGTTTTTATGGTGCTAACTACTTTATTTTCAGTCGGTGAGGTAAACAAGTTACAAAGTAATCTACAACGAATTTGTCCTTCCATGCGTGCAAATTGGTCCATGCAGAACCTTGCTGGATGTCTTCGCATTGTAGCAACAGTTGAGACTGGTTCAATTTTTTTCCAGAGAACATGCAAACTCCACACAGAGGGTTAAAACCCAGGACCTTCTTGCTGTGAGGCCACAGTGCTATCCACTGAACCACTATGTCGCCTTTTCTTTATAGTAACGAGAAGTATATCAAGGGGGAATCACTGCTAAGATTAGCAAGTTAGGCTACCTAGACACCTAGGTACTCCCCAAATGTTAAATATTGTATAGCGACCGACAGTTTAAAACACTAACATATGACAGCTAACACTAGGCTGGTTGAAAAGGGGACAGTGACAGCATCTTATTGGAACACCTCAACCACTGCCATGGGAAACACCCATCCAGAGTCTAAAGGTATAGTCACATTGCATTCTCGTCTGATGAAAGTTTGCTCTGTCTCCTATTTTTTTTCTTCTGAAGCACGGGTTTCCTGTTTCACTATGATCTCCAGCCGGCTCTGGCAGACTCGCAGGTCAGATTTCACTTTTGTTCAGCTTTGACTCAGTGGAAGAGCTCGGTCAGCCAGCATAGAAACACTGATGCACTGTGTAAGGAAATGTAGAGTTCATTATTCTAGCATCTTTCATCACCGTGTTTAGTACATTATGACACCAATTCCTTTGTCTTGGCTGTGTGCGGGGAAACTGACTGGAACGGTAATGTGACCGTACCTACAGACACTTTCCACAATAGTGTGCAAACTGTCTTATCTTCTTTTGAAAATTTTCAAAATATGCACACTAAGTGTATCCCAGTAGTGTATATTCCCTGAGACAAACATTTAATTAAATTTAATTAAAATATCAGTTTGAATTGTACTACAGGCAGTTCAAGCTTCATGGTATATTTCTCCTTTAAGATATTCTGCAAAGTCTATGAACTGCTGCGAGACCAGGCTGTTATTCAACTGACTGATCTGCTTCAGTTCAACCTTACAGTGCATGAACCCACATTGACCGAGTTGAATAACACTAATGAGACCTGAACTGAGCCAACTGGTAAATAAATCATGGCGCTCAGGTGTGTGGCACAGAATTTTTATGTCCAAGCTGCTGCATAATAAAATTTTTTCCAATTTCAGATGGACTTATGTATGAATTAACAATAACCTCTTGAACTGAGACACAGGCTAAAACTGTCCCGAAAGATAAACTGATGAGACACACGTGACATCTTCTATTCCAAGCACTCTGCTTATTGGGTTAGCTCCCGTTGTTAGAACATTGAAGAGCAGGATGTGATTAAGAAGGGGCAGCTTAAAATTATACCAAAACTAAATCAAATCTCTGCACGACACGTTGCTTTTTATTCTTTGTAAATCTAAAAAGATTACTGTCATTATAAATCACACCTGCTCTACACTCTGTCTGTACATAGGTTAGAGAGTTTAATGCCTGACGGATAAAATCTCATGAGCGTGTGTGTCGTCTTGGACAGAACTATGTCTCTTACAGAAAAGCCATGCCAGAGATTTAAAACTCAACACATTCCCTTTGAAATGTGTTCCTTATAAAAGAGAAAAGAATGCAAATATAATTTTAGAACTCAAATCGAGTTAAGTGGGTTTAACTTCTCTTGTACACCGAAAACCATAGCAAATCCTTGTCAATAGAGATGTATAGATAAAGAATAAACATCGAAGAATGCTTACATCAAGTTTGCATATTGACCCTGGTGTGTGTTAGAAACATATTGCTGTGTTCCTGCAGTAGAAGCCAAAAGATGCATATCGAATGCGATGTAACCTCATGAGTTGTGATGTTTATGCAGTTTATGTTTATTAAAAACAAGCAGCCAATGTACAGAATGTACGTCAGCCAGCTGTAGCTTACTAGCAAAGAGGGAAACGACAACTTTTTTTGTTGCTCTGGCCATTGGTTCTGCTGATTATGATAAGAATGTAATCCCACTTAGGTAAACGCCAAGATGGCTGACACTGCTTAAAATCATCGACATCGGACAGGGCAAGAAACACGAGCAGTCAGATGATCAGAGAAGTGGTAAATATACTCCAAAGTGTTTATACCATTATTACATTTCAGGTGTAAAGTGGTTTAGATCTTGCTAAACTGTTTGATCATCTGACTACTCGTATTTGCTGCTCCTTTGGAACTTTTTTGGTGATATTGCTGCTTTCCAATATCTCAGCAATTACTGAGAATAATGTTATCATTACTGATAAAAGCGATGGCCAGAGTTCCAACAAAGTTGTAATAACCTGGAGTTTTCCTTTAAACACTAACCATGTGTTTGTGTGACAGACCATCTATAAACTAGATTCAGGCTGAACACCATTTAAAGGAGACCTATTATGTTTTTCCATATTTTATTAATTATCTATAATGTTAGTGTTCATGTTAAACATGTCCAAAGCTTCAAATAATGAGGTTAAGGTATTTAAAAAAATAAAATAAAATCCTAATCCTCAGATTTCCTCCTGTTCTGAACTCTCTGTTTTGAACTGCTTTTTCTGCCAACGGCTCCGTCTGACGAATCACAGAGCTAGACAGAGCCGGTATTCCATACAGTATATGGTAATTTGCTCCGCACAGCTACGCTCAGTATGTCTGTACCATAGACTGTATATGAGAAGTGGACGTAGTCATCGTGACGTCACCTGTTGGTTTGTGGACTGCCGCTGTGAAGCCTCGAGTGTGGCCGATAGGGCGGCGCCATTTTGATTTTTTGCAACCAGAAGCAGCAGACGTGACCATATTTGGACAAGACGGTGGTGCTAATGGCCGTGTGTGGAGCTAGCTATCTTGCTTAGCTAGGTGCATCTGTAATTCACATCATTTTAACAGGGCTGACAATTTTGCCTAGTGAACAACAGGCTTAAAACTAAATGTATTCACCAGAGAAAGTGAACAGTCAACTCCTAATAAGCTTTTTCAACGGCGCTGGTTAAATTTACACAGACAATCCCGCCCTGAACCATCCTCTGCTTTATGGTCTATTTGCCTATTGAGACTATAAACTCATTATGAAAGTGTTTACTGAGGTAATTATTCAGGTAAGAAGTAGGATCATTTTACTATTATTTCAAATGGAGCCGGACTTCTTTTTGCAACCAGAAGAGTCTCCCCCTGCTGGCCGTTCGATAGAATGCAGGTTTAAGGGACTTCGGCATTCGCATTAGTTCGCTGCTTCCCGCTTGGTCTGTACTGCTCAGCGGCAAGAACCGCCTGGTGACATGCTTCAGGTCTTGGCCAATCAGAAGACAGTGGGCTTTGAGAGGGGGGGCCTTAAAGAGACAGGAGCATCTACAGCTTGTTTCAGACAGAGGCTGAAATGAAGGCCTACATGAAGAGCCAGTATAAGATAGAAAATTATTTTTTTGAACTTTGAATCATGCAAAGCTGCCATACCGGAGTCACATGACTACAATATCGGACTGGAAAAGCAGTATAATAGGTCTCCTTTAAGTATGATGTCATTCTGTTGGTCTGTCTGTCCATCCAGATGTTTGATCCACTGTTCAAAGTCACCAGATGATTAATCCGGAGGATTTTGGTTACTCACATTCCTTTGTCCTTTGCTCTTAGGAAAATGTATCGTATTTATACTACTCTAATTGGCAGATTGCCAGGAAATTGGCTGAGGATGGACATGCTCCCAAGAGAATGAACTTTTTTTATTAAAGTGACTCCTACCTGCACTACCTTTTGGATTAACTGTACATGTTTGCCTTACTACTGGTAAGGCCATACAAATAGCAAGGTCGTCAGTATCTTATTGAAAGTACTAGGCTCGTCAGTAATGAACACTGAAGCCTCTAGGGGCCACTAGCGGGCCTTCAGTTTTATACTGGAGATTCTGTGGCCCTTGTTCCCTGTCTTTTACTATTAATGCCATATTAGTGTAAAGTATCTCTGGCAGAAGGTGACCTATATATATATATATATGTACCACAAGGGTAAAGCTTAGTGACAGCCAGGATTGACTCCTATAGTGCTCTAGGGTTGAAATGTATGCTCACTGCATATAATCCCCTGTCATATATGTATTTTCTCATCTCAGTCACAGTTATGCTCTTAATGGACATGTCCCTCCTGTCCAATGTCCAGGTCAGGTATCTATTATAGCCTTGACCTGTAAGCTCTCAGGCTCCTTCCAGATGTACCGGTGTATATGTTCATACTGAAAGAGAAAGGCACAAAGGTGGAGAAGGAAGCCAGTATGTCATCCATCCAAGTCAACCTAGCAGCTGAACTAATAGATCTGCTGCCAGATAGACAGGAAGGCTGGATCAGTCATTCGGCTGCGTCTCTACATGTGCAGCTGGGGCTGAGAAGACAAAGAAATGTTTGGACTCTGCAGAGGAATAAACGTTTCCTTTTGTCGGTTTTATCAAAGGGAGGTCTGGATAAAAAATCTGGAGCGTATACAAGTCACATCTCCAAACAATTTTCAAATGTTGCTTCATGTGATCACACTCTTTACATTTGTCTTTCCAAAATGTAATCCATTACAGGTACACACATTCAGCTGCTTAGAGATCAAAGGGTATTTGATTAGGAAAAATTGAGGATGTAATGATGCCTGATTTGTACAATAACACAGTGTACATGCACTGATGTGAGAGGCCATAGGTTGAAAAGGATCATGGTTTATTTAATGTGATCATCATGTGTTTGCTAGACAGGAGAATTTGTTGGTTAGAATGCCTCTTTGAATAAAGACTTAAAACTGAGTATTATCCAGCCACTTATTTTCATTTCAGAGAAGGGAATGGTTAGCTCAAACAAACATTGTTTTCCTATTCCTGGATCTATTGACTGATAAGTTACCTTGGAAAGTGTGTGTTGCCACAGCAACATGTGCGCACCTTAAACATCTGCACGCATGTCAAAATGTTGTGGAGATGCCTTTGAATTATAGATTAAAAGCTTAAGCCCCCAACAGTGATTGATTGTTTTGCCATCATTAGTGAGAACCATGACAACATACATGAGCACATACGCACACAGGTTAGAACACAGACAATTCCCTGTTGGTTTAAAGAGGTCAAGGGGTTCTTTGGCTTTTTCCCTCTCCTTTTATTGAGTTATACATCTATTTTGTGCATGTAATAGGTTTGCAAAGTGAAAAAGCCCAAAGTCCAGCCCAACGGAAGTTCCCATCTCCCACAGAAAACTCTGCCCTGAACTACCTGAGAACAGGTCGTTTGTAGTCCAGCCTTTTCCCTTTGATCCCTGTGACGGCAAAATGCATGTCAGAAAGCTCGCCAAGCAGCTAGTCAGACACGCCCTCAAAAACACCGGTGGAAAAAACACAATGAGCTGCAGCACACAGTGACAAGACGTCCGCCTGCTGCCTCTCCTCTCCCTTCCAAACACTAACTACCCTCCAGGCAGCCAATGGACATGATGTTGTTACTGTGATGTAGAGACAGAGCTCAGTTACAACTTTATGGATGAAAGATACACTTACAGATTAATAATAATAACTCACTCTGAAACTTGCTCCAGCTAATACGAAGCATTCAAAACACAGGGTGAAAAGAGGAGCTGCAGCAATGTGCAGAATGACAAAATATGGTGTTTTTTGAAAATGAAAACATGTAAACCTGTTTAGGGGTACTACCCCTAAGTAATATTTTGAACCTGAAAATGAGCACAATATGACATCTTTAAGTCTTTTTACAGATTATCACCAGTGTTATTGTTTTGAATATCAATTTAATGGCTAAAATGTTACAGCAGCAGCATCAAAAATACACAATATCACGCTAACTCAACAGTGTGTAGAGTAATGGACGGAGGCTAAAGTTTGTTGATCCACATAGAAGACCTAGATATAAAAGGAGCAACATAGTTGGTAGAGCTAGTTAGCCCTAAATAAAAACAAAATCAGGCTGATGCTTTTCTTTTTATCATAACCCTGTTTGGACACATCCCATAAAAAAGCTACTTGGATGAGAAACATACATTTGAGAAACAGGCTTTACTTATGGTAAAAATTAATGTGTATTTATGAGTCTGCATATCTTGGAAGAATTCTTGGTGGTGATGGGGGCAGTTGTACATATAAAAGGGCTTTAGTATTATTGGCTTCATATATTGCCAAAGAACACATTTACAAACAGTGCTCTCTTTTCAGACCGTTAAAGGTTGGAGTTTCATGATCACAATCAGATGTGGAGATTGGTTTCATTGGTTTAGCACACTCGTAGAATTGCTTGCCAATATTATTTTTATTTCATGAGTGATGACACACAGTTATGCTGACTGTAGTGAGTCAATACCAATCACATCACAACTGACAAAAACACCACCTTGGCTAATAACACACAATAAGAAATATGAAGGTAGCCTGGTTTCAATCATCAACACATCTGAATCACTGCCCACATCTCAAATTTTTCAGCTTAAGTTGGTAAACTAAGTTTGAGAATCCGAACATAACCGAATCCAAACAAATGCGCCAGTGTGGATAGAATTGATGCACCTGATGTAAATCTACTTACTGAATTAAAGCATAACGCTGATGAAAATCCATTTGTTTGTATAAATTATATTTTTTGGCAACAAATCACATGAAAAGACCAAAATTAACAATGCCTTAGTGTGTCTCTTAATACTTCTTGGGGCACTGAGCCCCAAACCCATTCGTTCCTATTGAAAATGTAAATCTTGAAAAACAAACAAACAGCTGTTTCATAAATTTTCATAATAAATAAATCTAAAACAGCTGGGCTCTGTAGTTCTTAGCAAACATTACTAGATCAGAAGGAAATAGTGTGGATTAATCCACATTTGGTGCTCTGGTGAGTATTTAAAAACAGCAGAACATGTATGAGAGATTGAGTCAAAATAAACTAAAATGTGTGTATGGAGCCCGTTCCCATCTCAGGGCATCATATACCGAGGTTTGAGAAAGAGTGACAAAGCGTAGTTATTTGACGTTAAAGGTACCATTTTGCATTTGTGTGAGACGCACCAGGTGCCGGAAGTGCTAGTTAGCTAGCGGTAGTTAGCTAGCTACTGCCACCTTTAGCGTATCCTAATCCTTACGCTTTGTCCTTATTTTTGTCTATTTTACTCTTTGTCATTACAATATTGTTTTCGCGTCGAAAGCATCTAACTTACTCACCGTTTTACTGCTTCTTTGTTTTAGGCTTGTGGGAAATGCACACCATTCCTGTGTGAAGCATGCCAAGTGCCCCTCTGTGTTATTCTGGACAGAGACTGTCACAAGTATTTTCACAGCTAGGGTGGCCTGTGTATATGTAGGGGTGCCTTTCTGTATGTTTAGTTCTGATCATGTACATTTTTCTTTGTTTTTTTTCACCATTTAATTGTTCAGTCAACATTGCTCTCAAAAGCAATACGTTATCTTTTTGATTATACAAATTTGAAGGCACTCTATTCATGTGTAAGGCACCCTCACCTGTCAAGTGTTATCACAGTCTTTTTGCATGTTCAGTTCCTATAATGTACAGTTTTTTAACCACTTAATTGTAGTGTATAGTGTATTATTGAATATATAGAGTAGTGTAATTGAATATTTGATAAGGACTTCTTCTGTTTTTTACCACTTAATTGTGTAATCAACATTGCTCTCAAAAGAAATGTATCATCTGTTTCACTACACAGCTAAAAATCGTTAATTGGACTGTTTATAAAAATGAATGTATCTTACAAACTAATTTATGTACATAGTTCAAATCAATTGTGTGTTGTTCTAAAGTGTTTTATGGAAGTTTTTTACACTGACAAGTTTGAGGTTGGCATTTGTTATATTTATGTATTTTGAAAAATATATTGGAAATTAAAAAAACGATTTGAATTTTTTTGGGTGTTTATTGCAATTTTCAGCTATTTATTGATTTATTAGTAATTTATTACATACATAGTCTTCAAATTGTGGTTGTAAGGATTGTATTGATGTATGGCATATGAAAATGCTCCAAAGATTGACGTCCAGCATGAAAAAATACTTAGATATGCTCTGTCGGAATTGTTCTATGGCAGGTCATAAATGGTTAATAGTTTTAGTTTTTAACACTGTCCACTTTAACAACAGTGGAAAATGACTCAGTCCATAGTACACAGGAGAAGTCCAAGGTGCTCTGGTATTTTAGATGACTCCCTCAGGTTCCAGGCTGGTGGTCATCATGGACAGTTCATGCAGTATAACAGTAACACACCTCTCAGATCCAGATGACCAGGTCAAGAAAGCTTCCCACTGCGCTTGGATGAGGTTTCTCTTAAAACACTAAAGACTTTGTTGTTTTGGTTAAAATGTCTCCTCAGTGTTGCAGGAATTTCAAGAACATTTCCTTTGGACTTGGTGGCAGTCCGCTGAAAAGTTTAGACCACCACACCTTCTTGTGGTAAATATCAAAATATTATTAATTATTAAATAATCACCCGATGGAGGTCTGTGTACTGAAACATTGTTATTAAATATCTCTGACTGTAAGTGAAGGGGAATATGCGGGAATCTTTCTTCTGTGTTGTCAACCCATGGTCTTCTCCTACGCACCTGTCAATCTACAGGGGTGCAAAAGTTCTGCTGTTTTATTAGGATTATAAAACCCCACATTGTGTAATTTGTTAGTGATTAATTCATCTGTGGTACACAGTGGATCTTGTTCAGTAACAACAAAATAGTTTGGCTGACAGGCAGGGTGTCTTCGGATCTGATAACAATCTGAGCTGGCTGGAATTCCCAGGAATTCCAGTTGGGGAGACACCGAGGAGCCATGTCTCACTGGGCAGGTTTCTCTGTCTCCCTGTCAGTGACTGGCTGTGCTGACAGATCCCATCAGTGCTGCTCTGCTTTCCACATCCTCAGACACAGACACACCGTGAATGTACATACATACACTCACGCTCAATCCTTCACCATCCTCTGACTGCCATTTGGTCTTATCTCACACAGGTTGTCATTAGGAAACTCTGTGTGTAGTGTAATGTAATATAGCACTGCATGTGAAAGCGTATGAAGTGCAAAACTCAAACTTGGAGACTTGGAGAGGCTGTAATGCGAGTGGTTTGTGTTTGTGTTGTTTTTGCTTTAACTGACTCTCCTGCGTGTTTTCTCACACCCTTGGCTTGGTCCTCTCACTGTGCTGTATCTTTTCTTTCTTGTTGGTGAATTCCTATCAGGTCAGCCAAACATGTCAGAGTATAGTGATCTAAGACATTTGTTACTCTGCTCGGCGAGGCTCAGCAGGACTGGAAGAATGCAGCCCCTATCGCTCTGTCGTCAGTGATTACAAAATGCCTGTGTGTATGTGTGGGTGTAGGGTTGGTTTTGAAAGCAATAGATATTGTTGTCTGTTTAAATGCACAAGTGGCATAAATATAATATATCAGTGCTTAACAATACTATGCTATGTGCTTTATTAATGTATAATGCATGATGTGAGTTTGTTGTTAAAAAATAAAATAATGAATGTAATGATATCAAAGCAAAAACTTCCCCAGTGGATTTGGCTGAGGTTTCTTTCTTTAACTTCTGTAGCTTATTAAGTGTGTATCTTTCAACACTTGTTCTCATATTGTGCCTGGAAATGTTTTGAGGCCAGGTCACATCAGAAAGTTGCACAGCAAAATTCATCGTGTTCTCATATAAGCGAGGTAGAGGCTACTTCAAGGCTAATTGGATGGCAGGTTAGCCAGCCAGGAACATGTTAGTGCCAGTCAGAACACCTCCCCAATTGCTTGGTTGCTAGCCAGACAAGAAGTCAACACAGTCACACCAACGTATTCAGGAGTGTTTGTGACTCCTGTCTAATAACTGTCTGCAAACCATACATTCTTCATTGGGGCAGTTCGCACTCCCATAGGGCAGGGTTATATAAAGTGGTTGGTGCAACAAAGCTAATAAGCTCTCAAAGCTTCCTCAGGCTACATCTACATTGCTACGTTTTGCTATGTTTGCACCTCCCAACCAGACTAAAACGGTGCAAAAAAAAATCTCTTCAGTCGTTTTAATATAGACAGAGATAAATTCTGAAAAGCAGCTAACACGCTGGAGTGGACGGAGATCGTTTTGGTTTTAAAACTCTGTTTTTAAGCAAAAACGTAGTAGTGTGGACGTGGCCACAGTGTTGGACGATCCTGTTCTTTGTCTGCTATTGCTCAGTGTTACAAATTTGCTTGTCACTGTTCACCAAAGTTGAAGTTGATGTGAAAGATTTGCGCAGATTTACGCAAGTAAGGTTGTTGTTTTAACGCAAACCATGATCTTTTCTTATACCTAACCAAGTACTTTTGGTGCCTAAGCCCAACCAAATCGTGCCGTTTCACAATGTTAACCAATAGTTTTGTCTAACTGGACATTGCACATGGATACTTGCTAACTTGACAGCAGAGCCCTACATGTGAGTGAGTGAATGGGAGTGAAAATCAGGTACTCTGGCTGTTCATGCAGATTGTTTTGGTTGAAGTTTTTGAATCCTGCGCTGATTCATAACTTATTGTTTAACTGGTTGAATTTGATTTTCAACACTGTCTAAGAAACTGTACACTCCAATGTTGTCTCACTCTATTTTACTTGTGTTTTGGGAATTTTGGAAGACAAACATTATGTAACCACCAGCAATTTTATAGTGGTGACATGGAGATGGCACTGTGTAGAAGTTTAGCAAAGCAGTACATCTCAGTTTTTTTATTCAGCCTTCCGCCCTCAGACTCATTTAGTCAAAGTAATTAGAGGGTTGTGTCAGCTGCACTTCTAGATTGAGTTATACACTGTAATTCTGGTCAGTAACTTCTCTCTACTCTCACGTGACATTTGCCACACACAAAGCCGTACACAATTATGTTCATGCATGCACATACACACATTGTGGTTAAGCCACTGCACAGTATATCGCCAGACTTGTCTGGTTTCTGTCCACACATGCAATCACAGTGTGACTGAGAGACTGCAGTCATTTTGTCTAAACACACACACACACACACACACACAAAGTAACCTGTGTGATGAGGGTGCCAAAGAAGTCCAGCATTAAGCACATGAAGACCGAATTTTGATTCAGTTCCACGTAAAGCCCAGATTATCCCCGGCCATCCAAATAGAGGACAATGTCTAAGGACAAGGACAAAAGGAAAACTCTTAAAATATTAAGAGTCTCAGACAGTCCCTGTTCTTTCTGGCTATAGCAGTTGGACTGCAGGCTGACAGTAATTGGGCCTTAATCACAGCAGTGATACTGAGCTGGACACAGTAAGACCATTCGGTCTGTTCTGAGGAAGCCAAAGGAATCACTCATAACTTTAAAGCTGAGCAGAGAAGATGAACACATAAGGTTCAGTGATGTGTTGCATGACCTGCTGTCAGTCAAGAGGATCAATAGTCCTGATGCCACAACTGTCCAATTAATAAGTTACATTTCACATGACTTCATCCTTACAGCTGTTTGCTTGTAATAAGACTGTGAAAACTAATATGAAATATCCTGACCTTTAGGTTAAGTTTCAAAAACTCTGGGTCCCACATTTGCCATAATGCAACCAACGTAATTCTTTTGCTAAATGCCAATGTCTTTCAAATCCCACACCCTCCCTTACTTTAATAAATTTGTAGTCTCCAAGCCCAGGCTAAAATAATCCTGACGTCATCATCAGGGTTATTTTCTCAGTCTTGGCAAAGTTTCTCCAGAGCCACATAACACATTATACAACTGTTTTCACAGGCTGAGTAGTATTTCCCATGACTATTAAACTTACATTTATGTGTGAAACTGACGGAGTACCCCTTTAAACTGCAGTATGTAGGCCAAGTTATATTTTATATTAAAATAAGACAAACAAAGCCTATAGGGGCTCTATGAAGTTGTGCTTCATGAAGTTGGGCATGTTAAATTACCAAAGTTATTGCAATTCATCTTGAGGGGAACATGGATGTCTGTATCAAATTTACTGGCAATCCAAAAGTTATAGTTTCTCTGCGCTATTAATGATGAACAGGGCTGTGTCCAGGGATTGGCCCACACAGCACCAGGTCACTCCCTGGACAAGCAATAATTCCAGACCGTTCTCATCTCAGGGCATCCAATACCAACACTTTCAGAAAAAGAGAAAAAGTGTATTATTCGTCTGTGTGAGACGCCCCGGGTGTGTTTCTAAGAGACGCTCTGGGACGTCTCATACAGACCCGGTAGTGCTAAAGGTGTTGACAGCCCCCCGAAGCCCCCTACCCTTACCATAACCATCACAACTGTTTGTACCTAAATCTAAGTCAGTGACCTTTAGCGTTAAATAATTATGCTTTGTCACGCTGTCTGAAAGCGTCGGTAATGACACACTGAGATGAGAACGCGTTGATAATTTTGTTATTATGTTTTAGTCTGACTGTATTTTTGAGTGTGCAATACTTTTCTTTTGTATGTAGCCAACTTTTGGAGATACAATTTAGTTTTTGTTAGGTCTATTTATCTCTTTAATAAACTTTTAAACACAGGACTTCATGCCACCGCTGCATAAGTCAGTGCCCCAACTGGGCCAAACCAAACAAAAAAGTCTGGACACACCACTGGTGGTGAGCTGACCGAATGACTCCAGGGACTTGTTGCCCTTAAACACAAATTAAAAACCCGCCTTGTCACTCACAATGACAGTTCTTATAAGCTTCCTGAGGGAACAGCATGGCATCATGTATTAATGCAGCTCTTGTCACTCTGTCATCACATAAACATTCTTGTGTAAGGCTTGAGTTAAGGAGCGGAAAGTCTCTAACAAAGAAGAGAGAGCTCTGCATACACACGTGGGAAGCAACAAGGAAATACGGTGTAAGTGAAAACAAAAGATCAAGAAAAGTGGCATTCCTGCCACATAAGAAGAATATCATATTAGAGGAGGTAGACAATTAGGTTCAAGTTACTTTGACTATACAAATAGATAATTACAAGATGACAGTCACACGTTTTTTAATGCCCTATATCAACATTAATATCACATCAATTTAATTTAAGATTTCCAAAAATCTTTCCACCCCAGTTGCCTATGCTAAGTTTTGTTGTTTATTGTTCATGTTGGGTTAGATCATCATGTGAAATTCATAAGCCATGTAGTATCAAAAAGAAAGTATAAAATATGGAATAATTAAAGATGGAAAAGTTCACTGCTCCTGGCTGTGTGGAGTCTGCATGTTCTCCCTGTGTCTGCACGGTTTCCTCCACAGTCCAAAGACATGCAGCTAAGGTGAAGTGAAAACTAAATCAGATGTACACTCTACACTACCTTCTTATCTCTGTACAGGAGCATTCCACAAGCTCCTGTCAGCACCAACAGAAAAAGAACAAGTTCCCCCTCTCAGTGCTGAGAAACACTGATTCTGAGTGTCCTGAGTCTCTCGGCGCCTCTTTGATCCAGATGTCATATTAGTGAAGGGGCTGAACACTGGCAGGTTGGATACGCCAACTTGAATGTAATCAATCGCAGTTGTAACTTCAGCACTGCCTTTTTAATTCATTGCGTAATGTGTTCTTCACTTCCTGTTGATAGTTACATTTGATCGTCAGGCAAAGGGGCTGGGAACCAAGCAAGTGAGATGATATACGGCAACATCTGCTACACATCTTTCCATCCTGGAAGAGATTTTGTAATTTTCTAATACACATCAAGGGTTTAAGGATAGGGAGTATAATATGTTGGACAAGGTGTAAAGCCAACAAAACTAACTTGTGATTTGTACTATATAAATAATATGGAATCCAACTGGATCAGCGTGTCACGGCCGGGACCCGATAATCCTTGTTATTCTTTCAAATAAACTTCCATCTGTCTCCAGCACATTAACTCATAGAGCACCTCCTGTGCATGTTGAGGCCGACACACCCTTCTCTATCAGCAGTAGCCAAGTATCTAGTCCAAGTCAACACTGAGTCCAACTGAGCAGGAGACCAAGTCAAAGTGGAGACCAAAACAAAACACAATGATTTAATGTTCTTCATACTATTGTTAAGTAATTATCGTTGGTATGCTGAGTAGATACAACTTAATTTGCCTCAGAGAGAGAGGGGTTTGTTTCTTCACAAAAGCAAATGGTGATAAATGTAAATGTGCTAAATGTTTGCTTAAACAGAAATCATTGGATGACACCACCATCACTGGGCTCATCACTGGTGGGTATGAGTTCGCCTACAGGTAGGAGATTGACCACCTGGTGACCTGCTGCAGTCAGAAAAAAACTGGAGCGCAACACTCTTTTTTACATTTTCTATTTAAGCCCTTTTGACTTACAGTATTTGCATCATCTTTATTTATATTTTCTACATACTATTTTATATATATTATTGGTATTGGTATTATTGGTATGCACCAACATACCAAAGCAAATTCCTTGTGTAACCTACTTGGCAATAAACCTGATGATTAAATTGTGATTACAATGGTGTAATACTAACTTAATAAGTATATTAGAAAGAAAATGGGCACAATGTTAAAGCAACAGACACAGAATGATCTCTCCCCACTCAGTTCTACTACATGTCAACCAGGCTAAGAGTCTACAGCCATGCTAGGGCTGCAATGAACAACTATTTTCATCATTGATTAACCTGCTGATTATTTACTCAATTGATTGATCAATTGTTTTGTCTATAAACTGTCAGTAAATTGTAAAAAAACAAAACAAAAAGGCCATTATTCCCATAGCTGAAGGTAATTTATTCAAACTGCTATTTTTATGTGACAGATAAATATTCAAAAAGCCAAAGAAATTCCATGTATGATCACATATGACTAAAAAACATTAAATTCTCATATTTGAGAAGGTACAAAATCCAATATAATAGACAAAAGGTCAAGATCAGACTTGATGATGAAGATGAAGACGACTTGAGTTCTCCAGTCTTGAATATTTACAGTCCCTTTATTTTGATTTTATCGTTCTGAGGTGTGTCAATAAACCTTGACCCGATGAAGTTTTTATTTTGTTCAAGAAATGTTCTCTTTCTTTTAGCACATTTGTTTCTGCTTGGGCTGCCCACATGGTATTATTCTCTCTATCTGTGACTGCTTGAGCTCAGTTAGTTTCCCATGAGCACATTCAGAGAAGGAAAAAGTAGGACGAGCAAACAAACCATTCAAAACACTAAAGTGTTGTGCAGTTTTACTTTAGTCGTCACTCGAGTGTATACATAGCTTTCAGTTGGGGTTTGAGTTCCTGTCTTTAAGCTTCCAAACTCCAGATATTCTCTGAACATGGATGTGTGATGTAAAACAATCATTTACCGACGCATCAGGTACATACTGGATGAGGACTGTCTGAGCGCAAAACCTCTGTTGAGCCTGGGGAGCACACAACGTAAATAATTCACCACACATTGACACCATTGTATTTTACCTGATGATAAACATGTCACATTTTGCGGTTTATCTTTAAAGTGATGCCCTGTTTTTACTTTATAATGGCCATCAATAAATCATTAACAGATATCTATTCACTGACAAACAGTTGTATGCTGGACAGATGAACACTGAGCTGAAACCATAGATTGTATAAAAGAAGTGGACGTAGCCCCCCTTCACGTCACCCATTGGTTTGCGGATTACCATTTTGAAGCCTCGATTTTGGCATTAGGCCGTAGCCATCTTGTTTTTTGTAACTGTGATAATAATTGGAATGCTAATTTTGAACAGCTTAAAAGAAAATGTACTTACTGACCGCTAACCAAGATTTTTTAGGTGGCCAAAATGTTAACTTTCATGAACTGAAAACACACTGTTCAAGGGTTAAAGTTCTTAGACACCAACTAGTGTTGTGGTACTCGAGTACGATCTTGGTCTCGAGACCGGTCTTAAGACCACTTTTTGATGGTCTTGGTCTTGTCTCGGTCTCCAGTCAAGATCATAACTTTGGGAAGATCAATGTGGATCCTTCAGATCAGTTTGAGTACCTATGATCTCGTTCCACATATTGTGTGTCATGTAATGTGGGGAACTGGTCTTGGCTCGGTCTCGCCCTCCCTCGGTCTTGGTCTTGACTACAACACTAACAGCACTCAAAACAAAGTTCACGGCTAGTTAAATGTACACTGTGCAGTGGATACGACTCACCTCTATCCTGATAGACAGGTTGTCTTAGTGGGGACCTGTCCATCAGAAGCATACCCTGCTTTATCATCTAAATAATACCTTAGTTTACTTAATGAATGAATCATTTTGCGCCCACATTTGAAGATAAAATGGCAATGTTGGATAAAGCCTACACTCTTTAACACTCTAAAGTTTGCAGTATGACTGCATTTTCAGTTGTGGACAACAGAAAAGAAGCTTTATTGATTCACTAGATGTGAGGCTAATAGTTTAGCACTTACCCATTTCACAATCACAAATAAATCCACCACATACAGGAGTCATCTTCACAGGAACTGTTGCAAAAATGTTTTGGTCATATCTCATAACTAGCCAGAAGGAATGAATCAGTGCAGAATAATCAGAACAAATGACAATTTACTGGACTTACAGTTCTTTTAATTTATATTTGTGTCTGTCTAACGGGACAAGGGTACACACACACACACACACTGACCTTATGTTTGAGCCCTGTATCTGTACTTGATGCTGCTGCAGCAGTCCACAGTGAATTGAGAGAGGACATAAACAACATCAAGTGAAACAAAACGCCGGGCTAAATCTAGGACAAGCCTTTCCCACAGGAGCCTACTGTGAATGATATCATTCAACAAAGTACAGACAACACTCCAGTATGTTCAATATACTGTACTGGTAAGGAGTGCTAAGCAACAGTGTTGTATCATAAAATACAAACACAAAAATATTTGACAACATTTTAGGTAGGCAAAATATCAGACTGTATACAGTATGGTAAATAGTTGAATCACTATGTCACAGGCCTTTAAAGTTCATGATCATATCTAGTCTTGCCTGCAGCTCGCCCTGTCGAAGAAAAACAAAGACACTTGCCAGATGCCTCGTGGCAGTGTTTCACAAATATTTTTCCTCTGTAGAGCAGGGAAGTTAGAGATTCAGGCAACTGTTTGACTATGGATGCCAATATATCTTGGTCAGTCCATGTGTCCAAGTATCTGGTATTGGTCACCTCTAACCCTAACCCATCTCAATTCTAGTGACCTCCTGACCTTTACCTGTGTCATCGTCAGGACAAAAATATAATTGAAAAAATAGGCAGATTGTCATGAAGCACATTTATGCTCCCATGAGGAGGAACCAATTCTCAGCCTCTAGGGACTACTATTGTGGCTTTAAGGGCTCGGTATGATTTAAACAAACTCGGTTGTACAACATGTTATCTAACAGAACACGTGTTATATCTGTTTTGAATGGTACACAAAAGTTGTTTGTTGGTTTCCCTTACTAGTTTTCGGCATCAGAAATGGGAGATTAGATTCTGTTGAAGCATGTCGCAAGACTATTTGGTGAAGTACTGAGGCTGGCAAGCAAACTGCTAATGCACTTGTGTCAGCCAGTCACTTTAGTGATACAATACGTAATAAAGGAACAATAAGTGCATTCAATTTATACAAGAGATGTCCTTGTGACTTCTCAAACTGTCGAAAAACATGTCTGTTTTATGGAGTTTTTATTTATAAAAGTAGTGGCGTAACACAGCTAATAAAGTACAATAGCTGGACTCAAGATTGTCAAGATGGCTTGCTGTTGGTCGACGTTGCAAATCTGTGTGTTAAAGTGGTCATATTATGCAAATTTTCAGGTTCATCATTTTATTTAGGCGAAGTACCAGATCAGGTTTACATGGTTTCATTTTCAAAAAACACCATATTTTTCGTCATCATGCACATTGCTGGACCGCTCTATTTTAGCAACCAAGTGAAGCATCTCACTTCTGTTTCATTTTTGTTGAGAGTTGCACATGTCTAGTCCCTAGTAAAGGACTACTAGCCATTTAGAAGCAGAGTAGGGCGGGTCCTGACAAGCTGGTGACCACAGATTCGGTTCAGCTGTACATGTTCCCAAACCAGCTTAGCAACCTAGACTGGAGCAAGAGTTTCAGACGGGTAAGTTATTGTATTAAATGTATCTTTGCTACATAAATGTACCTATGTATGTCTCTATATTACAGTAACAACTTTATGTCCATTGACTGGAATCTAACATTCTGTAGGGAGGGTGTAGGTGAGGGGAGGCGGCAATCTTGTTACCGTGTGAGCTACAGCTAAGTGTGTCGGTTATGGAATTAAAGGCTGGACTACAATCACGCTGTTTTCAAGCAGTTCAGAGCAGAGTTTTCGGCGGGAGATGGGAGCTGCCTTTGGGCTTTTTCACTTTGCACAAAAAAGGTATACAACTCAATAAAAGGAGAGGGAAAAAGCCAAAAAGCACAAGATGATTTCACCTTAAGTATAACTCAATGCAAAATATTTGCATGGATTTCCAGTTCCATTAATATTAATTAGATTTTCCCAATTTCACATTTTTAAATGAGTACTCCACTGATTTGTCATTGCACTCCTACAACACTGCCTGACTAATGATGCACAGCTTAAAAACCTGGTCAGAAGAGTTTCCCTTTAACAAAGTTTTTATTACGGTAACGATAGCAACAAGGCCCACTAACCTTAACGTTAAAGAACCTGGGTTTGATTACATTATCAAATAAATTAAAACTCACAAGGAGAAATGCTTTCTCAGTATATCACAGATCACAAAACACAAACAATGAATGCTCCACACAGAGTGTGTATTATGTACTCAGAAGAACAGGTTTGGAAGTTGGTCTTGGTAGATGGAGAAACAGTCTTTTGGCTCGATCTCTATAGTTTGACAGGATGATGGATTGTTGCGTTGTAACATGGAGAGTTGAGCCCTGGGGGTAAGCGCCACAACAGAGCTGGATAAATCACTGGCAGGATAGGATCACAGTTACCTCAGACACTGATCTGCCTCTATACAGGGGGAAAAAACGTCCTCGCTTACAGTATTCCTTCAGTTTACTGCTGTACTCCTCTCCAGGCCAGCTGCAGAGCCTCACATGTAAACATATGAAAGGACATATACATACATACACACATACATATAATTACACATGTTCACACACACACACACACACACACACACACACAGAATCCAGTGTAATTAGAGCGCAATTACAATAGTGGAAGTCCGTTATCATCAGCCTACATCTATAAGCTCTTAACACAACATCCTGCCTGCGGTCTCATCTCCGGAGCCATGAGGTGGTGAGAGACATATACGCCTTTATATACACACACACACACACACACACACGGAAGGCTTTTCTTCCTATATGCTGAAACATCCGGCACCGTGCTGTGTGATACGGATACTTGTCATTGCAGCGAGCCCAGAGCGGTGGGATGAAAGATAACCTCATATCCAGAAGTCCTGGGGGTTACTGCCTGAGGCCTGATCAGAGGAAGGAGAGCCGTGAGAAAAAGGGTTAGAGAGAGGGGCGCGGGCCAGTGAGAGGTGTGGGAAGATGAGGGCAGGGTAGTTACACTGCTGCAGTACGCATGCCGTGGAGGTGGTACAACAGCTGCGAGCAGACACGCCGCCTGCTCTAAATGCAACTGGAAGGATTTAACCCTGATGGCCCACTGATGGTTACTGCCCACCTGTTTATGCCCTTATACAAACATTCCTTTTGATCAGTGCTTCCCAAAGAGGAAGGTCCCAAATGGGTCCTGAGAGGGCAGTTCAGGGGGTTTTAGTGGCATTTTATAGAGTTTAGAGAGATTCCAGGAGTCCCAGAAGGGGCTGCAAGGGTAACAGAAAGGTATTCCAAGAAACATGGGTCGTCATTAGGTTCCAGGTGTTTACCGCCCACTGTTCCAACAAAAATACCATAATATAGACCTTTTATGATGGACTTCTATAGTAGCATGAAAGTTAGGTGAATGAGCATGTCATATAGTCATTTTCAGAAAGAACCTGTAAAAATAAAAATATAATACATCACAAAGATACAACAGAGGTTTAGTGTGTTCATTCTAAACATGTTAACATGTGCACAGTGTTCTCATTTGGTTTTTAATAGAGTTGCACTATTATGCTATTACAATATCACACAATGATTTTGATATGAACTTCTTTTGATCCAACCAAACCTTTTCCACCCTCGATGTCTGCATGAGGATCAATGAATCAGATGTAAACGTGGTTAGTCTTGCTTTTCGTGACATGGGCGAATTCAATCTCAAAACGGTTTGCAATGTTTTTGGATTGAGCGACACGTTTTCATGAAACTTTCCACAACACAGCTTCGAGGCATGTTTCCCTCCGTTTGGTGGGCGTGTCACAGGTGTTACCAAGTTTATACACAAAGTTTGACACAGAAGTGTAAAAGAGGCAGGAAAATGCAGTGGCCGCTGCCGCTGAACTCTGATTTGACACTCTTCCCCTGGCCTGCTGACTGATTCTGGTCTGCTTGTTTCATGTGTTTTACATTCCACTTACAGACACTGCATACATACCAATCTGACAGACACCTACAGTTTACCTCATTTACTTATTAAAACATCTAGTATTATTTACAGACTGTGTGGCTTCCCTCTTTTGTCACTTACTGTTGAGCCAGGTTGTGACACATGCTATTGTATTAGTAGATCACCTTCCCAAAGATCGTCTTTTTAAAATAGATAGCAGCAGCGGATTTGGTGAAATGTAACTTTGAGAAATGTATGTAACTGATTGCGATTGAACCGATCAGAATTGAGACTGCTGGCTATTATTTACACTCTGTTATAGCCAAGAAAAGCGACTGGAAGTTAAGCAACAAAACTGGAAATTGAATGAACTGAAACAAATGGGTGGGTTTGCAACACAAATGAACTGTAGTGTTCCCCTACCTTAGCCAACTAACAGTTTCCTAAAACTTTGAAAACCAATCCATTTGTTTGTATTTAGCCAGACCACCCTTGATCTGTGGGGTGGGTGGTAAAGGGTTAAAGTAGCAGTAGTGGGCTGAGATAGTGAAGGGGGGTCTGAAAAGACGCTGTGCCCGGTGACCTCCTGACCCCTTAATCCATCCTTGATCTTGCTTCAAGCCAGTAATTTGTCACGTGTTGATTAGCTTGTGCTTCTGCTTACTGAGACCCAAGACTGAGGGGGAAGAAAAGGGTGGCTGAACTGAGTGCGAGGCACACTGGATGGTCTGAATCACGTATTAGTCTTCAGAATTCTATTATTAGGGTGACTATACGTCCTTTTCCTCTTAAAAAATGGATCTGGTCATAATTCCTAAATCAGCCTAAATGTCTGGGGCTGCGTGCATTTTTGCATTGCTTTGACCTTCTTCTTTAGGTCCCGCCATCTCGCATTGGTTGGTGATGTAGGCCTACACTTCCTTCACACACTTACACTGCATCTCAGTCATTACCCTCAGCACCACAGCAACAGCCAAGAGACCGATCAGCAGCTTGCTTTTCAAAAGTGTCACATAGTAAAAAATACCCAAACGCAGTGCTTGAAGTGGGGCTGGTACTCACCGGTACACAGTACATGTACTTCTACATTTACTTTTTCTTGCATACTGGCAATTCTCACAAGCTGTAGGTACTCTTTACTGCCCTCCCCATCGGCGTAGAGTGAGTAGGGGGAAGCTCCGGTGCTGTTTTTATCCAAGTGTGTGTATAAAGTTGCGCCTCACTGTCACTTTTTGTGCACCGACCAATCAAAACTTGGATGGGGAGGGACAAAAAAAGATTGATATGGTGCTGACTTTTGACATGTTGAACTCATTCTGCCTGAATGCTTATGATCATTGACAAGTTAGCTCTTAGCATTAATGAATTTGAGACCAACTTAGTAGACCAATTTTCTTGGATTTCAAGAATGAGAACAGCGTACCTTAATGAAACTGCTGCAACTGGTATCACAATTCACTGGGAACAGAGGTTTGGACCCAAAATGCAGACAAAAGCAGGTATTGGTGAGGTTTATTGCAAACACACCGTGAAACTTACCGGTGAGGAGGTATAGCAGTCCAAGGTACAACTGGTGTAAAATCCAATAGAAAGTAAATCCAAAGAAAATCCACCAAAACACAGGAGGCGGGGGAAACACAGGAGAACTCAGGCAAGGAAGACAATGAATGAACAATGAAGGAGTGAAAAAAAAGACAACCACTTAAACACACAAGTGAGGAAACTAATTAAACACAGGTGAACCCACTGAAACAATAAGAGACAAGCACAGGAAGTAAAACATGACAACACACACTAGGAGTAGACTAAACTACAAACTAAAACATGAACCATGAACCAACCTCACAGAAAGTCACAAAATCACAAAATAAAACATTCAAAAGCAAGAAACACAGACAGAAAAACAAAATGAGAACACACCAGTGAAAACCCAGAAACTACATAAAAACATAGGAAACAACTGAAAATTGGCCCTAAACAAACCTTAACAAGACAGAAAACTGTTTTAGGGATCCGTGTGAAGCGCAATGCATGACCCGCAAAGCTGGTACCTACGTGTCAGTGTCAAATAAAGGGGCTACAATCTAGAAGCTCACATGTATGCCCTATTAAAGTTCAAGAACATAGTTGCATGGTTACCACTCTGTAAGCACTTTGTAGGTAAATTAGAGCACTATGTGCGATAATGAATGTTTAGCCACACTGTGTTCAGGGAAACTTCAGACAGTTCAAAAATTCAAACCAACAATCACATGACCTAGCCCTGGCTGTTCTAGGGTTAGAAATGTCAGAGTGCAGCACAGTAAAGCAATGGTGTCTGATCTCACTTCCACCTACAATCCCAATCATTCCTCCCCTCCCCAATGTATCCACAGTGAAGAAAACTGTTCCAAATGGTGGGCTGTAACCTGAGTCTGGCCAGCTGCGCTCTGTTGTGAGGTGAAGGCAATTTAACAGCTTACTGCTAGGTCTGAGAGAGACCAAGAGAGTGCAAGTCATTCTGCTTTATAGTGATATATATGAGGACAACAACATAAAAATGTATATTCCTAATTCATAATAAAAATGTAAGTTGATCATAATTTACCTGATGTCACAGACAATTTATATTCAAATATACAGTACATACATAACGTCATCTGTTGCTCACTTTGCAAAAATGTGTGGATTGTATGGGGGCTCTGTTTGATTCAGAGAGTGCAACAGAGAGTACAACCATTACTAAAGCTTCAACCATAATACTTTAACCCAACAATAAGCAAAACTGGACAGAGCCTGTGAAGTAGTTCAGTTCACTTGTTGGGCCTTATGCAGGCTGCAAGGCTTCCACGTGCGTATAATTAGTCCCTACCAATATCCAGTGACTGCTGAATTGTCCTTAACAATTAAATATAACCACTGTTGTCCATCAATGTCTAGTCAATGTATTTTAAATGGCTAAAAGCTCTTGTTCTCTACTACCAATAGAGAATGCTTTTTTAATTTTGAGAGAGTGTGTCCTCCCACTGCACATGCTTCACAGTGGTTTCTAGTGGCAAGCTAGTGAGTTCTTCCAACCATCAGGGGAAAGTGAGAAACATACAAAAGTCTATTGTAGGCTAATTTATTCCCCTGAATGCTGCTCAGAGTTATCTCAGTCAGAGGCTCTCCCTCTCCTCTGCATCTCTGTCGCTCTGAAACTTGATGACACCACAGGAGGAGAACAGGGAGACACCACAGGAGGAGAACAGGGAGACAACACAGGAGGAGAACAGGGAGACAATACAGGAGGAGAACAGGGAGACAATACAGGAGGAGAACAGGGAGACAATACAGGAGGAGAACAGGGAGACAATACAGGAGGAGAACAGGGAGACAATACAGGAGGAGAACAGGGAGACAATACAGACACAGCAGGACACCAACTCGTTCTGAACCTGTGTTGCTAACTTGACAGCAGAGCCCTACACGTCTAAAAATAAAGGGGTACCCAGGGGGTTAAAAAGTGACACCAAGAGGTGCTGACCAAGCGTACATATGTGACGAGCTGGGAGTGAGAATGTGTTGAACAGACAGACACCAAAAGAAAACAAAGGGGTGGGGTGGGGGGGGGTAGATAATAGTAATAATAATAATAATCTTTATTTGTAGAGCACTTTTCAAAAACAAGTTACAAAGTGCTTTAACAAGTGTAAAGACAATAATACCCAAGAGACAATAATACAAAAACAATACAAGATAAAAGCATGAAAACATTGAAAAGACTAAAATACAGATAAATATAAAATTAGTAGAATACAATAAAATAAAAGGGATAAAATAAAGTCAAATAAGATCGGGAAAGGCTCTCCTATAAAAGTATGTTTTAAGAAGGGACTTAAAAGAGTTCACTGACTCAGCCGACCTGATTTCCTCGGGCAGGCTGTTCCAGAGCCTCGGGGCCCTGACAGCAAACGCTCTGTCCCCTTTAGTTTTCAGTCGAGACTCTGGAACAGACAACAGACCTCTGCCCGAGGATCTCAAGGTACGTGCTGGTGCGTATGGGACTAAAAGGTCAGAAATATAACAAGGCGAGAGGCCATGAAGAGCTTTAAAAGTCAATTCTAAAACACACTGGGAGCCAGTGTAATGAAGCTAAAATAGGACTAATGTGGTCATATTTCTTTGTTCTGGTTAAAAGCCTGGCAGCTGAGTTCTGGACAGTCTGGAGTCGATCAATAGATTTTTGGGTTAAACAGGTGAAAAGGCTGTTGCAATAATCCAGGCGTGATGAGATGAAGGCGTGTAAAATGGTCTCGGTGTCCTTAAAAGTTAACATAGATCGAATTTTAGCTATATTTCTAAGTTGATAAAAACATTATTGAACAAGCTTTGTGGTGTGCTGCTCGAAATTTAAATTACTATCAAACCAAATGAAAAGAAATGCCATGTTTATGGATAATATGTCCAAGGGGAAGCAGATACAAGGAAAACAAAATGGGTCCTAAGACCGACCCCTGAGGCACACCATATTTAACTGGACAGAACGAAGACACGCAAAACTTCCTATTTGACAGGTAGGATGAAAACCATTCTAGGGCAGTATCAGAGATCCCCACCCAGTGCCTCAGTCTGTCTAACATTATGTTGTGATCAATGGTGTCAAAAGCTGTCTGGACACAATACTTTCTAGAATTTTTGCAATAAAAGGCAGTTTTGAAATTGGTCTATAATTTGGATGGAGGGAGGGATCTAAACCAGGTTTCTTTAAAAGTGGGTTCACGCAAGCCGTTTTAAAATAATCAGGGACACAACCAGTAGATAGGGAGCTGTTGAAAACAGAGATCAAATGGGGCCCAACAGAATCCATTACTTTCAGTAAAGATTTTGTAGGTATTACATCAAGTGGGCTGGAGGACACTCTCATTTGTGATACTGTTTTTAAAAGCTCAGACAAGTCGATGGGATAAAACTAGTTAAAACTCTCTTGTTGCTGGTGAGGAACCTCTGAGTAAGAGGCCGCGGGGGTAATAGAGGCTCTGATTGACACCACCTTATTGGTAAAATAAGATAAAAACAGTTCACAGTCATCATTACTTCCAGCTGAGGCACAAGGAGGGGTTGGGTTTACCAGCTGATCCACAGTCTTAAACAGAAACCTGGGATTGTGTTTATGTGTAGTAATGAGTTCAGAAAAAGAGTGTGTTCTTGCATCCTTAACCAAGTTGTTGTATTTAAATGATAAATGAATCACGCGTGCTACCAGATGCATTAGCCTTATAATTTTTGTGCACATTTATGATGGTAAATGCTCAACGACCTTTGGTGGTTGATTTAAATTTTTTGAAAAACCTATTTTAGTGACCGTGCTGCTTTATTTTACCATTGACTGCTGACTCCTCACTCCTCTTAACAGGCTGGTTGGTAAGTATGTTAGTTAGGTCAGTTATGTTATGTGCATATGTAAGGATAATAAAAATTATGTAATACTGAGTACATTGAGTATGTGCATCTGTTGCGCTTGCAGTTTCAGTTGTCTTTATTATCTTTCAGTTCAGCAGAATAAAAAAACTTTCCGCAACAGGTCAAACCAGCCTCGCATCATGTATTTTATGCAAATCCGATGAACTGCGGCTCAGCTAATTTACATGTTTAAAAAAAACAAAACATGTACAAGCTTAGGCAGTCCAGGTATTTTTGTAGTATATGATGAAATTTTATGAAAATAATAAAATCCAACAAAATGGCTTCAAGGAGATTAAAACCTGAAAAAAGAATACTGTAATGTGACTGTTTAAGTAATGTTCTATGTAACGGTGAAGGTAGGTTTGATCATGTGCTTCCTACATGTCACAGTAGATTGTATTGTCATGAGCTGTAGTCACTACTGCAAATCACTTGGGTATAGTGTTTTTCACTATGCAAGCAAAGCTCCTTTGAACTAAGTGGAGAAAGGTAGAAGGGTGGTGGGTGGGGAGGATGTGTCTGAAGTTATTATGGACAGGGGAGGAAACAGGGCAGTGCGAGGGAAGGAGGAGTAAAGGAGGGGTGAAATAAAGGCTGGGACAGAGCGTATCAGATGACAGGGCTTACTTCAGCAGGAGATGACCTGTCTCAGAAACCACTCATTTCGGCTCAGGCCCTTCACTCTTCTCTGATAAGAGCCTGCTGGTGTCAGTGACTGACTCCCAACACCTGTTCAGTCAGGCTGCAGAATGGAAGACAGACATCAACAGACAAGCATGGACTAGCACTGACTGCTGTCAGGCCTCACTTACTAATATCAGGGTGCAGTGCATAGGTGGTCACAAATTGTACTGTACTCTCCTTCCGCTTTGTAATACTGTTTATTTTCTGTCTGCTCAGCCACTAATGATAATGTAACTGCAAACCCAGCATGCACAAGGACAAAACAAGGACAGAAATTATGACTTTTACACATAGCATAAGTGTGCGTAACACCTATAAAATAATGTGAATTTTTTGTTAAAATCTTATGTCATGTCTAGTCCAGGCTGAAATGAAACCATACTTTGTGTGATATTTAAAAAGGTACCCTGTAGGGTATTTCACCACTGTTAGCCGCTATGGAGCAGTGTTTTTACACGTGGCTCCCCGTTTTGTTTGATGGACAGGCACATGTTTGAACACGCGGTTGATCATTCCTGCAAATGTTTCAATAAAAAAAGCAACAGGAGAAAATGTCTCCATCCACAATTTCACCTTGTCTATAAATTGCTTTATCAAAACTGTGGAGATGATCCAAAGAAGGTTAAAGCGGCAACTGGACTTGGTTGAATATCTGAGTATGAGTATCTTCAACCAAGTCCAGTTGCCCTTGACTTTAACCTTCTTTGGATAACTATGACTTGGATGAATGAGAATCTTCAGACATCATGTGGAGATGATAATCAAATAAAACTTCAGATTTAATTTTGTTATCTCTGTCTTCAAAACACCTGCACAGCTGCGAACATCTCATGCACACTTGTTTTCATTTTCTGTTATTTTTTTAGTGGCAACATGAATTTCATCGCTGCCTGATGCCCTCTTTGGGCGCACATTGCTAGTTCCATGAAATAGATAACCGCCGAAGATTCTTTGTAAATCGTTTACTCTCCTAATCTGCTCACTCATATCTACAGTTACTCTCTCAGTGCTGAGTCCATCATGTCATTCTAACACAATGACAGTATTTCTCCAATCAGAATAAAATGAGAAAAATATAAAATCAATCACATTTGTAGCCATACAACAATCAAATTAGTGTACAGAGCGTGGAGTTACAAAATAGACTGAAACAGAGATTGAGAAAATATGTACGAAACACAGAAGTGGCTCCGTCAAAAAGAAATGGAACATTTAATAACTTCACTTAGCCCCACAGTCTTCAGGAACTGTTTGTGCATGTATACTGCCTTGCTGCTCCCCTTTGCCCAGTGTGTTTACATTATTTCTCAGGACAATGTGAATGTTGCAAATAGAGTCTTGGCCAAAGTCTCGATCCACCACTGCACCATACATGTCCCTGGGTACAGAGAGCTAGCAATCCAGTGTGCAGTCTTCCTGCTCTAGCACAGCTGCATCTTCAGTGATCGAGAGATAATGGAGGCTGGAGTAGACGACTGTGTATTTACCTAACAGGCTGTCATTAGATCCTGTCAGAAGATCATATGTATGTGTGTGTGTGTGTGTGTGTGTGTGTGTGTGTGTGTGTGTGTGTGTGTGTGTGTGGCACTCATGAACCTCGAGTCTTTGGCCCCTCACTCTCCTTCGGGGCTAATGACACAGTTCCATTAACCTCTGACATAGAAAAACGCAGCTCTGTGCGGAAGGAGGATGTTATCAGTAAACATGAGGCTCATCAAGCACGCTGAATTGCTGTCACACAAATGTAAAGACAACTAATTTTTCCTTGAGGCCTTTTTTTGAAGCCAGATTCCAGTTATTCCTTCCTAAGTAAACATGTCTGAGCAAACATTTTAGTAGTCTTAATGATGAAAGTAAAAAATCATTGTTTTTGCAATAGCCTGAATATCTTTTTTGTTACCTGTCTGTATTGTTTAGAAATGTTAATTTAGCTGACTTGCTTGTGTTATTGAGCATATCAATCTGACTGAAGGACTATTTCACCATGTTTGTAAAAACATGTGATACAACAAATGTTATAAATCAGGACGTAGTTAGTCTAGCTTAGCATAAAAAATGGAAGCAGGGGGAAAAAAGCTAGCCTGGCTCGCTCTAGAATTAAAAAAATAACTTCCCAAAGCCTCTAAAGCTCACTAATTAGCATGCAGTATCTTGTTTGTAAAATCCATACCTAACAGGTTAAAAATTATATGCTGGAACTACACTGAACAAAATTATAAACCTCCATTCATCATGAGCTGAACTCAAATATCTAAGACTTTCTCTATGTACACAAAACGCCTATTTCTCTCATATTATTCACAAATCTGTCCAAATCTGTGTTATTGAGCACTTCTCCTTTGCCGAGATAATCCATCCACCTCACAGGTGTGGCATATCAAGATGCTGATCAGACAGCATGGGTATTGCACCGGTGTGTCTTAGGCTGGCCACAATAAAAGGCCACTCGAAAATGTGCAGTTCCATCACACAGCACAATGCCACAGATGTCGCAAGTTTTGAGGGAGTGTGCAATTGGTATGCTGACTGCAGGAATGTCCACCAGAGCTGTTGCCCGTGAATTGAATGTTCATTTCTCTACCATAAGCCGTCTCCAAAGGCGTTTCAGAGAATTTGGCAGTACATCCAACCAGCCTCACAACCGCAGACCATGTGTAACCACGCCAGCCCAGGACCTCCACATCCAGCATCTTCACCTCCAAGATCGTCTGAGACCAGCCACCTGGACAGCTGTGGCAATAATCTGTTTGCATGACCAAAGAATTTCTGTACAAACTGTCAGGAACCGTCTCAGGGAAGCTCATCTGCTTGCTCGTCGTCCTCATCGGGGTCTCGACCTGACTGCATTGTGATTGAACAGAGATACCGTGACGAGATCCTGAGGCCCATTGTTGTGCCATTCATCCACGACCATCACCTCATGTTGCAGCATGATAATGCATGGCCCCATGCAAGGATCTGTACACAATTCCTGGAAGCTGAAAACATCCCAGTTCTTGCATGGCCAGCATACTCACCCATTGAGCATGTTTGGGATGCTCTACATCCCACGTAACAGTGTGTACCATGTCCTACCACTATCCAGCAACTTCGCACAGCCATTGAAGAGGAGTGGACCAATATTCCACAGGCCACAATCAAGGAGGATGGAGGAGAAGGAGATGTGTTGCACTGCGTGAGGCAAATGGTGGTCACACCACATACTGACTGGTTTCCTTCCCCCCAGTACAGTGAAACTGCACATTTTCGAGTGGCCTTTTATTGTGGCCAGCCTAAGGCACACCTGTGCAATACCCATGCTGTCCGATCAGCATCTTGTTATCTCGGCAAAGGAGAAGTGCTCACTAACACAGATTTTGACAGATTTGTGAATAATATTTGAGAGAAATAGTCCTTTTGTGCACATAGAGAAAGTCTTCGATCTTTGAGTTCAGCTCATGATGAATGGGGGCAAAAACAAGTGTTGCGTTTATAATTTTGTTCAGTGTAGTTCTTGACAAACAGTTTTTCCATCTGCTCAGCATTTCTGTGCAGCATCTCCATTTATACAGTCATTGAGCACTGGTTTTGGTCTTTGTACAGGCACAATGGAACCAAACCTGGCAACCTAACTGTGATGACAGGAGTCTGGGAGCTGGGTAAAGTCACTGCGTCTGGCTGTTGTTTGTCAAGAAATGGTTCCAGCATGTAAACCATAAAGCCACAAATAGTCGCTGTCAATTTGTTTTGATGATATGATGTGTTAATTAGTGAACTTTAGAGGTGTTGGTGTGTTTTAAAATAAATACTTTGGACAGATCATGTGTAGCGGTTTCCCCTGCTTCTCATCTTAATGCTAAGTAAGGCTATTCACATCCTGACTCCAGCTCTATGCTTAACACACAGATATAAGATTGATGTCAATCTTCTCATCTCACATATGACATTAACTTCTAACAACCAAACAGACTATTGCTATACACACACATGTTATGATGGGTTACATCTATGTACATCATCAGAGTTGCTTTCAAATAAACCGTTTTAAATACATGATATATCTGTCATTTACCTTCATGGGGGCAAAAAATCAGCGCTCAACAGGTTGAGCATTGTTAGATGTTGTGACCTGCACATTTACAATTTTCTAACCTAAGTGTCATTACTCTCAGTGAGCATGATCGCCTGCCTTTTAGACAATCTTGCAACAGGTGTGAAAAAAATAGAAGAGGCAGCAAAGAAGACAAAGTGACTATTCGCTCAGAACATCATCTGGTTGATTAAAGGGATTATGAATTGCTATACCAGGAACACTAAAATAAAACAACGCTTTAAGTCACATTTCCTCGTCAGGTCAGGACTGTCAAATGACAGTTCCCAGTGTGATGTCAAACACGCCCACATAGTCAAAAGTAAACAATATTACTTTTACATGTTTCCACCATGACAGCTTAAATACATCCTAATGAAGTGTTTAGCATCCCACGTCTGACCATAAATAAACACAGCATTAAAGTGCCCTTTAAACTGTGATGTCATGCCCTTTAACTGTGATTTGTCTGCAGGGAAATCATGAGGATCAAAGAAGGTAAATAAAAAAAAAATGTCTTGATCTTACTCTGGATTTGATTCTGGGGGTAAAAAAAAAACTGTTTACTTTACAATCTGGAACATTTTCATAGGTAAACACTGATAACGTTGATTCTGACCCAACAACCTGCTACTGAATACACAGACTTTGAGGCTGTGCACACACAGACACACTTACACACATGCACACATAAAATATCAGTTAGCTTTGGGGAACTTGTGAGGGATTATCAACATCAAAGTCAATAGAAATGTCAGCCTGGCTATCTTTGGAAATGCCAGCAACCCTTTGCATATCCGTACCACACAACCAATACCACACACACTGACACACACACCTGCCCCTAGCAGAGGAGGTGATTAAAGCTGCTATGGTGAGTGTGGCTTTTGATCTCCAAACATACTGGAAAGCACTTAAAGGCAAAGCCCAGTTAAGCAGCAAAAACAGATGACATCACACCCAATCAGGGTCTCCCACAGCACCTCTGGGTCCCTCCCTGCAGCGCCATCAACGAGATTAACAGGATTAAGCAAATACACCCAGCTCAGGTCGGCACTTGGGCTAAATATATTAGTAATATTCAGGCATTTTCAGGACATCTGAATGAGGTGCATGGACTATTAGGAGGCAGCACAGTCAGGAGTCTGAGGATGGGTACCAGCAAGTTCTTACATTGAATGTCTGTGTAACTCTAGTGCCCAAAAGAAAGATCTAGAGGTGTTTGTGGTAAAAACAAAACACAAACCCTAATGTTCATAATATTAACAACTTCCAAGTACGGTGTATGTTGGCCAATCCCTCTGACTGTTGGTCCAGAGCAGGATTATATCAACAGTGGTCAGATTGCTGTGAAATTCAGTATAGGTATTTATGATGACTTCTAAAGAATTCCAAGACCTCCAGACCTTTCATGTAGTGCCCCTGTCAGGAAAAGTGTTCCCTCTGACCCACATTTGGACCACAACAAGCTACAGTATCTTGAAAAGCGATCGACAAATTTCAATACAAGATGTCTCGTATTGAAACCAGGTGATTGATCATGAAATTAGTTGAACACGTTCATAAGGCCCAGAGCTTGTGTTGCCTTTTTCCCCATAGCACATGCACACTGAAGTCCTGAATGAAGAAAATAATTACTGATTAGGATTTAATTGTGTTAATTGTGATAGTACCAAGACTAACTTAGAAGTGTTTGTGAGGCTCTGAAAATTTCACTCATTGTTTCTCAGCTCCTTCTTTTACACTGATGCAGAGGGAATTAGTGGATTGGGGAAAAAGTTTTGGAGTCAAGTGACCTGCAGTTCAAATCGCGCCACAGTCCAGTGCTGTTCCTTGGGGTTTGTGATGAATGAGTTTTATCTTTTTATTGGAGTTTGCATCAGGACAGAGTTTATATTGTCTACCATTGAAGGTACAATGTGTCATGTGCTCTCCCTCTTTACTATTGTTTTCAGCCTTTCTCCCCTCCCTTGTGCTGATTATCAGTCCCCTGTCTGTGATCTGTCTCTTTGTGTCTGTGTCTGGCTGGGCGTGGCGCTCCAATTATCCTCCTCCTGCTGCAGTCCCCTGCACACCTGAATCCCCTCCACCAATCAAGACTCTGCAGTTTATCAATGGCAGCGCTTCACTCCACTCTTTGCCAGATCATTCTGTTCACCAATTTGTTACTTAAGCTACACTCAAACTCAGGCTGTAGTTTGTTGATTCCTCATGTTAACTCTTTTGCTCATGACATTATTTTTCCTGTGCTTCAGGATCTTGTCTGCGTGCTGCCTGTCCTGCACCGCTAATCTGGATCACTTCCCCAACATCTCCAGTTACAATTTCTGAAATTAACTATTGTTTTCTTTTACCTGTCATTGTCAGAATTCTGCTTCTGAGTTCTGTAGCTACTCAACAACAACAACAACAACATGGCCAGAATTTCTGTTTAAAACATTAAAAAAAATGTACGAATGTAATCATCAGAATGTGAAGAAGTAACAGTTCTGGCGTTATGTCAAAGAAATCTATGTATTGTGTTGCAGAGATATCTGGGATTTCCCGCTTTCTGGTCTATTAATCCTTGCCTCTCCTGTAAATTTTAATCCTGATTGGTTAATTTATTTTCATTTCTTCCCCACTCTGTTTTATTCACAAATTGCACCCTAGTTATACCACTAAGTCTAGTATAGTCCGATAGCATAGCTCAGGCTTTATCCCATAGTTTCAGCTGGGAGATGTGTTTGAGTGGTGAGTTTGCTGAGTTACACAAGCTCTCTAAGGTGTGTGTTTTTTGGTTTGATAATCAAAGTAAATTCTCAATGTCAAGAGAGAATATTTTTACTCTCTTCCTTATCACACAGACAAATACAAACATACTTTCTGAATTTAAGTTTCTCTTTCACCACACAAATTGCCTTCTAAAACACACTTCAGTCAGACATTCATTTAAAATGATCAAATAAAATCTTTCCCAACAAGACTGATTTTTGGTTAAATGAACACACTGCTACAAGTTCACTTGTCATCACTGAGGACCTTTGACCTTTTTTGATATAACTCATTAAAAGCAGTGATATTCCTGAGAGTCTGTGTTGTGTTTCAAATCCAATGGGAATAAAAGCCCATAAAGCTTTCAAAGGGACAATAACACAGGCTGAAATGGATCCATCAGACCTCATTGTCGTCTCTCTCTTTAGCTACAAACTGAGGAGGAAGCTTTGTTGACCTCTGACCCTGACTTACTCATCTCCATCCACCGACTGGTAAGATGAGACTGCAGAGCTCAGTCTGTTCAGGGACTTGCACCGCTCAGGCAACTAGCCACAACACAACTCGTTCCCCTGCAGCTGCCCTCTCCCCCACCCCCCCATCCTCCCCTGCACCTACCTAAGCCAGAGAGGAAACACCCAGAATGGATTACTTTGTTTAAAGTTCACCCCAAGACCACCACCCCACCCTGCCTCGGGTATCACGTGGAACTCCTTTGTGGAAACTTGTACTGTTGGTCTAAGAAAAACTCAAATGGTAACACCAAAACAAATGTGTGGGCACACATTTGTTAAATTGTAACTCTGTAATTTGGAATATTAAATTCTATATAGTACAACCTTTTTTGATACAGTTTTCCTTGCTTAATTTATAGGCTATTTGTCTCCACCAGTGGTAACATTACATTCCTAAAGAAATACAAATGTATTCAATTATGGAATTATTCTTCTATATTAATTATATTAAATTATATCAGAATATTCATTCATATACAAAAAATCTTTAGAACTTTTTTTTAAAGTTATTTATTACTTGTGTTTATAGTTGTATTTTATTGGGGTTTTTTAAAGGTGTGTATCTTATGTGTTCTCAGCGTTTTTATCCAAATCTGCAATTTTTTAATGTGTAATTGGACCACGCAGCTGGTGATTTTACACTTTAACTAAATTTTGACATGACTTGAATTTTGACATGTGACTTTTCTCTCTCTTTTTTTCTCTAATTTTGATCCCTTTCTGCTAACAACTCTAAGTATTAATTGCTAATGTTTTATAAATTGTTATTTATTACCAATTATTTGCATTGTATAATTTGTTACCAGTATTTGAATAGTTATTTTTAATTATTTGATAATGTGCTACAAATTCTTATAAATAAATTTTTTTACCCAGAGGAGTTGAAGGGGAGGGGTTTTGTCTATTTATGTTTAAAAGATAAAGAATAAAAAAAAAATGCACTGAGATTTGACATTATTTAAAGAGGTCATTACGTTTTTTGGCCTTTTCCCTTGTCATAATGCTCGCCTAGTGGCTTGTCAGGCACACCTTCAAAAACACTGATGGAGACCCCTGCTTCCCCTCCACCCTACCTTCCCTACCAAACGTTAAGCAGTCAATGGACATAAAGCTGTTGTGTCAGCTAATTGTACACTGTCTCATGGGTGTATAAACCTGTGCTATACTATAAAACTTCTGCTACACATACTTTTCCGTAGGCACTCTGTGAGAAGGTTGGTCCTTTCTTGACCAACTTAACCTTGGACACTCAGAAATTGTTGTGCTCCATTTGGTTGCTGGCAAACCAAGAGAGCTTCAGGGGTGTTGCAGACCGCTCTGACATGTCCAAAGGTACCCTGCATTACGTGTTTTCAGACATTTGCAAGGTCCTGTGTGGATTGAAGAGTGAAATCATCTAATGGCCCAGAGAGGATGAGCTTGCCAAACTGGCACATGACTTTCAGCAAAAAACCGACTTCCCTGGAGTCATTGGAGCCATTGATGGCACACTTATTCCCATCTCAGCACCAACACTCCATAGAAACGGTTACATAAACTGGAAATGATATTCATGCATTCAACTACAGGCGGTGTGTACATAAGAGATGTGTACACTGGTTGGCCAGGGTCTGTGCATGATGCCAGGGTCTATCGGAACAGCCCATTATATGGCCACCTCTGGGATGAAATGAGAAGTGACTACCATCTGCTTGGAGACTCAGCATACCTTCTCAACACCTTTCTCATCACACCATACCGTGATAACGGGCACTTATCCCTCAGGGAAAACAATTCAATGCACTCCACAGCTCAACCAGAGTTGTTATTGGAAGAACATTGGAGAATACTGAAGTACCTGCCCATGCAAGAGCTCCAAAATGTCCCGGTGGTGATTACAGCTGTGTGTTTTGCACAATTTCCTCTTGATGGAGGAAGGGCACCAAATGGAGGACTGGGACAACGTGGCTGGCGATGGAGACCATGAATGTCAAGCCATAAAACCAGAAAATCCAACAGCTCAAAGAAAAAGGGATGAACTTGCATTACTGTTAGTGTAGAGGGATTTCAGTTGTAAAGACAAATGGATCAAACCAGGTAGTCTCAAAATATCAGTTATCAAGTCAGAAGGCTTCACTTTCCTCCTCCAAGTAGGCCTACATTTGCCATTTCTACGTGGACTCAAACATGTCTGCATACTGTAAATGAGAGTTGTGTGCAAACAAAGCTACTTCCAACATCCAGTACACCAGGCTTAGTTAGGGGACACCAGGTATGGTTGTAACATGGGGAGAGTTGTAACAACACCAATTCCACCAAATATGTGATCATTTCAGTATTTACCTACTTCCTCCCCAATCAGGCACGGTGGTTTATCAAGTCTGGAAACGGGCATATTCAGAATATAGAGAGAAAAAAATTATTTTGAGGTAAGAAAGTAAAGATCTTTTGTTTAATATCTATACTATTGCAGATCGAATTGCTTGATTTATACCAGACTGAAATATAGTTTCTCAGGCAACATGTGATGCATTTTTTTCCATTCTAGTTTCAAACCACTATGGAAATACAGCTAGCTAAACATTGGCTGACTGACAGGGGTGGGGTGGCTTGTAACACTTCCTTAAAAAGTGTTACAACCATCCATGATACATAAAACTAGGTACTTTCTGATTTTAATATTTTCCAGATTGGCCTTTGCAGTCTGGGCCCACCAAACCCACACTCCAGGGTTACCAGCTTTAATTTGTCAGCACTGTGACCAGCACTCCCCCATTCACATGTTGGCGTGTGTATCGTCACTGGACCTTTTCCATACTCCGTCTCCGGCGGTGGAGAGAGTAGAAAAGTGTATGGGCAGTCCCGGTACGCCAATGAGTAAAACATAGAAGTGCTGGTATACGTACCGGTGAATACTACCACTTCAAGCACTGACTGTGACACACACACACACACACACACACACACACACACACACACACACACACCCCTTGTGTGAGCATGTGTAACAACCTACCCCGCTAGGTTGTAACAAGGGAACACATTGCATTTGATATCAACTCACGAGGTCTGTGATATTCTTGTAGAGGATTGAATTTGTGCCATTTGTAGTGAACAAATGTGGGTACTTTGTATAAAAATTTGAGAACTCTAGCAAAAAAATTCAGTGAGTTATAGTTACTGAAACAAAGTGTTTCAAATATACCTGGTCTCCCCTACCAGAGACACAAGCCATCTTTAATAAAAAGTTAACACTAACTGCTACTTTTTTATTCAACATGGTTGATTATATGACTGTGGGTGATTATGACCAATGAATTATTAAATAAAAACCTCACAATTAATATCAAAAGTATCTTAGAAATCCATGTAGATGTGTGCTGTTGTGCTACTTAATATAACATATCAAATGATATGGGAAAGATCACTGGCAAATGAGGATACAATGTGGACTGGATCCACACTGGGATCATCAGCCAGGAGGTCCTCCATTGGAGAGAAAAAGACCCAGCTTCTGGCACCACTCCCAGTCTTCATTTTGTTGTCCAGTATAGTTTTGTGTCTAAGAATAGAAACCCAGGCATAGTAAATCTACTCCGCAAAACAAATGCTGACAGAGAAACTGCATAGATCCACAAGGGCTGTGACATTGTTGCAGTAGCAGTTCACATAAAAAGCAAATCACTTATCTTTACACAATACATGAGGTAAATCTAGATACACCATATTTCCAAGTCTAGATACATAGAACTACTTGATAAAGTAAGTACAGTAAAAGTAAAATTGGCCCCAAATTATGTGTAGTATGTTCATTTTACATTTCTACTCATTCATAGTATCAAAACCACCCCGTGTATTAGCTGCCGGAACTTATTGTCACAAGCATCTGCTCCAAAATCGTACCTTTGACCAGCATTCCAGCAGCTGCCTTCCTCCACACTTCCATTTTCTTTAAAATGGGAGACTGGAAGTCTTCAGTCACTTCCTTTACGAGACTAATTAGAAGCAAGGTCGCTTCATGCGTCCAAGCCTTTGCATCTGTAGCACACATTTACATTTTAGTCACAGAATAAATATTCATGTATGAATATACAATATATGAAATTGTGTTAGGAAAGAATTCAACTTAAAAGCTACCTTTAGGAGTTTGCTGAGGGTTTGCTGAAGCAAAGGCAGGTGATCTTCCAGCAACAGACAAACTTAGTGGCTGAGGAGCTGGGAGCAACTTCTGAGGCTAGGAAGCTGGAGACTGTGGCTGGAGAATGTGTAGGCCTGGTGGATTTTGAGCATACTCCAAAGGGATTGCTGACACACAAAGAGGAGCACACACATTTTAATAATGGAGCTGATTATATGAACAGGTATACAATGTCAAATTGCTTTAAAATATAAGACAATGAGTGTTAGAAGGAATCAACACATACAATAGCCTACATTAAGATGAAAAACTTAAAAGCGTATTCTATTAAAAACCTGACTATGAAATACTTAAAACAAACATATCTTCTAATATCTTCAACTGATGTGAAAACCAAGTAACATCTGCCGCATTTATAGAGCACTGGAAGCCATTGTGTGCCCTGCCTTTTTAAATCAGCAGTGTTTATATACACCTCGCAGCTGATTGGGTAACACCTGTGACAGGCCCACCAAACGGGAGAAAACATACCTCGAAGTCCGTTGCAGAATGTTGCGCAACGTTGCAAGGAAACATGTTGGTGATGATGTTCAGATGTTCATATTAAATGTGGCCAAAGTTTCAAATAATGAGGTAAATGTATTTAAAAGTGATCCCCTTGAGCAAAAATCTCAGGCTTCAATACTCGTTTTCCAGCGTTTTTTCTACTTTCCTGCCTAGCTGACGTCAAATCGCCACGGATGTCTTTGTACAGTCATCTGCTCATGATCTGCTGCCGTCATAGCACGCCTAGGAACTTTCACATCCATCAATTCAGTCTGTCTCAGTACTCAACCACTCTGCTCATAGCGCTTTCTCCAGCACAGGTACCAAAACGAAGTGTGGAGATCTGGTCTGGCTATGTGAGACTACTCTGCCAGAAACACTCTGGTGGTGTCTATTGTTTTTCAGCCTAATTCTTGTCTCATTTGTGGTCTGATAAACAGTAAATACATCAAATCCAGTGCCCCATATCACTATTTTCCACAATAAGTTAAAGCTGTCTTTTGTTGTCGAGCACACCGGCAAGAGAGGCGGGCTTCTGGGAAGGCTGGCCAATCAGAAGAAAGTGGTAAACCAAATAGTATATGAAAGGGGTCACTCGTAGCGACGAACGCACAAAGATTAAGTGTTTTAAAGTCTGTAATTTGGTTTGCAGCAGCAGGTAGCTGTCTTTTCAGCATGAAAGCTCTAAAAAAAACCACTGTACACTAGCAGCACCAAACTGCAGACAGACAAAGTAGGTAGAGACCAAAACGGAGCTACAAGGAGAGTGAATATTGGAGTTGGCCAGAGACACGACTCCTAATGAATGCTAATGTTGCTCCGTTTCTGCTGGATGTGTAAATAGGCACACACATTCTCTATTAACAACTTTAGAAGGAGATACTTTGGTAGTGTTGTGTTTACAATTTATTCTGCTGCCCCCATATGACCAACAAACAATTAATGCTACTTTTAGGGGGTTTGTAATTATTTACACTTTCCTGTTGTCTTAAGGACAACTAATGGTTTGCTTAATTTGAAATACAACCTGAATGTTGTAGTGTTACATGCATGTAAATGAGTAAATTATAAATAAATATAGAAGTGTGACAGTCACTCACACATTAAAACCACACAAAAAATCATTACCAATAATCTAGTCCTGACCAACACACAGTATTTCAGCTCTACTGAATTTGCTGTTTTCACACACCAACCGGAGTTTGGTATGTGTGGCTGCTGTGAGAGTTTTTGGAGAACATAATTGAATCCAGGAAGCTGGGAAACCCAAATCCTGTCAGCGTGGTTTACAGTTCAAGCAGCTTTGCCATAACACTGCATGCAGCAGTGGCCCTGGTCCTTGGTTAATTAAAATGGACCATGAGAAAGTGCTTTACAGCCACAGAAGTGGTCACGGCAGGTTCAAATGCAGTCTAATTCATGGAAATCTCAGCTTCAGTATGTGTTTGTTATAAGGGCAGTGCAGGTCTAAAGATTCCATGTCCAGTAACCATTTAATGACGAAATGGTTATAATGTACATAATGTATTTTCTGGGTTGAGCTACAACAAAAACCCAAACCATTTCCTTTTCCAGTGTGCTAGTGTTCTAATGAGTTAGTGAATTTAGACAAGCATGGACTAAGTCAGTGATGTAGTTCCCATATGGTCTGTCACAATCACTCTGTTATAGGCTGTGTAGTTGAACACTATATACATATCAACTTGTAGTACATCTCAACTCCCAACTTTTCATGAGCTGATGAGAAAAATAGCCTTGCCTTCAGTTTGACAATGCATGTTTCAGCCCATCCAGTTGGGTTGTAAATGGTTTGATATTCAGTTAAGTTTTTTTTAGCCTATAAAAGGTGCTTTTAATCCCCATTTACACCTGGCATTAACATGCAATCTGAATCTGGATATCTTATATGGGAATGGAAAACACATGTTAATGCAAGGTGTAAATCCTCAGTGTGAACGGAATACGATCAGGTTGGCCAAACCACATCTGGTATAATACTGAGATCAGATCAAAATGCGTGCAGAATGAAGATGACAAGAAGACTTTTTTAAACCAAATGTGATTGCAAAGTCCAGTGACTCAGGTATCAAAATCAGATACAGATCATACTGCATGTCAGTATTACAAAATTAAAAATCACCATATATGGAGACACATGGTTTTGTTTGAACTGAATATTCAATTGAATCTAGTATTTGTTTTGTTAAAGATCACAACTCTGGCAAGGGGAAATTTTTGCCTGATAGTGATGCTGGAGGAAAAGGTTACTATAATGATCTGGTATATGGTATTATGAGGAAATGCTAAATGTATAAAAAAAAATTGTGATTAACATTATGCTAACGTGGTTTGTTGAAATTTAAACAATGGGACACCTTAAAACCTTAGGGCCTGACCAGAACCCTGGAAAATGTTATAACTGCTTAGCATACCAAAGAAACCAACGGGCGTTTTTGAGGTATTATTGTGCATGGTGTGCAGGTCATACTCATGAATCAGGAAAAATGCCACAGCTTAGAGCTATAGAGCTTGCTGAAAAGACTGGAAAGATTCCCTGCCCCTCACGGCAGAAAAATATCAAATGAGCAGGCTCATTTTACAACTGCATAATGTCAGGAAATGGTGTTGGCACAGTTTGATTGAGACTTCCTTCTCTTTATAAATGGTCTAATCTAGATATATGGGTAATTGGCTGGTTGAGTGAGTGCAGAGATGTGGGCTGTGGTATTATGCCAGTGGCCCCAGTCTCAGGTTACAACAGGAGATGGATGAATGAGTTTCCTTTCATTGCGAGTGTGCAGAGCCTCTGGGCCTGTGCTCCAAACAAACAGCATTCATCCATTCATGATGAGTCTAACAGCAACAAAGACTGGTTAGCATACCCTCACACCAAAACAGGACACACATACAGTAATACAAGGAAACAAAAACAAATAAAAATCTAATGTTTTGAGGCATTTGCCCATGCAAATTTGTAACTTCCTAAACTCATAATTGTCTCCCTATATTTCTAATTGATGTATCGGTAAATGTCTAAATTTTATGAGACACTAAATGTGTTCCAACACTTGATTGAAGCTATAGTTTATTTAAAATGTATTTAAAAAATACTCAATACCGCACTCCTCCCAGGGACAGTTTGAGGCGAGTTTGTAAACACACACAAACAATTCATTCACATACAAAAAACAAATATGACGATGTAAGAGGAGATGAAATATACAGGGGTTAATTGCTGTGGCCAGTCCATAGCTGCTACATTAATTCATAGTGTGTAAGATAGTTGCCGAAGTATTACTTATAGTTACCGGCTAAACACAATGAGGAAATATAATATAAGCTGCTGAACAGGTGCACTGCCAGCTTTACTCATTCAATTTTTGAACTTTACTGTGTGATGTAGTGCTATTACTCATGTTCCATGCAGCTACATATACTTTATGCATTTATTAAAAATATAAATCTTTTATATAATATTTCAGAAATTCTATAATTTCTGAAGCTGTTCACAAAAGGCAGGCACAAGTCACAAGGAGCACTTACCAAAAACCAGTGTGTGAAAACACCTACAGACACCAGGCACCATCTTTAAACACAGACAGGGGCAAACATCTGCCTACATATACAACTACTTGTTATCATGTGACAGAAATTCAATATTCTGGTCATACAATAACAAATCAAATCATCTCCAAGAGATCTGAGCAGCTCCATCAGCCGAAGAAGGCCATAAAAACAAATTACAAGAAGTAATTTAAACTGTGTTATGAAAGTATTTGTGTGAACCAGTTTTGTTGTTTAGGCAGGAGGACTTGTTAGAAAAATATCACTAATGAGGCTGGATTACCAACCAACATATGGCAACCTTTTGTGTGAAGGAAGTAGGGAGACTTGAAACTTGTGTTAAATTTATCCTGTAGCTGTTCTTGCAGAAGCTCAAAGTTTCAGGGAATATGTCATTTTAAAATCCCCAGAAGTGCAATGAAGCTAATGTGCAAAACGACAATGTTGAATACAAAATGTTTATAGTTGTGGCCGCAACACAAATCTTTTTATTTTTAGTAAGTAAGTAAGTAGTCAGTAAAATGTTGCTGTAAATTTTTAAATGTTTAATAATACAAACATGTGTTAGTGCAATCTTTCAGTTCACTTGATTGATTTAATAATAACAGATTGATGCTTTTAACCTGCATTTAACTTGCTCTGGCATTTTATTTCTTTACGACAATTTTCCAAGCACGTTATTGGATGATAACAACAAATGATGAAATGTGTGGCAATTATGTACATTTTCATCAAGTACATTATGATCATTTGATAATTATACAGTTCATTTGTTTGGTAAAGCACAATACAAAACAGAAAATGGTGCCTTGCCGTGGCTCCAGCGTTTTACCCAATCTTGAGACCCTGTTTAATAAGGGCCATATTTCCAAATCTAGTTTAATACTCTTGTATATCTGTATATATTAAATTAATGTTTCAGGGGATTTTAAGCTTACATACTAAATAAAAACAAACTAACTGACATACAGCAAACCTGGGGCAGGGAAGAATAAGAATACTGGTTGGTTTCTGAGGCTCTGAGCAAAATGTGTTGCGGGAACATGTATGTAGGGAGGCTCAATGAGGCCCACACAACTTACGATTGCCCCGGGGCAGATTAATCTGGACCTGATTTCTAAATAAAATATCATAATATAATTTCAAATGTATTCCTTGTAGTTCAAATACAGTCAACCAACAGTTAACCTGTTGGTAACCAGTTTTCATTGGTTACTATTGCCACTGCCCTCTCTAAGGTAGATTCTGTAGACCCAACCTTTAGCTAACCAGGGAAACCATTCCTACCATGGTTTTGGCTCATTTACTCATCTTCTCTTAAGTATCTTAAAGTGTCTTAAAGGGCTCAATCTAAATTCAGACAACTCTTAAATAAACAGTTTCTTTAGGAAATGCCTGTGCACCACAAATGAGCATAGTAGACATACAGACAAAAGGAAATTGAGGCATTAAATATTTGAACTGAAGATGTGGCATGGAAAAAACAATAGAGGTACAGTGCTAAACAAATGTGGAGCTCCTTGCCTGTGCTGCAGGGCTGCAGGTCTGGTGTGAAGCCAGCCTGGCTCAATCTGTGTTTTTCTCTCTCCTCTCGACGGGCTGCGGCAGGGTTTCTCCTCACCAGAGGTAATGATGGCCTCATTTTTGGCCGAGATTTGGAAGGAACAGGAAATTCTATGGTTGTCCTCTGAGAGGTGGTTATATTACTGGGACGCCACTAATAAAGGCTGGTGCCGGCCTGGGATTCCACGTCTTGCTCTCTCCCTCCTTTTTCTTCCCCTCTGAAGTCTGTCTTTCCAGCTCTCCCTTTATTTCACTCCCCAGCCCAGCGAAAGGCTGGAGTATTTGGGACTCATCACAAAGCACATCCATCACCGATAGAAAAGACACAACAAAATAAATAGGTCTTTGTTTGCTGAAAGTCACTGACTGCTACTTGTACTATGATTCGACCCCCCCCCCCTCGACAGCTGTTCTGTATAAATCACAACAGTCACATTGCAGATTGTTCACTTCCCAAGCCTGTGATGAAGCTGCCAGCCACACTCTGGCAGAGTTTCCTGCTTAGGCCTCACACAGTGTTAATACCCACACAATCCATCCTCCATCCAAGTTCGTCCTGCTCAGCCAAAAATCATATCTGAGAGATAAAGCGTTTTTGAAGGAGGCAGGCTTTGCCCTCGTCTCATCTCAGGCTGGTTCAGAAGATGGTGTTGCATCTCAGTCTGCCGAGATGCTATAGACTGTCTGCATCACAAATGAACTATCAATGTTTATCAACATTATTGAGGTATATTTGAGTGCATGCATGCAAAGAATTTCAGCTTGTTCAAAATGATAATTTGTAATGATAGTTGTTTAACTGACAAAAACAGAAATGTAAATCCTATGTAAACCTCTGTATTGTTAATGCACTCAACCTACTTAAAATTATGTCTAGTCGCCTTTATAGGGACCTTTAAAATAATTTTGTATTTTGCGCTTTGTTTACTGATCTGATTGATGCTCAATTCTAGTGTCTTTTTAGAATAATAATAACTGTAAATAAAAATGTGACTAATGAATTTTACCCAAAATGATGCAGAGACGGTGCATATTTCAGCCCTGATTAATTCCTGCAGTCTTTTTCTCAGACTGCATACAGTCCCAACAAGCTCCAGCAAGTAGAATAGGCGGACTGGATGTAGCCTGATAGGTGAAATCCATGACAAAAATGTGTGCAAGGACTCGCTGGACTCCTTAAGCTTATTGTTGTGAGCAGACTTTAATCATTTAAGGCAACTCAGATGAGTATGTCAACATTTTTATCAACCCCTGGCTTCTCTCATCTGGATTTGGGCAGCTGGACAGTCAGAGGACAATGTTAAGAGAGATTTCAGAAGGAAAATCAACCTGAGACGAGAAAAGTGACACCCTTATGTCCTGCAGTTGTAAGTAATATAAGTTAGTTTGTCTCCAAATGTGACTGTGAACCTAAGTTTAGCAGTTAAAAAGTTTTTACATTCTGTAGTGCTTAAGAAGCATTAGCAAGTTTATTACGCTCAGCTTATACAGTAACTTGTATAGTAATTTACTTGTTTAAAGCGGAGCTATTAAAAATAACATTATGTAAGATGTGTTTTTTTGTATGATTTGGTGTAATTTTACCCCTGTTGTAAATACGGGCAGCGGTACACGTGCATTTGTAATGATTACATTACGATCAAAATCTAGCCGCTAACTTTGCTAACACAGCCAAAACATCAGGCAAGCGTGACACCACAACCATATATAGAAATATTACTTACTAATCCAACAGAAAGAAAGCCAGTTCGGAGTATGTCATGCAGCCTTTTATTTTACAAAGCTTACGCTAGCGTTGCTTGGTCACTCTCCTTTTCATTTCTTAGCTTACTCTGTCAACGTCCTCTTAAGTCTTTTCGCCTCTGTCATTAACTAATGTTTTGTCGTGTTTCGTGCTTGCATGGCACCAAAGGGTTGCAGGGTCATGTTTTTGTGTCTAGATTCAGTGCAACTAGCCACAGCTTTCTAAGCCCAATAACATTCAAAGAAACACGGTGAAATCTATATGGTGATTACAGTACATTGCTTAGCTTCCACTCCGTTTTCCCAAAGTGGGGAAACACCAGCCAACATCAGCTGCAGGTAATACACTGACTATGGATAAGTACCTCATACAGCCCCACTTTAAAAATCCAGACTATGCCTTTAAAGAATCTCAATAATAAGAAAAAAACACACAAAAAAACCAACCCTCCGCCAGCTGTCCTAATCCTGTCTCCCTAATGTAACACATTCATCCCCTTCTGATTTTCCTGGATCCATGTTTTGTTCTCAATACTCCTGCCCTGCCTAATGTATTGTGTGTCTTTGTGTCTCCCTCTATGAATTTGCCACAGCGTATAATAATTACACCACTGACAAAGATTTGAAAGACCTTCCGCAGTAAATCTAATGTTTTAATTTAAACATGCATGCCCAATCCAGAGCAATGTAAAGGTCGCCTATTCTCTCTGATTACAACATACTCCTTTAAACTGCTTTACATTTACAGACTCATGGCTGTTCTGAAAAGACTCTGCTTCTCCCCTACCGTACGCTACATTTAGTACTTTATTATCATGTCATTCTAGAGCCTTTTTTTGCCAATTTTTGAGCATGCTTATGTACTTTGATGAAATATAAGAAGGGACCCAATAAAGCTATACCTCTATACCCATCCTGTGTAGTCTTAGGAACATTATGTGTATGTTTTCTATAGGATGCAGTCAGGATTCCCAACGGTTTAGAAGCAACTGACTCAAGATAATCATATCCAATGTGCCATTGTCCTGTAATAGAATCACTTAAATGCAACCAATGTCTGGAAGACTCCTATACATCAGCTAGGAATCACAGCATGCTAATCTTTGTCTGCACAGGTGCACCTCATCAACATCTCTCCCTGTTGCTGTGTCCTGCCCAGCTGTTCCTCATTGCTAATCAGCTAGGTGGTTTTCACGTCTAGAGGATAGAAAAGACACACAGACAATTCAATATCTAAGTCACGAGTATTGGTATATCAATGTATCATGTTTTTATAGAAAATATGACAACTGGCTGCTTACATCTCCTATATGGTTACCTGACCAATGTAAATTTAAAAATATCTCTAACTTGTTCTTTTCAGCTCCAGTTTGCCCCACCAGCTCCTCGTTTTTTTTCCTGTTTTACTTGGATGGACTTGGTTGGATGTTTGCCTCCCTTTTAATAGTCACCTATTTACCTGGGTTTCTACCATTATACTCTGGGCTGTTTGGGAGTTGGTGAGAGGTGGCCCTCAACCGAACCATAATCCAAAAACTAATCCAATGAGTTGAAAGCTGCTGAATACTATACAGAACTTCAGATGTGACCGTTGATTCTCAGTGAGATTAACAATACTACTTTTTTCAAATTACAGGGAGGCATTTGCTTTAATGAAAATATAGAAAATAATGCTCAAAATAATTTGCTTTGAGGGTGAGAGTAACAGGACTGACATCCATGTGTATTATTTTTGGGGATTATTGCCTGCTCTCTTGTGGATTTGTTTTGCTTCTTTTTTTTTTTTTTATTAAACGACATAAACTGTACCTGTTCTGAGTCTGGGTTCATATCTCTTGTTTTTGTGTCTGATTTTGGCAACTGTGACAGTTTGTCTATTTGGGTCCTCAGTCAATCCCGGGTTGAATCAGTACTGCTGTACTGTCCTTCCTTTCTAGTTAGGCTCTAACATATTGTAAATGTTGTAAAGGTTGTAGGTTTATATCAATGGACAGCTGAGAATATTGTGGGTGGATATAAAACTCCATACTGTACATGCCTGCTGCCAATGAGCTGACTAAACCACTAGTGTTGTACTGGTTGTACTATGCAGCCTCAGGAGTTGAGATGTATCGATCAAATGTATGAACAGGCAGGGTAAAAATACTCAGCCTTTCAAAATCAAAGCATAACGCTTCATTAAATAATACATTACATTAGAAAACAAGATTGCATAACAATAGGCCAATAATGGGTCAATAATAAATATTACACTATATGAATTTGTCAAATGACATGCCACTGTATGTGCCTACTTTATACAGCAACATATTCTGTTTTCTTTTGGTCATAATTATGAACAGTTGCACTGTAAAAGATAAAACACAAAGCTTGATACAGATGTTAACCAACTGCTGTGAGCTCACATGTATGATCCCACACTCCATTTTCGGTATTGAGCATTGTTATAGAATGAGTCATTCAGAAAGGTCTAACCCCCACCAACATGGTTCTCATTACCCTCGCCATAGCCTTGAGTGTGCTGGCATAAACCCCCCTGCTCCTCCCCTTTGGCAGCGCACACACACACACTCACACAAAACAGCGAGCACTGCAGTATGGATATTTATACCCAGGTCTGTGTTTCCCATTAGGATGGCTATGCCTCTGTCTCTGCTCCACCACACAGTGCTCACTGGGGAAATGGAACTCTGGGTTCAATTACCTCACAGACAGTTCCCTACAATCCCAGCACTTTTATTGCACTGATGAGGGAAATCCTCAACACAATTTCTGCAATAACAGGGATCTTGGGTGGTGGTGGTATGAAGGATAAGACTGTCACCCTTTTTCACCTACAGTGCATAACTTCAATCTGTGTATTAATAATGATTTAATGCTAGATAAAAAAAAGAGTAATTATAAAACAAATGCTGTAAGTTACATACTGGTAGTATCAAGACACAGTGAGACATTTAACCAAAACCAACTATGACATGTACTGTACACTATCATCCAACGTTTGATTAACCCTCCTATACACGAAAACATCTATCAGAATCTACACAGAGAAGAGTGTTGCGGGTAATCATAAGCCACAGAGGCCTGCAGAGGAGCCGATGCGTCCTCACAGATCTCAACAGGGTGCTGAGTGTAAGCAAGCTAATTTGTTGATCCAACTCCAACTGAGAAGGAAAACAATGTGGTGGAGGCATACAAAAATCTCAGAACAACCCACAGCACATGTCTAAGTGCAACAGCATGTTTCATGTCAGCCCAATCAGAACCAGTCAACACAGTAAAATCAGTTATAACAACAATATACATTACAGATGCATTTTTATGTTGTGTCTGCACAACTGTTCACATACATTAAGGCATACGAGTCAAACTGACTGCAAACATCATTGTAGTATACAAACTGAGTACAGACATTCTATAATAAAGGTTTTACACCATACTGTAGAGTCATGACGTAAAATGAGGAAAAAGTCATGAGAGGACATGAGAAAGCAACCAGGATTTCAGACAATTCAAACATGGAAACATAATAGAAGGGTTAAAGCAAGCAGCACAACATCACATATGGCACATTAACAGCTGTGTAACAAAGTTGATATAAACCTGGCAACTTACACGTCTCTCACAGTGACCTTCCTTGGATCTGGATCAATTTTAGTCTAGGCAAATTACGTCCGAGTACGCACCAATCAGGAGCAGCATGTAGCCACATGGCTCACCATATAGTTTTCTGTCTAGAACCCCTCTCCACATCACAAAGTATTTTTGAAACCACTAAGATGTGAACACCAGTTGATTTGAACCAGTAAAACAACGTGGCTCCTCTGCTCATCACAGTGAAAGTTTTCCTCTCCCTTTGTAGCTCTTACAGGCTGAAACTGTAGCTTTACTACTCGTGGCTCATATCTGCAACTCTTTAAGAAACAGTCAAGGTTGAAAACAGGCGGCTTCCATTAGGGAATTTCACGCTCGCATAGTTCCTTTCAGCTCAGCCTCAGACACAGAGAGAACAGGCGCACAAAAATTGAATTTGATCAGTTTCCTCTCTTCAACTGCTTTCCTTTTTTCCCCTCTGGGGAGCAGTTAAGGTGCTGTGACACTCATTGAACAACTGGAGGCTGAATGAGACCTGGCTCTTTGACTTTACCTCTGAACATATTGCATGTTTTTAAAAGAAATTCAATCAAGTAAAGAATGGGAGACCCTTTCTTGTACCACAGTCCTCTCACTGCTCTTTGTGGCCACAATAACGCCACTTCATCAGTAAGTAATGTCAGAAAGATGGATGTTTATGGGACACTTGAATTTACTGGAATTAAGAGGTTTAATAAACCAAATCTGATTTGAGATAACCTCAGTGTGCTGTTGGCATGCACTTGGGTCAACTGAGTTAAACTGAAGCCCACAATAATTAAGATCCTCAAACTTTGTGTCATAAAGAATCCACCTACAGGCCTGGTTCTAGCAATGGAGGCAGTACTGTAGGTTAAACTGCTAAATTAGCAATGGCGTTCCATGACTGATATTTGCTCTGCACAGCTAGGCTCAGTCTATCTGTACCGCTCAGCGCAACAACAGCCTGGTCTTCAGGTCTTGGCCAATCAGAAGACAGTGGGCTCTGGGGGGGGGGGGCTAAAAGAGACAGGAGCATCTACAGCTCGATTCAGATGGAGGCTGAAATGAAGGCTTACATAAAGGGCCAGTATGAGATGGAAAATTATCTTTGTTAACTTTGAATCATGCAAAGCTGCCATACTGGAGTCACAGAACTACAATATAGGACTGGCAAAGCAGTATAAAAGGTCTCCTTTAAAATCTAAAAACAAGCAAACAAATGCATAAAAAGAAATAAAATCCAGATGTTTGGATTTCAAACTGTAATTTTCTAAACCACTTACATATGTAACATACACTTCATCCATATCACAACACACACATGCACAACCAAGCTGAAGTGACTCTTCACAGATCAACAACTTCCTAAGTATATTTTCAGTACTGAAATTCACTAAAAACATTGACCGCCTGGAAAGTGGAAAATCTATTTATTTGGTGTTGTGGTGGCAGCTAGGCTGACGGTGAGTGTCCTGTTTGTTTCTCCTTTTCCCCCCCCTGCATTCTGTTTCCCCCTGTGTTTTGCCTGCCTTTCTGTGTCTCCTCTGCTCCCCTTGATTGTGTTCTCTTTCTCTCTCTCTCCGCTCCTGAACCCAGCTGACGATCCACACCTGCACCTCATCAGCAGCCTCCTCTGCCTGCCACACCTGCCAGCAATCACCCCATCTCAGCCAGTATATCCACCCCAGTTCTCCACACATGATCTTGACTTCATCGTTGTTGCTCCAATCCTGTCGCTACTGCTTCACTCAAGCCTCTGAGAATTCTGCAGAATCTCTATTTCCCTGCTCTGTGTTTTGCCTGTCTTACCCCGTCTGTCTGCTCTTCACCTCTGTCAGGTCAGCTGGGCTCGCCTACCTGCCTTCTCCCCTCAGGCGTCCTCCTCGCTCCTCGCCAGTCTGCCTGCCACCACACTCCTTCTCCCACTCCTCCGGTCAGTTCTCCCGGGCCTCCTCTCCTCCTCGGCCCTCTGTTCCCCTCGGCTCCCTCGCCTCAGCCTCCTCTGCCCCACCTGCTCCTTTGGTCCTCCGTGCCCACATTCCCCGGCGTCCACCTCTCCTTCACCTCCTCTCCCTCAGCCCCTTGTCCCTTTTAATAAAACCTGTTAAACCCTGAGCTTTGCGTTTGGGTCCGTTCTGTCCTGGCTCACAACAGTAGGCCTATGTTTCAGAAAAAGAATCGCACAATGTTTTTTTTTTTAAATCTACTGCTTTACACTTTCAGAACAGCACAGATGTTGATATTGAGCTCACTTAAGTATTAATATCATGTCTGAGCATTAAGTACAAAGCTGGACATGGTTAGCCTAGCTTAGCATAAAGAGTGGAAGCAGAAGGACACATGTAGCCTGCCTCAGTCAAAAAAATTCAGTCCAACATGTCTACAGCTCACTAATTAACATGCTGTAAAATGATGATGTAAAAATTACATTTTATGGTTACAGGAGGTGTTACATGGAACTATTTCTTGCTGCACAGGACAAAATTAACTCTGAACTATTTGACATGGAAACCGTTTGAGTGCAGAACCCCCCCCCCCCAAAACTTCTAATAGTGTTTTTAACATTGCTGTTTGTATACAGATTAAACTATTTTAGACACAATGTGTTAATTAGTGAGCATTAGAGGTTGGTGGAATTTTATATTTTTTTCACTTTGGACAGAGCCAAGTAAGCCAGGCTAACCATGTCCTGCAGGATTGAGCACCTCTCCCCTCATGTACCATTTTTAAAACACATAGGCATCCAAATTAGTGTCCCGTTTTATCTGAGCGGGGTTGTTTCCCCTCGCAAAAACAACAAATACCTGCTTTAAATAAATTGCAACTGGTGACTGTGAGAAGTGCCTTGGTTCTGAAGCTGTGCAGTGGCTTTAGACATGACAGCAGCAGTAATTGAAATTTTCATGAACACTGGCTTTGAGTCAGTGGTCTCATGTAAACTGAAGAAGAGAGTAACTGAAAGTAGGAGATTGGGTAGATGTGGTGAGTGGAGATATGGGTGGAGCTGTGAAAAATAATCATACAACCCCCCCTCCCAGTCCGTCTCCTAAAACACAGTGCCCCTCTGATTAACACTGTGTTAGGAGCTGCTCCCTCTGTATCTCTCAAGAGAAAAGCTTAACAGTGCGATCTTTGATAGCACCGTCACACACGATCACAAACCTTCATATTGATTTGTGCTGAAGAACTCACAGCAGCTCCTTAGGGAGAATTGCAGGGCCTCTCTCTCTGCAGAGCTTATCTAAATTGTAATGCAAATGATATGTGAACATATGTATGTAACCTTTGTCTGTCAGTGCATGGAGCCAACAGCTGAAGGAAGGAAGGAAAAGAGATAAAAAAAGGGAACAAGTAAAAGACAGTGATCTGACTTGCGCAGCATATGCAGTGACATTCGTGGGTGTATGAGTGAGAGACAGCCTAAGAAGTGTATATAAAACAACACATCAGTCATCCACAGGTGGAGACAGGCAGGTGGAGTTCACAGTGTCAAGCAGCATGGTGCCAGCTCATTTGGCGAGATGCTGCTGCTGTAAGAGAAGAGCTGCAGAAACGCACTGCTGACCTTGAGGCAGTTTGAAATTCAACAATGAGGAGTAAAATAGAAATCTTTGGGAAACAAAAGAACAGTGGAGGTCCATTTTTCCTGAGGCCTGCGGTTCTTATTTATAGCATATTCCACTCAGTGCCAAGAGTGCCGACATTGTATTCAAAAATTCTGTTTCATATACAAATAGGTTGTGTGTAAATGTAGTGAAAAAAACATACTGTAAGAGAATACACTGGCTGCAGTAATGAAAACTCCAAGTGTCATACCAGTTTTGGTACATTTTATAGCATATTTCAAATGATGTGTATTTTACATTATTGTTGACCATTTTGCAAATGTATTACCACCTTTACCACAGTCATTTCTTATTTCCATACAGGTAATAAACATTCACTTGAAACATGCTTGAGTTTGTGGTGGAAAATAATTAAGAGTTTACTCAAATACTGTACTGTAAAAAATTTATTTAACTGTTAATTTTTATTTTTATTTTATCCCCCTACACTATGGTCTATATGTTGTTTTAAAGCCTTCTCTACACTGGCAGGTATGAATTTTGTACAAAAAGCCATTTTACATTTAAAGATTTAGTCCAAGATCAGCCTGAAAAACCTCAGCATGTGTAATATGTGTGTAATTGTACAACATTCTTGAATTCTTCATGTCATCAAACCCCAAAATACCCAGAAAGATTATAAGGATATGACCTCGGTTCGCAGTTGTAGCTACAGCTGTGTATTTCAGAGGAAATATTGTACTTTTTATTCCACTATGTGTTTGACAGCTTTGCAGATTAAGTTTACATGTAGCCATTTTGCATATTAAATTACCCAACTGTATACAAAGTAGTCCACCTTACCCTTTTACAACATTGCAGTGCTGCTTACACATCACATTCATGCATCAACAATGCTAAATCTATATTATAACACTCTGTAAGGGCTTTTCTGCCTTGTTCTTTTGAAGTAAATACAGGAATTTTACTTTTAATGGAACATTTGTTTCAGTGCGCTTATGTTATTTTCAATAAGATAAAGGATCTGAATAGTTATCATTACATGCTAAAATCATAACTCATCATAACAATAAAAGCATTTTCTTATGTTTTTTTTTGTTGTTTTTTTTTACACACATACATCACAGTGACATTATTTTCACTTTGCAAGTTGATTTTCATGTTATGCTTTGGAAATCAGTCAGCTGTAATGTATATGTTTGTAACAGCATGCACTTTTTCTTAACTTTGTCATGGGACATTTTTAAGGTGAAGCCATACAGCATTATCCTGAGTTAAAGCGCAGTTGTTTGTGTTTTGAATACAATGATCAAGTTTCTTGTGTAGATAATTTTCAAAACCTTCGTCATTCAATGCTGTGGAAGGCACAGACAGACATTGCAATCTGAACACACAGCAGGAACTTCCTTTATGCGTGTCTAATGTCCAGGGCAATTCAGGTAAAAGAACAAACCGTATACACATCGTGCTGGGAGTAGCAATGCTTTCAAAACTGGCCTAGGGGAGGAAAACTTGCAACTTGTAAAACTGGTATTATTGCATCTTATGTGGCTATTTAAGCTAGACAGTGACGCAGCCAATTAGTTCTTCATAAAGTGCCCCCTAAGGTGGAGCTCATCGGAGCAGGCTGAAGACATCAGGCAGGTCTAGAAAGGCCCACAGCAATAACAGCTGCTGCTGACAAGCAAGAGGCACAAAGGCAGAAACACAGAAGACAAGCGAAGACGGCCTGTGGCTGTCTGTGACCTCAGGGATCAACTCCATTGCACACTACTATTAGAGTTCCGCACTGGACTATAACTGAGACCCCAACAAGGCCTGTAAATAGCAAATGGGCTGTACTTGTATAGCACCCCACTCTACCCCTAAGCCACAGCTGCCCCTAATGTATCCTGTACCTTCAAGTTTAACCCACAACCTGACTGATCCAACTGGTCAATCAATCAAACAGTCAATCTATATTTGTCCCCTGTGGGGAAATTGGTTTTAGGCAGGCCATCCATTATTGACTGTTAGTTTGGGAACTAGCTATCTTCTTGCTACACATAGCACAGATGATTGGCCCAGTTATGGAGGGCAGAAACATTTGTTGCTGTCTTGTACTCTTTTTTTCACCAAAATGATTCCTAATTATCTCCTAATTCCCAACTCTGGGAGAAAATATGATTTTCTTTTAATGTGCTTGAGCACTCTCTGACTACATTCTACTGATTGTACTAAGTACAAAGTTATTATCTTGGTACATAACAATGTTATGTAATAATGTTGGAGGACTGACAAGAAACAGATTTACAAATCTGAGAAATTTGGCCGAGATATTGGAACTTTTAATCCCTAGTATGGTCAAGCATGAAAAATGCTGGATTCTACACTTCTCATATAACAATTTGATTGCATTGCACCTTTCTGTTATAAATCTGTTGTCTCTAACTTACTGATTTCACATCAGGAGTAGAAATCCCCATTACAGGTAAACTTAACATGATGTTTACTTTTAAGTGCCCCTTTAAATGTACCTTACATCACTATGCATTTAATACTATCTGTGATATAGTTCAGATGACTATACTACACTACTTTACTTTTTTTGGTCACTTGGTGGCAGCGGAAACAAGTTACGCAACATTGACATTATGTACGTTTTGTGTCCGACTTTCGGCAGCGCTGCAAAACGTCATCATGTGACATGACATTAAAACCTTGCAGGGATGCACAAAGTTGGAACCACCTTATCTCTGATCTCATGGCATTTTTCAGAGGTCAGTCGTTGTTCTAAGCTCACGCAGGTATAATGTGTCCGACTTGATGCTGTGTTTTCATGTCCTGCCCCTGCAGCTCACGTTGGACTGTCAAGTTGGCGAAAGTCAGCTGCAGTCATCTCGAACGCACCTAATATCACCTGCTTAGTTGATGTGGTGAAGTTGTTAGCAAACTGTTGCTTATGTACACATCCAGCAGTTACAGAGCAAAATAATCATTCATTTGGAGTGGGGTTTCCGGTCACCTGATCAATATTCACGGTCTTTTAGCTCTGTGTTTGGTCTCTACCAAGTGGGGAACATCTGGCTCTGTATCTGCTAAATGCCTGCTGAGGCCACTATGAGAACAGTAAGATTGAACGGAAACCGTAAAACTGTGGGTATATAGCTAAACAATGAGCTGAAAGTCACGATAAAGCTCCGGAAAGCCAAGAGGAGCTGCAGATTAGGGTGATAATTCTCTGAAGGGTCATCACTATGAGCGACCCCTTTTGACATTGTTTTCACATTGGGGTGAGCTCATTTCACCAGTTTTAAATACTAATCAGTATGAAGGTGGAGAAATGTTTGTCTTTATGGAGCCAGAGCACTGTTGCTGGTTGATTTTTATTTTTGGCTGCCCCAAAAGCATGACATACAGAATGTAAAACAATATATACTGTATGTTCATATCCACACCATAAAGCAAAACCAGATGTGAGTATTAAAAGCTTCTGAGCAGAGCAGGATTGTGAGCCCCAGACCCTGCCTCGGCTTCAGTTAGAGATTATTATAATGAACACAAGACTGCAGCGTAGTCTACTTTACAACATCCGACTCCTTCCAGTGTTTTCCATGTTTTCTTTCTTCTGTCCCACACTCTCTCTCTCCCTCTATTGCTGTCTCCATGTGGGAGATAAAATTCACAAGAAGCCCTGTGCAGATGCCCTACACTAAGACTCATGGTAAACCTGTGATATATGCTAAGGCAGTGACTGACCTCACCATGGGAAACACACTGACTATTCATTATTACAGTGTCAAAAATATGTTCCAGTTTCTAACAAAGAAGACAAGTCTTCACAGTTGTCATATGCATACGGCAAACCGTGTCAGATCTCAAAGGGCCGTGCGGTGGGGAAGCAGCATGGTGTGAGAACAATGACTGTAGCAGCTGACCCGTGAACATGGCTGCCACAGAGGGTCAAAAGCTTTTTTAGAGCTATACTTCATTAGTGTGACGAGAAGATCTCGTGGGGATTTCGCCGCATTCCAGTGATGCAGGAGATGAGTTAGAAAACTGTTTGATTGTGAGGCACTAAAAAGATTTTAAAAAAGAAAAGCAAGGTTTCCTTTCCATTTGCTTCAATACTTTTTTTTCTTTTCCTTTCTGCTAATATAAATGAAATTGGCTTGTTTGCTTTGTTATCCTGAGCCAGGTAAGAACATTTATATCAATTTCATTCCCGTACATTCAATACAAAGATACTGTAACTCTGGGATGTGGTTAGCATAGCTCAGCACAAATTCTGGAGGTATGGAGAAACTGTTGGATAACAGTGGAAAGTAATTATGCACGTTTACTCAAGTACTTCACTTAAGTACACTTTTGAGGTAGTTGAGTATTTCCATTTTGTGCTACTTAATACTTTTACTGCACTGCATTTCAGAAGAAAATATTGTACTTTTCCACTAAAATTCAGTGACAGCTACTGCTAGCTTGCAGTTAATACTTAAAATTAATTTGTTTGAAGCAATTGGTGAAAGTAGCTATATTTAGTGCTCAAATTCTCAGATACAGGTTTCAGGTACTTGTACTTGAGTATATACTTTAAACTTCTTCTTCACTACATGGAAAATTATGTACTTTGTTTACCCCACTACATTTATTTAACAGAAACTAGTTAGTTAGCTAGTGGCTAATAGCTAAAATTTCTCCATAAACAACATGCTGCTTACATGTTAAAGCAATAGGAATCCAAATGTTATACATTACACAATACGGCTCTAAAATTGTACATTCTGCATAATGAGTACTTTAACTTTTGATACTTTGACTTAATTTAGCTGCTAATAGCCTTCTTTGACCTACTGTACCTAATATTTTTACTTAAGTTAATATTTGAATGCAGGACTTTTATTTCAAGTGGACTATTACTTTGACTTCTGTGTTAAAGGCTCAAATTCTTCTTCCAACACTGCTGCTAGTCCAGCTCTATAAAAACTAAAAAGTACACTTTAGAACTCAAAGCTATAAAAGTTTTTCCCTACCTGTAGTTGTTGTGCTAAGCTAGCCTAGGCCTATTGTTCAACTGAACAAACAAAGGTACAGTTGATTTATACAGTTTTTAGTGATACCATAACTTCTGTGTTCTGTTCCAGAAGTAAAAAAACATTATTCAAAATCCCTTTGACATTTGTAACAAAACTAATAACTTGAACTAAAGCCTTGGAACATATCATGTAAGGGAAGTAGGTTTTTAAAATGAAAATATGGAAAGTAAACCCCAGGAACATACTTTTTTTTTTTTTTTTAAAGAAAGACTTGTTTTGAATTGTTGAATGACAGACTGCATTGAGTTACAGAAGCGAGGAACAGATGATGTCAGGACTTCTTCTCACTATTAATGTTCTCATTCTCGTTTGATTTTTAAGTATAAATAAAGTGCTTTAGTTGTCCAATTGTGTCTTAATACAATACTCACATGTCCATATGTAGATTGAAAGACTTATGGGTTGCTGCCATTTTCCCTCCTGTCAATACTAGCCTTGAAGCAGTCCCTTCCTCACACAATTTCAATGTAAGAGATGAGGACAAACCCCAGTGGTGGTTCTGCGCAAAGAATAACGCTCAGGTAAAGTTAATATTCAGCAGTTAGAATTAGTCAAATCAACTTTCTATCTAGTAGAAATCTATTGGTGCTATAGTCTCTCCTTACGCAGCTCAGCAAGGAAACACTGTCCAGAGGAACACAATGAAGGAATTTAGCACCAAAAAGAGCATAATATTGAAAATACCCACTTGTTTTGCTAACTCAGACTGCTTAAAGTTCATATTACCTGGATGCATTTTTACACAGAATGTGGACTGCTGGTTCTGTGCCCCATCACTTACATTGACATCTTGTCCAGTATGGACAGGAAGACTGATTCCACAAAGGACAATATCTTTTTCAAAGCACACTCTGCACGTGAGCATTTTATCAATCTATTAAACCTATTCTGTAATGGCAAACGATCCATATGTCTGTTCATTTACCAGTTTTAGCAGGGGGAAAAAAAGAAGACATTCTACAAAGGCTTGACAGTTGCAATGGTGAGATTGTTTTTATTCTCATAAAGCAATCAATGTAGAGTGTGTGTGTGTATATATAAGATTCTTTCTATAAATATAAAGGTTCTCTTCATAGCGAATGCAAAGGAAATTACTTCAAAGCTGTGACTATTGTAGAGCCGTCAACACAATAAAAGGATTATTATGAACCGGAAGCACCGTGTGGAGGAGCATTTGACAAGAACACAAGCCGTGATGTGTGCGTGAGCCGAGCTGCACTGACAGCAGCCGCTCTGCATTTCAACACAAGGCCTCCTTTCTCCTGCAGTGGAAGACGTGCAAGCTGCCGGCTGCTCTTCAGTCCCACAGTGCAGACACGCAGCTCTGTTCACCAGGATCAAATTACTCTGCAGATCAACCCAAGTCTCTTCTCAACAATAACTGACACATTCAACTTCCAGGTTAAGAAAATGTGTCGGTAAAAATGAATCAAAAATATGTTTTGTTACAAACATTTATGATATGTGCATGCTAAACAACCTCTCCCACTATCACCTCTAGATATAACCATTTTTACAGTGCCATGTTAAAGTTTGGGTGCCCTTTAAGCTTTGAACAATGTGGAAAATCCTGTTTCAAATGAAGTTACAAAACAAAATTTGTAAAATGTTTTTCAAACCATCGGGGTGTTTTAGGTATAAATAATGAGAATAAAATAAAACAACAAATGCGGGTGCATTTATTGTTCAGTATCTGAGAACATAACCTCAACTCAAATGACCTCTTATATACTCTCAATAAAAGTGAGGGGAGTATGATCATTTACTTTACTTTTAAAACCTAAACTACCTTCACCTCAAAACTGCAGATAAGCCTCACATTCCACAATACGCCCGGGTTTTCTGAAACTGAACCCATGCTACACCCTAAAATGCATTCAAATTCTACTGATATTAGTTCTTTGCTTTTGATGGCAAAGTCAAAATAATGAGAGTTCTGAAACATGTGCAAAACCGGCAGCTGCATAAGATGTGTGAAGGTTTGATAAATATTTCTCACTAACACAATTCATCTGTGATGCTGGCTGGTTTCCTGAATCTGACCAACAATGGAAAAACCCAAAGATATCCCATGTACAATATTTAACGACCAAAAAGTAGAAAATCCTCACGGTTGGGAGTTTGGAGCCTGCAGATGTTTGGCATTCATGTTTAAGAAATAACCGAAATGATTAATTGTTTATCAGTAGTGTTTCTGATTAATTTTCTTTCAAACATCTAATCGATTATTCGACTAATCATCTTTGCTCCGCTCTGATGAAGGGCGCACCTCCATTTACAGACAGTTTTTTTATTTAGCTGAATTAACTGCATGAAAATTAATTCAGATTTTCTTATTACTTTGATGGGATAGGGGGGAAAAAATCTGATTAATGGGTAGCAAAATAAACTGCAAAAGCTCAAAGGGTTTCCAATAATTTTACATAGCACTGTATACAGAATTATTAAAAAAATGAATTGAATGTGTTTGAACACACACACACACAGAGGTCTTCTGATTGATTTTTATGCTTTCTAGCTTTGTATTTTAACAAATCAAATTGCCATTGCTGGCAGCCACTAAATACAAATTCAAGTCATTTTAGTGCTGTTCAAAGGAGCACGTCAGCATTTTTGCATGTCTAAGACCCCTGTTACATATGACTTACATCGCAGCCGTTTTACATGTTTTAAGTGTTTTCCTTCCTACCAGGCAGCCCCTGGTTTCAGTTCACTTCATTGCAGGGGAAAATGATATGTCATAAATCAGTGAACATATTATCTGCTTTAAATTTGCTGAAAGTTGTTAAATTGTTGTGTGTTATTTTTGCACGGTGACATATCAGAATATCAGAACTTTTAACAAAACGAAGCACAGCCACGATGGTCACTGTGCAGAATGACCCAACTCAAACATTTTTAAACTGTCTGTTAGTCGATTCACAAATTATAGTTCTACAAGAGGAGAACTGCTTCCTGGAAGGTAGGGAAAACACAATTCAAAAACTTCAGTATTGCCCGAGAGGACGTAAGACTGTAAAATCCATCACTTTCAGAACTAAAACATGCAAAAACTCTGGTATGGTCCTTTTTAACCTGAATTGTTATGTGTGCTTTATTTGGAAAGGAATGTTATAATTGACTGGGCCTGAGCTACAGGCCACAACCATCTGTCACGATGTTTCACATTCACAACCTGTGCACCTTTTCTTGTCCCAGACTGCTGAAGTTTCCCTTCAGACCCAGGCAACTGCTGCTCAACTGTATAACAGACACAAACTACAGCTGGTTAATCAGGATAAGAGGGAGCCACGAGGAAGCACTTGGGTTTCACGGGACTCTGCCTAGAATAGCCCCATGGCTCAGAGGCAGTTCACTGATCAAAGACACAAACACTCCATGTGAAATACTCCCAGTGGTGTCCACAGTAAGTCAGGTCATGAGACTTCAGGATCCTTAATGGTCAGCTGGCTCTTTGTGATGAATAAGTACAATTCCATTATGTCCGAAGCATGAAAAAAGTTTGTTTTTTTAAAAAAAAGAAATCATTTTTAAATTTTTAAATACAAATATATACTTACAAAAATCTCACAAATGTATATGTACATTAGAAAAAAAAACATACCAAGTGTCTCCTGTAAGTCCGAGAAAAATCAAAAGGAAATAATAAAGAGGATTATCATTCAGTTTGTCACTGTGCAGTCTGTGAGAGGGATGAGGTTAAACCACATTACACTGTGGTCTCACCCTGTTTACTGTTGGCCAGTCTCGTGTAAAACCTCCTCCAGGAGTTGAGGGTCTTCCCAGACCAGATCCAAAAGCCGGAGGTGATGCCCACAATGAGCGTCATGAGATACTTTATCATGAAGACGGTGAAGTCGGGACTCATGCTGGGGTGGTTCTGGATGGGACACGGCACAGCGTACGTCTTACACGTCTGGCTGATCCACGTCCTCTCCCACTGCTCTCTGAAGGCCTGCTCGTAGAAGTAGCAGGCGATGACGATGGTGGCCGGCACGGTGTACAGTACGCTGAAGATCCCTATCCGCACCATCAGCTTCTCCAGCTTCTCCGTCTTGGTGCCGTCGTGCTTCATGATGGTCCGAATGCGAAACAGGGACACGAAGCCCGCCAGGAGGAACGAGGTTCCGATGAATAGGTAAACAAACAGCGGAGCCAGGACGAAGCCCCGCAGGGCGTCCACGCTGTTGATGCCCACAAAGCAAACCCCGCTCAACACGTCTCCATCCACCTGCCCCACAGCTAGGATGGTAATGGTCTTGATGGCGGGCACGGCCCACGCTGCCAGGTGGAAGTACTGGGAGTTGGCCTCGATGGCCTCGTGGCCCCATTTCATCCCTGCAGCCAGGAACCAGGTGAGAGCCAGGATGACCCACCAGATTGAGCTGGCCATGCTGAAGAAGTACAGCATCATGAAGAGGATGGTGCACCCTTCCTTTTTAGTGCCCTGCACCACAGTCCTTATTTCATTATCAAACCTGTCATTGCACACCACCTTGTCCTCCAGTAAAAACCCGGCGATGTACGCGATGGACACCATGGTGTAGCAGCCAGAGAGGAAAACAATGGGCCGCTCTGGGTAGCTGAAGCGCTTCATGTCCACCAGGTATGTCAGCACGGTGAATAAAGTGGAAGCACAACACAGTACTGACCAGATGCCGATCCATATCCTCGCGAATTTGAGCTCCTCCTCGCTGAAGTACATCATCCCGTGAGATCGCTTAGGCTCGCACGGAGCGCCGCAGTTCTCCTGCCCGAGGAAGCGGTAGTTCAGGTAGGGAGGCACCCTGAGCGAGGCCGGGCACCTGAACTGGCCGTTCATGGGGTCGGAAAGTGTGCGCTCGGTGGGGTACGGGCCGGGGCTGTCCGGCTCCGTGCGGTCCGACATGTTTTGCCCGACGCACAGCTCCCCGGCGCCGTGGACCGGGAAGGACTCGCACGCGAGGGTGTCTGGCCACTGGAAGCCGAACTTGTTCATGAGCGCCTCGCAGCCCTGCCGCGCGCGCTCGCACAGAGAGCGGCACGGGGGCAGCGCCTGCTCCAGCACCGTGCAGACGGGCGCATACATGGAGCAGAGGAAGAACTTTAAATCCGGAGAGCACTGGACTTTCACCAGCGGGTAGAACTGGTGGACCTCCAGCCCCGCGTCCTCCTGGTTGGTGTGACCGAGCAAGTTTGGCATGATAGTCTCGTTGTACGCGATGTCCGTACACAGCGGAATGGAGATCGGCTGGCAAAATCCGTGCTCCGGTATAGACATTCCTCGCTCACCGCCGCCGTATTGCCCGTTTACTCGAAAAATCCCCACGTTCAGGAACAGAATGAAAAACAATATAGTCAAAACCGCACGAAGGAGTCTGTTAACCATGGTGATCCGCCGCGTACTTTCTTTTTGTTGCTGAACTAACTTGCGTAAACGTTACCTCTCCGGGCAGCACAGTAACTGGTACTTCCTTGAAGGCTCTTTGTTGGCGTTTTCTTTGCGAGGTAAGAGCAGCTTCTTCGGAATTTCCTCTGCTCCGAGTTCTCACAGCTCCGAGGTGGCACGAGAGTGTGGGGAACGATCCCCAGATTTTAATAACAAACTCGGCTTCTCCGGCTGAAATTCCAAAACTTAAACGTACTCCTCCAGGAAAGACCTGCTCCTGTCTCCAGTCTGCCCGACGAGGCGTCACTCTGCCGTTCAAACCTGTTCTGCGCTCCCTCACTCTCGTTCCCCTCATTGTCAAGCGCACCGCGATCCAACGGCGCTTCCGGTATAAACCTTCAAAATAATAGTGCCAAATAGAGCGTTATACTGAATAGTTTGGAAAGCTCAAATCCTTCATGGCTATGCGCATCTTTATTAGATGTTATGAATCCTTTTCAGTAGCGTGTGACGTAGCCTGTTTGCATTTATGTAACATACATCTGTATCTCATGTTTTAACAATTGTTTACATGCCAACTTACTTTTAATCTGATACATTTACCTGGTTAAAGAAAGAGAAACATACAATTCATAGTTATCAATGACTGTGTAGAGTTTTTAACGAGCTTTAAAGTGCAGCTGTAGTATAAAGTTTGTGAAAATGATAAGATGAAAGTTAAAAATCATATATGATTTTGAAGTTGTCTTAGAAAAGAAAAATGTGTTGAAACAGAAATACAATTAAAATGACTTACAATTAAAACGAGTAAATACTTTAGGTCAGTAAAGACAAATATTAAAAAGAGCAATAGGTGATTTCAGCATCTTCCTCCTCTAAAATACATTAGGTTACACTACATATAAATAGCTGTCAAGACATAAGAAACATGAAAATCCATTAATCCATCGTCAACCGCTTATGTACATGGTCGCGGGGAGAAACATGAAAATATACAATGAAAATTTAGCTACTTATCAGCTTGATCAGTATCTCACTCTCTGTACAATAAATGGCGTATGGACTATCTCCAGTCCGCTTAACTAGCCCACAGCTGCACTTATACACTTCCTGTTTACATCTGTCTTACATTGACTGGCTTTACATCACGTCTCTCTCTCTCTCTCTCTCTCTCTCACTCACTCACTCACTCACTCACTCACTCACTCACTCACACTCACACACATACACACACACACACACACGTTCATTGTATCATACAGCATACAGGAATAAACAGAAACTAGTGGAGTCCTGGACAAAATACTCCCAAAACGCTGTAGGCATGGTTTGCAATAGTTGGGTGTGAAACCTTTTAGTGATTTGTGGTACATTAAGAGCCACTACTATGCTTTAATATAAAACTAACAATAAATCACTAGCACTAGAAAATGTTGATAAATATTCCTAGGTATCCTCCATCTGTCTGTGTGGTATTCTTTTGCTCTGTTGTTGTGGAATCGTTGTTTAATCCAACCTTAATTACTGTTCTGGTATTAACCAATACCAACATGTTCCACTTGACTTTCTCTGTGTGTTAAGCTGCCATTTAAACATAAACATGGTAGGCTATAACAAGCCCAAGTGTGTTCTTTAAATTTTCGCTGGAATAAATGCTTCCACCCATAATCCACTCCACACATAGAGCACAATGCTGAATTGAATGTTTAATTTGTATCTGTGGCAGGCAGCAGTGTCTATAATTATCTGTCATCAGTTCCTTTGCTGCCAAACCTTTTTTTTTTTCTTACAGGCCTAAGACCAGCTCGCCTATGGTTGCAAGAAAATGTATTGTTTCTGTTATTTTGAGATCACAAGTTAATTATTTCATGATCTAGGGATAACAAAAGTGGCTTTCTTCTAATAATTGAATAATAATCTTGAAACAATAAAAAGCTGTTGTCTTTATCCCGTTATCTCGAGAAAAACGACCAGTTGCTTAGATTCCAAGATAAGCTGTAAGAAAAGGTCTGAGATAACAAGATATTTAAATTGTGATTTGAAGATTAACGTGACTACAAAAATGTTGGCAACCACGGTCACGAGGGCTATGACAGGTGAAGTTCTGGCCGCAAAGAACGCTGCCTGCATCAGGTGTGCATTAAACTTAACCTTAGTCATTAGTCGTTATCTTACTTTGTCTTTAATTTAAAGCTGCTTTAATCAAATATGAACATTACAAATGGATCAAATAACTACCTGTGTGGGAAATGGGACGCTATGACGAACCCAAAGAGAATTATCACTCAACTATCTTTCCCATCAGCTCACTGTTGTGGTGTTATGGCCCACACTTCCATTGTTTGGTTCAGTCTCATTGCCGTCATCAGCACTGTTTCCATAACATTGTATGGCAGCAGCTACGGCTCCCAGGAGTGGCTGGAGACCAAAGCAAAGCTGAAGGGAGAGTGAATATTGGACTTGCATTCAACAAATGCCCAGACATGGACATGCATAAAAATAATAAATGAATGACAATGCTTCTCTGTGTCTGCTGGTTGTAAATAAGTAAATGGTTTGCTAACACATTTACTATATCATCTCTAATGGTTCCACACAGCATTGTGTATACAGCTCGTTCCTGCTGCCCTCAGATAGCCACATCAGGGCATTCTTTTGAAGATTTCTTTACTTGTTTACATAAAGATAACTTGATTTCTTCTCATCTGACTGATGTTTCAAAACGTGTGTGTATATCAAAATCAGGGATTGTATATCTAAGGTTGAAGGAAAGCTGTATTTTGGCTTTCTTTTCTTGATGTATTCAAGATTGTTGGTCTGCGTCCATCTGTGTCTACTTATGTTTTAATCATTTCCCTTGAAACTGAAATTGTCCAACTCCTCACGGGGTTAACAATGAAGTGAATTTTAATCTACTCCGCTGGAATCAAGCATGCTTGATACATTGCATTCCTGCCCATTGCGCAGACAGAGTGCAGTTTGAGAGTATGTTTGTGAAATCTCAAATAGATGAGACATAGCTCCCGGTAATCAGCCCTGTTTATTACTAAGCATTGAAACACCAGCCGAAGGTGGAAAAAATACATATGAACCCTAATGTTGACAAGATGAGAGCAAGGCTATCTAACTGACACTGTCGTCTGTCTGTCTGCCTGTTAGCAGGAGACACTGACGTAGGAATGCTAGAGCTGGGCTGTACAGAGGAGGGAGGGATAAGAACTGCAACCAAACTTGTGCGTTACCAGAATGTGTTGGTACCATTGTCTCTAGGTTCTGATGATATGTGACATGAGATGATCTGTTGAGTTTATGGACATAATATGAGACAAAAAAAACACTGTATAATGCATTTACGTGAAATATTCCTTACACACAACAGTAATCCATAATCACAAAATAAGTCATGTTGAATCTTTCAAACTTTCTGACTGTTATGTCTGCTTTCTAAAAACCCCAGTGCTGTTCAGCCCTCGCTGTTCTGCATTTGCTACAGCTGCGTGCTGTTTTCGCATGCAAAAACACTGGTATTGTCCTGTTAAATTGTTCTATGTAGCATTCTGTTAGACCCCTGTAGGAAAGGAATATGTAACAAAAGTACTAGCTAGTCTAAGAACACACCCGGTCTGTCCTTAGGGGAGCTGGTAATCAAGGCAGGGCCCTTGTCTTTGTGAAAATGATGTATCAGAAATTGAACTAGGAACAGGGGAAAAGGAAAGAACACGTAACGTTGTAATGCAGTCACAGGCACTCGATAGAAAGCAGATTCAAAGTCACATCTGAAGCATTAATAAATTTTATTTCAGGTAAAACATTAAACAACATTTACAGAAGGACATTACATCTTCCATAATAACATTACATACAGGTCGTAACAAATAATGCAACAGCTATTCTACTGTATACTATATTGTTTCACTTAATAAAGTGTTTGACGACACTTCTGTTTTTCCAAATCACTTGTGAAAATGATGTATTTTCAGTGCAGCATACAAAAAGAAAACAAAAAATGCAAGAGAAGCTTTATTGAAAAAAGTTGCAAACACAGAATCATTGTTCAGCACAGCAAGGATGCACGTTAAATCCAACCTATATGTATTTCCTACCAATACCACTTCTGTCCACACGATAAATGCCAAAAAAAATAGATGCCTTATATTTATATTCATAATATATGTATAATCATATATGATATCTCTTTGAAAGCATTTAAGGGGACATTTGCAACCCTGTATACAAACTAGTAGAAGCATCAATGTTTCATTTCATAGGTGTGTCAGCGCCTTATCAATTTCCACCTTTGACATTTCTATTGATATTATTTCTAATTTTTCTTGTCACAGTGCTAAATGTGCAATACCACCTAGTCTTTCCTTGTCTGGACTTTATTGAGATATATTGAAGAACATTCAAGTTTGAACAGAGTGCTCTCAGGAACTCTGCCCACACAGGACTCAAAAATATAAGATTTTGTACAAGACTGCAGGCTGCCAAAGCTCCACAGAAGTAAGAGCGTTAAGGGGGAAAGGAAGCAATGTGTGCCACACCAAAAGTGTGCACAAGGAGAAACATCCCAAAATAATTATTCAGCTGCTAATACTGCCTGCAATCCCTTAAAGCCACATGAGGCTGGGCTATCTTAGCACAGCTCGATGGTATTAACCCTCTTCTGTCACGCCGCTTTACTGGCATTACCCACCCCCTCTCCTCCCCTTTTTTCCGCTGCACAATCACAGCCCGGGGATGACACTGAAAAGCCGCAAGATAACTTCAAGTACAGCATTTCCACGAGCTCTCCTCAATCTGTGGTAAAGATTCAAAATGAGGGACGAGATTTACATTTGTAAGGATGGGTAGTTTGCTTTCCGTCAGGCAAAGCAAGGAGATAGATATATATATATATATATATATATATATATATATATATATATATATAGATATATATATATATATCATTAGGGCAAAGCAAGTGCATAAATGTGACCATACAGGCTGGAATGTGGGGCAAACTGACTTTTCTTTAAAGTGCATTTTCAAAACGCTACTGGGGAGAGTCTAGCCCATAATTATTTACTTTGCCTCTACTACCCTCTATGGTCGAAGAAGCTGGACTGTCACGGTAAAATGTCTAAGCGCTTTAAGGCTCCAATTCATTCTCTTACTTGCTTTTCTTCCTTTAAAAGGACAGATTCATATATTTTCAAGTCCACCTTAATTCAGTACTCACATGTATGTTGAAAGAGTTATGGATTGCTGTAATCATCCCTCCTCACTACACTGGTTGTGCAGTGATTCCCTCGTCAAGTGACTACACAAATAAGGAAAACAAAATTCACATCCCTTGTTCTTTGCAAAAGTTCAGTCAAAACTAATATTTCCATCCAAATGTAGCACAACTTTGAACCTGATTTCCAGAAAATCCACACAAGAAAGTTTAAATTAACGTGCATTTCCAGCCACTACTGTTATGTAAAGTTTAGGAGTTGCAAGTATCAAAATAAACAATTGGCACTAATTCTCCAGTCTAATACCATTAATTAATGTCAACCTCAAACTAACAACATCATGTGTAAAACGTGATGGAAATGTATGTTTGTTTCTTCATCACTCCACACAGCTCTGATGTTCTTGTCTGCTGGCATCTTTTGTCTCTGCAGTGGAGCTAAAGCTTCAGCACGGCATGATTTATTTGTCTTTTTCTATTGCACTTGGTCACATTTTGTTTTTGTTGATACATTTGACGTACCTTTTTGCACCATTTTGACTTATTAACAAGTAACAAGTGTAACTAAAGGCTAATTAGGTGTTTTTTGACCACTAGACGACAGAAAAACCACAAAGAACATCTCATCGCGGACCTCTGATCAACATATGTTTTTATGGCTAACAGGTTAGCAAGCGACTATCGGCTTACATCTCCAGCAACAGAACAACATGGCCCATCCCAGCCATCTGATAAATAGAAGGCCAATATTGCTTGTCATTTAGGCTCTGGTTTGGTCCACCTTCTCTTTAGAAAAATATCTATCAATAAACGTAAACGCGGCCGGCCCAACTAAGGTAACAACTTGATTCTGCTAATTCAAGACTGCTGAAGCGTCATATTATAGCCGAATTTTGGAATACATTTTGGCGCTGAACCATTTCTTACACTGTAGTCACTCTATGAAAGTATCACTTCATGGTCTTAATGGAGAAGAGGAATGATTACAATGTGTGAGTGTTGCATTAAGATAGACATGAAAAAATCCAAAACAACCCCCCCCCCCCCCCAAAAAAAAAATTACAACAAAAAACACTGCTTCCCACAAACTCTTTGCAGGTTAAAAACCCTATTCTTAAATGTGACAGACCATCTGGAGGGGGACATGGAGGGGCTGCAGGTTTATACTGTACTGTAGCTGATAGGACTAGATGGGTGTGGGAAGTTTATCCTAGCAGGCAAGACATCTATATTGTAAATATGAGTGCGAGTGTGTGTGTGTGTTTAAGAGGCAGACATGATAAATATCCACAGTTTCCAATTCTTCATGATGTCACATTTGCAGCCTCATCTCTTCGGTTAATCAACAGTGCAGGGCCAATATTATTGTTTCAGTTGATTTCAAACCGATTGAAATCTAAGAGGAAGCCATTGTATTGATAGTACTTCACAATTGTCACCAAACGTCTAAACTGTAATAATATTCAGATAATTTCACACAAAACATCAAAAGAAAGAGCAAAATGCAGTATCAACATCTTTGCAGATGATACTGTTATACAGCTGACCTTTGTCACGGTGTCATAAAAAGTTCCAAAACATTTAGAACATGTTGAGGGGCACACAAATGGGGGACGTCCATGCATGAGAGCACAAGTTGGTGGTGAAGGGACTCATAGATCATGAGCACCTACATTTCACATACTGCACACACACTATCACACACCGCAAAGGACTCACTCCATTCACTTGCTTAATTTGTCTGATAAGGAAAGCTCCAAATAAGTCTTCACATTTGACTCATGAACTGAACAAACAGAATATTGCCGATCCTTTGATAATATTAGATAAAGTGAAAGGGAGGATTGTCGTGGGCCAGATCAAACAATAAGCCACACAGCCTATTGGTGTTCTACCTTTTTTTGTACATTAGCTCATATGCAAGGATGGAAGCACCAATGCTTAGCTATTGCCCATGTTTTTATACACTCATGCACACTAGCACACATACAAATCTCTATCAGACACACACACTTACAGTTTTTGTCAATTACGGTATTGCGTACTGTATATTCTAACACACACTGGTTCGTGCTCTCCCTGTTGTTATGTGTTATGTTACGTGTGCACCGTCAACATCTCATCATCAGCAGATATTTTTTATGTTAGAGCGGCATTTCAGCTGCAACACAAAACTCATATCAGGCAGGTCTGGTTACATGGAGGTCCATTGGAAACATTAAGAATCCTTATTACAAGTATTCTACAACCAGGGTCTTACTTTTGCAGTTTTGGCCATCATTCTTAAGGGTTATGATAACAGTTTACTCGCAAAATTTTATTTCGCAATGCAAATATTGAGTCCGCTATAATACTCTATTACATTGCAAATATTATAACAGTCTAAACTAAATTATTTTGAAGAAAAAAACAAAGGCAAATGTGAGCATTATTAGCTTATGGATGTATTATGATGGCGCTCTGTGCATGTGCCAAAATATTTTATCTCTTTAGTACGTACCAGCCTTAACTTGCCTCAACTTTTATCTATTAGTAATTAATGCACACGGTTTTACAATGAAGATCTCAGCAATGCTATTTGTGAGTGAAAAATTCTGATAAATGATAGCCAAAAACTATAAAAATAAGGCTCTGAAAAATGCATGCCCTTTGAACATGTGGAAATGTGCAACCTTAACCCACCCAGGCCGGCAAATGAGGAGAGAAATACAACTGCTCACCTCCTGTTTCCTACTTCCTACTATATGTGCGCTTTAGTGTTTAAATCAGACCAAAATGGTGAGTTACCACAGTTAGTCAGCTAACAAGTTTACATTATGATAGCACAAAATCAGCTACATGTACCATTAATTAAATAATAATTTCAACCTTTAAAATAGATGCAAGTTAACCACGTCTTAACTGCAGAGTCAGGAGAGTTGTACATTTAACATAAAAGTAGCTGTCAAAGAACCACGGACCTCCAATATGGCTACCAGAGGATGTGTTACAGCACCTGAAAGCCATGGCTTGAGACTAACTGCGTCCTGTCATCCTGGGGATGAAAATGTGTTTGGGACAAAGACAAATATTCTGTAGGACGCCTCTAGGACGAAAGGGATCGTGTGTGTGTGTGTGTTTATTTATTACGATCACTTAGCAAATGATAAACTAAACCGACCGAGTGCTGACTACAACGGAGGCCGTCTTCTCATGCTGTTACGAAAGTCATGCCGGATTCACACAGGAGGCTGGCTGCTCACCTGTTCCCGCGGTACAGGTCCATTGATTCTCTCAGTGACAAACAGCTTGCTGATCTCTCAATTGCACAGTGTAGGCTAGCGTTAAGCGCTACACACCAATCTTCTCACGCAGTGAAAAACAAATCTATATTGTGAAAACATCGACTAGCAGACTTGCGGGTAGAGTTTTGCATTAAACATCTATAACCTGAAGCACAATCTGGCTCTGTTTGGGACTGTGAGCGGCAGAAGTCAATATGAGGATTTGCGCTGAGATGTCTGCGTGATTGGCAGTGTTAGTTTTGTTTTTTACCTCCGACGAAGTGCAGTGCACTTGTTTCATTCAGTAGAGTCTGAAGGGGAGCAGAGTATAGGTCAGGTAGACCTTTTAAAAATATTGTGAATTCTCATTAAATAATGATGTTAGTCATTATTACGATTTTCTTTTACATTTAAGAGAACAAAGATATGTGAGATTCTGAATATGCAGAATGCTTTGAACATGAGCAGAAAACTTGCTGAAACAATGTCCAGGAGTTTATAACTGAATTGAAATTAAATAATTTATCATCGAGGTAAAAAGGTGTCCCGACAGTTAACTTACATTAACTTCAGGACGATTCAAATTGTTTTTCAGGACGGTTCAGGGACGGAGGTGAAAAAAGTTAGTCTGGAGCCCTGCTTCCACTTTTGATATTATTGTTGTCTGCGGTTCCACAAATTATAGTTGAACCTGGTTAAAAAGAAATGAAAGTCTTTAGGACAATTTTTTCCTTCTGAACTGAGAGCATTGTTTTTGTTTTATAGATACAGATTTGCTTGTATGCATGGCTCCAGTATGTGTTTGTTGAGTTATGTGTCTTTGCAAGAGCAGTGTGGTGGTGAGAAGACGAAACAATATTAAAACTGTCCATTATATAGTTTCTAGATGAGTATATCATACATACAAATATACATTCTTAAATAGGAGGCTAGTTACAAACACAAAACACAATATGTACCAATAGTAAAGTCCTTTTGTTTATACTGTGACAATGATATATGAGTTATTGGAACATTATAAAAAGTAAACAAATGATAGCCTGAAATCTTAGGTACCTTTCATAATGCACACATGCATTCATAACTATACTCAATGCTCACTCTCTTTCTCATGTACACACACACACGCACACGCGCACATATTGTGAAGGTAATAAATAAAGAGAACTGGGGCTCTTTCATTCGTCTGGATCCTCCATCTCAGCATCTTGTCTTCATCTTGTTTTTTTTTTTTTTTACAGAACAGCCACCTGAAACACAGAGACATAACACACATTCTGTCAGTAACACAGTCCTGACAATTGACATTCTAAAAAATACCAAACAAATGTCACATTTTTATGTTCCCTTGTTGCATAGAAATCAATAGTCAGTTGACACAGTAATGAGCGCATGGGTCAAAGTTTATTAGATGTCCTGTCATGTTTGAAGGTAACACCGTGAGTGCTTGTTGGATTGAGCAAGTGATCAACTGTCCCATTTACTCTTTAGTGAAATGATTTTGTGAGTCATGACCAAAACTGAAAATCTCAGTTAATGAGTCATTTTATGATGTACTGAAACAGGATTATACTGCTGCTATTAACGAGTTCTCCAGATTTTTGATGTTCTTACTCAAGTCTGGTCTCGTCTCGAGACACTTTCTTTCAGTTGACTTGTCCTTTTTGGAAATTGTGGTCTTGCCTTTGCTTACATGCTTTCTTTCCAGATGTTAGATGAGAAGATTGATCTGTCGTCTTTCTGTGACTAGCTTAGCAGAAAGGTTGGAGGGTGGGGTAAACAGCCTTGCTGACTCCAATGTGAAAACAAAGAGTTCACTTCTAAAGCTTATTAATCAATATGCATGCCTTGAGCATTTTGTAGGCCTTCAATTAAATGGTTTAGCTCCTATTTAACAAATAGGAGTTTCTCTGTCACGAATTCACCAGGACTTCTCATCATCTGCTCCTCTCTATTGCGGGGTGCCCCAGGGTTCAATTCTTGGCCCCATCCTGTTCTCTTTATATATGTTGCCGTTAGGGGCTATAATAGACAAGCAGAACCTGTCATTTCATTGTTATGCAGATGACCTGCAAATTTATCTGCCTATGAAACCTAATGAGTGTTGCACTAAACTGCCTAAACTGAGTGTATTATCTTAAGTACTAAATGCCATGTCAAACAATCCAGCTTTAAGTCTGGGAGCTTTGACTTAATGCGCCAAGCAAATATAATAAGCAAATATTTGGGTGTGACATTCGATTGCAGCATGAAATTTGACAAACAGATTAGCAATGTTTTCAGAACGAGCTTATTCCAACTTCGTCGACTGGCTAAAGTAAAGCCTTTTCTTAACAGGCAAGATCTAGAAAAGTCTATTCACACTTTTTATTAGTTTAAGGCTAGATTAGTGCAATGTCAAACATCCATCTCGCGTCTTCAACTTGTGCAAAATGCTGCTGCCCACTTTTTAACAAATACATCCAGAAGTGCACACATCACTCCTGTTCTATTTACACTACACTGGCTTCACTACGTGCCTATTCAGAGACCAAAACTTGTGCTCTGCAACCATATCTGGCAAACTGCGCTGTAGGCAGTGACACAGCAGTGAAGTTCTGGGCGGATGGATAAATTGTTAATCAAGAAATGATTATTGACTTGGCCTTTCATCTTCTTCTTTACATGCTTTGAAATTGGGAGTTTGGCTGCTGAATCTTTTAAACAACATTCCTGGAGGTTCAGCAGTGATGACATCGATGACCCCTGTGGTGGATAATGTCACAGAAGGCCTACTCCGAATCTCACTCCAAATTAATGTAAAAAATGTGGCAGCCCTGCAAATGAGACCATTAACTCATTACCGTAATTAGATTTTATTTTCCTGACTTGGTCTTGGCTACATTTTGTATTCGGTATTGACATAAACTCCACTTTGCTTAGTCCTGGTTCACGTATAAAACTTCAGTGTTAACTAAAAGTACAGCACTTCCAGAGTATGTTATCTTTATGGCACAGCACCATTCCAACAAATGTCAACCATGAAGAGTAAACACTGAGACATGGAGATGAAGACAAAGACAGAATGGAGGATTTAAGGGGGTTGAAGAGGAGGAGGAAGTGGAAGATGACCAGGAGGGAGTAGAGGATGAAGAGGAGGAGAAAGAGGGATAAAAGGCAAGTACTGGAGGATGCCAAGGAAGAGGGAGTAGAGGATTGGGAGGTGGAGAGAGTACATGATAAGGAGGTGGAGAGGATGAGGAGAGATAAAGCAGAGAAAAAGGAGGAGGAGAAAAGGATGAAGATGAGGAGGGAGCTATGGACTACTTAATTATTCATTGCCTCCGTCAGGTCCCTCTCTACCTAGACTTTACTCTTTACCACCTCATATGCTCTTCCTTTCTCCCTTCCCCTCTCTCTACCCTGTCTCGCTATGTCGTCCGCCCAGCCTTTTGTAGTCAGTTCCCAGAGGAAGAAGACTTTTATTCACCAGGAATCTCAAATGTTGGATGACTGCCTTGTTTATCTGCTGCTCCTGTAGCGTTCCGGTTCTAAAAATACATACATTATGTGTCTGTGCACCTGCATGTACATGTATTTCTGGACTGAAAGGACAGTAGATCCATGTGCATACACAAATGTATTTAGGGATATGTACTTTAAGTACTATAAACTGAAAAATTAAAGGTTAGAAAAGTTTTAATATTTTACACAGGGCTCCTCTACAAGACAGGACCCATGCAGGAGCAACCTTAGTACCCTTGCAATTTATATAGTTCCTTAGTGGTGCATAATACCACACATAATTGTAATAAAACTAATTTCCACACAACTGTATCCCGTCTGGGTCTGGAGCACAAGGGCAGCTTTGTGAGGTTGGTATTCTAGCTTTAACTGCAAGTCTCTTGAAGTATAAAACTACCTTGAATGAACATTTATCTTCTTCATGATGTATGAATTTCCTGTTAAAACAGGATGTGTGGAGGAATCATTCTAAAATTTTAACCAGTGGGATGACCAACAAAAAGAAGTGAGGAGTGAGGGGAATGTTAAGCTGCTTAAGAAAGGTTATTGCAAAGTGTGATGTATAAAATATAATAAAGAAGGAGGTTAATGGTACCATTTACATGCTATCATCTTCATTTAACACATTTATTCCTTCATTTTCTGATGTCATTTTTATTTCTACCCAGTTATCATTAACTTTGTTTTGGTATTCAGTGTGTCTTTATGGCCCTGTGCACCCACACAGGTGTTTTCAGTTATTCTGGCTGCATAGTCCTCTGCTTAGGTTGAAGGCAGGTGGAATTACGTAATGTTGCCAGGCCTCATGTACTATTATGAACGATAAAGGTGTAATTTCTCCTTCCCTAACACACAGACCAAAGCCAACAGAGAGAGAGATGCCAGTAGTTCTGTGAAGATGTCTGCTCAGCCAAAATAATTAAAATCTCCAGTGTGGTTTACCATGACTGCAGGGCCTTTAAAACCAGTTCCAGGTCTGAACAAATCTTACAATTGTCTTCTCTGCACATGCAGAGCCCGGTAAAAAAATAGAAATTGTATTTTCAATGCATCTCCATTTTGTTGTCCAAAACCAGGAAGATGGCCATTTTAATAAGTGATTGTTTTGAATTTGTCTTGTTGTTTGTAGTTACATTGTCCTTGTTTTTCCTTTCTAGATGCAGAAGACCTAAACTAATGGAGTTTTTCATGTAAAAACAGTTAAAAGCCACCGCATCAACTGTGAAGGTCACGGTCACTGAAGCACTGTACCTCTGTGTGTGAGCAGATACAGTGTATCCTCACTTCACTGTCATCCACTCTATAAACCAACAAGGAATTCATTGTCTTAAGGGGAGCTGATGTACTAGGAACAGATGTAGGCTTCGCTCTCTTGGGATCAAAGAGCACCAAGTAGGTGTGTGTGTCTGTGTGTGTGTGAGTGGGTGTTTGTGCGTGTCAGGGGGTTCCACTTGGGAAGCAGATGGAGCTGGTGGGTGGGTTTTGTGGGGAGGATTTAGCAGGCGTGGCCAGCTGCTGGCTGTCCTTTAATAGAGATAGTCTCCCCCCCCAAAACGAAATCCTTAAAATGCTCTGTGTTGGGACAGACAGATACACGACAAAAGAAAGAGGAGCAAATGGAAAAGGGGGGAAATGCAGAGAGAAACAAAACCACTATCAGAAGCAGCAAGTTACACTGCTCTGCATTTTTGAAACGTGGAAGAGATAGCAATAGTTTTGAATAAAACCACTGTTATTCAGTTATACACTGGTACTGCCTGAAAGCAAAACTTTCTGCACGTACAAATTCCCCAGTCAGGCATAGTTATGTAGCAATTACATATACTGCTAAATATTTGTTCAAAATCCTGTCTTGATAAAAACACAACTTTTTTAGGGTTCTCAGTATGTCTGCAAATGTGTGTTTGATGTCTGATTTTGAAAATACTGATTCAATGAGGAGATCCTTTCAGGAGTTAGGTCAGGTGTTTTGGAGCATGCTTTATTCATTTAGCTTTCCTTGCTTATTAGCGATTTCTGCACGATTGTGTCTTCAGCACTGGTCTTTCTGCTGAACCTGTACAGGAGTTTGTGAATAAAGAGAACACAATGTGTGCAGGTATAAGGGCTCAAATTAAGGTCTCTAAATGTGACCAAAGGTGCAGCGCAGGGTTTAGTTCTGGGGCCAATTCTTTTTAACCACTTCGTAATAGTGTTGCTTTGTATGTTTGTGTGTGTTTATGTTCCACACACAATCAACAATTCATATACCAATGTCTTACAACGACTAAATTAATAATATTGTGATATTCAGTGTGATCAATTTTATGAACGTATTTATCAATTTTATGAATTTATTTTTAGTATTTATATCTATGGCAATCTTTAGCAATGTCGGTCAGTTGTGCCACCACTTTGGTCACCAACACCTATTGGATGGATCGTCATGAAATTTTGTACAGACATGCATGGTCCCCAGAGTCCTATTGACTTTGGTGATCTTGACTTTACCTCTAGAGCCACCATGAGGTTGGTGATTCAGGGTAAATATTTCAATAAATGTTTACAATGGAAGAATGAAGTTGTTCATGGCTCTGATGGCTGATCCAACAGCTCTCTGCTCTTTGTGGGGCAGGTGAAAGTTCAAAAAACAGGATCCAGGAAATCTTGCTTGATATTAAATGGTGCAGACAACCATGGGAAAAAACAAGGCACCCCATCTTCAAGTAAAATAATAAAATAAATGTATTCTCCGAGCATATAGGCAAACAGGCCAATGAACAGGCCAATGTGTATCTACTACTATGGATTGCCATGAAATCTGCTGCAGATATTTGAGGTCCCTAGAGGATCAATTCTAATGACACCTGCCATCGTGAAGTCCCATCGGCCTCAGCTGTAGTTTTTGTTTAGTGCTAATTAGCAAATGTTAACAATCCAACATGCTAAACCAGGGGTTCCTAGCCTTTCTGGCAGTCCGACCCCTTTTTGAGGTTGAAAATATTTCGCGAACCTCCCCCCGGATCAGACAGAATGTACTTTTTGCAGTGAGAGACCTCGTGTTTTGGCCACCTGCTGCGCCTTGCGTTTTCAAAAGAGCGCTCTGGGCAGAAAAGTGCCCAACCTTATTCGCGTTTTTTTTTCCATTGTCCAATCTAATGAATCAGTTGTGCTGACGGAAGCTTACAGTTGCTTGGATTGTCCGGAGACTGTAACAAACTGTCACTGTCCCCGACTCATCCTAAAATAAGCCTTAAACTGACCATCATTAAGATGAACTGGTAGGCTAATATCAGGATCTCCCTTTCCCTGTCTCCTGCGTGTTTGTAGGCTACACCTTTCACACTCAAACAGTGCCAGAGCAGGTGCCTTCCGTTTGTCTATTTTATTAATAGCATATGTTTTTAACAACAAAAGACAGACCTGTGAGTTGTGATCAAGTTTCTGATAATATGACAGTTATTAGCAGCAAACCAAAAATTACAGATCGCTGGCGCTATAATCTTTGATTAGACCGACAGGACAGTGGTTGCCTAGCAACATGTTAAAACCGCAGCGCTTTGCTCTATTCTAAATTCAACCAAAAAAAGGACATTGCTGTGCGCCTCGCGCTTTCGAACCTGCAAAGCGCCCAGGGGGGTCCCGACCCCCAGGTTAAGAACCACTGTGCTAAACTAAGGAGGTGAACATGGTAAACATTATATTTTCTAAACATCAGCATGCAACCGATTACACTTTTCTACCCTCTTCACACAACAAAAATGATCGACAGAAGTCCTAACTATGCATTTGCACAGCCAGAAAATTTTTTTTATCAGTTCATAACAACAAACAATTTTTTTTTTTTCCTGACCATTTCTCTTGAGCTAAAAAAACAACTTTTTTTCTCTACTGAAATGCAGAATCCTACCATGTTCTGTTTCAAATCATCTCTTAATTCTCAGGTTTCCTCTCCCAAACACACAACTTTCGTCCCTGATTTCTGATCGATCAAAGAGCTGTCACCATCACAGGAGAACCTTTATAAGTCCCAGGTGGGCAGCAAGGAGGCTGACATTGAGACATGGCTTTACATGCACTTCAGTAACCTGGATATTGCTGGCTTTCTGCTGTAACCTGATTTCTGAGCGATGTAAACAATATGTCGGAGTTTCACCCATGTGCCGCATGACTCTACACTGTTTCTCAAACCACCTTAGTGAATCACACTGACAGACTCGCACCCCCTCCTCCCATCCACCCATGCCCCTGAAGCCCAGGGGTCATGACATCTGACCCCTCTCCCTGAAGGGAGGTCCCGTTATGTCTGATATTGTTCAATGAACTGAGTCAGACGGCCCTAAAATGTCACTCACTGAACACCCCGAGCTGGGAAGGTGCTAATGGTTTAATAAGCTGCTTTATTATGGCTCCATATGTGTGTGTCTGTGTGCGTGCACATTTATGAATGTGTGTGTTTGAGAAGAAGGGCTTGAATAGGCTTTTGTTGTTTATGAGTGAGTATATGTGAGGGAATTCATTTGGAATAATCTGAATGTTTTTTATCCCCACTGGAACTTGACATGACTTGGAAGTTTCCAGTGACTTTTGGAGGAATGTGGGGTTGTGGCCAAGTCTGTGTTGATCTACTACAAACACTCTACTGTCTCTCCAGTGTACTGATAATTATCATAGGCAGGGAGGAATAGACAGTAAATGCTCAAGTTAACTGCTGAACATCCCAGGCGACCGTTTCCACATGCAGTGACACACACAAACACACCGTGAGTTTTTTTCCACAGCTTGTTGGCTGTTTTGACTGCTTACATTAATCAAGACAAAACTCACAAACTGTTTGTTTAGTAGAAACCTGTTAATACAGAGGCTACTTAGATCTATTTAACAAGGTAAGAACTCTGTTTGCTCTGGTTTCTCAGGTAATCCAGTCTGGATTAACTTTTAAAACTAACACAGTGGTATACAGACAGGCCTGGGTCTAAACATCTGCTGCCTTCTGCAGCACTAAGCCTGGTCATTGTGCCAGTGCTGGGGAAATCCATGCAGCCCATCTGTGACGCAAAACAGGAGCCTACAAAGAATTAGTGGCCACAAAGGTGAGAGGAAAGGAAGATAAAATGAGCTAAACAGAGAATTAAAAGATGCAAGGACTAAACAAGGCCACAGTAAACATTACAATGTTTTGCATCCATTTAAGTGTGTTTATGTTCTGCTCTGTTCAATTTCTGTGGTGAGCCAACATTGATGGGATGGAATTTTACTGAGGCATTTGCATTGTTAAATCACATTTTTACAAGCCTTTTAAAAAATATAATTTAAATATAAACAAGCCTAAATAGAATATTGGTGTATGTAATTGTTTATTACTGTAAGAACGCAACCTAATGGACACATCATCTCAAGATAATGGCCTGTAAAAAATGATTAGCAACCACAGCCACTGCGTAATCACAGTGTTGGAGAATTTGAGAAAATTAATGTAACACAGGGACGGTCAATGGCGAGGTTTTCTCCTTACAAATACTGCATAAAAATGTACATGGGAATTCATTCAGAGTGGCAATTAAAGCTGGTATCTGTGGCTTTCCCAGCTCTGTTACACTCTGCAGCAATGACAGGTCTACAGCAAAGAAGGCAGAGTTGCTGTGGAAGAGGGGGGAGGGGGGGGGGGGGGGCAACAACTGATGTTCCTCAGCTTAAACATAACACCTTTTAATGTGAACATGAAGATAACAAATTATGGTTTATACCTAAAGCTGCACTATTCATCAATCAATCAATATATATATATTTTTTTTTACAATGGATCAGGTGACTATGTATAATATAAGATGAGTTGCTTAGGAGCCCACAGACAATTGTGACCTGACTCTGGACTTCCCCTCAACTCTATGGCGCTTTTTAACCCTTTAAGCTGATTGTTTTGTTTTAATAAGGCTGTAAAATATGTTCTAAAAATCTAATTTCCAGCAGCAGCAAACAGCAGTTTTCAGTTCTGATGAACCCACTGTATGCACTGTACATGAGAGCTGGTGAACATAGAGGCTAAAGAGACAGAGATTAGTTAGTGAAGACCAAAACAGCTAAAAGGGGAGTAAATATCGGACTTACATTCATCTGATGGACACTAACACAATGTTGCTCTATGCCTGTTGGGTGTGTTAATAGGCAACTGTTTGCTAACAAGTTCAACACGTCAACTTCAAAATGTGTTGATATGTCAGATGTTGTGTTTACAGCTTGTTCTGCTGCCTCCAAGTGGCCAAAAAAGCCATTATTGCCACTTGAAGCATATCCGTTTATAGTCCTAAAACAGCCTTCTGGTCTGGCAAGTAAACAACAGGTCTTTCACAAAGAAATCCTGTGGATCAATAATTCTGTGATCTGAAAGGCTATCTGAGGTATACAAAGTGTGAAAACCAAACAAATGACTGAACAAAAGGAGACTGATGCCATTGATGTCTATGTAGTGAGATAACAAAGAAGGAACAGAAGGATTTGAGATGACCTGGTGTTTTGGGGAGCAGCCGGTGCACCTTGGGGGCCTCCCGCTACATGAGTAGCAGATTCCACAGAGGCTGTGCCCGTTGACCCACACGTTGCTGCTTTAGCTGGGAAAGTTGTTTTAGCTTCATGCTCATGGCTTACAGGCCTAACACGGCATCTCTGAATGGCACCACAGAAGCTGTGGGGGCGCTTCACTTTTAACATGACAGGCTAACATGAGCTACATGAATGACTTTGACTTGCTTTTTCAAGGCTGATTGCAATATTGTTTATGGATTATAGATGTCAAAATCTGTTGAATAACTCAGGATGATTACATTTGACAATCTGTATGGCAGATATGCCAAAACCACTCCTATCAAAATGGATAGGAATGAAAATAAAAGTCCTCCTTTAGCGTCTGAAGAGCAAAATGTGGGACTTTCTGTCTGTCTATGGCTACTCAGTAATGTGGCTGTAAAATAGTGGTCCATATCCAGTTGGTAGGAAAAGGGAAAATGAACACTCAGCTCCACAGCCTGCAGACTTGCCAGCTCTCTCTGCTCTAACACAAACACTTTCTTCTTTGTTTTTCTTGCCTCAGTTGTCGGGGCCAGAGTCAGTGAATATGAGTCTTTAAAGCACGCAAAGACACAAAGACACAATCCTAGACACACACACACACACACACACACACACACACACAATTCTGTACCACAGACAGCCTACACTATGCTACGCATTCATGTGTTTCCTATTACCCCATGTCCTCGCAGCACACTCTTTCTGTTCAGTTTCTCCAGAATCAGCAGTTAGTAGCTTGAATCGCACCACCCAACATATTCGGCACACACTTAGAAACCACGCACTCAACATACAAACACTAACTCTGGAGCATCTGCAACCGTAAAACTAAACTAAACCATTCCGGCTCACTTTCACATTTCACACATTCGACCCACTCAGACCCGGCTCTTATAGTGCAGGTGCAAGTTATCATGCACACAATCCTGCATGCCACAATACCATTGGGTTTGTATGCAACGATGTTTCCCCATCAGTGACCCCCCTTTTAGTTCTAATCACCACGATCATCATCCAACTCCAAACAAGGTTCTTATAGGAAATGGAGCAGTGGAGCTGCAGTTAAAGGATAATCCGTGTTTATTACAACTTGGATCTTATTTTTGTATGGGCCATGGGGATCAATAACATTGCCTGGTTATTTTAAATGTCATTTAAAACACCTTCTATGGTCCAGCAGGTGGCCCTTCAACACATTACTGAACATTGTGGACCAGACTTTCTGTTGATAGTGTTCGACTAATTTGGGAGATCTTAATGCAGTTTTGAAATGAGAAATAATGTGTATTTGAGCCCTCCAAAATAAGTCAAAGTATTCAGTGCTTTCCAAAGAGTTGTATTGTATCTATGTGGAGCTGTGGTAAAGAGTAATGAGTGTATACTGAGGGTCAGAGAATGCCCCAAGTGGAAACGCCTTCATCCACGAACTCGCAAACACACCCACTCGCTGGGGTTTGCCAGGTTCCCATTCCATAAATCCTCGTTTGGGGGTATGTTTTTCTTGTCTGGGGCCTGGCTGACTTCCCCCTCACTGGGGTTTATGTAAGGTGATGGAAACACTGAGAGGAGGGTGGAGGACAGAGATGGGAGGAGGCGAGCATTAAAATGTAACTGGGAGTGGAAAGCAAAGAAGAAAAAACTGGGTAAGTGCATTTGTCAAGTGAAAAGTTGCTATAGGAGAGATATTTAGACAGAGAGGACAAAGAGAATAGCTGAGCAGATACCAGACTCAGAGGTAAAGTTAGGAGGCAGTTGCTCAAATCCACATAGCTTCACATTATTTTCCACTCGGAAAGTGGAAGCTAGCTAGCCTAACTTGTTAATGTTAACACCAATTCCAGCATAGTAGGTATATCAACACTTGCTGAGCCCCTGCACACTCAATGCTGTGCTCATCGTGCGATACAGAAAGACGAGTGTTTACTGTCTCTGTTTCACGGGTCCAGATGTGGTGGTGACAAATGATCAGATTTCCAAAATCCACGGCAGCAGGTGGTCCAGTAACCTCAGCACTTTGTATATTAGAGCAGACAGTATGGTGGAAGTACAGAGCTTGCTGATGTCCTGTTAGAACCTGGGTGTGTTTGTATTCCTGTATAAAACCATGTTGAGAACACAGAGAGATTGAGTCAGCTTACGCGACCCCACCCCTTTCTTTACCTCCCTTTTTAATCAAATAACAAGAATATTCAGTTTTATGTTTATGTTCTTTGTGCTCTTAAACAAAGATGTGTGTTTATTTAAATGTTGCATACCTGGGATTTTATCTATGAATGTATTCTAAAATGTGTGGGTATATTTTTAACACCTCGAGTCTAAAAACATGCTAGCAGCTTTGTGAGGCTATATAGGCACAGGTACAGTGTTTACCACAGTCACTGTGCTCCTTTTGTGTGCTACCATGCTAACATTTTCTAATTACCACTAAACACAGCTGAGGCTGATGGGAATGTCATTAGTTCTGCATGGATTTGGCTATAAATCAAAGTACTGGGCATGTTGACATTTTGACCTCATGATGGAGAGAGATGAAAAGAGGATCACAACAGAACCAATGTCTGCACCAGATTTCACATCAGTCCATCTCTGGGTTTTCAGGACATTTACTCTGAACCAAATATGTCAACCTGCTCATAGCATTAAGGTCACAAGGTGAGGATCACCAAAGTGCCACTCCAAACAGTAGATCTAGAAATATTTGACTTGATGAAAGGAAATGTAAGGGGATCAACAAAGTCAACGGAAGTCATTCACAGGTGATCATGAATATATAAACAACATTTAATGACAATCTTCAGTGTTACATATATATTATATTATAATGCAATATTTGTCTGAACCAAAGTCGAGGACGGCTGGACGACCGACCAGAGTGGGACACTGCCATCCTTAGAGCCACATTGCTAGTATGGCCCAAAAATGTGTCTGGGTCTATTTTTACTTTTTACTTAGAATGAAGCTGAATGAATGCACAAAATCCTAATAATATGACAACATGAGAAACAACCAAGCTTGTACATATGAGTCATTCGTATTAGTAGGTCACATTAGACCAGACACAACCATTGCAAATCACCAATGTAACACTAGATTAAATAAATATGAACTGGGTCAGCAGTGTATAGAAAAGTCTAAAATGACATTTAAAACACAACATAATTCACATGATTCTAGGTAGGAAACTACTGATGGGATGCTAGGGAAGTATGTAATATTAAAATTACTCACAATGTTCTTCTCCACTACTTGCACAGTCCTACAACAGTCTCAAATTTTTTACTTAAATTAAATTTTCTAAAACAAGTCTCTGATATACAGTAGTTTCGGTTTATGTTAAAGTAACTACATTAAATATGAGATTAGTTCCCTCTGTTATAAGCTGTGCCTGACTCCATGCGTTTGGAAGCCAAATGGGGTAGAAAAAAAGCAGTTTGGAAACTTGGCTTAATTACAAGTTTGGGTGTTTCATTTGAGGGCAGTTAGCTTTGTTAAGCCAGTGGAGCGTTTGCCAAAATCATGGTGAAAGGCTCTGTAAAATTCATCATCATTCCCACAACAGCTTCAGTAGCTGTTTTGGGGTGTTTGCAAATAAAATCTGTGTGAGTCTCTCTCTCTATACGTCGGGCAAATGTGCCAAGAAAAAACAAGACAAAGTCTAAAGCCCTGCTAGCTGGCCCTGGAGGCTGCAATGTTCATCACACCCCACAAGATTTTGCCATAACCCTACCATTAGTGTGGATAAAAATGTAAACTTAAATAGATTTATCCTGTTGGACGCAGCAACGAGTTCAGTTCAGTAAAGTTCCTAGATTATTAGTAGGGCTGTCCCCGACTAGGGATTTACATAGCCGAATCAGAAACGTCAAGTCCTGTCTATGCCTGCCTGATAGTCGAATCATGTGTTTTTGTGCACGGCGAAGCTGCAGAGCTGCAGTCTCTCTTCATTCAACTTACACTGTAAATTTCCAGCTAAACTGAGACTTAGTGTTGACACTTTTCTCTCTCTCTCTCTCTCTCGCCTGCCATTCACCGGTCTCGTGAAGAGTTTTGCGTCCATGCCGTGCTGCCGACAACTGCATGCATGTCACGGTTCCTCGCCGGTCTATTTTAAAAACGATAAAATATTCTTTGTGTGGTTCATCAGTGTTGATAAATTTCCTGAAAGTGCGGACAACTCGGCACAACACCAGTGAAGCTGGGGCTCCGTCTCTTCAGCAAGTGCAAGTTACTCTTCCGCCACTACATACACGCTACGCCTACACATGCGCACTGACGACCCAGGGTTAGGGTTACAATTTTGGATTTATTTACGTACTTTCATTTTTACTAAAATTTATTGAAAGTTTTATTCTTTTTACATGTTTATTTACAGCATTCAACATTGAAATGTACATTGTAATTGGCTTTATATTAAATATATGGGAGAAAACTGGTAGTTCTATGTAAAATCAGACGTATATCGCCAAAATGGTGTGATCCTTGTTTCACTGCGAAGCTTCGACTGTGAGATTGACAGTCGAATCAGGCTCCGTCCATCGAAGCATCGAATCTTCGACTATTTGGGGTCAGCCCTAATTATTAGAAATCTTGTGTTCAGAACTCACATTATGGTTTGAATGTGGCGCTAGAAGAAAGCTCATCTGTCTTCAAACTGAAAAAAGGTTTATCCTCTGAGATTCAAAAATGTGCACACTAAATTGCATCGCAATCTGCCCACGGAACAAATTTTCTCTATAAATACACATTTTGACGTGATGTCGGCATTATAAAAAGTATACATGGTGAGCAAAAACACTATGATTCATTCTCTGGAAATAAATATCAACAGCTAAATTCATAAATGTCTGGCCACTCTAACTTGAGATACCGTGTCACATATAAAAGCTCATGATTGTCCAAAATGTTAAGGGTTCATCCTCTGAGGCTCACATATGTGCTTAGTAAATTCTATGGCACCCTGTACATTAAATTTTACTTATGTACAAGGGAACATTTTGACTTAATGGTAGTGTAAAATGGGTCATCACAATAATTACTACTTTTATAAGAACATTTTTATCATGTTGTACGAGCAAAAACAGTAAATAGGCAAGACGTATCTGGGGAACATCTTGCTTTTGGCAAGTGATGATTATGTCGCTGTTCTGCCTTATAAATGACACCAAACTGCTCTGGCACAAAGCGCTGCTGCATGTCAGTGACTACAAAAGATCTAAACTAACTGGACATTTTATCAGAAAAAGCTCAGTGGGCAGCTGTCCCTCTGCACACCTCCAGGATACTGACAGTGCCTGCTGAAACTTCGCTGTCGTTGGACTCTATGACAACCCAACTGATGGTTTATTCATCAGCTGAGCAGACGGGGCACACTGATGGGCTAGAACCCTGTGATCACATCTCATCTCCATATCCATCGCTGTGCTCTGATGAACTTGTGGGGGAAGGGGTGATCAATGCCTTTGCTGGCACAGATTTATCTATTCCCACCTCTACATTCATATGGCTTATCCTCCAACTTCCCTCCTCCATTAACCTATATCAATCAGTCACCAGTCTATGTACCTGGTATCTGGAGGTTTCACAAAGTCAAATGTAAAACCTAAGAATTTTAAGCTGCAAGGAAGCGAATTCATGACTTAAACCACCAAAATAAAGGAGCAAGGCAGGTAAAAGAGCCACGTCTTGATGATGTTACAATCACCATTGTTCAGATAACATGATTTAGACCAACGTGTTAGATTGACAGACTGACTGACCAACATTTCTATCCTTAAACTCCCTCCAACTGTATGGCAAAACAGATTGTTAGTATATTTTAAAATACACCTGTATCTTCTTTCTACTCTTTATAAAAATAGTCTAGGGAGGAATTGAATGCCTCTCTGTGACCAGTTGAAACATTAAAGCCAGAACATTGTAGACAGGCTGCACAGTTTGATCTCTTTGACAGGCTATTTATATAGCGAGGCTTATACCCTCACCCAACTGAGGCTCATGATGAAGACATCAACACACCGCAGCTAGCCTAATCTTTCTCAAGATAAATCTGTCATGGAAATGACTGTAGACAAAATGTATTACTTTAAAATCTGGTTTTCCTTCCTGCTTTATCTTTTTCAGCATCGCTAACCATTCCCTGCATCTAGAGATTAAATTCTCATATGCTCAGTGACTGAGCTGGTCTTAAAACAGCAGCATAGAGGTCATGGGAAGGAATACTATGTCACCTACAGGGCAGGTTCCTGACATTTGGTGAAACTGTAATAAGGAGTAGTAATATAAAGTTTGATTCAAGAGCAGAGATCCCTTACATTCCTTTCCTGTGATGGTAAAGAGCTACATGCATCTCTGGCATTGTTTTCCTCTTCACAAGAGAAAACTAACTACCGCAAAGCTTGTGATTCTGATGCTGAAGAAATTCACTTATTCTGACAAGAAGAAAAACAAATAACATCATAAAATATTCATGTTGAATTTAAGACTTTACAAATTCAAATTAAGACACGTTAATATTTCATAAGGCCTAATAAATTTGAATTCAAGAGACTTTTTAAGGATCTGCAGAAACGTAGAACATTGAATGTTGGAAAAGATTGTGGAGTATCTTCCAAAACATACAGTGATTTTGATGACACTCTGCTTGGTATCATCATCAGCCCCTAAATTTCTACTTGTTCACAACAAATATCAAAACCTGTCCTATCCCTAAGTGCATATTCATGCTCTCAAGGGGAAGAACCCTTTTGATTTCACTTTTAAGATGCGTTGAGGCACAGTAGTGAGTGTTGGTCATTTTAGCAGCCTATTATATCAACTTTTAATAGTTTTTTGGGTAATTTCATATTCTAATCCATTACACGTAACGCAATAATACAAAATGAGGTATCTCAGCCTACGAGAATAAAGCCTAACTAACTAAATTGTGATTGGTCCCGGTGCAAATATATATTATTGGCCCCCTCCTACATATGAGACAAAACGTTTACACGTTTACGTTTTTTACAGATTTTAATCCATGATCCCGCTCCTTAACAAAGAGAAACCTGTACTCACCCAACAGAAGCTCATCCTATGGGCCTTGCGCTCAGAAAGTCCAAATTCCTGGCACTGCTGTTCTCTTTTGATTGTCTTTCCTGTCCCATGCTCCTTAAATAAGACTTTATCAACTTGAGCTTTCACAATTACAAGTAATTTTAGTATTATTGTTGAAAGGGTACTTTGAAGACTATGAGAAACTGTCAAAGCGCAAAAGGGCCTAGTTACAACAGTAAATCGCCTTCCTAAACAGGCCCCTGACAGCTTCTGGGCCCTGATGCAGCTGCACCAGGCTGCACATTCAATATTTATGCCAGTGGACAGGAAGCACACCTCAGTCTCAGTTGTCAAAGTCAAACATGTTGAACCATCTACTCTGACCTCCTCCCTGGGAGGTTTTGTGGCATTTAAACATCATGCTTCTGCTTTTAGTTGTCAAGACAAAGTAAACATTTCACAAGTGCTTGAACAACCAATGCTGTCATTTTGTCTGATGAGGACAGTTTTGATTCAACAGTTAAAAAACACAATATTTAACAAGACGTGAACATAAATACTGGGTGGTTGCATTCTGGGCTCAATAAAGCTTTGAAATAACAGTGTGGAGAACTGGCTCCCACGGCAGCCAACAGTTTGGGGGTTGTACGGCCAAAGGAAGAGCCAAGAGGCCAGTAGTTTAATTTTAGAGCTCTGTGGTGTCACTGGGAGTCTGCTGCTACCCCTCTGTTCAGGCTTCTTGCAAGCCTGCTTGAACTCCACATACACACTGAGCATACATTTCATACATCACTTTCTTCTCAATTACAGAAAAATGTAATAGGCGGCTGGTCTTGAGAGGACAACTGTGAGATCAGATATTTGTGGTGGCGTTCCGGCAGCTGTGGTGTCACCTTGCTGTGAATTACAGCTTGTGTTGAAAAGACTGGGTGTTGCCCACACTAGAACCTGGATACCGTATCCTATTCCAGAGGACATTTGTTTGGAAAGCCACTCTGACATTTTGAATTGTTTCAGCTGGAGATTGATAGAGAAAATATTTCTTCTCTATGTAGCATTTCATACCAATTCTTGACTGAAACAACAATACTTGCCACTTCAGCACATATTGTTCAAATTCAATCAACAATCTGAACCCAGTAAACAATATACAACAAAAAGGCAGCTACATTTCCATTATTACCATTATTACGATTCACATAACTGTGAGCATGTATTCAATACTAAAGGGGCCATCTAAGCATGTTAGTTTGCCTCCATCACAGTGAAGGGACAGCTGTTGGTGGCTGTGAAAGCTGATGTATTGAGGCCTAAACGGCTGCATTTAGTGAGAAAATCAGCCTGAACATACTATTCTATTTCTGTACGTTCTCCTCTCTCTTCCTAATGGGATTATAGGCAAATAGAGACAGAGAGGGCATGGCACATAGAGCAAATTTAGGTATTTAAGATGGGAGAGAGAATGTGAGTAAGAGCCTATCTGCATACATTGCTGTGTGTGTCTCTATTTATTTGCCTGTGTTTTTTATAGCATGTACTGTTTGTTCGTGGGTATGTCCAATAGTATTTGTATGTGAACAAGTCACAAGACACCTTTTGTGCACAAGTGACACTGACAGCTAATGGGCAGCTTACCATGAAGTGTGTGCAACACAATAATGAATCTCAGGGGATGAACCCTTTTAGAAAAATCCATGATATCTCCTCTAGGGCCACCTTTTAGCTCAAATGTCAGCTTTGCACAGTTGATTTTACAAGTTTTTTGGTATCCTTAGAAATTGTCCATATCGGTCCTCACATTTTAGGTCCAATGCCACTTGTGGGCCCTTTATGTAACATGGTTAAAAGTAAGTGTGCATAGACTAAGGTGGTGGATGGGTGTGTAGTGAATATGAATTTTAAGCTGGAGACCGGTATTAGCCTCCTGCCACAGACTTTTTATTAACCATAACAAGTTTCCCTTACTTTAACGATAGTTGTCAGCCACAGATATTGTAGAACATAACATAACATTTAAAAAAGCCTTTCCGTGTGTTATGGTTGGATATTTCATAATTTAGTGGACAAAAGAAGAAGTGTTATAGTTGACTCATAGTTGAACACCACCTTACTAAGACACTTAATGATGGTTTTTCCTTTCATTTGTCACTCATCTGTTTATAACATACTGAATCCAATGACATGTGCAGTACAAGCAGTGTGGCTCTGTGGCTGTTCACTGCTGTATTTCAAACAGAGCTGGTCTCTCCCAAGTTCACACGGAGGTCTGAGACGCGGTGGTCTGGAGCAGACTAAACAATAACAAATAAAAGCAACAGACGCTACTGAGGAGCCAAAATGCCCACTGATGTACGGCAATCCCATTGGGCTGTACGTTTGCATTTCCCAGTAAATGTGTGGTCTATTCAACACCTTTCTCCCATAGAAGAAATAATTAGTGTACTGTGTGTGGGTAAACATGACAAACTGGCACCTTCTCTTGTATAGAGAGTGCCAATTAAACTGCAGTACACAATTGAATGGACTCATGCAGTCATTACTCTCCTTACATTCCCTATACAAAAACAAGAGCAGAGTTAGTGGATTTACATTAGATTCCTGCTCTGCCCTCATTAGATTTTCTTAAGGAGAGAGGAGAGTGAGATGGGATAGGGATGGTCATTATAACACGCTATGTACTTAGGCAGTCTAACCCTCTCCTCCCCACCAGCTGTACATTCCATAATCCATATTCAAATGCAGCGCTGACACAGAAACAGCGTTGGGAAGACCAAAGAGCACCGCTGGCACTGTTCAGCACTCTGTGTCAGCCTTGGGGACGTGTTGTAGGGTTTTTGGAAGGATCTGGAAGGGTAGGGACTGTAATTTGAAGGACCACTGGTGTGGATAATGAGCTCTGTGTTCCTCTCTCTTACAGATGTAATGTAGACAAATGTAGACAAACACAAAAACAACCAAATGAGAGAATGCAAAGCTGGTCTTGATCCAAATCCAGGCTCCTTCTATTTTACTTCTTCTAACTGTACAAGAAAACATACTATGACTAAATTGGAAAAATGGCATGTGATTCTTTTATAAATCCATCTTTTGTCCTTACGCAGCTTCTGGCAGGGAGCACTTCAACATGCTGCTGTTTGGCCTCCGGTTTGCAATTCTGTGTGATGAAGATTTAGTTCAGCATCGCACCCTCTGGAGAACACTATTGTCAAGTGTATTAATTAGCCTATTTTGTGTAAGTATAACGATCTGCATAGTTTAGTTAATTTACAGGGCATGCATAAGAATGATGGAGGAGGATTGCAGAGGAGGAAATCTGCTTGGGAAATTTGTTTCATATTTACATAATTATTTAGAAGCTCCTGCTGATGCTGAAACTGAAATTTTGGGCTTTAATTTATTCCAAAAGGCTTGTGTTTGCTCAGGGATTGTGCACAGGGACTCAGCTGGTTAATCAAGCATATGTATAATTCATTTTCCAAGCATGGGGTCTGGCACTGAGGCTGTTCAGATGAGCCTTCTTAAATGTAATATTTTCACTTTCTCCCTGTGAAGTTGAAGCCATATACTCTGAAGACTTGGACTATATCAATAGTGCCCAACCTAAACATCATGTAATAGGAGGATTTTCTGAGGATGACAATATGGATCCACTACTGCGTCTCCCATCCCCCCTCCTCCTCCTACCTTCTGCCTCCATACACCCCTGCTGAGACCCCCACAAGTCAGTCTGAGGCTGCTTACACAAACAATTAGGAGATATTTTTGGCTTCCAAAAAAAAGAAATCATTCAGTAATTGTGCCTTCTGTTAGAGCCGCCACTGTGTTTCAAGCCTGCTGCACTGAAACATGCACACACACACATAGATGAGCAGACATTGAGGAGCGAATAATCTCTGTGAACCTCAGTCCATGAAAAACCACCAGAGATCCCATTTACACTTAAAAAGACTAATTACGAGGCCGCATTGCAGTGAGCAGGCAGACATACTGTACACTAGGCATTCAGTGATAACGGTTTGTTAAGGCCACTGATATTTTGGACTGAAGATGCTGCTCAACATCTGCTGATGTTCAAGAAACATTATAACAACAAATGCATGCATTTATTGGTTGGTTTACTGAGCGTGCAGGGACACAGAGGACAGAGGGAAACATTGAAATTTGAATTCTTAAATCAAGAAAATTCTCTTATTAATCTCTTTGGTTGTTTTTGGAGTACTGGTATTTGTGGATAATGGCTGCATCCCAGGGTCCGAGACTTTCCTGTGATCCTGGAGACTCTGATGTAGGGGAATTTCTTCAGCTAGTTGAAGGAACCAGTTGGGGTTGCACCTATACTCCTGGAATCTGGGGTTACGGTACGTAACTTACATTCTATTTCATACAGTCGTTGCCCTCTAGCGCTCTCACTTTTGTGATAAGGGTGAAGCAGGATGGGGTCCATGCCTCACTGGGTCTGTCCAGTACCCACAAGCACAAACACACACCCGCTTCACGAGAAATCAACAACCAGTCCACACCTCGCCAATGTGTCACCGCCATCACAGCACATCATATGTGCACAAATGGCACAGAAACAGTATGTTTCCTGATATTTACCATAAGGGAATGCAACTTAATACTACACACACATACTACTGTGAGAAGCAGAGATGGTGGTTACACACTGGAACAGTCCAGCACAGAGATGCATGAGGGAGAGAGCACAGTTACAGCACCCTAAATAACAATCACTCTGACAGAACACTCAATACAGAGTGAGTTACAGAAAAACGAGAGACATCCCACAGGTAGAAACGAATTTAGAGCAGGGGGAGTTAATCAGAATAGTTATAATTAGAATAAGTTCTCTTCTCAAACATTTTAAGAGGAAAGTACTGTTCCTGCAATTGCATTTATAACTTTTGTTTAAAATAATTATCATTTGTGACAGTAGAGAAAGACAGGAAAGACCTGGGTCAGTACAGATTGAGCTCTATGAGGTGAGCAACCAGGGCGCCCATTTATAAAAAATTTTGACTCAAATGTAGCTTAACCATGTCATGTGATATTCTACTTGAGTATACTTTAGGATCCAATATTTCTGGGACTGTAGAAGAACATTTAATTTCCAGGAATTCAAATTCTAGACACCACCTCTGACCATCCCTGTAACAGTCTGACTACAATATAGTACATTGACCTTACACATAGGCGTCGCTACACACTTTTTACTGGGACACGTGTCCCAGTATTCATGCTCTGTGCTCCAGTAACAAGGTCAAGACACCTTGGGGTTGTTTTTGGACGTGTAGAGCTCTGCAGTCAAGTTAGCAACAAAACACCTGCAACATCCAGTCAAGTTTGCAATATTAAAATACACAACGTCCGGTTACGCTTTCAAAATAAAACTACTGGTTAAAGTGAAACGGCCTGTTGCAACTGTTGTGAAACGTCGCGAAAGAAACGAGCCAAAGGTGAAAGTGAGTCTGTAACACTGATGAGAGGAACAGCAGTCAGGTAAACTTGTGTACTCTCCTCTCAAAGTCTGATGTCAGTAGATAACAGTGCTGTGCTGCAGTGAATCTGTCTGTCTGTCTTGCAAACCCAGCTGGGAAGTGCATCATGCTCTGTCTGTGTTTTGGTTGCGTGCCGGACTTTGTGTCTGAACTGGACACTGTTACAGTGAATTTAAACTTTTTTATTGCGTTTGATTACCGCTGACCGGCCACAGTGTTTGTAAACTGCACCTCGGAAAATATAACATGCATGCATGAAATTAAACTCGCGCATTCCAGCAGCAACATAAGTGGGACCAGTCCAGAAAAGACACAGGTGTGATGGCACTAATAAAGTGCACACGTCATTTTAAAACAAGATGGTGATTATCTGTCTCTCAGTCAAGTTTAGATACAACTCTCTACTAATGCAAGACGGAAAGCTGTGGATTCACACTGACTATTGATTATAAAAATGTTGATTAGCCGGGCAGACTGGGCAATATAGATGCGATATAGATATAGTATTTTACATTTGAAAATGTATTAAAGGAGTGGGCCTAATGGAGCGGATAACATTATTAACTAGCAAGTATTGTTGGCTATAAATTACAGGTGCTATGCTGAAGTTTGTCAGTAGATGCTGAATCATCAGCCAGTACCAGCACAGACCCAGTACAGACCTCTATAGCAGGTCCCATAGACCCAGGTGAAATACAGGTAGCCTCGGCCAGTAGCCTACTAGCACAACCATAGATGTGCAGCATAGGTGTCATTTACTCTGGGGATGCTGGGGACATGTCCCCACCATTTTTGAAAGTATTTGTTAAAATGATTCTGATAAATTGCTTGCAACAAGAACAAGACATTTCAACCATAAATTGTTCTGGAAAATGTCTCCAGAATGCAGGAAATTAAGTGTTTAATGCTCAAAATCTTGTGGGGGAGGATCCCAGGACTCGCCAAATCATATATCACAGTAGTGAATATTTATTCTAATATCTTCTTGTTTTGTTCACTTTTTAGGAGCAAGTGTATCAATGCACCCCCTAATCTGAGCCCTTAAATGTCCCCACCACTTTTCACCACAAAGTGACGCCCTTGATGGACAGCCAGCATCAGGTACAAGCAGCTCAGGTCCTAATGGAACATTAGATTGGCCCCAGTCTTAAGAGACTTTATGAGGACTGAGTTAGTGCGCAGAGGTCCATTCAAACCAGCACTGGATTTTTCTAGAAGAGGTTTCTGATGTAGGTATGTGTTCTTATGATCCGGTCAAAGCCCTTTCTGACATGGCAGTGCCAATAATAGTGGGATAAGGGAGGGAAGCTTGTAAAGTAAATACTAACAAATTTTATAATTTTTTTACATTTATGGGGTTCTGTGCCCCAGTAGAGCTTTATGTCTAGCAACGCCCTGAACTTATGACCATGTCTAGCCTTGTAGGTTTCAACCTGGTCTTGTTGTTGGGGCGGAGGGGTTATTCAATTTTCAATTCAAATTAGCTTTATTGGCATGAATGTGTAACAACAATATTGCCAAAGCATCATACAAACTATTACTATTACTATTATTCATAATGTTATTTTGCTTTCAGTAATCAGTAGTGAGTGACATATCTGTCCCGCAAACATAATTTTCAGTCGTCACAAAAGCAGTTGCTAGAAGCAGTTAATTCAACAAGATATGTGGATTCGATAAAACACATGCATTTTGATTATGCTTACAGGTTCCTAACTTTCTGCATATTTCAGTGGTGCCCCTGTTTGAACTGAAGTGAGCATTTTACAGTCCATAACAGTTTCACCAATCTGCCAGGACCTGCTACGCCAACCTAACGTCACGTCAATTGTTGCGCAGAAAGTCAACAAAGCATGCTTGTTGACTTTTGAATGTTTCCATTCCTGGACCATGGCGGACTGCAGCAATCACTTAAAAGTTTGGGTTAGCTTCACTAAAAGACAGAACGACACAGCAAAATGCAACACCTGCAGAAGGGAGGTTTGGTTCAAGGGAGGAAGCAGCTCCAACACGACAAAGCTTTTACTTCTGGATGCAGACCCAAGTCTCTGGTGTCAAAGTCCTGTGCTTCATATGCCTGATCATCCACCCAGATCCCCTCCTCTTGACTCTGTGCAAAGTAAATGTGATCCAGGCTGAAATTACTGTAGATTATACTGTCCTGTCTTTGTTTCATTTGAGCATTTCGGTCTAACACAGATAATGTGTGATGTCATGTAGCTGTTAATACAGACTGGACCCTCATGCTGCTTTGCACAATCAATCAAACTGCTTCATATCCATCATAACAGAAGTAGGACACACTGACAGGATCATATGACAAGATTATAAATATTACAGTTAAATAACTGCCATCATGGTGAGATGTTTTGTAGAAGCAGAAATATTTGAGACATTTGTTATTCATACCAGCCAACCCAGCCATCTTTACATTAGCTGCTGGTGCTTAATATGGCAGCAGGGTAGAAAGTAAAGTAAAGCATTGACTTTTAGTGAACAGAGGTACTACAGAATAAATGTTAAGCTCTAATCTTTCATTAAAAGAAGCTGATCTGATCTGCTCGGAGGCATAGCATGTGAAAAATGCAAACTATTCTCTCCTCGGATCAGGAAGTCTGCTAAGCAAATAAAGAGAGTAATAACATAACATCATAATCAGATTACCCTAGATGGGTGGGTGTGGGTGTGGGGGGTGGGGGGTGGGGGAGTCTGGTTTTGTTGGGATAATCAGCTGCTGGGTTTTTCCTCAACAGGAGAGAGATGTGATGTCCTGCTGAGAACAGACGTATAGCTGCCACTGGGTAAACACCGCAAAGGGTTAATAAGCTGCCAAACGCCCCCGGTGCTGGGCTTCACAGGAGCCCGGGCTGTGCTGGGACTGGGAGCAGTGCTGGAGGGGGGAGGACGGGAGGTGGAGGAGGAGGCTGGACCTCCCTGTGTCCCACTGGGACAAAGTGGGTCCCACCTCCCCCCCCCCACCACCACTCTCTCTCCCACAGTGCTGGGGCTTTAAGTCCGTCTCCCAGGTAACACACACAGCTGCTGACAGACAGATACACACACACACACCCTTAATAACAGGCCCTGCAGTGCAGAAAGCATAGGGTCTTGTTAGCCAACAACCAGGCGTGAAATCACTGCACCGTACTCCCACCACGATGAGTCAATCTATACCTCCGGTTTCTCTTTGTTCATGCCTGTATGTGTGTGTGTGCTGAAGATGGAGTGTGTTTGCTGGTTTTCTTCCAGGCCACGCAGAGCTCTATCTTTGACTGGGTTGGCTGTCTATTGTTTAGACTCCGCTACAGCTCTGCTGTGACACGCACCTCATGCTGCGCATCCTAAACACAATATCAGAGGATTAAGTTAACTTTCCCGACTTTAAATGAGATACTTCAATACATTCAATACATATCCATACACCTGTTACTGCGAACTGATTGTGCAGCATGCATAAAATGTCTGAATATGCACATAAAAAAGCAGAGGGAACATGTCTGGAATGTAAAAAGAAATCTATATTGTGTAAATGTGGTTTTTAGGTGGAAATTTAGCCTGTTGATAGCGTTCACATACAAGAAATAGCTGATGGTAAACAATTTCCCCTAAATAAATAATGATGTTGCATGCAATGGTTCTATTTCTTTGTCTTTTTTTTTTTTTCTTGAAATGACAAAGCGTTGATATCTTCAACCAAGTCCAGTTGTTCTTGATTTTCACCTTCTTTGGATAACTATGACCTGGATGACTAAAACTTTTCACAGGTGACATAGAGAGCAAAAGTCCAGCTAATTAATACCTACTACAGTAGTTGATATTGTAATTTGAGGCTTTCATAATCTTAATCATTACAACAATTAATCTGTCAGCACTAAAGCTTCCATTTATCGATTATCTTAACTGTTTCTCCCCTATCCATTGATCTCCATCCATGCTTGGTTCCAATGTCATTTTGCCAACTTTTTAAGAGTAATCTCTGCTGTCTGAAGAACAAATGCACTGTTCAGGTCTCCTTAACCATTCTCATTGCTCTTTACTCCATTGGCTTCAGTCTGTTAAGTTTAACTCGCTACAATTTCGGGCTGATAGGTGGGAAATGTTTGTTAAAGGCCGCTCCAGCCCTCTCTGGACTAATAAAATGAACTGCAAGATATCTATCTATCTTAACATATTCCATTAAAAGACCAAAACCAACAGTGTATTGAGTCTACTAATATGCAGAGTGTGTGTGTGTGTGTGTGTGTGTGTGTACAAGTTAGCCTACTAGTATTGTGTGTATCCAGAGCCTGATATATCTCTGCTCTTTGTAGTGCACCAAATGTCTTTTAATCCGTAGCTGAAAACGGTCACCAACAACAAGACTATTTCCTCCTGTTTGAGTAACATTTGTTAAAAACTACAGTACCCACTCGTTGAATGAAAGTACGTCTCCAGTGGGAACCAATGGGCTTGGGGCTGAGTGCCACAGAGTTTGGGAGTCAGAAAGTATTACGAGACGGACTAACGCTGTGTTCAGACTGCAGGCCAAAGTGACCCAGCATAGATTTTTTTTGCTCATACGTGACTTTTTATAACAGTGTGATCTGATCTTTTGCTGTTTGGATTTGGGCCACTTTCATGTGAGGTCCAAATGAGAAACAGGTTTGATTTTTTGACGTGCGATCTCAGTCTGGACAGTCAGATCAGAATTCAGTGAACGTAGCTTAATACATTGTTGGTTTTGGTGTAGTCATGGAATTTGTTGAAATTAAGAAACTAGAATTCCACCAGCCTCATCCTTTAGGTTTTTTTAAGAGTTCATTTGGGCTTTCTATTTCTGCTAACCACTGTAACGAAAGATACAAATGAAAACGTTGAAATATATTCCTGGAAGTAAGTAAATAATGCAATGAAGAGTTGAAGAGTAGGCACTTTTTTATGTAATCTTGTTTTGCTCTCTTGACAATACTCACATAACCCTGAGCTCATGAAGTATTTTCTTCTTTCTTTCTTTTTGGAAGAATTTGTCCAGCATTTGGATGGACACAAACATATTAATACCATCGCGATGCAAACACCAACACTCTAATTTCTAGATTCACACTGTCAGACATAAACCCTGCTTCAACACATAACACTTCCTGCTGTAGTTATCGGTTGTGTGCCACTGGCATTCTTTACAGAACCGAGTGAGCGCCAGCAGTTGCCGCATTGAAGCGCTGTGCCGCTCGTTCTCTCCCACTAATCACAAGGTTTTCGGCTGCAGCATTATGCTAACTTACACTGGCAAAGGGGAGGGGCCAAGGGGCTGCTTTGATAAGTCGAGCATGGCGAACATGAATGAGGCAGCGACAGGCGAGGCAAAACACACATTCATTCCTCTGACAATGCCGAGCAGCACTTTTAATTAAACCTTATCCAACATGATGAATAATGCAACAGCTTCCATGCAATCCACCGTCTCCTTTCTGTTGCTCACCACGCTGTGTTCAACCATCTCACCCAGTCACATGCATACATTAGGCAGAGGGATGGCAGAGAAGAAAGGCTCTGCTCTCTCTGCTGCACGACATAACAAATATACAAAATGTTTTTTAGCTTTGCCAACAGGGGGAATGTGGCAGTGCCTAGATGAGCGCCAGTGGTTTGGATTTTCTGATTGTGCAGCGTGCATAAAATGTCTGATAGCAGCTGTTTTGTTGCTTTGTTTAGAATATGTCAGAACTGACATAGTGGGAAGCATGTTCTACAAAGTTTTAACTTGTTGCTGTTCAAAAAAGCACTCACACAGCAAACTGAAAAGCAGGTATAACTTCAGAACTTGATTCAACCCCTATTACAAGAGCAAAGGGCTCAGTGTGAAGCCCATGGAGACAAAGTCCAACATAACATGTTCCCCGTGGGAGAGAGATGGCCTCACTGCATCAGACAAGACCAGCCGCTGGGAAACACATCAGTCCCCCTCTTCTAAACTCATGGACACACTCCTAAAGGGATAGAGAGAGAGGGGTGGAGGAATGGTGAGGGGGCTGGGAGGGAGAAGGAGGGGGCTGCCGGTCAGAGAGAAAGGCAGCAAAAGGGATATTCAGAGCATTGAGGAGTGAAAGGATTGTATGGGAGAGTGAACCCATTACAGGGCAGACTGGCTGGGGCATGGGAAGACACAGAAAGGGCTGCAGGGAGGTGCTGGGTTGTATTTAGCCCAGAGAGGATCAGCAAAGGGAGGTTTTGCCAGGAAACCTTTGGCCTCCGAGACTCTGCTGAACCCAGACAGTTAGCCAAAAGGACTGCAGAAATGAAAGCTGCAATATTCAACAAGTTCTGCACCAGCACTACTACTACTACTACTACTACTACAAACTACTGTTTTTTTTAAAGCACCTGACATTTTATTTTATTCTTATTTTGTACTATTAATATTTTACAGCCATGGATGTATGTAATGTTTTTTCTTTCTTTTGCTGTGATTGTTGTTCTGTCGTGAGCACTCATTAAAAAACTCAACAATATGTCTTTCCAGAAAAGGTGTCCTGCATCCACTGATCACACTTTAGCCACTTTCAAGGAGACTTTCTCTTCAGCAGAAAGGTACACAGACAGGTCTTTGCATTATTTTGAGATAAGTTGCTGTTGAACTTTTTTGAGCACCTCAAAGTAAAGTTCGTTCACCTCTCTTGTATTAGGGTGAGGGCAGCAAACATCAGCAAATGAATTAAGGTTTAATTAAGGTGAACTGACCCTTTAAGTCTGGTTTGTAGGAATCTTACAATATCACAAAACCTTGCATCAACATCAAATAACAACAAAATTACTTCCACAACAATTTACTTGTGTTTTGGCTCAATTATTACAGTAAAGTCAGCCTTGATGCCTTAATGCAAAAATGTAAAGTTCATACAACCCATAATTTTTGTAAAAATAGCAAGAAAGATGGCATTTATTTCTTTAGAGGCTTAACTTTTGTTTGTTTTCCTATGCGATCCGGCTCGACCACGAGGTTTTCAGGGGAGTGCATGTATTGTGTGTGTGAAACAACGTGGGAGAATCTCAAGAAAAGATGCTTGTCAAGCTTAAATAAATGACCTATATACAAAAATGTTGAGGTTTAGGGTTAATTAAAACATATGAGGTCTTGACAAAAGGCAATGGTTAGACGGGCAGTTTATAGAGAACACTCAGGGGCTAATTCACAAAAGGACTGCGTGGCTTTTGTGGTCGCTAAACCTGTAGAAATAAGACAAAAGGAAACTGTGTAATTCTCAAAGCAACCGCAAAAGGGTGAAATGCGCCCCTAACTGCGCTGCTAAGCAAATAGCAACTCAGTGCTCCAGTGCTATTTGCACATATTTAAATGAGGCAATATGCACACATTTTGCACAACATTGGCTCCTTTCTATGCAAATGAGCCTCATTGTAATAAAGGTCCAATTCACAGACACCAGAGTGAAATTATTAACGTCTTCAGAGAGTTGGTGGTAACTGAAGTCCACTGAATTGGTGTCACACCCAGACTTACCAGAGATCATAGCAGCAGTGACTGTAGCCAGGCGAAGCAATAGTGCACTGCAGTACATAGTATGCACACACGGCACAGACAGTACAATGCCTGATATTCCCCACGAGGGAATGAAACTAGAAAACAACATAAAACCTGCTGCTGTGAGAAGCAGAGACGATGGTTTTGCACAGTCCAGCACAGAGCAGAGTAGAGGAGAAATCAGCTCTCCACGTTAGGACGTGTTACTCTGAGAGGGCAACTGATGGCCAAGTAAACAAATATTATATCAACCAATGAAGCTAAGCAGAAATGCCATAGTTGGACAAAACCCGAACGCCCAGGAGTGTTGATATTGAACAATTCTACAAAAACACTAGATTACGTACAGTGACCAAATTTTTTAAATCATTTCTTTCTACAATCTAAGATATAGTTCAGGTTAGGGTAAGATCATGGTTACGGCTCATAATCCATGGATAAGGTATGGTTAGGGTTACGTAACTAAAGCACATGGTTAGGGTTAAGGAAAGATTGTAGTTGTGGTTTTGTCAAAACTAATGTTTATTGTGAAAACTGTGTAATCTGCAGTCTCCATGTAACTGGAATCTCTAGGGATATAAAATATTGCAAAAGTCTGCAGTTGGCTGAGGTGGAAAGGTTGGCATATCGAAAAAGATAAGATGTAATAAGGGCTGACAGAATGAATGAAGTACCTGCTTTTTCTTCTACTGTAGACAGAGCATTCGTGTCATTCTTGAGTATAAGGGCAAAAACTGAGACCCTACAGAACCCAACTGGTACTTCTTAATTTCTTACCTCAACACAATCTGCATGATTTGACCCATTAGTGACTGCCACTTGACGACACGATACATTGTTGGCACCTGTTCGGTTAAGAAGCAGATCTCTAGCTCTTTTTTATTTTGCATATAACCTGAGCAACATTTTAAACTACAAAGAGCTTGAGGTCAACCAGACACCCTGCCTCAGTAAGAAAAAAAAGTTTTAGTAGTCTTTAATAGTCAGGAAGTGAAAGCCGACCTATCCCGCCGGCAGAACAAGTGCACTTATCTCCCTGCAGGGGCAGGTCAACTGAACGCAACTTCAAAAGGGTATCAATAATCATAATATTTCCTTGCAGTTTTTCTAAACAGGTCAAATCTCAGGGACGCTTTCCCCCCGCTTCTCCTCAAACACTCCTCCCTTTCATGCACTGACATTCATTTCTTGCCTCTCTCTTCCCCTGCAGTGTGGGCTCATTTATACTGGGCCCAGTGTTTTCATGCCACTCACATACAGGGCTGCAGTGTGCTGTTAACATGCAGACTCCCTGGCGAGTGTATAATTTGTGAGTCATGTCCAATTCGGATCGAGTCAGTCTCCTGCTGACTTCCTGCCTCGGCTCGCTGATGAATGCTGGGAAAACAGGTCTGGTACAGTAGTCACAAGACCCTCATGCTAGAGCCAACAACCAGTGTGAGCCACTGCAGAATGACTCTGCTCTTTTGGATTAAAGCTGCAAAGTTCTGTGCTGATGTAAAATCTTGAAATTCAACACTTTTTATGATATTGCTATTTTCAGTGTTTCCCCCAGATTTCTACACATGACGTGGTAGAAAAGACCATCACGGGAAAGCCCCTGTTCCAAACTCAGAATAATAAAACATACAGCGTTATCCTGAATAAATCTTTAGAACCAATGCAAGGCCGTTATCAAAATCACAATACAACAGAGAGAAGACATTTACAGTTCTCAGGCCCGGATCTGACAGAATGCGTTTTTTGCAGTGAGAGGTACCTTTTTTAAAATTGTTTTCTATTGGCAGTGAGTGTTTTGCGGGCGTTTTGGGCGCCTGCTGTGCCTTGCGTTTTCGAAGTTGCGCTCTGAGCGCATAGAGCTGAAAAAAATTAAACTCTGAGCAGAAAAGCGCCCGATGTCATTCAAGTTTTTTCCGTTGTCCAATTAAATGAACTTAGAGACGGGCCCTGAGTTGTGACCATCATTAAGACAAAGCTACTGGACCAGCTGGTGGGACTCCCAACAGTGTCTCCCCCTTCTGAGGGTCTCATGTACCCACAAGGATCTCCATTTGCCTGTCTCCTGCGTGTTTGTGAACCTCTCATCCTCAAACAATGCCAGAGCAGGCGCCCTCCGTTTGCCTTGTTTATTAAAGCAGATGTTCTTAGCAACAAAAGACACAGACCTGTGAGTTGTGATCAAATTTCTGGTAATATGACAGTTATTACTTAGCAGCAAACCAAAGATTACAGATCGCTGCCGCTATATATATATGATATATGAACCGACAGGACAGCTGATTCGGTGGTTGCCTAGCAACATAAAAAACCCTCAAATTCAAACGAAAAAGGCATTGCTGTGCGCCTCGTGTTCTCAAACCTGCAAAGTGCTTTCTGTCTGTCGGTGCCTAAGGCAATTAAAAACTTCCTCAACTGCTGATGAGGAGTGTGATGCAGATGAAAGCTCCAGAACAAACAAGTGAGTGGATCTCTAGTTGAGGCTGTTTAGTCAACTGTTGTTTTTGAGGTCAAGAGTGAACCATCAAGCATCATTACAGTTCCACTATACATCATGTGAACAGTAGTTACCAAACAAGACCACACTTCTGTTTACCTAGCTGGGAGGGCCTCACGGATCTTCAGGCGCACTTTGTTAAGAAAACACAACACAAGGCTTTTGCTAATTTGCTTTAGTTACTGGCCGGTTTGAGTGACACACCCATGAATCTAAAAGCACTGAGCAGTAGTTTATAATATTATGACACATTAGTTTGAGTTATCACTGTGACAATTATTTTATCCTCAGTCTTGACAAATGCCAGGCAAACCACAGAATTACATCTGTTCATGTTGGAATGTGCAACTTTTGGCCAACACAGCTAACGTGATGATGTCACTTGGCATTTCAGCAAAAGTTGAGCAGAGTTGAGCTTTTTTGCCGTACAATCGTGCCTTCTTTTGCTGGAGCTGTCTACATAAACCCCAACTGGCTTGTTGTTTCCAGTAGAAACACGACGGCAGCCATACCCTGAATAAGGCAGCAGCGGTGGTGGCAGGTCACTTGTAAACAGTAACTGATCTAGTCTAATGGGCAGATTACCATCAAATTCACAGAGTACCTTAGTGCTCCACGGAGGATGAACCCCATCCATTTTAAATATTCCACAACTCTTCAGTCTTCAGTCCACACAAGATCACACGATCATGTTCGAATGGGCAAATTACCAAGAATTCTGCAGGGCACATCAAGGGGATAAACCCTTTTGATATTGATGACCTTGTGACCTTTTTGACACCACCCTCAGGGCAACCTTTGGATTTCAGCCTCACTGCAAATAAGGCCCTCAAAATAGAAAGAACATCAATACGTTTGCAATAAACATCGGAGTCTCTAGGGACCACTCTTTGAATATTATTAATGAAAGCAGTATATATACACAGTACATAGGCTCTGTATCGGCCAACTGATACATTATGTATACTGCTCTTGTACTTGGTGAACAGGCTTACACATGTGAACACACACATAGAGAGACACAAGCACATCCTTGCACGCACACACTTCCCTCCTCACACAAAAGCTCCTCAGTTTGTTCAGTCCACCTCAGCAGCTAAATGTTCGCTGGACAAAAACTCTACTGTCCACACTCTACAGCCTTCAGATTGGCTTCTGAAGACGATTTTTAGGGGGAAATATGTACTGCTATGGTACATACAGAATCAATGGTGTCTGGAGGGAAAATCACATTCTTGTAGACTGTGTGAGATGGCCATACATGGCAGGACGAGGCATATTATTAACTCAGAGTAATACCATAATGAGCGTCTATATATTCATAGGTAGCATGGGGGCTATCAAAGACTAATATTTCATTTTATGAAACAAAAATAAGAATTCAAGACTAAAATTTAGCATTCTCCGACTAATTTCTCTAGTTAAGGATTTTCCTAAAAAACGATCTATAGACTTGTACAAAAACAATCATTCTCAGGCATCACTCATGACCCAAGAAGACAGTTGTATGTATGTGCAGGGACCCTGCCCTCTGCCTGTTATTCTTACTATTTTGCTGTGTTCTGCACACTAGGGAGCATGCAGGGTGTGAATAGAGGTGGGGATAAAAAGCCACACACACACACACACACACACACACACACACACACACACACAGACACACTGACAGGATGACGTGTGCACTCACACTTCCTGCAGGGTTGTGCGGAGGCGAGGCCATGTTTATTTGTGCTTTAGAACGTAACCGGCGTGAAAAAACAACAACTTTTATTTCTCTGATTCACTGCTTTGTTCTCGCTAACGCTGCTCTCTCTCTCTCTCTCTCATTGAGCTGGGACTCCTACTCATTATGCCTTTAAGTTGTAAATTGTAATACTGACAGTAGTCCTGTAGTAGTTACTGTTTAGCTGTTCGCTCCCATCTTTTAAGTGGCATTGCAAATTTAACTTGAGCAAACAAATTGGTGGGTATGTCGCTAGCTAGCTTACAGCTACGTCTGTACAGTAGGTGTGGTATTGGCTGTGTAGGCTGACTGAAAACTAGTCCAGTGGTCAGATTTGTGAATAAAGTGTGGTGAACATTTACTTGTTTTTGTGTCTAAACACGCCACTCAATAGAACTATAGAGTGTGCGTTGATTGTTGTGGGTCCGTCTCTAAAAGCGCCCCTTTTCACCTTTTACTGCAGCTTTAACGTAAAGCTATTCAACAGGCAATCCTCTTACAGCACTGAACTGACTTCATTAATAATAATGCATGCACACTTCCTATTTGAGGCTTAATGAGCACTGTAATACAAAATGAAATATGTAAGATTGAACTTTTGGCAGATACTCAATATCAAATAACTGATTTGGGGTCAGGGGCTAAAAAACATGACATGCCTTGTAATTAACCTTACTGATGCAGCTACTCCATCTCTCTGTTTCATGAATCATTTACCTCAAAAAATCTGTTTCTTGCCTAATGTTTTATTCCATTTCTAGTCTTGGTAATTTGTTCTTATGTGTTTAGCTTATGTGATTTTTAGTGGGGTCAAGCACAGACAGGAGTTCACGTAACCGACTGAGAGGTCAGTCCAAGAGTTGCAGTTACAACAATCCTTGCAGTGCCACCATCAGGCTACAGTTTAACTCAGATTTTGGCTTGTAACTCAATGCTTTTATTGAGGCCTTTGGTTTAAGAAATACCCAGTGAATACAGATAATTTACCTGTCATTTGGTCAAAATCCAATGTCTTACCACCTTATATAACCCGTAACATGTAATTTTTCCCATATTCAAAAGAAATCATCTTTAGTGCCTTTATTCCAGCTCATCACTAGAATTTTGATGTTTCAACCATTTGGCATGACATGCATTGCAAATTGGCAGCAAACACAAACACATGCACAATTTTGAGATTTGATACTTATAACCCACACCCCTGCGGCATGGTTTAATGAAGTTGGCTGCAGTTACTTGACAATAGCTAAGTGAGACTTTGGTCTATTGGTTTGAATAAGCTAACACATGTTTCATGTTGATCCACTATGCAGAGACCCTGATTGAAAACAGTGAAATAGTGGATACTATGGGACTGACTAACTAACTACGCCTGTTGTCAGTCCCATGTCTCCTAGTGTCACCAACTGTATTTCTGTGTTCAAACCCCACATATAGTTTGTGGTGTGATATGTAGAGGATCAAGACTCATTATCCCAGATCTCAGGTTCACATACCTGGGCTGTTTGCTGTGCAAAGCTTTGGCCTTAGGTGGGGTTTGGTTATTTTTTTATGTAATTAACTGAAAAGTTCTTCTGTCTCTCTTTCTCTGACTGTACTAGCCATCTGTGTATATGTGTGCCCTGTTGTAAGTAGATACAGAACACCCACTGGAAAGTAGGAAGACATTTGTGGGAAGTCTTTTGCAGTGTGGAAACAGAATAATGGCGTTGTGACAACAGATTAAATACCCCACTGGTTATTTAGGGATTGAAATGCTATACATAGCTCTTTTCTGGGTTATGACTGAACTCAATTGTCAAGTTCAGAGTTCAATTGTCAAGTTCAGAGTTTAGTGACCATCTTAATCAGGCCAACATTGGTCAAAGGCCAAAAGTTGATTGTCAGTATGAACGAGGAGGAGCAATTTATTATTATGAGACACTCTGGTGTCACATGCTGGCAGTCAGCTGCAATGTGTGGAGTGTTACTTCAACTAACCCAGTGGTTCTCAAACTTTTTATGTCCCGCCCCCCTTTAGAAAAAGTTCAAGCCCCCAAACTCCAGCAAACGTGGATTTCATTTTATGTTAATCATTAACAACACAGGCGATTGAATTAAAACAAAAGATTCAGGTTAGCAAATTAGCCCTGCTTGCATCAGAATCTTGTATATGTCCCTGCATGAATCATATTCACGCAACTTTAGGTGTGTTCAACGTCCATGCCTCCCTGTAGTGGCATGGGGGCCCGTCCCCCAGTTTGAGAACCACTGAATTAACCTAAGAGGAATGGCACATTTGTTAGTTAGTGTTCTCTGCTGGTGGGATGAAATGCTATGTTATGAGTTGGCACAAAATATATTTGTGCTGTTGGTTAGAAAGCCTTTTTGCCAGTCCATAGCAAGCACATCACTTCATCTTTGAGGAAGGAATACCAAAAATATATAGCCTCAGATCTCAGGTTGCATTCTCAAATCTGGCAGTACCAGACAGGTTTAGTCATGTCGGGTATTAAAGGTGCGGGTACAGGCCAGGTTCGGGTTTCTGTTTAAAGCAGAAGTCTAATTGAGTAACATTTCAGACTTGTATCGTCAGGAACACTCAAGGCGTTTAATGGAGGTCATCTGGCTGTGACAAAGCTGCCAGGAAAAATACAAACACAAAGTGGGTCACATCTCTGCAACGTGTTCTACAGTCCTATTGACAGCCCCCGAGAACTGAAGCTTGGAGGTATATTTCTGTAAAGTATGGTGCTTCCCTACTGTTCATCACTATCATAGCAGTCACTTTGGATAAGAAAATTGACTAAATACTGACAAAACAACTGAGCCTTTTTGCTCAGAAAATGTGTCACTGCGATCTAAGGTCGATGTTCAGAAGGAAGGGAGGACGCAACATACATACAACATACATTTGGACCATCCCTCCCTCCCCCTCTCTTCATCCATCTGAGCTCAACTCATTATCCCAGATTCCTTTAAATCGCAGACTGACAAAGTTTAACTCATTAGCATAGTTTGTTTGACACTAATTCACTCAGCGGTGATGAGAGGCTCCAGATCTGCTGCTGTAGAGGAGCTGTTGGCTGCACCACATAAGAAGGAGCTGATTTTTCTTTTCCTTTTGGAGGAGTAAAAAAGGAAGGAGGTACATGTGCAATGCTCATTAGGGAGAGCCATATGGTGGAGGAAAGAGGAGGAGAGGGAGAAAAACCTATGAGATGGTGATGTGGAGTGAAAAAGTCCGCATCTCTTGGAAAACACCCTCCGTTGTTGAGATTTGTTTACAGCTGTTTGGAGGCATTTACCTCCCTGCTGTCATATCATTTTCTCCTCTTCTCTCAGTTTTCCTCAGAAGGGTAAACTTAAATGCATTTTTCGTTTCAACAAAGAGCAGAGAGGAACTGAGGGCTTTTCTCTATGTGCATCCGGCTGACTTTATGAATGAAGATTAAACCACTGGAAACATACAGAGAGAGATACCAATAATCTTCTTAATATTGCCATGCCAAACTTGTAATGAAGAGGGAAGGATGGAGGGATGGAGTTCTGAGAGGTTAAAAAAGGAGCGTATTATTGTGAGTAGTGGGGAGCTTATGATAATGGGAGTCATATCTCCTCCTACATGTCAGTCTGATGGCCTCTGCTGCCTCTGCCAATCAACAACTTACAGAGGAAATCAATTCCTGCACCTCCCTGAGGACTCCTCCCTCCGTCCCCCTTCTCTTCAGTCCTTACCTCTTTTCTCCTCCTTTTGCCCTGTCTACTTTGTTTTGTTCCCAACTTCTCTCACCTCTGCTCCATTCCTGGCTTCATCCTCTCTGGTACCCACTGAGACAATAACAATAACAAGTGGGAAAATTTGTACCCAGGGGGAGCCATGAGCCAACCACTATGCCCCTCTCTCTTACCTTCTTTCTGTCCTGGTTAACTATGCCTCTCTTCTGACCCTCTGATATAGCATGCTTCATCACATCCAATCCCCTGACCCGTCAATAATATGTGCACAGAGAGTGAACATGGATCAATACCTTCTGTATTGGTTAAACACAAATAGTTACCACTATAGCTTCGTTTGACTAACTCAGATTGCACTACTTAGCTAGTAGCCAACTAGCGTTCCTACTATTATAGTACCGCAGGCTCTACTGCTACTGCTGGTGCAAACAGAACTGCAGTGGCAGATGTAGGCTGCTATTAGTTGTACTTGTACTACTACCCGAACCTAACATGCATCAATTCATTTTCAAAAAATAAAAAATGGACCAGAGGATAATTAGACCCCAACAGGCTCCGATCCAGATAAAAACTGGCAGCAGCATGATGCTCCAACAATTAACAAGGAGCCACGGTCAAAAACAGCAGCAACACACACTTCACATTTTATTCTCTCCATCTGCTTCAAACAACACATTTTTCTACAGCACATGATTAGAGCTGATAAAGAGTCTGGTCAGATCCACTCACGCATTACACTAACAAACCTGAGACTCTACCTGACCTGACTAAACATATAAACATAAAACATATACTTAGAAAATATGTTTGTAATGCATGTCGAAGTGTCCTTGGGCAAGATACTGAACCCCGAATTACCCCTGGTGGCTGTTCCGCCAGTGTATGAATGTGTGTGACTGGTGAATGCAGATGTAGTGTAAAAGCACTTTGAGTGGTCGAAAAGACTAGAAAGGCACTATACAAGTACGGAGCATTTACATTTAAATTGTCTATTTCTCTTCCAAACTTACTCTACATGGGTCGCCATGACAGACACTATGTTTCATTTAATGTGAAACTACTCATTAAAATAAATTGTGTTTTCAAAACAAAACCAAACAACTGCCATTGAAGAATAAAACTTACTGTATCAATGCAATATCTCACAATATTGACAGATGCACATACAACATAAATATAAATAATACAACTCTAACAAATTCTGTAGATGAATGTGTAACACCTCGCGCTTTCACAATGCTTTTCCATGAGGATAAGATGAAATAAAAGCCCACATTACTGGAAGGCACTGAAGCTGTAAAGTTATAAGAGGCAGTGGGAGAGTAAAACCGGCTGATTTGACTGAAGGCTCTCCATTTCTCAAGGCTATGCCTCCGGTTATCCTTCCTTCCCCCATCTCCTATTTCCCCCCCTCTGGCTCACAGCGAGGATATACTTTAAATCACTTTGTCCTCTACCTAGAAAAACTTTCTGACAGGGCATTTTGAGACCCCACAAATCTATTCCTTCCTGTTAAAGAGCCAAAAATATTCTTTTCTGTCCTGCTGACTTTGTAAGTTTTGGGCATTGGTGGCTTTAGTAGAAAGACACCAGGGTAGGAACACAGCAGGGGACAAATAGTGCTTTTACCTTCAAGAGAAATGCTTGCACAGATGTGAAGGTTCCCTACATTTTATTCCCAAAAAAATGGTAGCATGGTCACTAGGATGATACCTTAGGCAATGAGTATGTGTGTCTGTGTCTGTGTGTATGTGCTTAGATAATAGCTGGCACCTCTACATTCTGGACACTGCCGTCTAGCTTTGCCTGCAGCTGCTATCTTCAAAGTGACACAGGGATGCTTCAGGGCCAGAGTGTCCTGTCGCCGACCTGTGATGGCTGACTGCACAGACACACTGTAGAAAGGCTGCTGCTTTGTGTGAAGCCCAGCCACGAGACCAGCAGCAGCACAGAGAACAGCATGACATCAGCTCTGACGGCACTGTCCATACAAAAAATTTTGATTTGGAAAAAATGAAAGATGTTGTTTGTTGTTTGGGAGTAATGCAGGCTAATCAGCAACAAGAGGCATCAGCAGCCTGACATGAATTAAAGAGACAGTCCTAACTAGATAAACAACAGCACTGGTCATTTCTTAACTATTTTCCTGGCATGTGATTTCTTGTGAACCTCCTTGTGAAATTAAGCAGCGTTCTTATAATGCCACAGATACAAAATGTCTGACTTTAACACTGAAGGCTGGCTTTTGTGCACCAATGTCCATCCAACAACACACCAGATAAGAGTACTTAGAAATTATGTTTATATACAACAGCAAAACCGTTTAGAAGAAAACATAATGCTGACCAGATTATGTTTTCTGTTAACAAATGTTAATTTACATATCTGGCAAAAAGCAAAAATGTTTTTTATTCTTGAAATACAGTAACAGCAGCTTGTAGTGACTACAGCATTATTCAACTTTTCTATGGTAATGCACAGGGTCGCTCAGCACTCGGTTAAGGTTAGAGACAGATCTTGGTCTGGTTTAAGTCCACAGTGACCTGAATCCTAACCTTAAGTACTTTTGTTGCTGAAAACTAACCACAGACAGGACCCAGGATGCAATTATATTTTGTAGCAACAAAATACATTTCACACAAACCTGACCATTTACCTTTGAAAACATGAATTTTTATTTTTAGTCCGCCTGGTCTCAACCAACAATATCTGAATGTTTAGCCGCCACATGCTTCTCTGTGTTCACCAGGTGGTCTCTAACCGTGTCTGTCTGCTGTTTGCTGCTGGGCAGGTAGTGTACAGTGGGTTTATCAATGAGCTGAAAGATGCTAAAGGGCTCCGTAAAGCTGAGTGGAACTGCAGATACAGTGAGCATTCCCCGTGGGTTCATCACTAGAAGGGAGCGCTTTCACCTTACACATAGTCATTTGTTTCATTGTTTACAGCTTTATACTCTCACAAATTAAAAGATATGCTAAATCCATTATCAGAGTCCAGACAGAAAGACACCAGGGCAAAATGGCTAACACAAATATCCAAATATTAAATCTCAGTATAGACCTGTAACAATGCCTTAAGCCTCTGAAGATTTGCTTTCAAAATACAGCCGGCTAAATTCTTGTTTGGATTGAAGCACTGAGCTGTTGATTTTACCTCTTTCATGATGCTGTTTGCTCCCTGATTGAATCAATGTTTTATGCTTGGTTATGTATTCTGACTGTGAGCACACTGCGTCCAATTCTTCATGCACTCTAGCCTAGAGTACCAGTGAAGTGTGTTGAAGCTCAGAGACGGGGCAGCTGTCTCCCACTTGTTGTTGGGACTCGGAGTTGAACTGTGTGGTCACTGAGTGGATTGATGGGGGGAGCCATTGCCTACCCTCGGCACCAAGTTGCATCAGCTAATCTTGTGAATAATGCAGAATCATGAATAAACATAGATCAGTGCAGCGCAGCACTGTAAAGGAAAGGAGACCTGCCTTTTTCCCCCCCTTTCCTCCTTTCTTCTCTTCTCCACCCCTGCCTCCATTTTTTCATTCCACTCCTTCTATCTCTTTCTGGCTTTCTCTTTTCTCACCACAAAACGCTTTTTTTCCCTTCCCTCCCTGCCAAAATCAAACACTCCCACTATTTCCCCCCATCCTCTGTCACTCTCTCTCCGTCCTTTTCTTTTCCTCTCAGGCCACAGCAGTGACAGACATTGTAGTGCTCTAGTGTTGCTGTGTCTCAGTGCGGGCGAGTCAGGCCCGGCCTTCACTCTCAGCTCAATAGCTGCCCGGGTTTCCTCAAAGGCAGCCATCCAGCCAGCACAAAGCCTGCCCACTGGGAATAGACCCACAAAAGAGAAAGGGGCTGCTCGCCTTCTTTGCTCTGCTCCGTCTGAAGCGGCCTGCCTCCACCACCTCCTATAAATAATACAACGCTGCCTCAACAAAAAGAAACTCTGCCCTGCTCCTGCAAGCCTCTGCTCCCATCTCTCTTTTATTCCCTTCTTCCCACTTCCCCTGTTTCCCTTCTCCTCACCTCTTTTACCTCTGATTTTACTAAACCAGAAAACCAGGGCTTTAAAGAATAGGCTTATACACACTCAGAACAATTACATACAACAACGATGCACAGTGATTTCTTTGCGCTCATTATCCTTTTCTAACACCCACGCACAATGATATAAGTAGTGATAAAATACTTGTTTCTGATTGGCTGGCAGGTGTTTGTAAACGCTGTATTTGTATTTAAACATCTCAATGGTTTGACCACTTTTCTGAATCACTGCATTTGGTATCTTAAGCTGCAAGTAACCATAACAACACTTATGGTTAATGCTATTTTCGTTAGTAGTAAAACTGACAACTGGTTTAAACCAAGTACCAAAACCTAAAAACAGAATGCATTTTAGTAGGTGACCATGGTGTGAGGTATGAGTGATAATGGACCAAGAAGTGTTTTGATGCAAAAAAAATGTGAATAACATTTTTTTTTAATCAACTTAACAAGGTGACACTTTTAGGAATGTATCGCCACTGTGTTCACTGACAACTGTAGTGAAAATTCAGGTTTTTTTCCTTCGCTTTTCACTTGTTGTGGCTGAATTGCATGATTAATGTTTTGCATGATGGAAATCGAAGTAGCCACCATTTTTGCAGGTTAGCTCTTAATTCTATGGACTAAAATTCTGCCTCTGCTGCTTCGACCATTCTCTTTGTGAGTCCCCCAAAGTGCAATACAACAAACCTTCCCTTATTTTTTAACCCGGTTCTTTTAGTTGCCTGTCAACACATGTAGTGCAGGATGCAGACCACAGTCTCTAGTTCTGCACTTGGCTTTTCACAAACAGTTTTTTAAAAAGCCAAAGGCAACGTTTCAACTGTTGCACAGTGATGTGACATTACTCATCAGCCTGCTATGTAATCATTTAATTGTTTCCATTGCTATTTATTTCATAGTATTTCTTACTTCCTTGCATATTAACCTCTTTGAAGGAAAACTAATAAACACAACAATACTATGCATTCTGTACAATTTTGTTGCTTTGTTTTTTCATTTAGCTGATCTAACTCATTGTAACTATAAATACTTGGTGGGAAATCCAGTTCAAATATGTGCATGAGTTATGTTTGTGGGAGCACATAAATGGCAGTGTGCATGTGTTGGTGTAATTTGTCAGTGTATTAATGTGAATGTGTGCACGAGGATTAGGCTGCTATCAGGGAAGCTCTCCCTGCCTGTCAGGCTTTAGGACGGGCCCGGACAAAGAGGCTGATTTCAATGTAAATGCAGCAGCTGAGAGGACACAGCTCTCTCAGTGGGGTGACTTCCACCCTCCACATGCACGCGCGCAAACACACACACAGAAACACCATGAGCCTCCAGATCAGGATACACACACTCTTTATATATTCACAGGCAAAGTAAATACAGAGTGTTCAGCCTCTATCTACCCCAGGTAGATTTTGTAGAGGAAAGATGAAGAGATAAAATGCTGAAGATTCTCTCAGAAACTTGGAGATTATTTGTAGAGTTGGCGTGTCTGGTGTGTTTTTGCACCTGTCAGTAATTAGAGATATAATCTGGTCGGAGGCGCTGTGTTGTGGCCCTGTGCTGGCCCTCACGATCCCGAGTCCATCATTAGGCCAACCATTATCCCCATGCCTGGCCTCTGCACTCCTTATTACATGCAAATAGTGCAGCTTTATCTGAGGAGTGAATGAGACCCCGGTCTCTAAAGAATGGGACACCCTCCTCGCCCACTCAAAGCCATTCCTCCATCTATTACTGCATTCTCTGCTTCAATGCAGACAGCACAGATCTCATGGTGTCAGAGTTAAAAGAAAGACTGTGGTGGTTGGCTGGATGCAGATAAGTGTTAGGCAGAGAGTTGTCAATTTGACTGCTTGATGCACGAAAAGAGCTAATGATAAAATATGCACACGCTTTGCCGGCTGTACAATATAAATTTGTTTTCAAACACGTTAATATTTATGTTCTTTTTAGGGTTGAAAAACTTCATACTTGAATGACTTAAAATAAAATCGAACGATTTTATCAGGAAATTAGCTAATATAAAATAGTAAAGAAAAGGCTGTAGAAAGGAAACAGAAAACTAGCAAAGGATAGTTATTAGATGCCAGCATATGTTTTAAGCAGAGATGCTCACAAGTCTTTGAGCTTTGAGTCAAGTCTCAGTTCACTCGTGGTTATAATGAATGTTGTATCACCTGCTGTGTTAAATCCAGGCTGCTTAAAACACTGCATATCAGGGCTGAACGATTTGGGTAAAAAAATGTAATTGTGATTTTTCTGCCAGATATCGCGATTACGATGTGGTTTGTGATTTTTTTTTTTTTTGCTAAAGTTCATATTCAGTATTCACTGCCAGTCTATTATTGACGGAAGCTTCTTTAAGCAGCACCGAGCAGATAAACCGGCATAGAGAATCCTGTCGATTTTCAAAATAAAACACCCGTTGCAGTCTCTCGATCATCATCAACAATAAACACAGTTAAAACAGACACAAAAAAAAAACATAGTAGAAGCACAAAAATCAAGGACATCTGAACAAGTCGGCAAAATTATTAATTAATAACTTATTTTGAAATGCTTGATGTGGATATGTAACGGTAGCCTGCAGAGAGCAGAACAGAACGGGCTCACAGAGAGCCGTTACTGTAGGTGAAGCACACAAAATGACAAATTAACAACACGTTAACAACGTGTAGGCCGCTGCCTGTGTCGGTTCGCCATTATCCCACATTTTCCTCTAGTTTCGTTTGTTGTTGTAAAATGTACAAGGTCTGGGCCCGCTCTGATTGGTGAGTAGGACCATAACAGGAGAAGCATGGCGCTTGTGATTGGCGAGCAGGTCTGTCACACAAGAATGACAACGGAATGAATTTGTAACTGCGTGACTGTTTAAAACGGGTCAGATGCCCTGTATAATTAACCTACATTACGCCGTCTTCACGATTAGCTAATCATGTTCTTTAACATCGCAATTTCAATTTGAAATTGATTAATCCTTAAGTCCTACTGCATAGCTATAAGAAATATATATATATATATATGTTTTTCACTTACAGAACACAACCATGTAATGTGCAATGCACAACTTATTAACTACTACAACAGCTTATAAACTACTGTAAGTCAACACATCCAACACCTCCAGACTCTCAACGTTAAATAAAACTAACGTGATCAACAATAAACCTGTAACCTGCCAACATTAATAATTAATGTGATGGCAGCCAGCAGGATGTAAATAATTATGTTAAGACAATCTCGACTTTGGCAAGCAAACAAACGCTCATTCATCACCTACTGTAGGTTGTAGCTAAAGCAAGAAGCAAGCTAGCATTAGATGGCCAATGCTAAGCTACTGACTGTTTTTCATTTAGCGCTTCTTTGCACAACTGATACGTAGTACGTGTTACGTAGGTTGGTTATAGGTAATGCAGGGAGGGGAATAACAGCAAGCTCATCAGACATTTCCTAAAAATAAACACTGTTCACGAGTCCCGCACCTCAAGTCTGAGTCAAGTCTGAAGTCTTTTGAGGACAAGTTTCAATTTACTGTGTGTGCGACTCGAGTCTCAAACTCGAGTCCCCATCTCGTATGTTAGTTTAAGTCTGACTATTTGGACATCATAAGCACTGAATTTCTGTGTCAAAACCACATTTTTCCCCCATTTTATTCACATATTTATACCACTGTAATGGTTAAAGCAGCCAAATATAGGTTAATCCACAACATCCTTCTTCTTTTTCAAGGTCAAACTGTAGATCAGTATGATACAAGGCCCACTTAGCATACACTACTTTGATGAAGGTAAGCTGTTTAATTTGAAAACAGACGCCGACACAAAAACAGTCATTTACTGCCTAACTTCAGAATGAATGGCACTCTTGCTAAAGTTGCAGACATCTTCAGACCTTGAATTTCAAAAGAAAAAGAAGAGATTCTTTTTTGGGACCTGCAGTATCCATGTTCCATTGAACCAGTCTCGCCATTAAGATCCTTAAAGTTTCACCTACGCTCCTGTATGCTGTCATTTTTTGGCTGTGACTGTGCATGCTGCTGCATACTGTTTGTGTCTGCTTCTTGCATGGTAATGAGCACGTACCTGTCAGGCAGTCATGTGCAGGATGCTGCCTCAGGTCAGTGTTTGCTGCCAGAGGATGCCTTTCCATGACTGTTCCTTCGTGCACACACCTGTATGCTGTCCCCGCTCTCTGTCTGCAGCTTGACATTTGGTACGGTGAAGATAGAAGACACTGCAGGGGGAGAAGACGCAAGCGGATTAGAAGTATGTAGGCTGACAGGAAGAAGAACATTTCCAAGTGAGTTGTTAAAGATAGAGACGGTTATTAAAAAGTGAATATTTGAATATTTATTTGCAGAGAGTCTTTTAGGGTTTAAATTTTTTTGCCATGAGGAGAAGAATCTTCAATTTTAAATTGCTACATGTGACATGTGCTCATTTGCTTTTTAATTTTGGAACATTTAGATGATTGCTTTAAACTAACAAGACAGATCAGTACAGAAGGTCCTAGAGGCAGGAGGTGCTTCATTTGAGTTGAGACCGTGCCCTCACCGCCAACATGACACAAACATAGGAGCTAACTAGAGTTGCACAGAAAATACTCAGCAATGTAACCCTTCAGTGTGATTTTTTTTTTATTATTATTTTTTTAAATGAAGGTAGTTTGTCGCATCAGTTTCTGTTATGTCCGGTATTAGCCCTTAGCCTATTAGCCAAAACCTGGGCCTTTCCTGAACTAATCCACAACCCTTTGCAGTTTTGCTAGTAGGCTCTTCCATGCATTTCTATTGTATTTTACAAACCAGAACATTTGAACAGGGTCTGAACATTTTTTTTCTCCAACAAGCATCCCTCATAGTTCTTTTAAAGGAAAGCTTTTTGGGATTTTCCCTTTCCTTTAGTTTTTTATATAGCTTTTGTACATATAAAAGGTGTGCTAATTTACAAAATCCACACTAAAGGGAGTTATTCTGTCCTGCAGAAAATACTGTTCCCGAACTGCCTGAAACACCTCGTTTGTACTTATCTACGTCACTGTGTCACACAGCACCACCAGCTAGATACATTTCCTCCAGCTAGGTGACCTTCCCGCCTACTGAAATCTAGGAAATCTACACCACATAAACTGGAAACTGGAATTGTGTTACTCTAACTGTTTTATCAACAAAGGCCAGCGGTAACGGTAATCAAGGATGGATCACTGCTGTCTGTGACCCAACTTCAACCTTGCAAGCTGTAAGCTAGCCTGTTTAACTTGGGGTTAGCATGTTATGCTAATGTGGCTGGTGTGACAGGAGCTGAAGAGTGTTTCAGACTGCAGCAAGGACAGTATAGTAGAGTTTTGACTTGCCCAGCTTTTTCACTATGGCAGGGGTTCTCAAAGTTTGACACCATGTGTCCCCCTTCAGACAAAATCGCAAGAAATGTGCCCCCCTACAACTTGAGGTATATTTTTTTTGTCTATATCTGTTTTTTTGGCAAAGAGGTCATATTGAATGAATCCATGATTTTTGTTGCGAGCTGCACATGCGCAGTTCCTAGTTAAGGACCACTAGCAGAAGCAGAGTAGGGCGGGTCTGTGAGAAGCTGGTAAACAGGGCTTTGGTTCAGCTGAACATGTTCCCCTTACCAGCTTAGCAACATGGACTGGAGCAAGAGTTTCAGAGTGGTGAGTTATTAAGCTGTAACAAAAGTATCTTTCATCCGTAAAGTTTTAACTGAGCTCTGTCTCTACATCACAGTAACAACTTTATGTCCATTGACTGCCTGGAGGGTAGCTAGCGTTTGGAAGGGAGAGGAGAGGCAGCAGGCGGACGTCTTGTCACAGTACATTTCCATTTATTCATTTAGCTGACACTTTTATCCAAAGCGACTTACAATTGCTATACATGTCAGAGGTCACACGCCTCTGGAGCAACGAGGGGTTAATTGTCTTGCTCAGGGACACATTGGTGGATGGGTCACAGTGGGGAATTGAACCCGGCTCTCTTACACCAAAGGCATTTGTCTTATCCACTGCGCCATCACCACCCACTTAGTACCTTAACTTCCTTCAGGAATTGTTTGTCAAGCCTGCTCGCTGCGTTGGCGAAGGGGGTCAAACTACAACATTTAACTAGCCATTAATTTTAAAACACCAGCATGCACTTGTCCCTTTCACCTCAAACAGTATCTTGACCCCACATCAGTATGCCTCAGAGTTTAAAATTTTCGGTGGCAAAGGCTTATGGGTAGTATATAATAATACTTACAGCAGTGTTATATTATCCGGGAGAGTCCTGTGTTTTCATGTTGATAGATATGAGGATATCATTAAAAGAAACATATGAAGCAGTAATTCAGTGAGAGGAAAATACTTCAATCCATGTAAATCTTCAGCTGTCCAGAGAGACTTCTTGCCCTACCAGACACCCACACTCTCACTGAAATCAAATTATAAATGTCACAATCCAATCCACACAGTAACAGCAACCCCAGGAGCTCTATTGTCTCAATAATTCTGTCATTGTCCCTGGTAATCTGTCTGGGTATTGTCTGAATAAATCCATAATACACATGACAATGGAGTGCACAGTTGGGCATAGAAAACATACTGTTCATCCCTGCAGGGATAACATGGGACATTTACTTGAAAGGTTCATCAATTTCTAAACCATCTTTGACATTTTTTCTTGGCCTGTTTATCTTTTATTTTGTTCGTTTCAGAGTACTGGTTAGGGTACTGGTAGCACTGGGGGTTTTGACTATAGAATAATACTTACTGGGCTGTTGGCTCCAGTCTTTACTGTTGGAAGAACACGATTATCATGTTGCAGTTTTAGCCAAATACTCACAACTGGAGCAATTATCTAGTTCTTTATCTCACACTCATTTCTCATTTGCATAATTTTGACACATCCGTCCCCCATAAAAGTGCAAGCGGCAAATATACACTCGTCTTCCACACGCATGGAAAATACTTTGTGTTGATCCACTCCTGTCCTCATTTTATGAAGCTGTTTTAATTCATTCCCATTCTTTCCTCAGTGGCTCTGATGAGGAAAAAAAAAGAGAGATAAAGGGAGAATAGAGAGAAAGAGAGAGCGAGCATGACAAAAATCAAAATGAGCCATCTCTCTTCTCTCCCTCTCTTAGTGACCGCCGCTTTCCTGATTCTTTTCAGACATGACAACCTGCTGGGTGCTGATAACAGGATTAATAATGCTGAAAATCCTAATCAGGGGGGAATTAAAAATGGAATTCAACCATTAATATTACCACCATGTCAGTGGCAGCACACACGGGTCTGCTGAGCAGGCTTTTCCTATCACTAATGAAGAACAGCTTAAGGGATTGGTGATGTACGTATATGTACCCTGTCAAATAATATGGATATGCAGTCATCTCTGACATGCTTTCATGCAATAACCCAATTCTGTTTGAAAATTGAAATATAGCCTAACTGTGAAGCTTTGGCTAAAGCCTCTGACTCAAAATACATATGGGAAATAAACAGTACTAATGAAAATCTGCTTCTAAAATGAAGATGTGTTGAAAGCTAAGATGCTGTGTGTTTCTGAGGTACTGTGTTTTCAGTGCTGGTTCTTTTATTTAAAGAGTGCTTCAGTGTGCTGTTGCTCTGGGCAAACAACAAGTCAGGAAGATAGAAAATCAAACTGAGCATGTTGCTGCGGCCAGCAGAGGTCCGACTGGGCTTACTCTCCCAACGGCATCCACATAATAAGACAGGCTTTCTTTGCATGAACAAAAACAACCCCAGGTCGCTGCTCGCCGCCTTCTTTGCAGAGAGAGAGAGAGAGACACTGAGACAGAGAGGAGGAGGATAGTGTATGATCCAGTGGAGCTGAGGGAGCTCAAAAAAGAGATAAAGAAAAACACAAAGGAGAGAGAGAGTCAAAGCTAGAGAGTGTCAGAGAGAGAGACAAAGGCAAGAGAGGCTAAGTTTCTGACTGTCAAGGTAACTATACTTTTAAGAAAGTAAAAATAGACCTTCTGTAGATACATGTAATTACCTGTTATGATTACCAGTTAGCTATTTAAAAAATTGCTATTTTTCTCTGCTGACTTGCAGTTTTTAAAATCACCTAAATTTATTGCACCATACCCCCCCCCCCAACAACTCAAGTTTGTGTAATTTTTGGGGCAAATAATCATCCAATTAAATCATGTTATTAACTACACTGCGTGCACAAGTATTAGGCAAGTAAGTATTCTAAATGAATAAGTATTGCTATGCACATTTTCCAACTTTAAACCATATAAACTTGATTGTTCATTGGAGTTAATCATTTTCAGGTGGTATGTATTTGTGTAATGAAGGAGGGTGTGGTGAAAGTGAATGACACATTATATCAATGTTTGCATGATTATTAGGCAGTCTCATGAAGTCAGGTAAAATGGGCCAAAAAAAGAGCTTTAACTGACTCTGAAAATTCAAAAAGTTGGAGGCGTGACCAGCAGACAACGGAACGTTTTGTTGCGAATAGTCCACTGGGGTGCAGAAAATGCATGGAGAAGAAAAGACACATATTAACTGCAAAAGACTTGGGTTGAATTAAATGTAAAGCTACGAGAAACTCATTATACCCATATTCCAGAACTACGTCCTACCTGGAGTGTCCAGAAGTACAAGGTGCCAAGTGAGACATGGCCAAGGTCAGGAAGGTTGAGACATAACCCCCACTGAATAAGATTCACAAGTTGAAGTGTCGAGACTGGGCAAAGAAAAACCTGGTTTTATGGACAGATGAAATGAGAGTGACTCTTGATGGACCACTGATGGACACAGCATCACTTCGACTCAGACTCAGGCAAGTGGAGGAGGGGTAGTGGTATGGGCTGCTATCATTAAGGGTGAGATAGCTGGTCCTTTTCGGGTTAAAGATGGACTGGAACTCAACTCCCAAACCTACTGTCAGTTTCTGAAGATACTTTTTTCAAGCAGTGGTACAGGAAGAGGCCCTTAGCCTTCAAGAAGGCCATGATCTTTATGCAGGACAATGATCCATCACATGCACGCAGTACTCCGCTGCTTGGCTAGCCAGCAGGGGCCTCGCAGATGCCCAAATAAGGACTTCGCCTCCTTTTGAGAACTTGTGGGCCCTTCTCAAACAGCAGATTTACAGTCAGGGAAAACAATACACCTCTTTGAACAGCATTTGGAAGACTAAGGGTGCTGCTTCAGTGAAAGTTGATCGTGAACATATAAAGGAACTGGCTCATGGCAGTTATTGAAAAGAAGGGTGGCTATCTTGGTTACTAAATATTTCTAAAAGGCCACAAATGTTAATTGTCATTTTATGTTGTTATACATACTAATATAATAGTAATTCTGCACACATATATATATTATCATGAGCAAGACAAAACTCACTTTTCAGGTTTAAGGTTCAGTTATATTTTGGATTGACTGAGAGCATTGTGTTTGTTCAACATTAAAATTGATCCTGTGGATGGGCTTAAAGTGGGGATCGTGATTAGAGTCCTCTGCATTATCTGCTGGTGACCTCATGACTATTAATGGTGGTATTTGGACTGTTCTCCACAGAAATGATTGGTGTATCACCTGCGCGTAAAATTGGACTTACGTACGTACTGCATGCAATTTGTGTAAGTACAAGTATAAAGTCTTGTTGTTTGTACATAGTTTGATGATTATTGACTAATATACACTATAGTATAACGTTCTATTCAATACTAATATACACTATACAATTCTACATTATGTGACTTGTGCTGTGGAAAACAACTTAAGCCCAGTTGTAGCCTGAATTTGTTCACAATTTGGCGAATTGGCACCAACAAAAGTATGCCAAATTACTGTAGTTATTAGCAGTTCCTGTTTGCAGTGTATCCAGTGTATGGGGCGGCTGTGGCTCAGGACGTAGAGCGGGTTGGCCGTTTATCGGAAGGTCGGCGGTTCAATCCCTGGCTCCCCCTGGTTGTATGTCGAAGTGTCCTTGGGCAAGATACTGAACCCCGATTTGCCCCTGGCGGCAATGATGAATGAGTATGAATGAGTGTGAATGTTAGTTTCCGTTTGAGCACTTAGGCTCAGTGTATGAATGTGTGTGACTGGTGAATGCAGATGTAGTGTAAAAGCGCTTTGAGTGGTCGAAAAGACTAGAAAGGCGCTATACAAGTACGGAGCATTTACATTTATCCATGGATGGACAGACATCTTTCACTGGAATACTTTGATACTGCCCGACCTGCCAGCACAGACAGCTGGTGTTAGTGCAGCAGTAATCGGAATGGGGGGTTACGTACTGTCCTGCAGCTCACAGAGCCGTGGAGGAAGGTTGCTGAAGTATTCGTGGTTCAGAGCTGCCTGGGCTGACAGCCGGTTCTTTGGGAAGCACTGGAGGAACCTGGAGGCCAACTCCTCTGCATGGTCCACATAGCCCAACCTGAGACACATGAACACACACTATCAGCGTGACCACAGAAACATACATATACAGTATATACAGAGATACATGAACAAAAAACAGGCAGTCAACCTATTAAGACACAAGAAACCAAGAACTTCAGTTACCCATCATACCATTCATTCATCCCTCTAAGAAAGCAACTCACTTTTTCTCCAATTCACAGATCTGCTGACAACAAAAAACAAGTCTTTTAATTATGCTGAAGCTTTGCTGACTCAAGAGGAAAAACACTTTCCTCTTACAGGCAAATGAGCACACACACGCTTACACCTTTCTCTTTTGAGCTTGCTTCGCACATGGCGACTGGGTCACCATGAGAAACAAGTGTTCATTAAAGCAGACTCCATTTGAATGTGTGTGTGTCTGAGCGTGTGTTCGTACTGGGAGTCACTGAACTCCTGAACCAGCCCTACCTAGCAGCGCTGAGGGGTAGAAGAGATTGAAAATAAACGAAGAGCAACAAATTCAGTCAGTAATTAGGCATCCACTGCATTAAATAAACATGATGTTATTCAGCGCAGCCCGCTGGCCCGCAGCTCGCAGTACTCAGAGTGCCTCTCATGTTCTGCAGGCTTCTCATGGTTGGCTCCCTAGTCAAGCACTCTGACAGCCACTCCCATGGCTCTCAATGGGGATCTCAACTCGACTTATCAGCAAAGAGACAGAGGGAGGATAAATCTCTGTTCAACTCATCAACGCCACTCAGCAAAGAGGCAGAGATAAAGTTAATGAAGTCCATCAGGGCCTCTTCTTGCCTCTTTCTTGCCTCTTTCTCATACAGCTGGAACATTCTGTGCAACTCCACTCCAAGTTTAAAGACAAACTTGTATTTGTGTGAAACTACACTAATGGAAAGAAAGCCTCCTAGATTACTGGTTTTATGGTTTGGGGTTTTAAGGCCAATTCTGATACTGTCACCTTTTTCTTTAGTATTTTGTGCAGCTATTTAATATTTTCGAAGCTATGCCAAGGTTCTTCTAGCAGTGGTGGCACATTATGGCAGTGAGAAGTTATTATTTGAATTGTAAGCTTCCATACATTCTGCAACATGATGTAAGTAAACGAGTATAAGGAGTAAAAGAAAAGCATGCAAGATTAGCCTCTGTTCCACTCACTTCTGTAACTCAGTGCAATCTCTCATTCAGCATTCCAGTCAGTCAGCCTTTTTGAAAAAATGAAGTGTGATAATGATTATTTTTTTAAGGTAAGCTGCCCAGTGCAACCACATTCTCATCTGTAGACCTACGAGCACCTGTGCAGGAGCAGTTAGGGGTCAGGGCCCTTGCTGGAGGGCACCTTAGTGGTGGCAATCAGTGATTTCTGGTGAACAGGCCTTGTGCTAAGATTCTTTTGTCAAACTGTTATTTCCACATCAACTTCAAGCTCAAACTCTCTGACATGAGATTCCATATCCCACACAACGTGGTACACTCCAAAGCCCACCATGCACAGCAACGGGCTGTGCTCCAACTTGTGCACCACCCTCGCTCCCATAGACCAGTTCAACAGCAGACCAGCTGAACCGAACAGACAGATGGGAGTTTGCACTTTAAATAAGCACAAAGCCTTCTGTTTATTTTGCAGGACTTATGTGGCTTTGATGCAAGACCATAACATTAGATGACTTTGTAAGACAAAAGAATATGACAAACGTGGAATTTTGGACAGAGTGGAGGAATAACTTTGTACCACAAAGGCAAAAACCTCAAGAGTTCAGCAGGAGTAAAAGCCAGTGTCATGGTGACTATTTACTGAGAAAAGCTTTTTGAGGTTGCCTACTTTGAGGGTGCAAAAAAGGAGGAGTCTTTTTCTGTGGAGCATGAATTGGGAACATTAATGTGCCCAGTACATTTTATGGCAAAATGCCTGTAAGACTTGAATTCTTTCAAGTGTTCTAATGATGGAAATAGTGGAGGCCAAATTTATTTTCTAGGGGCCATCAATATGGAGACCATCCAGTGGGTATATAGACATGTTGCCGTCAGCAGAGACAAACAGATGGACTCAATGGTTTTACCATTCTTAAAATTTTACACAAAAAGGTCAATTTACTTGTCATGGGAAGTAAAAGTCAGCCTGTGAAAACTGTTCTGTGGCGTTGAAGGAGCTTTGTCAGGTCTAAAAGAATATCCCCTGATGATCTCAGCTTGAACCAGGAGACTACAAATTAAAAGCTAAAAGCTTGCATCATGTGGAGGTTCACTTGGTAGGGACGGACTGAAAAAAACAAAACAGGGTATCTCAGCTTCTTCTGCTTTAGTTTTGACCATTCTTTTGGCAATCTCTCTTGCTTGAGTACCAAAACTTTATGAAAATGAAATACTACATCACTACAACACTATTCAGGTAAAATAAATCCTCCACTAAAACCAATGAAACCCACAGGACCCATATTTTCTCTGTCACCAGTGGGTGTGTCTGTAAGTGCTTTTAACTTGACTCGAGCTTTGCTTTGTAGTTTCTCTGCAGGCGTAGATCCAAACAGCTAGATTTGTGTGTGTGTGTGTGTGTGAAATCACCTGGATATGAGCATGTTGGCCTTTGTAAAGTGTTGATGTACAGTAGGGGCACATTCCTTCCTGCTATTGCTGTCAGCTAGACCGAGTGAATGAGCACACATCTGCAGTGAGATCGATAGCATCTCCTAAAACTATCACAACAGCTTCAGGTGCTGACACATCCACTGCACAGAGAAGCATTCTTTCTGCAGTGGTGCAAGACGCATGCCTTTTCTTGGTATTCTATCAGGAAACTACAGCGAGGACCAGAGAGAAGACACAGGACACCACCTGCCTGTATCATCCCCCCACCACAGCAGAAAGTGGCAGACCAGTCTCTTTGTTTGAGCAAAGCAGCAACCAAGAGCTATTTTGGACGAAAGCCTTTGTATGTTTTGTCTCATGGAGAGCTTTGATAATGTCTGACTTATTTGGGGTTGCCATGAGGGCAACTTGGACGTGGGTAAACAGGCCTTAGCATGCTACTATCTTATTTGTTCTGTATCCGGTAGTGGTTGACTGATTTGAGTTATAGAAAGCAAATACCAATATGGTGAAATAATGGCTGCTGATGGGCCTGTAACTGGGAGGCTGCCGGTTCATTCCCCAGACCGCCGTGACTGTGGTTGTGTCTGGGCAGCTTGCAGGTGTGAATGTGTGTAACTGTGTGGGTGTGATGAGGGTGCTCCTGCAAAACAGAGCCCGGTTCTCAGTAAAGCTTCCTTGAGTAAATAAGGGTTCGGCAAAAAGTTCTACAAATTCAACAAGAAAATATGTTACTTTTCCTTCTCCTCCAGAACTACACACAGAAGCGTTTTACAATCTGACGCCCCAACCAGCAGGACGACATCATTTGTCTGCGCCTGTCGAAACGGTTTGAAAACTGTTTTATGACATGACAAAACTGCAGTAAAGCTTTGGTTACATTCGGGCACAAAAACACTTGGTCAGGTTGACTGAAACGTTTGGATTGAAATCATGACTAAGGTTAAGGTAAGGTTAGGGGATTTTCGTTGTCATGGTTACAATAATAAAACACATGGTTAGGGAAACGGTCATGGCAACATTTTCCAAAACAATGGTAAATGCTAAGAACAAACAGTGTTCTCTGGCGTTTAAATCTGATGTTTTGTTGAGCCTTTCTTGCACCCTGCCCTCCCCCCTACATGGACTTTCCTGCTCTATAGCTATGCCACCACCATGAGAATTATTACAGCCACTTGAACATAAACATCGTTATTTTGGGGGACTTGCTGAAACGGCTGATGCTGCTGTTCTCCTTGGGAAAACAATCTCATTTTGGGACTGTGACTAGCTATTATTTTCACTATCAGTTCATTTGTTGATTGACTTTTCAGTTAGATTATTTAGCCTAAAAAGGGTTAAAAAAAAAAGTACTGAGAGTCGTGGATGATATAAAAGAAGCAGCATATCTTCATGTTTGGGAAGCTGAATCCTGAGAGTGTTTGGCATTTGTTTTGATGAAAAGACTGTATGAGAGAATGACAATATTTAACAGTTACTTGTTAATCTTTGCTTTTTTGTAGATAATGCAGCACCTAAAGGTTAACTGAACTATTTACTCATTATAGTAGTGATAAGAGTTAGAAAAATGTATGAATGCTTTTATTATGTGAAATCTGTTCAAAAAGCATCTAGATAATTCATTCAGGTTAAAAGCTTCATAGAGATAAACAATCCTGCAGAACCTACTGCATGCAATCACTCAAAATGCTTCATTATCATCATATCAGAGGTGAAAGACACAGATTTGAATAACTACCAAACCTGCTTAATCATAATTAAGTTTTTTTATGTTTTGGTTATTTTAAGTATGATAATCTGCAAAATAAGTTTTTTAAAAGTCCATATCTTGCAATGTTAAGTGTGTTTGTGAACTCTTTCACAAAAAATAAAAACAGTCCCTTGTTCTTTAGTCCATGGTTCCACCAAATTCATTCAACACATGCTAACAAACAAAACCAGGACTGACAACATAACCTCCTTGGTGGAGATAATAAATGAACACTGACACTAACATGACACAGCAACAAAAAGACATGATTTCACCATATATGTTTCTGGTTTCTGCATTTTGCAGCGAGTTACCTTCAATATACAGTTGTAGCCTATTACTATACATGTCAAAGTACACAAGCACATCAAAAAAACATCCATCAATCATTCCCATTTTTTGGAGCAAGAAAAACAGCACAGAGGAAAACGGCTGACCGAGCAGAAAAAAAGAGAGCAAGAGAGCGTGAGCCAACTTATGGCAGAGACAAAGAGTGTATTGCTTCACATCAAATTCATCGTTCCCTGGCCTACGATAAAAAGGCAGCGGAAAGGAAGTGATGGTCATTAACATTCCACCTCACTTTCTGTCTTCACTTTTTTATTTCCTCCTGGACTGGAGTGAGGCCAGGGGACTGGGGTGGAGGGGACAGAGGGAAAATCCACCTCAACTAATTTTACTTTGCTTTTCATTAGTCATTAGATGTTTTCAACAGACTTCTTAATAATGAAGGATCTCCAAACTCCAACTGTTACTTTTACAGCGGTCACAGATAAAGAACTGATCTAACAATTGAGATTTTTTTTCTCTATTTTTTTTTTTTTTAACAAATTTCCTGTTGATAGTTAGAACAGGAAGATAAACAAGTTCATTAATTTAATAATTTAACAATTAAAAAGGCATCAAGGTTACTGGTACGTAGCACCTGTATAATGATCTTGAGGGTCTTTTTTATGATCTGAGCCAAGGCTGGATTACAAACCAGGCAAAGAGGGCAACTGTCCCAGGGTCTCCAAAAGCTCCAGTCTTTCTGTGTGTCAGTTGAACGTTTCTTCTAAAATATTCACCTCTAAAGTACAAAATCAACTAAAATGACAAGGGCCCTAAAATGGGTCTTTCTTGATTAATTTACTGTTCTTGCAGCTGAATTCATACAGGTTGACCTCCAAATAAAAAAGTTTAGATAATCTGGCTAAACCTATTTTTAGCTATATATATATATATATATATATATTTATTAGGGCTGACCCCAAATAGTTGAAGTTTCGATGCTTCGATGGTTGGAGCCTGTTTCGACTGTCAATCTCACAGTCGAAACAACGATCATGCCATTTTGATATGGGGGTGCTCTATGTCTGATTTTACATAAAACTACCAGTTTTCTCTCAATAAGTTAATATAAAGCCTATTACAATACACATTTCAATGTTTAATGATGTAAATAAACATGTAAAAAGAATAAAACTTTCAATAAATGTTTTTAAAGTGCATGAATAAATCCACAATTGTAACCCTAACCCTGGCTTGTCAGTGCGCATGTGTAAGCGTAGGCGTGTATGTGTATGTGTGAAGTGGCAGAAGAGAACACTTGGTGAAGAGACAGAGCCCCAGCTTCACGGATGTTGTGCCGAGTTGTCCGCACCTTGAGGGACTTTCGGATAATCACCACACAAAGAATATTTATGTTTTTAAATTCCCGGCTACTTGAAATACGCTCTTTGAAAGGTTAGGGGGCAGTGGTAGACTGGACAGATGGTTGCAATTCACAACCCTCGCCACTAGATGTCACTAAATCTTACACACTGAAGCTTTAATTTGCTGGTGATGTCAATTTTGCACATGTTTTTACGCACGCAAACCGCAAATCTGGTCCTATGTTTGTGAAACACTGACTGAACTGTTGTTTTTCCTTTTTACAAGCCAGGTTTTCAGCAGTGTCTCCTTCCATGTTGCAAAAGAATTTGTGAGCTTGAGGGGGCTGCACACAGACGCAGAGGGAGAGTGGGCGCAGGAAAGAGAGGAGCGAATGCTGGCAGGAGTTTATGGAAAAATGTATTAATTTACTCCAAATCAAACTATATATAAACGGTACATACATTATAATACCGGTATAACGCCCAGCACGACCTCAGAGTGATTATTGCTATAATGTTAACTCGTTGGCTGAGCTTTGCAATAACTAACATCAGGTTCTTTATTGTCAGGCTAGGCTAATTTTCTCAGGATAAATCAAGTAGTTTTTCATTCAAATATGCTGATCAAAACAAAAGCATTGTAGCAAGTACTACACCAAAAATGTTTTCAAAACTCTCATTAATCTTTTCCACTATCCTTAACATGGGACAGAAAAATACAACCCCAAATTACTGAGATGCTGATTCATACACAGATGGAATATTAGACACATTATGGTCAGTACTTTGCGGTGTAATTCTTACTTTACAGATTATAGGCACAGCGGATTCTCCTGGGATTAAGTACACAGATGACCTATGTAATTATTATAAATCACAGGAGGAACCCAGGTATTAGGAGTCCCGTGTGATGAGGCCTTTAGTTAGCGGGGATGAATCTTCACTGAAGCAGCAATACTTTGTGATTCCAGCTGATTAGACAGCTGGAGTTTTAGAGAAATCCTGATTTGTGCTGCTTTAAAATTCCCTCTGGAAAAGTGGAAAAGACACAAACTAAACCTTTGCCCTCTGTGGTCTCCCCTCCAGATGTATGCCTCCCGCAAACAGTGGCCCACTATTGGGAAGAGCCCCAACTGCGCCCTTCTCCTGCCGCGTCTGATGTCCCAGAGCAGAAACACATGCGAAAAGCGTGTAAAGAGTGCGTGAGCTGCACTAACAATGTGTTCGCTACTTATGGGAGTTTGCATTTAAAGACAGGAACAAAGATGATAGCGTGTCCGTCACCTACAACACATATATGGTATATGCACAGACTGAGACACACACACACACAACTCTTATTTGAACAGTTCACTTACTTATTCCACGCTTGTCTGAGCTTCTTCGCACTGTACACTGTAAAGCGGTCTGTAATGATAAGAAACAAACACAAATTAACTAAGACTATTGCAAAATGGCAAATATTCATACCTTTTAACATCCTGTAAAACAGTGGCAGAGCCTTTATTTACCTCAAGTAACAGTCCATTTTTTGAAACAAGCCTACATAAGAGACTAAATAATCACTGTTAATAATCACTGTTAATCTACCATCAATAAAACACATTACTTGTTCATATGGAAAGCCTTAAAGCAGCACAAAGGGCACATCCCTTCCATTCTCGAATGCTTTTAATTTGAAACGTATGCAAGTACCCTGTAAAACTTGATTGATGAACACGTCCTGTATGAGAAAGGCTTTTAATTCCTTTCGCACAAAAACTCTTGCTCAGCAAAGATGGGAAAATAGGCTACTATCAAAGTGTTTATTTAAACCAGTATAAATATTACATGTCATTTGATCCTGCTCTGAGACTGCACATCCAATCTCATGCACCGTAGAAAGGATGAAAGGCAAAGATTACCACAGTTATTTTAACTTCAATTATTTCTTTGGAACTAACTTTTTGATTCTTTTGACTGACAGACTCTTACGGACTAAAGCAATATAAATAATCAAGGAATGAATACATATTCTGATTTTAGGACCGCTTCAAAGGTACAGAGTCACCACTTCTTTTTTGGCTCTCTTGTTTACCATGCTGGTAAATCTGAATTAATTATACTTTGATGCTCATGGATTCTGAAAAATGGTACCGAATCATTCATTGTGGAGAATCTAACAGATGTATGATGTGTAGCATGTCCATATTGACAAAAGTATAAACATTTATATGTGCAATCTAAGCAGCTTATAACTAGCGACCTGGTGGACTTAAAGAGTTGTATACAACCAACAAACTTCTTTAAAAAACAGAGCAGGCTTCTAATTGAGACCTGCTTTTATTTGTCAAAACGTGTAGCCATCAGACCAGTAAAAGAGACAGACGGCTAATTGGGACTAAGCTTTTAATTGAAGCTTTTCGGTTTCTGCAAGAAACAATAACTTAAAAGAAAAATAAATTCTTAGGTGACTATGAGATGATGCCACAGAGGTGTTAAATTACAGTAATATTATAATGAGGTAAATAAAATAAATAAAAAGTAATTCAATAGTTTCTACACGACATTACAGCAGACATTTTGACTTATCATAGCAGGAAAAACGCAGATGTAACTAATATCATTAAACATGTGAGAGAAAGATCATCTTGGAGGAATGTAGCCATAAGTCATGCAATTAATTACACCTGTGCTTTTCCTGATTTGCCACATCAATATGTCAGCCTAGCTGTGTCAACCACACTTTTTTCTAAAGATGACTACGGGACAACGGGCATACAAATTAGATGAAAGTGTTTTGCAATGAGTGTTGCTTTGTATATTAGTTTGCTAAATTAAGGAGTGGTTCATATCATTTCAGAAATGCTCTTGAGTAATATTATATGAGCAATGTACTTCTGATCCAAAGCCAGACCACATTAAAGTCTTAATTTTGAGAGGAGTTTGGTTAGACGTCTTTCCATATTTCCACAGCTATGTTTATTATGCTGTGAGTGTGTGAGGCTCTGCACTGCTCTCTTAATTTCAGCCAAAACTGCCATGTGGACACACAGTCAGGCTGAGCTGCCAACCGACCGGCCACCACACAAGCTAGCCAGCCACCCAGCGAGCAAGTCCACCTCTCACACTGCCAGCCTAATCCTACTAGCCAACCACCCAACTGTCTTCAAATTCAGCCTCCAGCCTGCCAGCGAGCCAACAGTGGGTCCAGTCAGCCAGTTAAGTGCCAGGGTTGGCCTGAACTGGCCACAGCTTCCTGGGTGCCAGAGGTGAAGGCTGCCAGCCGGAGTACCCAGAAATAGAAGGAGGGGAAGTGAAAGAAAGATAGAATGATAAGATGATAGGCATGGCTCCCACCCACTATTAAGATTTTGGGTACATTTTAGTAACAGTTATGGCAATTGTGTAAACCATACCATTGTATTACTGTTATCTTCTAGAAGGATTTAACAGGATGTGGTTCCATTTATCATATATGTTACCACAACTGCAGAGGTAAAAACATGCAAATCAATCCAGATTCACTTCTGTCACTTTGAAAACAACATTGAAAACGGATGTGCGTTGTCTATATTGTGATATTAATAAATAAATATTATATACACTTTATTTAATAGCATTTAACCCATTTTATATTATAAACTATAAAACATAATCATGTTTTAAAATGAAAAAAAATAAAATGTGTGCTATTTTCTAGACTATCCTGCCCACTTTCCATAAACAAAATCCTGTGATTCTCACATCAAAGTTGTTATAAACTCTTTGAACTTACTTATTTTTTCCTATGTGGCAAACCTGACAAGCGAAATGAAGATTTTGGAAAGGAACAAATCATGTTTCTTTTCTACCAGTCTGCTGCCCTACAATTATTTCTGCACTTGAATGTGATGATAAATGCACGCCCCTCCTTCAAATTGTATGAATCATAGTTCTTTCCCATTTTTCTTCACCTTTTTATCTATATAGATAAACATAATTTGCTCTAATGCCGTCTTACATTTAAGTCTAATTTCTGACGCTGCTTCTGTTCAATTAAAAAGCAAAACCATGAAACTTGAATGATCATCAGGCGAAACGCAGTTCCTTGCTCCAGCACATGATGAAGATAAAGATTCAGTTTACAGATAAAATTTGTGTAGCTCTTATTGGTATATAAGCCCAACCTAATATACCAATAAGTGCGGCACTAGATTAGAGGGAGAGAGCTAAGAGAAATGTGATTGGAAACGAGGAAGTATCTGTGGAACCTTGTCATAACCACAAAAATGTGGCGCCTCGACTCTGAGGTCAAGCCGCACGGTGATGTCTGAAATCCAAATTTAATGAGATGAACTGCAAAGGTTAGGATGAAAAAAAATGATGGAAAGTATTATGCATGTGAAAATGAGATGAATAAAAACCAAAAGAGTGATACGGTCACTTGGAAAAGTGTGCAGATAACGGTCAGCTCAGAGGAGCTCAGTGCCGGGGAAACTTTTCCTCTACCACAGGGAGGTTTTCCAGACTGATGCAATACTGCCATCTGCTGCTCACAGCAGCCTCTTGAATGGATTGGATTTTAATTTATCAAGCTGGGCATGGAAAAAAAACATGTTCTTTTTTTTTGACACAATAAATAGTAGGATATTGGAATATTGCAGAGCTTTTGACTGAATATGTTACCACAATAGTTCCTTTTATAGGCCAAAATGATTTAGACATATATAGAGAATCATATCCAGATTCAGTTCTGACATTTTTCTCTCTGGAACACTGACATTGGAACAACTGGACATCCTTTCCTTTCCTGTGTCACTAACGACCTCCATTAGTGAATGAAAATAAAAAGGTCAAAAACGACAAACAATATACTGTATATTTGTATTTTTTGTACACATGTGGTTTATGGTGTGGCTAAAAGAAGAAACAAACCATTTACAGGTATAGACAATTAGTTACACACAGGGCTTAATAATAAATATCTGGCCCCCTCTTAAACTTTATTTTAATAAATTAGATGTACTACAAAATCCATGAAACTGGTGCTAAAAGTAATATGCTGTAGAATTATTTAAACACTTCAATACTTAAAAAAGACTTTGACCTAAAGATCCTTTCACATAATATAAAGACTTAAAAAAACTGATACTCTGCTTTGGTTTTGAATGGGGAGGATCCACAAAAATCCTATTACATGTGTTGATTATTGATTCCTACAATATGAACATCACAAAACAGTCATATCACATCATTCACGCTACAGATTTCAACCGAACAAGGAGGACAAGCTCTGATAAACATTCACAATGCCAATTCCCTGATTATGATTACTTTGATTGCATTTCTACTGTCAGTCTGAGGCTTTATGACTTTAGGTTTACCAGATTATCTCTGGTAAAATCTCACTCTTCCAGTCTATCTTGAAAGTGCAGCCATAATAATATCGGATCTGCAGACATCATGAACAGCTGCAATGTTTGGAGGCTAGAAAAAAGGCAAAGCTGCCAGTGTGTGTGTGTTTGTGTGTGTGTGTGTGTCTCAAACAGCTGCACAGTTGTTCAACACAGTGTGTAAGAGGCAACCAAGAGCCAACTGTCACCATGGCCACAGAATGAGAGGTTACATTTGTATGTGTTGTGTGTGTGCGTGGCCATGAGAGTCACCCCAGTTGGTCCCTAATTGGCCACTGGAGATAGGAGGCTGGATCACATAGCTTTGTGATGCCTGACTGCCCCACACCATCACTCTAACCCTCTTTATGTCCATCTTTGCCTGTCCCCTCTCCTCCACTCCAGCTCTTCTTTCCTCCATCAGCTAACACTAATCTGCAGTCCCTTTATTCATGCTCCCTCTAAAAAGCCCTAATGAGCTCCCAGAGGGCATGGCTGCCCTGGTAGAGCTGCCACCCCCACACCTGCTGCTGCTGCTGCTGCTGCTGCTATATTAATGGAGTAAAGCAGTAAGCTTTTCGTAGACTGTCCCATTGGTTAATTTTGAATTTTGGTTTTGACGGTCAGGGTTGGAGTACTTAGCAGGCCTATATAAACAAATTGCGCAATGTTAACATGTTAGCAAACATGAGTGACAGTAGATTCCATGACTTCCATGAGACACTGCTTGCCAAAGTGAATGGGCTAAAGTGTTAACATACAGTCTATAGCTCAGACATTCAATGTTAATATTTCAGCATACATGTTGGTATCGGCTCCTGAGAATATACAAGCAGGTAGTTTTTTGTACAGCAATCATGTTTGCACTAATATTCAACCCAACGAGAATTCCATCTTAGGAGTACAATAGGAGTATTTACCAATTTTACTACTACAATGTCCTTTTTGGAAACATGAACAGGATCCTAATATGCTTCCTGCTTGTGTGTGATGATGTTGATAAAGTGTTCTATGCTACCATCAAACATTATCATAGAGAATCATGAGTAAGTAGGCCCCATGCTAAGCATTTAGCATACATTATGTTTAATAAAAATACACTCTGTGCTATTATATATATGCTGTGGGCTTCACGCTAACATTTTATCATACACAACATTGAGACACAGCCGGCTCCATGTTATAATACAGTATAATATGTTGAGTAAAAATAGGCACCACTTTATCATACAGAATATTTAGTGTCAGTAGGCTCCATGCTAACTACACAGTATAGTATGTTCACTATATATGGGCTTCATGCTAACCCCTTACCCTTCACTTTGTTTTTTATTATGGTCTAGGGTTAAGTATGATTCAGCTTAAGGGTAAAGGTAAAGAGGTTGGTGAGGGTTTACAGCAAGAATGTATAAGACTACTTTAGGACATGATAGATCTCACCTGGTTTGAAGTGAGGCAAAGAGTTAACTCCAGGCCAAGTATCCTCAGATGGGGTGCCGATGACCTGACAAAGACACCAAGAATAGAGAGGAGAAAGTTAACGGGTGAAGCAATAAAAAACAACTCCTGCTGCAGGTTGCATATAAATAAAAATCCAATTTATCATCTTCTATGTGCCTTTCTGGTTTAGTGCAAAAAATGTATTAGGGTAGTTAGCATGAGAAGCTAACACATTAGAAGGTTTCTAAATAAATGATAGGGATGACCACACAAAAGAATTAATAGAAAACATCATCGCATTAATAAATCACATTCACAGCCAAAGTCATTACTGGATTATTATTGATATCTGTTGGAATTCCAATGACTAGCATATACTAGCACTTGCACTTGAACTTCCACCGCAAAGGCGTCCCATTGCTTGTGCAATAGTCATGATTAGTGCATCTTTTATGGAAAGGCTGGCTGAGTTCTCACGCACAGAGGCAGGGTTTATGATGACAAAACCCAGAGCAGCGGACATGCCTTCCACATGATCCATTCCAGCTAAGCAGCATAATAGTTTCCAGATTGCCCAGTTGTCTCTGATCTGCAGCACTCCGACAGCAGAGTAGCTGTTCAGGGAACTGCTGGATTTCTACTGCCTGTTAGAGTACAATGCATGCAAACACTGGGTGGAGGTGCATTGTGGGATCTTTTTGGGATACATTTTGGAATGGCTCAGAGACAAAGAAAAAGAAGAATGAAAGCAGCGGTTAGGGAAATCACAGAGAAATTTCCCATAACAGAGTATGTAGGCCACATAGACAAATAAACCCAAAGTCAGAAAATACAAAATGATATGGTTAAAGGGTCATGACCAAAGTGAACCTTAAACCAGAGGAATTTACCAAAGGTCAGAGGCTTGTTTAGTTTATGTTGGCCTGTTGCTGACACAAATGTCAGTCATGGTTTAGGTAATAATAAAATAACGCCACTAGAGGGAAGTAAAGCACCATGAGACCGACTAGAAACTTCAGCAGTCAGGATAAAGAGAGTTCAACATAAAAGCTCAGCTACTGAACTTTATTTTAAACCATGAAAAAGGTCATGAATATCATTAATTATTTTGACACATGACAACATTCTTTGGTTTGTGCGGGTTGTAGACAAAACATTAAGTCAACCACAGAGAAGGGGGTTGAACGGATTCAGGTTTTTCTTCAGAAAATTTTTACCACTGGTTTCTATGATCTAAACTCTTGTCTATGACTGCTTTTAAGGACAACAATATGTCAGTAATGATGAAAGATTGACATTGTTTGGGAGATAATACAATGCGTTCATTTACAGGGTTTTCCTTTGATTTGAAAAAGTAGATTCTGGAGCATTAATCCAAATCCAGCATGTTTTGTGTGACATGAATTTGGTTCTTTGTTTTGGGAAGTTTCTTATATCTATGGATATTTTTGCTTAAATGCTAATAAATAAAAAAACTGCATGTAGCTTGGGTGTCCTCCCTTTTCCTCCTTTTCCAGTGTGTAGGAGAGTAGAGCTGCAATGTCAAATATTTCTGACCAGATGAAGATTTAACTTTAATTAAAATGTTTGTGTGCATGGTTTGCCTGCAAGCCAGCTCTACTTTCAAACCAAAAAAATAACATTTACTGTATACAGAGGTGAACCGAGGGGTAGCTAATGGTGACTCTGCTGCACTTTTACAGCTTGGGCAAGCAGGATCATGATGGGACGAGTGAGTCTTCTGCAGACAGGGGAGGGATAGGTGAGTTCTGAAGGAGGTGGAAAGGTTGTGGGAGTGTTACAGAGGTGACATGTGGGAATGAGGGAGGCATGCGAGTGGATCTCAGTCTGGTCCATGGAGCTGAAATGGGCTTGCATTATTGATGGAACAGTTCAGTAGACTTTGAAGTGAAGAGAGGGAGTGCTGGGTGGAGAGTGGGTTTGGGGCTGGGTGTGAATGTCAAAGTCTTTATGAGGACATGGGGGGGGGGTTACAGTTGCGGATGCAGGAAAAGAGCTGAAACACTACTGCACACTCTGACAGCAGCCATCAAACGAGAGAGAGAGAGAGAGAGAGAGAGAGAGATTTGCCACAGAGGAATTCCTATTAGGTCAAAAGTCATGACCCCGAGCTCTGCATGCATATTCTACTGGACATACGTACTCTGACCCCTCACCAGATAAGTTACAGGCCACCCAGCCAGCTAGACACAAACAGTATGCCTGAGCTTCACACAGGAACCCCTAATTATATTTACGTTGCCAGAGAGAGAATGAAGAGATTAGAGAGATCTGGGTAGTCACTGAAACTGAAAGCAGGTCAGACAGACTCATCACAGTGAACAAGACAGCTGACAGAAAGAGATTTATAATAAAAATCTAACATCTTCTTTTGATTTCATTAGCCAAAATAAACAAAGTAAGTCATTTAAATCACCTAAAAATAACTAAAAGCATTTCTGGAATTCAAAGTTAAAGGGCACTTCAGAGATTTAGTATTGAATTCCAAGTCAGCGGAGACAGATATCTTGATTGATTTATAAATTAGGACAGGTCTGTTTTGGTTCCAGGTAGTATATTTCCAGGTCTTTTTGGGTTTTGATCATGAATTTTTTGACCAACGAAGACCACCGATTCAAAAGCATCTTTCATTAGGGAACCCTGCCAAGTAGATGCCTACATATTTTAAACTTTACAACCCCAGTTTGTAACGCAAGCCTTCTGTTAAACATGTTCCGGTCTTCAGTCCTAAATTGGCATAATTCTGACGACATCGTCTGGGTTATTTTTTCAGAGAGTTGTAACCTTTAAATGCCAAAGTGGAGAAAGTAATAGACCTTTCTCGTGACAGTCATTTTGACCTGTCAATGCAGGAAGAGTATTAACATTAACGATGGTTGCATTCAATTTAGGTGTCCCAGCAAGTTAGGGCAGTGAGCTAACATGCACAACACCTGAACCTGGAACAATAATGGAATTCAGTCAATTTAGGGTGTTTTTTTTTTTTGTTATACCTCTGATCTGGAAGTGGAAAAACCTGCCGCAAAAAAGGTCAGCAGTCTTTATTCACAGGGGACATTTTGACTTGTCACAGCAAGAAAAACACGGGAGCATATTAAGACTATTAATGATAGCTCTGTTTCAGTTTTAGGGTAGCGTAAGTAAGCCAGCATGCACAGGACTGGGACCATGGAACTGACCGACCTAATGTTTCATGTATTCAATAACATTCAATGTATTCATGTTATTAATTGCATGTTAATAACCTGCCTGTGTTTTTCAGCTATTACATTTCTGGGAAGAAAAAAATTATACCGATCTTTAAGGATTCTAGACGCCTTTGAAGATGTGCAGAGTATTTGTTCCCTCAGAGATCAATCCTTTAATCCAAACACAAGTACCCGTGCTGACCCCAGTCGCAGCTGTATCCCACCCCTGTCTCATCCACATTTCTACATCTACTTTCTGTCTTTGTCCCAACGCTGACCCCAGCCGTCATCTACTTCTCTGCTCTGAAAATCCCAGTTCAACCCCTAGCTGCTCTCCAACCTCGGTCGCAGCCAATTCAGATTGGGGTCACCTCCAGGCAGGGGTCAAACAGATCAGAACCAGCCCCAAGTCGATCAGCTGTCTCCCACTGCGACTGGGTGGAATGTGTTCAGTAAGCCCCGTCTATCCTGTCCGGGTTTCAGCAGATGGATGCTCATGTCACTGACACAGCGGCTGTTGGTGAAATGGCATTATTTATCTCTCCAGCAGCCTCTTGCTCTCTCCTGAGGGAAGATCAGCTCGCATGTGCACTGGCTTACTCTTCATAGCAGGACTATGCTCTAAATAAACAGGGTCTCTCTATAGAGAGAAAATGGGTATTTGCACCATGCGTGCCAGTGTCATGCAGACCCCTTCTGCTGCTGTAATGAACCCTTTCAGAGCTGTTATCTACAGAACCATGTTCAAATGGTTTGACTTTAAGGGGGTTCTTTTACTCCTTAAAACTATTTTAGCATCATTCTTTTCAGAAGCATAAGCATAAATACTACTACACCATTTAAAGGGTACCTTTGGTGAAAGTCTATAGTTTTCTTCTTGTCAACAAATCCCATGGAAAACCAACAGCAACAATGAGTTGATTTTAGCAACAATATATTTGGTGTGTGCATCCAAAGCCTGATACATATTCTCCCTCTGTGCCATAGAGCTCCATTGATATCTAAAAACGATTAAAAACACATCAGTGGTAGGCACTGTTACACTGGGTGACGTATTCCTTAATTACAATGAACACACACACTGTAGCTTATTATGACTCAATCCCACACACCGTCTGGAAATATAGCTAGCAAATTCCAACAAATGCATTGTTTCCTGTAGTACAACAGTAACCAGCTGTTTTATGCAATGACTTTAATAAACGTTTCAAAATATTTGTGACGAATTTATGTCTCTTATGACTGTTTTCAGTAGAAACCATAGACTGTATATAAGAAGTGGACGTAGTCATCGTGACGTCTTTGTGGACTGCCGTTTTGAAGCCTCGACTTTGGCCGATAGGGGGCCGCCATGTTGATTTTTTGTAACCAGAGGCACCGGACGTGACCATATTTGGACGAGACAGTGGAGCTAACGGCTGTGTGTGGAGCTAGCTAGCTTACTTAGCTAGGTGCATCTGTAATTGACATTAACTGTCATCCAACGAAGGTTGACGTCAAGGGAAACTGGACTTGGTTGAAGATACTAGAAGACGTTTCGTCCCTCATCCAAGAGACTTCCTCAGTTCTGACTGACTGGTAGGGAAACTCAGCTATTTAACCTCTGCCATCGTTTACTGAGGTAATAAATAAGGTGAGAAGTAGTCTCATTTTACCGTTTTTTCTAATGGAACCGGACCTCTTTTTACAACCAAAGGAGTCGCCCACTGCTGGCCGTTTGATACGATGCAGATTTAAGGGACTTTCGCTTTCGCCTCAGGTCTCTGACCAGAAGCTTCCTGCTTAGAAGGATCCAATAGGCTTCAGGCTGAGAGCCACTGGCAGGGTAGGGAGGTTGAAAAGTGTTGCAATATGGACTAACACATTCTTGGTTTTAGTCTTCTCATGAGGAAAATAAAAAATACCACCAGACTTAACCATTTGTCACTATTTTTTGTCTTTTACCACATTTCTACTGAACAAGAATAAACACCACATCATAGCATGGTGGAACCATATAACCACATATCACAGCTCACAGTGGCAATGTTAGCATACTGAAGTTTAGCTCATAATGTTTATCATAGTCAAAAGCTTAGTGTAACGTGTTAGCATGGAAACATTTGCAAATTGGCACTGACCAAGTACAGCTGAGGCTGACAGGAATATCATTATTTTTGCAGGTATTTGGTCATAAACCAAAGAATTAGACAAATTACAATTTTTAACCACATGATGGCTCTATATGAAAAGTCAGAGGAACACTAAAGTTATTTCATTTCATCCTGAAGGGAGCATGAATGTTTCTACAGAATTAGATGGCAATCCATTCAGTAGGGATATTTCAGTCTGGACGAAAGTGGTGGACTGACTGACTGACTGACTGACCAACGCTGATGGGCTTCACAATGGGCCTTCAGCTTATTTAAACCTACCCTTAGCACAGCAAGTGTAAACACCATTATGTTAATGTGATTATGCACACAAACGGATGAAGCGCTCACACTTTATGCCAAACACTGCCATTTTAGTCACAGTATTTAAGGCCAGTAAAGAGTAAATTTGTTTGATGACACATGCCAAAGATGGTCCATTGGCAGTCAACTCTGGCTGTTCCTGACTTGAAAGTGCTTCATGTTTCTAGTGGTTTCTGGTTTTCCTTTGGTGATAGATTTATGTACGTGTTCTATTGAGGCTATCATGAAAGACAAGACACAGTTTAAAGACAATACATACACAAATATAAGCGGCAACGTATGCTGTATGATAGCATGACGGCAGAACTTTGGGTTTTGAGGTATTTACTCTATATTGGAAGAAAACTGTAACATTGTGGAGGCAGCATCTGTTGCCACAGAAACTATCACATTACCCATGGCTGCCAGATTGGCAGTGTTCATATTTCAACACAAACAGCTATTTCAGTTACACCAATGTAAGGGAGCAGCTTGTTGTCTTAAGCACACATACACACACACTCACCTCTGCCTGACAGGCTATTTCCTGCAGATAGACCTGTCCATATTCATATAGTCCTTCCGGTGGAGGTAATCTTTTGTGTGGTGACAGGTAGTTAACCAGCTCGCCTGAGCCTGGCCTCATCCACCACAACTTTAATTCACATAGACATTCTCAGAGTGTGTGAGAGAGAGGTATAGAGATGCACAAAGCCACGTTAACACCTATCTAAAGGAAAACACAGGCGCACAGACTGTATGCCTGTGGATAACCACAGCTATTTCATTACTAAACCCGTCAGCATGCATCTGAAACAGACAATTTGAATAAATAAAAGCATGTATTCGCGTCTCGCTTACCCAGACATGTGCATGACGCTCTGGAGGAATGGTGACAATGGAATGGCAATGTCAAGGATATTAACACTGCGGAAGTGTGGTACCAGAGGGAGAAAAAATACATTTATGGATTTATTTATTTATCTATTTGCCACATGCGCTTGTTTCAAAGGTTAATTGTTAATGGACACATTAGTAATGAGCTGGGGTTTGTGAAGAAAAGTGGTGCAGTTTTTTTCCCCCCTCTATGGACCTGGTTTGTATTCATCAGGAGACAAATTACAACCCAAAAAACACCCAACAAAACACAAACTGTACACTGATAAAATCAAGAAAAAAGGGAAAGGAACCTCTTGTGCACAAGTACTCAGAAATCCACCTTATAGCAGAAGGTAACACAGGACAGGACAGTAATTATCAGAGGGATAATGCCTGCAGTGAAAGTTACAAATTCTTTGCATTTCTATTTAACACTGTGGTAAGGGAAGGAAAAAAAGTGATGATGGTACTTTGAGTCTTTTATTGCTGATCAATAAAGTGATCTTTCCAGACCTCTGCAGCCAACACATTCTCATCTCAATGCGTCATAACTGACACCTAGACAGCATGACAAAGCGCAAGGATTTTACGCTAAAGGTACCCTTCAGCGTCCGTATGAAACGCCCCCGTTTGCTACGTTGCAGCAACACAAGGGAGGCTTGCGCAGCTGTAGGGTTAGCCGGTCGACATGCATAAATTCAGTGACTTAGGTTTAGGTACTATTATATATAACTATATATTTCTGATGGTTGTGGTAAGGGTAGGGGCTTTGGGGTGCTGTTAACACCTTTATCACGAACGTAGCTAGCTAGTACTTCCGGTCTGTATGGGAACATCTCATAGAGACGCACCCGGTGCATCTCACATAACTACGCTTTGTCACTCTTTCTCAAATCGTCGGTATGACGCCCTGACATGAGAACGGACTGCTCCTCCGCTCTGCTTAAGGCTGGAGGCTGAAGGCTACATTAGCCGCTACTAGCATAACACACTCAAATCTACGACTGAACAAGGAAGAAGGATGTGTGGTATAAAAAACATGATAGCTTAATTCTGCTGCATTGATTTTGATCCCTTTTTTTAAAAAAAATTAACTTGAGGGCAAACAAGAAAACATGTTCGCACCGTGGCCTTTGCGTCTCTGCAAAAGTCATTCTGTTCTGGTAATCACAACAGATGATGACAGCTTACAAAACATGCAAAGTAATTTACTATTTGCCCCTAACTTAGCCACAACTTAGCCACATACTGTCACACGCCCCCCAAAGTACTCGGCACTGGTCATACAAGAGACCTTGTTTTTTTTCCCAAACATGGGAAAAACTCCAGGCCACCTTGTGACAATCCAGCTCTGCGGACGCTGCGTTCAATGTGCCGACTCAACTCCTGGCAGGGTGCCTCTCAAACAGTGATGGAAGCTGACCTTTCTCTTCCTCTCTTCAAACAACATGGCCTTTAAGATGCTTCTGACTCCGCATAATTCATTGATGATGCCCTTCACACAAGTCTCTGAGGCTGTGCATCCCAACTCTGACCCATCTCACAGCCCAGCAGCAGACACACAGGGCCGCAGAGCAAGCAGGACGGATGGAAATGTCAACATCAGGCTTACTCTGACAGGTGGGCTGTTTTTGTGATCGCACATTGCCTCGCCAAGCCACAGACCTCCACATTTCCATATTCATCAGTCTCTTCTACCTCTAGCTGACAGCTGAATACACAAAAACACAAACAGGATGTGATTTGGATGAGAAATAGCAAAGACCAAGTTTGGCCCATCACTATTTTCTAGAGAAAGGAATATATTTATAGTGTAGCATTATACACAAACAGACATTTGACAATATCAAGGAAAAATAGCTCGAATAACAAAGAAAGTTAATGTTATGTTTATGAAAGTTAACTTTGAGTTAGGGTTATATGAACTCCTGATATTTAGATATGAATGTCCTATAGTTTTACTGCCTGCTTGGAATGGTTTAGTAATGGCTTTTATAATGCTGTATGAATGTGCAACACTAGGAGAACTATGGGTAATAAATTACCTTGCTATGTATTTGTGTAGCTCTGACCATCGGTTCTTTTGCTAGGACTATGCTGTACTCGCCAAAGTAATTGTTGAAATCTGGGAATGCTCTGATATCTCTAAAAATAGGTCCAAAGGGGCAAGAAACACGGGCAGTCAGTCAGGTTGTAAACAAGCCAACATGTTAGCCAGATGATCAAAACCAATTCATTTGAAGGTAAAACTGAACGTGACAGCACCTGAAATGATGGCCGTTATTCCGCATTACACAGCAAACATAGGATCTCAGTAATTCAGACTACGGTTAAAAGTAAATAATTTAACATAAAACCCTCCAACTAGTAGCATTTAAATCAGCATTAAAAATAAATGTTTCATTTGGTTTAAGCAGGGATGTTGGGAGAGCCGTCTGTATTGATCTATAAATAATAACGCTGATTATTAGAGAATTTAACATTTTTGGCAAAAGTAATGTTTAATGCTCCACTCAGAGCTGGTCATTGTGCTGTGAAAGTGTTTTAGAAAAAAAGATGAAGGATGAACACAAGACTATTTACATTAGGTGGGTTTCCATCCGGTGCTACATTTGGATGGATACCCAGCTTGTGTCTATGTGATCATGAAGTTTCTATGTGTGTAATAATTCATTTATAATAAGTGCTTATAGTATTTTCAGTTGGAGCAACCCATGTGTCGATGTCAACACCGCGTGGGCCGAGGTTTACCAAATCTACCTTCTCAGACTAGTCACAACAACAAAAAAGGGAGAGGATTTCTAACAAAACTGGAAAGCCTCTTTACGGAAGTGTGCAGCTGAGCCTCATCGTCAGTCTGGCTAGCGGCCATCCCACTGTTGGGCCTCTCTCCTCTCTCGTCCGTCACCATGGTGGGTCTTTGTGTCTGAGAGGGGAGCTGGGATCACTGAGGGCTAGAGCCTGTTCCAGATGTGTGCAGGAAGGCCCACTTTCCCCTCTGGCATAAAAGACAATCAATAAGAAGAATTTTTCTTCCTCTCCCTCTCCACCGCTTTGTGAGACAGCCCCCTACCTCCAGGGCTTCCTCTGCCTCACCTCATCCCTTCATCCAAAATCCATCCATTCTCAGATGCGTATATTTACCCTTCAGCCCAGAGGCCAAACAGCACTGAACATGCTTTGTCTCCATTCTGACTTCTTCCCTGGTAGAACCTTTTCATACTCTCATCTCTGTAATTCTCTACATTAATTATTCAGGCCCTTCCAGCCTATGAATATAAATCCATTATGCCTGCCCCGCTTCAATTAAGAGATTGGGGATGGGATTATATGGGGGGATGGCAGATGAGGCGATTAAAGGATTCATGAGACCTCACTTTAAAATATTTATGCCACCCTCAACCCTATGCAGAGATACATACATATATGTAATTATTTAATGGCCACTGTACAGTCAAGTACCACGCAGGGTCTCCAGAAATCAGCCATGTTCCTGGTGGATTCTGGCCCATCAGGAAGTTCCTACTCATTTTTCAGCTTTGCATATATTTCGTCTTCTTTAAATACACTCTGTTGATGTGATGTGATGTGACTGTAACATTCCTCGAAGCTTTCTGAGATGATAGGTGCTTTGTGACATGGTGATATCCTGCTGGAGGCAATCCAGTTTGAAACTGACTCCGGCCACAGATGGACACACCTGGTCAGCTGCAGTGCTAGTGTATGCTGTGGCATTCAAATGAGACTTTACTGTTATAAATGGGCCTAATGTGTGCGTAGAAAACACACATCATCAGACTGTACCTTTTTTCAAAGAAACTCTGTTTATCCCACATTCTGACCCTGCCATCGGGATCTGGCAGTAGAAATCAAGATTCAAGGTCCAGGGGATATTTCTCCATCTAACAGAACAACGTTTCTTTTCATACCTAATTCAATAATAATAAAATACCTATTACCTGATTAACCTGTAGGGTTCAAATACATGTTTTTTGCACTTTTAGAAAGACAAAAATAACAAAAATATCATTGTGTCCACACAGCATAACCGTAAATTATAAAATGTATATGTCAATGAGAGCCTATCTACCCCTTACTGTTTAATATCAAGTAGGTAGATGTATCCAATTATCAGTCAAGGAGCAACTGATTTCATTTTGTCAGTGGAAACTGCTGTGTCATTGTACACAGGAACAGGATAACAAGACTTGTCTCAAGTGACCTAACTGCAAACCTAATTATGATGGAAATAGGAAGATGGGTGGAAAAGAAGAGCAGACGCGCGCCCTGTGTCTTCATCATAGTTTCTGCTTGCTCCTCTGAGGCTCTCAGCTGTGCTGATGGATGCTTGGCTTCCTCTAAACTACAGCTGATATAGCATGGGCCTGAACGTGGGCCATTAAGTTTAACCCTGTTGATTGCTGTGGACACGGATTAATAACAACGCTGTATACAGCTTCGCTCTGCTAGGAAAATTCAGCAGCTCTTATCAAATGAAACAGTCCCTTCACTCCTGGTTTCAATGGTAAACCACCACAAGAACGACAATTACCAACAAAATACACTATATTCTAAGGAGACACGTTTTAATAAACAGAAATCATGAAGTAACATTTGTGTTTCAAACAAATGGCAACTCCCTTCACTCTCATGCATCATGGGAATTCTGAGGAATGGTATGCGTGTGCGCAGCGGTTTATTTACGGCGTCAACTCACTCTGGAAGCCTCTCAGAAGTGTTTCAGCAGCAGAGCGTGTAGCTGCCCCACGTTCATGACTTGTTTTTAAAATGTCCTTTTTGTGCTTCTACTACCTTCTTCACAGCTCTCTATGGCCCACTTTCATTCCTCGTCTTGACGGGTGCATCTAGCAACTATCACAGGGAGCATTTCAGAATAAGAGCGTTTTACCTGCCGGATTTTGCCGACATGTTTAGATTTAGTTGATTTGGTGATTAGTGCTTTCTTTTTGTACTTCTACTGTGATTATGTAGGCTACGTAGATAAATAGTTTCTTTTTTGTCTGATTTAACTGTGTTTATTGTTGATAGTCTCTAACGGTTATTTTATTTTGAAAATTGACCAGATTCTCTGCCGTCTTACTTCCTGCCCGGTTCATATGATCTGTGCTGCTAACGGAGTGAGTCCGGGGCATAGGTCCGGGGCCGTGTAAACTTGGTTTAAATGACTTGGTAGCAGGTGGGCCCTGTGATGAAGCTCCGCCCCCACTGTGCTGAGAGTCTAGCCCCCGACTGCCCCCAGTGTAATCAACACTTAAGCTGACGGTGCTGTCAGCAGCCATGCAGGAGACAAAAAAAAACGAAAAAAACAAAAGCAGTTTCATGTTGCAGTCAAGTTTGTATACGATCTAAGTACAAGACTGAGCATTTCTTCTTGTTTGAGTGTAGCCTTCTACAGGGAAATGAATGATGTACAGAAATGTTTAAGGTTTTCCTATCATCTGAACAGCAAAGTTCAAAGTTTGGGTTATTATGTTAAATGACCAAAGAAGAAAATAAAAAAAAAATCATATTCCCCAAAGTAAGGTATCAGTACTGAACCTCAGCTACTGTATATTTACACCTGTATCAATACTCAGCCCAATTCCTACTGTTGTTGGATGGGAAGAAAAGAAGATCCAGCAGCACTGACGAAGGCTGCATGGTGGGGCTTTTTTTTCTACAATTGCTGCCATCAGCACACCAAGTGTACACACTCAGACACACTCACTGCAGCATCAGTAACTCACCAGGAATATCCTCTCCAGCTGGTCCTGGATGTCCTTCATCCCAGGAAAGGCAGCCACTCCTTGGATCATCTCAATGAAAATGCAGCCCACCCCCCTTGAAGAGAGAACGGAACATGATAAGAACTCACATTCAATATTGACTCTGTTAAAAATGTAAACCACAAATAATTAGTCCAGGAGATTGTTTGAATAAGTTTGAATTTGTTGTGATATCTACAGAACTGTTCCCAAAAATAAACATTACAATCACAGAGAAACACAACTGAAACTTAAAGACCTGTTTGATCTTTGTATACATCCAAGTGCAGTTTGTACAACACTTACTGTTAAATCAACTCAACAAGCCTTAACGTAAAAGTCATTCTGAAAAGATATCGATTTCTTTTCTTTCTAAAGACTGTTAAAGCCTAAATGTAGGTTGAAATCAGTAAATTGCTAGGTCAGTGTAACCTGTAAGGAGAAATATCAGGTCTAGCAAAGAGGGAGGGTAAAGGGTGTGTGTGTGTGTGTGTGTGTGTGTGTTGCCTGCACTCATTTGTCAAAAGGCTATTGTTTCCTGACAGATTCACTTTCTGGCTCAGTGCACACTCCCTCTCTGAGCCGGCAACCAGCAATGAGAGAGAGAGAGAGAGAGAGAGAGATTCATCCCTCAAAATGTCTCCATTCCTTCCATTTTAACATTCCTGAAGCCTGCTGTGAATCAAATATCACAGAGACTCATCCATCTCCATGACATAGCTGTAACCTCAGCACCCAGTATTTCTACAGTGTGTTAGCTGAGGTGTGTATGTGGGTATGGACAAAGGTCATCTTCAAAACAATACCATTTTCAGTATAGGGTTATACCTTTGTATCAGTTTGCTGTCAGACCAGTCATGTGGTTAACATCTGATATTGGATAAAGACGTTCGTCCCTGACAACAGTGACAGATGCTATAAAAGACTGTGTGACTATATTAAACAGGAGAGGTGGGTCACCTTCAATTAAACCTGCATGAATTGTTTTTTGGGGGGGCAATGGAAAACATCCTGTGAACCCAACACAACACAACAAATGATCAGCTTTAAAGTTTTTATGGTGAGTTTGGCAAATTGTTGTACGTCCAATATTCACTCTCTTTTCAACTCTCTTTTGGTCCAAAACAGAACCAAAGTTGTGCTACGTAAAACCAAGATAACAGGCTGAAAGACGTAAAATGCTTCGCAGAACTTACAGAAACTCTTGTGATATTGGTTTCTGATCCAGTTAGTCTGAAAATTACAAAATAATTGCTCTGTAAAGCAACAGTATCAGTGTACTCTGATATTTTACACCAAAAGTATCTTACAAGACTGACAGCAGCAAAACAGCTCACAGTGGTTCCTTTCATGCTTGGTCATTTATTCAGAACAAAGAAAGAAAATCAGAAAACATGTGCTGAAGGCAGCAGAGTGTTTTGGTGAAGAAAGTTAAATTTTACTTTCTTAACTGTACAACAGGTCATACAGTGTCCGGGGATGTATTTATGTTTGTGTATACACATTTATGTGTGTGTGCGTTTGTACGTATTTATTTGCACGTAGAGCAAAGCGCAGCCTTTGTCTTTGTGTGATTGTGGATGGGATCTTTTCTTGTGCTGTCTTTGTGTTTGTGGCGCCCATTAATAAAAGCTATGTAAATAAAATAGGCCTACTCATACCGCAAAATGTCTTCAGAATTCCATAAAGACAATTTTTTAAAACACAAATTCACCTTTTTCAAATTCCAGAGAATGACGACTAAAATACTGATTGTGCAGTCACATCTGTATGCTGTTGTTAAAAACAAGACTGCATGTAATCCAGCGACATACTACAAATATCGATTATCAGTTTTACTTAAAATGTTACAATATTCACCATTTACATAATGCATTTTACTAATTGTTCTCATTTTAATTCTATTCCTGTTTAATTGCTAGCTCAGACCACTTGGTTTACAGTATAGTGTTTTAACACTGCTGTTACTGCAATTGGACAGTGTTAGCGGTGCTGTGACTGTAATATCTCAGTGAATCAGTCAGTCACTGGGACCAGACGCACTCGTTTGTAGTTTTAGCACACAGTAAATTAGCCTCAGTAAATATAGGCCTGTTTGCTCAGAGACAGCTAATGAACTCTCCTGATGGCCGGCTGAGAGGAAAGCCTCTGCTGCAGGCACGCAACAAATACATTTGTGTATCTGTGTAAACAAGTGATCTGTGTCATCTTTCCAGACTTACTGTTTAAAAGTCTGGTGTGGTGCTTACTCACTTAATGGTTTTAATTTAGTCAGACTGATCCAGGATATTTGTATTTTTTAATACACAAAAAAATATATACTTAAGTTCATAAACAGTGATCTTTTTCAAAATGGAATTTTCAAAAAGACATAGTGGCAAAGACACTCCTGGTGTGTACTCTTCTCATCGTTGCTGCGGTCATGTGAAGCTGATGCTGCTGAAGGACTGAAAGTGACCTACCCACTGGGAGGCAGAGCTGTTTGTCTGATGTGCCCTTCCAGTGTCCTGCCTGGATATCTCAACATCCCAACTCTAAGTTTTACCTACACACACGCTCAATTTGACAGAGAGGGCCACAATTTCCAATAAGAGCAGATAATGCACAATTTCTTCCTGTTAATACATTAACATTTGTTAAAACCTACAGTGGCCAGCTGATAGGAAATTACTGAGACTTTTTTAAATGCATTTTTAAATGCCATTTTAAAGATAAACATATTCAGAATCAATGGAGCTGAGAGCCACCGTCAGAAAGTACTGAGAGACGGACTAACACATTGCTTGGTCTTTTCATGTGATTTCTTGACAATAAGAGTGAAATAAAATAACACCAGCCTTACCATTTAAGTTGGAGATGTTTCACAGTGCAGTCTACCATAACTAAATCTACATTAATCTGCGCATGATCACACTGACACTGACAGACATGTGTAAGAGCTGCAGCTCAGTGATGTGCTAAGGAGGGTAAAAATAGGGCAGTTTCTGTCTTCAATCATATCTTCCCTTCTAACAGATGGCGGCTTGAAGCCTGTGATGGATGCTTCTCATGGCAGCAAGAGAACCTTTTGGTCCTGCAAGAGATGCTTCTTCATGGAAGACTGCTTCCTAAGTGACATGGGGTGAGTGTGTGTGTGTGTGTCACAGGGTGACTCTCACAGGCATGGAACACCACCCTGTGGATTTGCCCACCTGCAAATTCCCTTGAACCAGACACACTATCCCTATGCCTACCAGACCCCCAAAGACCCCAGCTGCTCTTTAATTGGATGCTGGAGAATGCAGCTGGGTTCATGGGAAGTCCCTGCTGACTGCCTGTCCAGAGAGAAAGGGTCACCAAGGCTCGACTGAGAGTCCAACACCAGTCTTGTTGGAAGGAAGTTTTAGAGGTAAGAGACACTAGATGGAAGGTAGTCTGGGAGGGGAAACATATTCCTCCACCTCTGGGACATACTCAATTTCCATTTCCTGTTCAAGCAGTTGCTGCAGTTCTGTTCAACTTGACCCAAAATCTTACATTTCTAACTGATAAAAACACCAGAAGATGAATCGGATATATCTTTCAATATATTTCAGCATCTCTGAATCAAATAGTAGAAAAATTCTACAGAAATCATGTTAGTGGTGAAGTGAGTCTTTTGTTTTGTTGTTGTTTAGTCATTGTGGTTCATTACGGTTTGTATGCATGCAACACGTTAGGCCAAACATGATGTTATTATCTTAAAACGATAAAGCAGAAACTGCCAGAGCTTCTCAAACATGTCTTCAAATTCTGGTATCACAGCATCATTAACTAGTGAAGTGTTGACCACTTGTACAATATATAATCAAAAAGTTACATACCAAAGATGGATATGAATAAATCTGATTTAAAAACACATGCAAAAAAGACCCCAATTTCAACCCTATACTTGGGTCTAAAACTACCCCCCCCCCCCGCCCTCCAGAATATATTGTAAAGCAGCTCCATCACATCTGTCATTCTTGCAAGACTTCCACCATCAAAACAAGAGCAGTGAACATCACTTAGATCACATTGGTTTCACTAAGCTTCACAGAACACATATTACATAAAGGGAGCAGCAAATTTATTCTGAAAACTAGGGCTGATTAATCTTTTTAATATGAAAATCCCTATTTGAAAGAATGCAATTTTAATATAGTAACAGCCGCAATTTAAATTACATTATTAATATCTTCATAATTTGTGACCGCTTTTAGTCGGCTGATATGACAACTGTCGCCAGAAAATATGCTCAGCTGTAGCTAGTCAACGTAATTCAGTGAGTTGGCCAAAATCATATCTTATCTTATCACTGCTTTTTATGCTCTGCCAAAGATGGGTACTTGATAAAGAAGATCATTTTGAGGCTTGGACAGATGCTGGTTAGTGGTTAGCTTGGTAGTTGTTAAGTGATTGAGCTGGCAGATAGCAAAGAATCCTTTAAATTTTCAAATTAATGCATTATTCAGATTATTTAACAGTTTTATACTTATCACCTCAAAAGTAAATCCAATGTCTCTTTTGTATGTCAAGATTGTTTTCAATAAACACTATGAATGTAATATCTTGGTAAATGTTAGTTAAATTGCTCTTTCTTGGAACATAAATCTAGCTCATTGTTACTTAGATGCTTTTGGAAAAAAAACAACGTTTAAATGTAAATTGTTGCAATATTGGTCAGAAAAAAACGTAATTTCATTCATCATTCAGCCCTAATTAAATAATATGTCTGCTATTGTGCCTGTTGCTAGGTTAGTAAGAGTTTAATCAAATGTTAATCACACACTGCATTTTGGTAGTTGTTTCATCCACATCCGTAGCAGTTCCAGCTGTAAGTGTAATAAGTGTGAATGTGTGAGATTCTGCCTCTCCAGATCCACACTGTCAGTAAGAGGATGATTACAGGATGTGAAGGGTGTCAAAGAGGAAGAAACTAAGATACAACAGATTCTTCCAAGGAACAATCTACAGAATGCTGATGGGAACACATCCTCGGGTTAGGATGAGCTACAGATAAGTGGGTTTTAATGGCTTTTCGTTTCCTTCATGATTTTCCCCGCAGACAAAGAAAAACTGATCTAGATCTTAATAGGACTACCTGAATACATCAAGCATAAATTACACACTGCATGATGAAAACATGAAGGGATCTTGGTGTCAGGGGTTAGGAGTACCCACCACATGTCCAGGCAGGTGGAGTAGTCTGTGGATCCCAGCAGGACATCTGGAGGCCGGTACCACAGGGTCACCACCTCGTTGGAGTAGGTATGGCTGGGGACCGACTTGGCCCTGGCCAGGCCTGAGGGGGGGAACACAACAACACCGTTTCAGAAAGCATTATCATTGAATGACCTTCACCAGGCTTCTGAAAACAAGGCAGAAAACTGGGGAGGAGCCGCCAGACTCACTGTGACATCTGGTTCACACACAACAATGTATAGAACGCATTCAAGATATGATGAGATTTTAAGGTCCTGTGTGGGGGAATTAAGTTATTGTAACATACTGTAAAAATTAGGATACAGAAAGGACAGGCAAATGAAGGCACAGAACATAACAGCTCAGGATACTGATTAACACCTGAAATGAATTAGCAGACATTATAGGAGCAAGGTATAATAAGACAAATAGGCTATGGGTCTTCTGACCAACTGAGAGACCAATAGAGGCTACCATGTTTATAAACCCCCACATGAAATGTTGGATTAAGCAAAAGGGAATGTGCTCAGCAAATCCAGGGCGATCTGATTAAATATAGGGGTGGGGGTAATTGTTATTTATCTGATTTTTTTCATTGCTATGTTGACTGAACAGCAAAGGAGAGTGTACTGTGTGCCTATATTTGAACAGGGACTGTCTGACAATGTCAGACAGACAACCATAATTTTGAAGCTGTGAACAGAAAGTATAATATTCCCTGTGGTCTGACTTTATGACTTTAGCTCCGTGCTTTTAGACTATATTTGTTACATTAGTATACCGAATTAGCTATTAGCAGTTCCTGTACCCAGAGATGCACAGACAAACCATCACTGTATTATTCTGATCCAAAAAAACAGGTAATTTTGTAGAGTTATGTTTTTTTAATGATTTCTAAGCAGAGTTATGACACAAATTGTCGCATACGTACACGAGATGTAGTGTTCACTGTGTGCATCCTAAAATTTTCATGCTGTAGAACTTTTTCTCTAAATCATTTATGTTTGCCTGACGAAGATTTTGATGGTTGACGTGCACTCCATCCCGCTCTTTCCATTGTTAACTCGCTGACATTCATCCAGCCGTCATACTGTAAACTCCACTTGGCGGACCTGTCACTGGAAAGGACTTCGTACATTCAACCGCGACAAGCCTGAGATTGCCTTTTCAAAAGAAAATCATGATTGAAGACCTTTGAGGTTTCAGTGAGAAACTGTGTGAATATCAGTCAGATAAACCCAAAGGACCAATTTCCTTCAAGTGAACCGGACACCACTGGCTTTTTTTTTTTTTTACATTAGAACATGGTTAATCAACGGTGATACTACAGCTAGAGCTACTTTAGTACCTATAATTTGAAACTGTCAAAAAACCACAAAAAAGTGCAGCAGTTTAAAAACTTTGTTTTTTATAATAAGCGCACAAGGGTCCCCAGGTTATTTTAACCCTGTTCTAGCATTTATCTATGCGGTGACACAAATTCAGGTTAGTTAAGCATCCGGTGACAGTACTCCTCCCATGGCAGCTAGTGGTAGACCAGAGTGCAGATGCAGCGGGCTTTAATGAGGCTGATGGTATTACCTCTTTGTCTCTTTCCAAGTGGTCGGGGGTTTAATTAAAGCACTTAGCTTGGTAAAAAAAAGGACTTCCTGCCCTGCTGATTGTCCCCTGTGTGTGAGAGGAAGAAGGGCAGAGGGGAGTATAAATGAGGGGTGGGAGGGGGTATTTAACATTTGCCTGTGTTGGAGGAAGGAGTTTCAGTCGCCATCCATCACGACCAAGTACTGTAATTTCAACACACTGATCTAACGTAGAATAGATGCCATCAGCCCGCTCACACTGAGAGGCTATCATTTCCACTGCAGGCGTTGTGCGAGTGTGTGTCGGTGGGGGGGGACAACATCTACTCATCGTGAAAGAAAGTGCAGTGGTAGGAGGCTGGCCTGATTGTGACATGGTGAAGTGTAGTATGGTACATTACAATGGAACAAAGCATGTATGGGGAGTTTGGGGGAAGTAACAAAAAACACTGCCTGCACACCATTTAGCTATATATGTTGGGGACTAGTTTCAGTGCTGGATTAATCCACATGTGGTGCTCTTGTGAGTATTTGGGGCAGCAGGACGCCGGTGTATGTAGGATTGGGTCAAAATAAACTAAGATAGTTTATGCTTTGGTAATAAAAAAAAAAAAATTACTGTATATATAATGTAATTTAGGGCAGACCCCAAATAGTCGAAGATTCGACGCTTCGATGGGCGGAGCATGATTCGACAGTCAATCTCAAAGAGGAAGCTTCGCAGTGAAACAAGGATCACGCCATTTTGGCGATATGGGGGTGCTCAACGTCTGAGTTAACATAGAACTACCAGTTTTCTCCCATATATTTAATATACAGCCTATTACAAATGTACATTTCAACGTTTAATGATGTAAATAAACATGTAAAAAGAATAAAACTTTCAATAAATGTTTTTGAAGTGCGGAAATAAATCCAAAATTGTAACCCTAACCCTGGGTCGTCAGTGCTCATGCGTAGGCGTAGCGTGTATGTGTGTAGTGGCAGGAACACTTGCTGAAGAGACGGAGCCCCAGCTTCACCGGTGTTGTGTCAAGTTGTCCGCACCTCGCGGGACTTTCGGATAATTTATCACCGTTAATGAACCACAAACACAAAGAGCATTGTATCGCTTTTAAACAGCCGCTACTTGAAATAAACCCGCGAGGAACCGCAATGTACATCCAGTTTGTCAGCAGCAAGGCATGCTCGCAAAACTCTGCACAAGACCGGTGCACGGCAGGCAAGAGAGAGAGAGAGAGAGAGAAAAAATGGTTAACAATAAGCCGCAGTTCAGCTTTGGCTCACAATCGCAGTGCAAATCAGTCAACTATAGGTAGGACATGACAAATCTGATTCAATTATGTAAATTCTTAGTCGGGGACAGCCCTTACATAACTGTATTATAATAATATAATATTTTCATATTATGTGATATGTTGACAATAAAAATATCACATAATATGACACGCCTTATCCTTTCATTTTACATCTACATATAGTATATTCATTAATTTAAAAGTGACATTCAGCAGGGTTAGGGTTAGAAAAAGTAACAAAGCAATTATAATTCTTAGCTTTGGCTACATAAGCAGAATAAACGAAAGAATGCTAATTTAGTCCAAACAACAAGATTGTGTAATCAGCAAGACCTTAATCAGCCATTCCTCCTCCATCTCACACTTTACAAACAACATGTAGAAGTCCAGTTTTTCGCCCACAGACAGACTGGATGAGACCAGAATGTCTCAGCTCACTGTGTTCATGTGCTACAATTTGGACTCCACTTCCATCACGGGGTAAAGATATTTCTGATTTAAAGGGGACACTGTGTAACAGCTCACTGTGCTGTATTTGTTTGCATCTGTTTGTTTCCTGTTCCCTACTGCTTGCTCACCACCGTATCCGAGTGTAAAGAAACGTACGTAAAAAAAGTTTAAGGTGTTAGGGTTCCTAGGCAAATAAAGATTCAAATCTCACTTTGATATTACGAAGCACCTTCGAAAATCACCTTGTACAGCGTTATAGAGGGAATATAGCAGCAAAAGGAGGTTGGCGTGGAAGACACTGAGGCCTGACCTTCCCACTTAGATCCGACAGCAGAGGAGAGTACTACTTCAAAGCCCTGACCTATGGCTTCGTACACACACACACACACAATGTAACACACATGCACACCTTCAGCCACCTTCATGTGTTGTGGTTCACAAGCTGACCTGTCCAGGTAGCTACTGGGATGAAGGTCACTGGTGAATTATACATCACCTATCTCACGCACAAAACCGGGGTCACAAAATACACGGGGGGAAGAGGTGGGCGGGAAACAAGAGGAAGAAAGAATGAACACGTAAAAACAGGTCTAAAATAGTCTCTGTCCCCCGGGGGAAACAGAGCACTGTTCTTTTGAAGTTCATTTGGTAGGCAGTTTGTAGCTTCTGTGTGCTTCTCCTCCTCCTCCTCCTCCTCCTCCTCCTCCTCTCTAACATGCAGCAGATTGAGAGATGTACTTTGTCCTGCCTGGAGCCGTTTAAAATACTGTATTATTCCTCAAGGGACAACAAAAACTTCTTCTAAACACATTGAGTCATTTTGGGCATCATGGCACCAAATAAGTGTGATTTCATCAAACCAGGCTGCAGTACCAGTGTCCAAAATGGAGGAAGCTATACTTTCAGTTCAGTCTGTTATGTTTAGAAACTTCATTTGTGTTTTCAATTTACAGGACTCACGTAAAGGAAAAGTTCAACTACACACCACTTTTTTCACTTTGCATTAACTGGGTTAGCGTTATCACTGCGATGAATAAAGGTTTTAGAAATGTGAGGACGAGTGCCTTAAACAAATGCACTTTAACTGACAAGTTAAAGACTTTTAAGGAAAGCTATTTAAAGTATGCCACTGTGGGGATGAGTTTTCTACCCCTCTGCTCTGCATGCATTCTGGACTGTAAGCAGTCAATGGCGAGGGTCAGTGAGCACAGGTTTTGGAGGCAGACTTGTGTACAGGCACAAGGGTACAGAACCAGTTCCAGAACGTTAATCTTCCAAAACCACAAATTGTAGTTTTTACATTTCTGTTTGGGTCTAGATTTAAAAACAAGTCACTCAATGACTACTGAGCTTCAGAGGAAGGTAGGCATCTTTCTCTCTTTGAACAGAGGCAGGCTAGCCATTTCTCCCTGCGGCCAGTCTTTATGCTAAGCTAGGCAAACCACGTCCTGACTCCAACATTGTAATTAACACGCGGGCATAAGATTGACCTCAATCTTCTCATCTAAAGTTTGAAAACAAAGTGTATTTCATAAAAAATGAGAACTATTTATTTAATGTTCACATGTCAATAATTCATACCACCTTCTGTAAATAAATCCAAATTACATTGTTCAAGTGTGTTACAATTTGGAAACATTTCCATTCCTGAGTAGTGCTAAAGGTTATCGGCTCGCTTCTGTGGGCTGCATGTGGGCAAACCAGCTTGGAGCTCATTTGGAGACATTCAAGTGGCGGTTTCATTTATACTTATATCATATACGTATAACTTGCATAACACTGTATAACATTATGTTGTGAACGTGCCTCCCCACAGTAGTTCAATCAACCAATCAGCCTGATCATTTTAATACCTCTTTGACCTTAACAATAATGCCTTTCTCTACATAGATTCCCAGAGATGTTTCCGTGCATCTTTGCAGGAACATGATTTCAGCTCTGTCGTTTTCCCTGTTTTAAAGCCTGACTTACTTGTGTTTTCTCTGGTTTCAAGGTTTCACTGCAAGTCTCGTTTACGGCTCATCCTGCATCGCTAACTATGTTTCCATACACAGAGGCAACTCTGGAATCAGATTAAGCCAGGAAATCGGATAACACATGTATGTACATGCATTGCAGTAACTTAGTTACGGGGAAACCTGTGAGTACTTGCAGCTATTATGTAATTGTAATAGATGAATTTCTTTCAGATGCCTAAAAGTCATCAATATTGTACAGCTACTGAGCCCTTCTCACAATGGCATCTTTATATTCAGAACATTTCAACACATAACCTGTTTATAATTGTTAGAAGACGTCTATGTGTTTAGATACATTTCTTTCTATGATTTATCGCACCTGTCCACAAATTCATGCAGTTCTGTATTGTTTTATTTTTGTTTTGTTCTATACTTAAGAAATGAGGTTAAGGCATGTGAACACACTAATTGGGTATGGGATTGGTACTCACAATAAACACATTGCAAACATAACAGTGTATTGGTTACATCCCAAAAACAGAGATAAAGTTGAGACAGACTCAAAGCTAACAAAAAAACTTCCTTTTAATGTTTCTGCCGCATTCACTCGCCTGAAAGTACACACATCGAATATGGATGAGGAACCAAAGCAGGTAAATACTGCTCGGCCTGGCTGTTCAGGGGAAAAGAAAACCCATATTTCCCAAGGAGAAGGTCAAACGGAAGTGACAGGCAGGGAATTATCTGCGGTTACATGGAACGGGACTTCAAGCTGTGGCTAGATTTTCACAACGTTCTGTCATCAACAATTTTATTTCTTAGAGGCTTTTAATACTTCTGTTTACTTTACATGTGTTCAAATAAACACAAATGCTTAATTAATGGGGTTGGACATCAAATGTGGCTTATTTTGTTAAAAAGGAAATAAATCTTTTCATAGAAAATGTGCATCTCTTTTAGATCTAACATTCTTTCATGTCTCTGTGTGTGTGCGCACCGCGTGTGCAGTGCACCACCTGCCATCGGACCATCTAATTTCCCAACACAAAGTGGACTGTAATGAGCTCTGCCTACATGAAACCAGTCGGGTCATTACCTACACACACACCAACAAACACTCATTTTATTTCTGCTGCTGGTGTGTTAAATCCTGCAGTTTATTTCCATCTGGTCTCAGGTTTGGAAAAAAACACACAGACACACACATCAGTAGCCTTGATTCATCTAACAGACTTCAAAATACCATCTGCAACCTCCAAAAATCCACACCCCAGTTACACACCCGCGCACCAGCCCGCCCGTCCCGGTGCTATGCCGAGGTGCTGGGTGGAACAGCACACTGGGGAGAGGCAAACAGTCTGCTCCGGGTGCCTGCGACATTCCTCCAGCTCCATTGTCACATTGTTTCACTCCTCACACATCATTATCCCAGCAGCTGTTCCTTCACAGCACAGCAACACTGACTTCCCAGAAAATAAACACATACACACATCAGTACACATAAGCTTGCTGGTGACAGCAAAAATTAGAAAACTAATGTTCAATTTCCAGCAGAAATTATAAACCAATTTCCAGCTTCCAGCTTCTCAAATGTAAGAAGTTTGTGCTTCCTTTGTCATAAGATATATGATAGTAAACTGAATATCTTTGGGTTTTGGACATGGCTGTGAGGCACAACTATTTTCTGCCATTTTATAAGAAGAAGTAATCAGTTATCAATAATGAAAATGATCATGGAGCCCTACAACACACGCACCGTTTTAACAAAGAAACTTCGGATCAAGTTGGTCTATGTTCTAATCTTTATCTTCTGTATTGGGAACTGACTGAAAGTATGAGATTGAGGATTGATTGTGATTTACTCTGGAGGAGCTGTAGAACCGTTGCTTCGTGGCACTGAAAGGATCCAGGTGAGGTGTCTTGGCCATGTGATTCAGATGTCTTCCAGATCCCAGATACACCAACTAGGAAGAGACTCATGAGAACATGCTGGAGGGATTATATATCCCACCAAGCCTGGGAACGCCTTGGGGTAACTCAGAAGGAGCATGACCTAGACCTAGAGCAGGTTAAAATGGATGGATGGATGGTTTTTCGTTGTATGTATTAATTTGTGTATGTATTGGAATAATGTTTACTTTATTATATCCACCCTAATAAAGACCCAGATTATCTATTACTAATCACAAATAATAGGCTTTTAATTTACCTTCTCCTCCTTGTTGTCACTTAACGTAAGAATGGCTGAAGAATTTTCTCTCTGATTAGTTTTTTCATCTTTAAGAGCACCTTTTTGGACAATTTGGGGTTTTAACCAGTTACATCTAATATTTTGGCCATCATTTGTATCTGTTATGATAACGTTGTATCCACCAAAGTAATTGCTAAAATCTGGTAACAGTCAAACAGTATTTCTCACCCTGAGCAATGCTGCCTTATTCCCAGATTCTGGAAACTATCTTAGGGAGTACAATGTTATTAAAACTAAAAGAAATAATGTGCAAAACTATGAAGTAAGACCTAGGTTGTGACAAAGCAGTGTAATCCTTGATGTTTGCCTGGATTTAATGGATGTGAATTTGATTGAGCACATGGATCATTAAAATAGTTTCTTTTCACCCTGAGTGGAACACAAATGTCTGTACCAAATGTCATGGCAAATCATCCAAATAGCTGTCCAGACATTTTACTAAAATCATAAATGTCAAACTCATTGTGGCACTAGAGGAAAAGTAAGGGGATCATTAAAGCCATTAGGATTCATTGTTTAGGAACCATGCATATCTGTGCAAAAATACATGGCAATCCATCTTGTAGTTGCTGAGATATTTCAGTAAAGAAGTGGTGGACTGAACAACTGAACATTGTGCCACTAGCATGGCTAAAAACAAGTCACTTTGTTCTCTGAGTGAGTACAGCTGGGCGGAGGAGCTGGCACCTTGTTGCTGTTGTAGAAGTCCCAACTTTCCAGACACATGCACTCACTTCACAAACTGTCTGAAACAGGTTCTCACAAGGATACAGCACCAAAACACACACCGCTCTGACAAGGGTGGTCATTTTGTGTGGGAAGGAACCCCAGATCAAGTTTCTGGCAACTGACTGCGGCCTGTGCTCCGGGTTGGCGATGGACACTGCCAGCATATGGCAATGCTTCAGTGTTTGAGTGCAAACACAAGCAGTCTTTCTGCAGGTTCAACCCAACTGTGGACACATTCACTCTCTCATGAGGATCTGAAGTATGTGGGCTCATCTGCTGTTTCAACCGCTCTGTAATTAGGGGACTGTCATCAAAAAATGTGTCTCAAGGCTATGGTCATCGTGTGTGTGATGACAATGTGCTTGTTGTACTTGTTTCCAGCACTTGCACGTATGGATGTCTCCAGGAAGGTAAATAAAAAGGAAGGCACACCTTTACAGCTCTGAAGTGTTAAACTTGCTGGAATGATTCCATCCAAAATCATGTCAGTCATTGCTTACTTAAGGGTTTGAGTGTTCAGTGTTTAAGTTTTTAATTACACTAAAATGACTGTGATAAATGTAGATTTTCATTACTTCAGGAAGATTCCCTCTTGTAATTATTAACAATATCAAAGAAGTTTGTATTTACAGTAAATCTCATGTGACATGAAAGTGGCAGTAGCAATCCTTTAGTGCTAGAACATGTAAGAACAAATTTTGTCCAGAGCTGACATATGATCACAATTTAAACAGGGTTATGGTTAAAATGGTATGGTAAAGCTTGACGTCCAGATCTGGAATGGGTGTATGGCAGTTCAATTGTGGATTGGGACAATAAAAGTTAACATGTAAAGTTTTGCTTTCAATTAATGGAGTTATGTAAACTGAGATTCAGGAACAGGACCGCGCCTCTCTCACTAATTCGACCACATGCGCCTCATTCAATTCCTCCAATCAACCACCCATGCTTCACTTATTTCATCCACCTGTGCCTCTCTAATCCAATCACATGCACTCACATGTATAAGCCTGTCTAACCCGTTTTCTCTCCTGTTTCTCAGATCTCACATCCCTCCCACCCAAACCACCTGTTTTTTCACCTCTTTTAATGAGCAGCACTGCAGCCTCACATCAAGAAGGTTGTGGGTTTAGAGCTCGCTCAGCTCAGGCCTTTCTGTACAGAGTTTGCATGTTCTCCACGTGTTTGCGTGGGTTTCCCCCAGGAGCTCCGGTTTCCTCCCACCATGAAAGTCATGCACGCTAAAATCCATAATTCTGCCAAGTAATCATAATGTCTTTTTCTATAACAGGAACCACCGGGGTTCGTAAGCAAGCCGCTTATCAAGCCGAACCCCCACCCTGAGTCTTGACCCCTCGGGTTCCTAGGTTCCTAGCCGCTCCGGCCACCAAACCCTAAACAACCTCCTCGACCCCTTTTCATAACTATTCATTACAATAAACCATTATAAAATCTAACATTGACGTACTCCTTGTTAGTGAAACTAACAGTATGTTTGCATTCAGTGTTTCACAAAAACACATTAAGGTACAACGAACACACTGAAAACATTTCTTTCCTTATAAAACTTTTGCAAAGCCAATGTTTTTTAAACATTCTTAAACTTTTATCCATGTTTCGAAGCTTGCAGTCTTTTTCTTCCCTGCCTTTGTTGGAGAATTGATGTGCTCCTTGGCATTTAACAACCCCATATAGTGTTAATCAATCAGCATATAGTGCAGCAATAGTGTATAGCAGCAGCTGTGGCTCAGGAGACGGAGCGGGTCGTCCAAGGGCTGGACGATTTCACCTAAAATCAAAATCACGATTAATTGAACATTTTTTTAGCGTCATATTTCACTGACAAGGTTTGTTCCACCATTGTGCAAGACACTTAAACCCTAGTTGCTCCAGAGGCGTGCGACCTCTGACATACTGTATTTAGCAATGTAAGTTGCGTTGGATAAAAGCCAAATGCATAAATGTAATGTAAATATGCTCAACTTTTAAAGCTGGGTTTATTATTCAGATTTCAAATCCATTATCTTGATGTTATTAAATAAGGTAAGGTATTTGACATGCAAATTACAGAGACATGGTTCTCGTATATTCGGCGTATCGGCACTGCTGAATTATGACCGCTGCTACTAAACTTTTACTCAATTATTTAATATCAATGCGGAACAAATAATTTTCACCCGCACACTGTGTGAGTTCGGTAAAACACACTTTGCTAGCTTCCTCTCCTCATTCATCAAAGAACATACATGACAGGTGCTATTGTAAGAGCAGCAGGAGATGGTGGTTTAACTGCAGTGCAATGTGTGTGTGTAGGGAGTGAGTGGACAAGTAAAGGAAAGTACATGAACACACACAATATTACCAGGATTAAATAACTGACATGGGGAAATTATGTCAGTTAGAGGCTCTGCATTTCGGTTTCGATTACTTTTAAATTACTTGTCTTGACCTAGTTCATCCACAAATCAGAGGATCGGTGGTTGGATCTCTCTACTTAACCCAAAAACTGTCCTCTTCCTCGCAATGTCCCCGAGGTGAGGGTGTGTGCAATGGTGCCCACTAGATTCTAGATGAATGTAATGAGCCTCGAAGGTTTGTTTGTTTTTTTTGCTCACTTTGTATCACATGACATTAGTTCATGTAAGTAAGAAAGAAATGCCTGCCTGGTTCACTCACTTACTCACTATGGTACGTTTTTATAAGAATAACTATTTGTAAGTGCTGTAAGTGTGTGTTCAGACGGGGAAGCAGTGATTACAGCCCACACAACTCCTTCCAACAAACAATACAAATCAGCCCCCACACTCTGGTTAAGTTGGTCTCAATTAGCTGTGTCCTTGATATGAAATGCGCGCTCCTCAAAGCCTCATTTATGTGGTGATTGACTGTGCAGCTCATTAAAAAGTGAGTAAACCCACAGAGGGGCAGAGGGGAGCATCTGGATCAACTCCACCACCAGCAGCAGGGATATGGAGCTCTGGCCACTGTAGCGGATTAGAAAACAGCCCTCCCGGCTAATTTAGCAACCCCTCTGCCCAGCAACTCATCTGCACATATTATCTACATCTTTAAAGTGAGGTAAGCAACTTTTAAGTGTGAAGCACAGTCACCTGTGTTGTGGTAAATATGGGAGTGTTATTGTCATCACCTCTTAGTGACATTAGCCAGTTTTACAGTAGTCTGAAAATTGTTCCTAAAAAATCTACTCCATTTAATTTAGGCCAACAGGAAAATCAACTGCTCTTGAAAGACTGCAATTCACAGCCATAACAAAGACACAAAGGCACGCACCAATGTTAACGATGCCCATCTAATGACGGTTTATTTTGATGTAGGTGTGCTGGGCCTCACATCACATAAAGAAGACCATTGATTTTTTGGTAACTTTTTTTTTATTTTGATATAATTAAGCAATTCACTATATTTCTTTTTAAGTAGTCTGTATCTTCAACAACAGAAATAGAAAAAAGACGGAACCATCTGTTTCCAATGGTTGATTAATGGGCATATTTGGACAGTCTATTCATTTTCTAAATTAATTTATCCAGTATAGCGAAGCACGCTAGAGCCTATCCCTGCACACGTTGGGCGGGATGCAGGCAATAAACAATACTAAAACTCTAAAGCACAGACTGCAGGCCCCACACGCTAAACTGCTGACTATATTCAACAATAGGAAAGAAAACATTTAGATCATTTTTAAATATTACAGCACTACCAGTGATAAATCCATAACGCCGTTACAATTTTTCCCTTTAGGACCGTAAATGTGATCTGCCAATTTGAACCTGCCTATTATTGACAATCAAGTGGGAGGGAACAAGTGGAACTTTTGGGCTGATGGTGGTGGTACTACTACAGGGAAGAATTAAGGGGTTTCCAAAAACATTAGGATCCACCCTCTGAGAATTCTGACTCTGACTACATACAGAAAACTTCCTATAAATGCAGTTGAAAGTAGACATTGCAATGATGTATTAAGCCCCCTTGAATTTAACTGACTAAAGCATTGCCCAAGTAAAACTTTGGCCTGATCAGTGCTAGATGAAAGGTCAGGGGGTCATCAAAGTCCTACGCCACCACTGAATCTGGTCCAATAACTGACCCCACCCAACTGTGATCACACATTCAACAGGTCAGTGCAGCACTACTTTCTTTCTATTTCTCCATACAAGACCTAGTGCGGAGTTACTCTTTAAGAATCAGAATTTGGATAACAATGCATATCGGTAATTAATATCCATGGCAGACAAATATTTGTTGCCATATCTTGCTCTGGACTTCAGAGATGGACAAACTGATGGATCAGTCCACCACTATCAAGGGAAAAGCAGTGATGAGCACCAAAGGAGGAAAGAAAATCACAGATTCAGAGAGCCAAGATTTTTTTTATTCTAATAGAATGCACTGGCATCATGTGCCCACTCACCCAAATGTTTTTATCCATTTGTCTTTGTACCTTCCATCCTATCACCACACAGCCTCAACCCTCTAAGTGCTCTGCCACCTCTTATTGTACCTCTCTGGCCCTCCTTTGTTGACGTGCTGCCTCGGTCTCTCTTGTTTACCCCCACCAGCGCCACAGGCCTCAGCTGTTGGCCGATAGTATTCTTGCTGCCAAGGCCCGGGACCACAGGGAGCCCTGGCAGACACACAATCTCACACATATATACATGCACACTCGAACAGCCTTCATCTTCCTCATCTGGCACCCCTAAGGCCAAAAGCTGATACTGTGTTTTGTGCATGTTTGTTGATGAGCATAGCTCCAGCGACAGACTAATAGGCCGGGGATTTTCATTCTTGCTCATTTGGTATTTTGTCCATTATTTTCTCTCTCTCATTTCCCTTGCAGTAATGTTCCTGCACTAATACAAGGTTTGCATTATTGATGAAGCTGCCACCTTCCTCCTCCCCCATCTGTCTGGGCAGAGGGATGGAGGGGTGGAGGAGATGGATGGTAGAGAGAAGGGAAGGTCTGAAGGATTTAGAAAATGGGTGGGTAAATGAATGAGGGGTGTTGGATTATAGACACAGGATGGACGGACGGATGGATGAATGAATGGATGGATGGGGTGTACAGAAGGCTGGATTGTCAGTTTGTCTCCACCCCAGGATGCCAGACAGGCCGTGTAGACAGTGTTTACTGAGCATGAATCCAAGCCATATGGTGCCACTTCACTTCAACACACATTCACTTGCAAACACACACAGCCTTGTCTCACTATCTTTGTGGGGACCTGTCACTGACAAAATGCATTCCCTAGCCCCCTACCCTAACCTTAACCTAATTCTACCCCTAAAACCAATTATCAACCCTCAAACAGCCCTGTATGAGTTCCCCACAAGTACAGAGGGCTTCCGGTTTTTAGTAACAAGGTGGTGAAGGTGCTCAGTAACCTTCAGGGTGATCTGGTGTTTGATTTTGATATGTCTTGTATACAACATCACCATATGGGTCAGGGAAAGAAAAGGTCAAGGGGTGAACTAGTTGTGAAGATATTGTTATCTTGGCCGAAGTGTTTAACAGATGGATGGACCAACAAATCCAAAGCCACCCAAATGCCAAAAAGTAAATTAAACACTGTCCCCCAGAATTGCAGGTCTTTCTCCAAGACTCGCATTACGCTGGGATAAGGCTAAACAATATTTTTATCTTTTGATATCTGTGTCTTATTATACATTCATAGACACAGAGAGACACAACCGATTACACGTTAAAGACCCAAAGTAACCTGCCCAACAACTTGCATGACTTCACCAACAACATTATTCCTCATCATGTCAGCGGAGGGTGGCGGGACTCTCTTTTCTTTCTAACCACCGGTAGAGATTTGGCAATTTCCAAAGTAACCTTTCCAACACTGGTGATATATACTGTTACTGTGATATCAAATTTGGACACAACATATAATGAAGTGACTGACTTCATTTTTTCATAATAAAATTAATTTAACCATGCTATAGCACCAGAGAGGCTAAATAAGGGTGTGTCTAGGGTGTGTGTTCTTCTCTGGCAGTAAAGTGCTGCCTGCGACTTCAAGATGAGTCATCAAAAACATTTTTACATGGAAGAGAACAGAGGAATTGTTTTGAAATAAAAGGGACACATTTTTAACATATTTAGCATGTAACAAGAATTAATTAAGAATTTATCAATTATAATTTAAGAATAAAACTTGCTGCATATGTGCAGATAATGACATTAAATAAAAGCAGATTTGTGAAGATTCTGATCTAACTGTATAAGAGCATTGATAAGTTCAACAGTAACTGCGTAATCTGCCTCCTCTGCCTCCACATCAGAACTGAAGCGCAGTGTCAGAGGGGACATTCAGCATTACTTATAGATTTCACACACACTCTTACATCTAACAGACAGACAAAAAAAAAAAGCATCAGTGTGCAGCCTACTCACCAAAGTCAGCGAGTTTGAGCTCTCCAGTGTCGCTGATGAGCAGGTTTTGCGGTTTCAGGTCGCGGTGAAGGATGTACCTCTGGTGGATGTAGGACAGGCCTCTCAGCAGCTGGAACAGGAAAAGCTAGAAAACACAAGTGAACAAAAGGTGGAGGACTATTTTTTACAGGAGTATATAACTATGACATATCTCTACAAACAACACAGAGAAGACAGACCTTTATCACATGCTGGATGATTTACATGAATATCAGTACCATTGGTCTCTGCCTAAATCTCTCTGTTGTGGAACATTAATCTGAGCAGCTGTTGAGAGCAGAGAGGTGTGGAAAAACTCATCCATCACTAAGGAAGGGCTGTGGCTTCATCCCAGTCTAAATGGGAATAGGCATGAACCCCACATGTTATTTACAAATAGCTCGATGAAATGCTGTCTCGCTCACAAAGACACACACCAAAATCAATAGTGAGTCATCAGTCAAGAACACATACATCATTTCCTCCACTTGGACTATTGAGCAGTGATCAAACAGATGAGTCGTTACAATGACCTGTCTGATTACGTAGCTGAATCACTGGGAACTGCTGCATTGACTGGTCAAGTAGTAAATTAAACTGTCTATTCGTGCTTCACAATAACCTCTTCAGGCCATGAACTGTGACTTCTGATATATTTGATTGATTTTGCTTGGGGTTGAATTTAGATTATGAGGGCGTGTGAAAAGAAAAGAGAAAAAGTGACAGCAGAAATGTATGAGGGTGATGACAGATTTAGCTGAAGTCCCACCAAACATGTGGAGCTGGGCGGGGCTGCTGCCTCCTTTTCATTTTCTGTGAAGGTCAGCGAATCGATTGCACAGACCATGACAGGACTGCTGACAGCAGGGGGCAGGAAGGCAGTACGGCAAAAAAGATCCAGATAGGTTGGAAAAAGACACATTTTCGCCCCTCACCAAATAATATTTGTTTTTTGGTGCATTCTGAAGTCAACTAACAACTGGAATTCAATGCAGTGTCACATTGCCTGATCTTTACCCGTCTATTTTCTAAGATAAATCAGTATAAACTACAGAACTTGCCAGAAGTGGAATATGATTTTTATTTTTTGTTTAATTTTTATATGAAAACTGGATGGATGAAGGACTATGTGTAATGTGAAAGGAGCTGTTGGTAGTGACCTAGCGCTGGCCACTACTTTAACGATGGCGCAATGGACTTTCTGTAAGAGACTATGCCTTTGGTGTGAGAGACCCGGGTTCAACTCCCCACTATGACCCATCCACCATTGTGTCCCTGAGCAAGACACTTAACCCCTAGTTGCTCCAGAGGCGTGCGACCTCTGATATATGTAGCAATTGTAAGTCGCTTTGGATAAAAGCGTTAGCTAAATGAGTAAATGTAACTTATCAGAGGGAAAGAACACAACTCCAAATCAATACTAATGTTGCTCCGTGTCAGCTAGATGTGTAAATTACTCTGTTGCTGCTGCTAGTGGTCTGTGTAACTGTGACCGGAGGGCTCTGTGGGCGTAGCTGGCTGGCTGGCTGGCTGGCACCGCTAACCTCGCAGGAGCTTGTGGAGCTTCTCAACCCCAAAAATGTTTGAGCACATTTTGGATTTGCCATCAACTTTCGTAAAACTGACAAAACACAGCAGCAGAGGAAAGGCCACAACTGTAAGATAGTTTAAATGTCCGTACCGCTGTTATTCTGTTGTTACAATCTGAGTAATGGTTTAACATTTTAAAGTAAATCAAGAAACTTCTGACTCATGATGTAGCCTAGAGAACATTCTCCACTTATTAAACTTATAAGCAATTTGGAAAAATACAGTAAAACTACAGAAGTAGTATAAAAGGGGGCTGTTTCTTTATTATTATAAATAGACATTACATTGTTAGTGAACAGTTGTGGTTATAGTACTGTGCTTTTTACCTACTATGTCAATGTTGACAGTGTTTACAGCTTCTTGCACTGCCCCCAAGTGGCCAGAAAAATATCGCAATCCAGCTACAACTCCCTGACATTATACCAGTACTCTTAGGCATGATATCCACTCTCGTCTGATATTCTATTTACAGTTTGGTAGCCATTTTCTATCCATTCTCATGGCCTGTTGGGTTGGTGAGGTTTAATCTAAGACAGTTTTGGACTTGTAGAAAATGGTGTTCATTAAAGGCTATTAACGCACAGAGTGACCCACACAACAAAATGTGAGCATGGTTATGTCATAGAGCGGAATTTTTACTATTTAGTAGTTATTTCAATGTAATTCAATTTTACATTGAATTTTACTTTTTTACTTCTGGAACAGAAACCCAGATGTTCCAGTTTCACTTTGTCTCTGTTTGTCAGCACAACTTTTGTGTACTTCATGCTCATTTGAGCTTATCAGGAAAGTAATTCACTTGCAAAAACAACTACTGCGGTTCCTTAAAACAACTCAAGTAATTTAAAAGAAAGCAACACAAAAAAGACTGACAAATATAATAACAGCAAACGCATGAAAATGCATGGATGCACTTTTGTGGAGGTATCATATGAATAAAGATTAAATTTCATTTAAATTTATTTTATATATTAGCCAATTATCTTTCTGCTGAAATTAAACACAGCTCTTCCACCTGCCTAAGGAGCTCAAAACGAAAACTGCATCCACAAAACAAATGAGTTTTTAATAAATGCCTTCTGTTTAAAGTGTATCTGCTGTTCAAGAAATAAACAAAATCCTTATATGTACATAAAGTCAGAGCTACATTAAACTTTTGTTTTGCCGACATGTCAATCAACAAATAACGAGTTGTATAAGATCCAGAGTTCAGTTTTATTCAAATTCCAGCATTCGCCTCTCATTTCTCTCTTCTCACTTATACTATAGTCTCAGCCAATTAAGCTGATTGAAGCACCGTGGCGCCCAATCAAGGACGGGCCCTGTCTGGTATCTGGAGTCACCGGGTCAACAATTGCACTCGGCGGGTGAGAGATGAACTGTGGTGCACAGAATTAGCATGGGAAATGTGTGTTTACTCATGTATATCAAACACACTCCTGAAAAGCCCTCAGCTTGTTAGGAGTGCAACTGCGCGGTAATAAAAAGAAAGAAAAAAAACACACTTTTGTTCTCTTCAGTCAGCTTTTCAATCCGAACATCAAACCTTTCTTAAAAGAAGCCTTTTTTTTCCTGTGGCTTCAACTGAAACAGCTCAGTTCCATTTGCATTCTAATGTGTGGAAAAGTGAGGTGTAGAGAGATAATAATAATAATACTGTGTGCTCTTCTCAAGATGGCCACTTTACAAGTGAAATAATGCAGGCCCAGTCAATAACTGGCTAAATATTAAACTCCTGCACACTTGAAATGAAAAGGAGGTTTATGATACTTTTTTTTTTTTTAACAGGCTCAGCTTGGTCAGTGGTGAACATTTGGCTTGTTGGCACTGTAGACATCTGCTTGCCAGACAAGCTCACCCAACCATACTAAGTGACTATGAGATGTCCATCTGGGTAAATGTATTGAAAGGAACCCTGCAGTCAAAGGTGTCCCTGCACCAATTAACCACCAGAGCAAGCTGGAAAATAAAGACAGAACAAGGTGACAGAGACAAACAGAATGTGAAAAATGAATAATATAAAAAGGTGAAAATATAATCACCTGCAGGAAAGGTGGTAGTGGAACAGTGGGAAATAAAATATCTAGAAGCAACAACAAGAGTGGTCACTTTGATCACACTGAGTGAATGTGGATCATAAGTATACAATTTATTTTGATGTTTAATAATAACCAGAATGTTCTTTAACAAAGAAACACACAAATCTACTTGTTGATTCCTCAGTACTACAGGGTTATTTCATGACCAAGAAGATTGTGATGCCTGATGGCAGTAGATGCTCTTTCTAACTCAACACCTCACAGAAGTCATCAACTGTTGTCACATGCTGATCTGTATTTTTGAGACGGCACCATGTCTAACTTCACCCGGACATTAGCTGCATGGTAACATAATTCTAAGCTCAGTGATTGGATGTTTCTTATTGCAGTGTGCTCTGGGAGCTGGCTTCCCTTCCAAAGTTGTAAGGTACACAGAGTTGTATTTTTGACTTTTAGCACTTTTTCATCAGGCAGTGTCTCATGTTTGTACTCTAGAATTTAATGCCCATCTTATTGATGGAAATTCTCTGATGGCCCTTCATCACCTAACATTACTTATTAGACAAAAGAACCCTGTTCAGCTGCAGTCTAAAGAACACCACCTTTACAGCAGATATGGCCAACAACAAGTTGTATAGTTCTTTTATTGAAGAGAAAACCCCTGCAGAATGTCTAGTGTACGTGTGCATGAGTATGAGAGAGTCTTTGTTTAATCATGATGTATTATTAGTTCATTACTGCAGGAGAAATAAACCGTGTGATTGTAGTTAAATCAGATATTAACATAATCTATCACCTGAGGAGTGACCCTCCTACATGAAAAACAATCCATCATCAGCACACCAATAAACACACTGCCATTTTTCTAATGATGAAATACTTATTGCCATGATACCCAGGGCAAGCAGAACTCTCCATCAAGATAAGCATTATGAAAATTGTGTGGATTGGAGGGGCTCTGTGTTTATATCTGTAGAATGTGGTGGAATTTGGCTCTTTTGTCTGATATTCAATGTGCAGCAAAGCATCAGGCAATGTATCAAAGTGACAGCTGCACACTGGGGTTCATATAGTTTCACTAGGACAAATACAAAGTTAAACAGAACACAGGAGGAGAATAAAGATCCAGTGTTTCATTGTGATGTTAATGTGGAACACACGAGAAACTAACAAGTTTCAAGATATCTACAAAAAGATTGACTGACAAATCTAAAGATATTAAATCCTACAAGTGGCAGTATAATCCTGTCCTCACCAGAAAAACGGCCATATAGGATAATTATGCAGCACTTTGTTAAAACACATATTTACATTTATTGTTAGGCCTCTAGTGGCCGTATGACAGCAGCAAAGGAGGATGTCAGGCGACATAGCATCAACAGGACAGACCGAGGATCAAGTCCCATGTGAAACCAAGTCAACGTTAAGTTATTTAAAGTTTCAAGTTAAATAAAGTAAGTCAGTTACGTAACATAGTTATTTTAACCAAAACCATGATGTTTTCCTAATCCTAACCAAATATGTTTGTTGCCTAAACCTGCAACCATTTCACAACATGTTTCGTACGTCCAAAACGTGCGTTATGCTTGTCGCTCGACTGGTACTTTCCAGCGCTCATAGATGTCGTTTTGGGAATCTCTGACAATCTACCTGTTTTGTCGTTAAGGCATGAAGATGGGTTAAAAAATGTTTGACGGCAAGAACACACGCTTACTAAAAATGTTTCTATTATTATGCCTCTGTTTCTCAAAAATAACCATAAGACCATAAGACATCCTGGCCACGGAAATAAAGGTCATTTTAGACATTTGAATAAAATCTAAGATTTTTCTGGTGAGGACAGTCCTTAACAACATAGTGACAGACACCAACTGGTGAAACATAAATGCTCTATATTTGAGCAAACTCAAACTGTTTCAACAATACATTCAAGTTCAGACCATTATAGCAGGGATTCACTGAACATCGACATCATTGACAAACCTCCAAAGCAGTGTTTTGCTGAAATGGGTAAAAGAGGTGAATTCAGCGAGGGAGAGATAAAATGAAAGAGTGTTAAATGGAGTGAAAAGGGTCTACCATCTGCCAGCATGCATGGGGAGAGTACTAATCTTTTCCACTAAGCATCTGTACAGTGTTGTCCTTAATGGGCTGAATCAAGAAACAGCATCAACCTGCACTGTGGCACTGGCCACAGAGGAGTATAAATTCCAGACATGGCCAGAATTGTCTTTGGCTTATGTTTTAATGAGCAGCTGTGTTGCATTGCAGGGCCTGTGTGTGTAAATATAGGACTACCGAAACACCACAACACAGACCATGAAACAGCATTAACAGAGTGTCTTTGATGTCACTCAAACATTTCTATAGACACATTTTAAAGCCCGAATTTGTGTACCGCTTGTAGGCGTATTGGTTCTCACTGAAGCCACAATCTGTATTTGGTCAAAGACAACCCTTGACGGAGTGGGGACACACAAGGAGTAGCCAAGTCAAATGACTGTGACAGGTAAGAGAGACCTGTCAATCAAGTTAACACACCCAAAATCATGCTTCTCTTTAATCCTTTACAGTATTTCTGGAAACCACTATTAAGACAAAAAACCCTATAAACTGAAACAGCCAAACTGCTCAGCAGACTTGATATATCCTCTATGGGGCTTCTTCTTGTGAGACTTTCATTGTGGCAAAAAAAAGCGTTGTTAAAAGTGCTGCATGAGTGCAGCACTTTTAACAACGCTTTCCCATTTACTGAGTGCAGGCGCAAGCTCAAGCTGTATGCACGACTTAACTCATAAAGTCAGGAATTTCTGAGTTAACCAGCAAGATGTTGCACTCCAGCCACCAAACTGTTAAATAGCAGTGGTAACCTCATATTCCATTATAGCCTGATTTACAAGCTGGGATTTTTCACCTCAACCTCCAGGTCTAAAAAGTGAAGCCAATCTGGAAGTGCCCTTACCCTGCATTGACCCTACTTCTCACTTCATTTATAACCTCAGTAAACACTTTCCTAACAAGTTTATGGTCTCAATCGCTAGTTTCAAGTCTTCTTCAATACAGCATTATGTTCATTTTGTAAATTATGGTCCCATTTAGAGGAAAACTGATGATAAAGCAGGGAAAGCTTCAGGGTGAGGCTACCTTGTGATTCACAAGTGGCCTGTCAAACAGGAGGCGAATCGTATGCACCGCACCGTGTCCATTTAACCAGCCAAGAACTTGGTTTTGAGTGCTTTTGGTGTCTAAGAACTTTTGATCCTTTCATAGTGTGTTTTCAGTTCATGAAAGTTAATTGTAACATTTTGGTCACCTAAACTCAAAGTCAAACTCGAGACTTCAGAACGGTAGTCCACAGACGACTGGGTGATGTCACTGTGGCTGCATCCACTTCTTCTCTACAATCTATCGAATTAACCCATAATGAATAACTGTTACGGCACAAAAAGTTAAAACTATCCAGATTTCACTAAAAGAATGCTAAGACTGCAGAAAGGTAAATATAAATGTAAGAAAATAGTGAGTTTTTTTCTATTTAATTAATCTTCTCACAACCCCTCAAGTGTATCATGAAACTCTACTTCTAACACAGAGACTGACAACCACCTGAATGCAAACACCTGGTAAATGTAACTTAGTTGTGTCAAAGTACAACAGTAAAGATAATGTTTTCAAAACCTTGAAAGTGTCCTGGACCTTCAGGACAATGTCATTTAATTTGGAACAAATTTTAAGAAGTCATAAAAAGTGCTGATTAATAAGTTCATTTGCTCCTGCACAGTCAGCACACCGTCGGGACTTAGTTGGGACATTTACAGTAGTAAATGTATTGAATAGCTACATTTAGCCAAAAAAGCTAAAAGGTCTGTCAAGGTTGTTATTTGGGAAAACAAAGGCAGTGTCGTGACAACATAGTCTTATAAAGTGAAAATTTCTTTAGAAAAGGTTTTTTTGTCTGATGTTGAACTTGGCTGTTTTTGCTACATCAGCATGTCAGATGCTTGCTGTGCTGACCTGTCCATTATATTGACACGGCGCTGTTGACTAATGGGCTATCAGTAGCTTCCCCTGTAATGTAATTATAAGAACAAATGCTAGCTGTTATTTGGCTTGTAGACATGGTTCGTGGGTGTCACTTTCCAGCTGATCTATGGAGATGTCATTGAGACTCAGCTCTTCAGCTGACTGCATATAATCCAATAAGAAGAGCACTTCAGCAGCAGTCTGGATGTGAGGTCATACTCACTTGTGTTCAATTACTGCAGCGCTGATAACAAACTGCAGTCAAGTACATGAGGTGGGAAAAGTTAATGGTGCTCCACAACAAGACAGTTTCCAATAGATTTTACCCTGGATCATCTAGTTCAAGCAGAAACTTCAGTACATTTTTAATTTTAAACTGCAGAAACAAACCCAGGGAAAGCCACACACGCAGCTCTCTGCTTCTTGACCAATAATGACATTAGCAATGAGCGTCTGAGTGTGTGTGTCTAAATGTTAATTTGATCTAGCACCAGTGGAGGCACTAATAGCTTTTATGTTGCTGATTAGTAAATAGGAGGATGGTTGAGTGACTGCAGTTCCTCACAGTCAGTCATAAAACACACTAATGACAGACATTAACCCCTGTTATGGTGCTTATGTTTGGGTGGAAAATTGAATGGTCGCTGGCTTTACATCACTGACACACCCCTAAACAGTCTTTCAGCGTGACACTTGTTCATGTCCTGGAGCTGGAGCCTAGCTTACCACAAACTGGAAGCAGGGGGAAACAGCTTGCCTGGCTTTGTCCAAAACTCAAAACCCTCCAAAGCTCCTGATAGACATATAGCTTTTTTTTATTAATTCGTACTGTAATTTGTAGTTTTGGGGAAGTTATGTCTTGGGACTATTACTCGAGTAATTTATCCATGTAGCCAGCACTTCTGTACAGTGTCTACTGCTATAGGGTAGGTTGCATGTTTCAGCTTTGATCTACAGACACATTAGTACCAAACCTGGCTACCTCACTCTGACGACAAGACTGTGGGCTGTTTGTCAAGAAATAGCATTAAACTCCATTTAAAACCACAAATTGTCACTTTTACATTTATGTTTGTGTATGGATTAGGCAAACAAGATGCATTGTGTTTTTTAGCCAGCTCTGAAGGCACTGGAAGCCTTTCTATCCTCTGTTTTTCTACTTTGGACAGAGCCAGCTACCTGTTTCTCCGTGCTTCCAATTAGGCTGAACAAATACAGAGAGAAAAAATATGAAAGATCACACACTGATTGCAAATATTCACGTATAGCATTTCTGATGATATATTTAGCTAAACAAATAAATCTTCTTATTGTGAAAATTACACTGTGTTAAACAGAGGTGAATTTTGATCCAGAGCGTAAAAGTTTACAAACGGCCAAATGCTATGACAAATAAAGTCAACAGACAAAAAGATTAGTTGATTCATGCATGATGTTTTACAGTGTGCACACCAGTGGTCTACAACATGTCGCAGAGGGGGCGTGCCGGTGGCCAGGGCGTTTAGGGTGCTTTCCATTGGACTCACAATGTCCCCAGTTTTGATGGTCACATTTGGTGCTATAGTGAGTATTTACAGCAGCAAAGGGGTCTGCTACAAATAAACTACAGTGTGTGTTCATGGTAAAGAAGAATCATGTCACCCAGTGCAACAGAGTGCTTCACTGAGACTGAGCAATAAGATATATCAGACTGTGGATACAGATATACTGTCAGTAAATCAATTGGTATCAACTGGAATATAAAACATCACCACACAAGTAATATTTAAGCTTCTCTATACCCATTACGAAACAATCCCAAAAGAATAGAGATGCCATTCTCACTGTGGTGGATTATTACGACCATTGTATTCACGTGGGTATTTCCAGTGCAGCCTGCTCAGGAACGAAGCCACAAGCCCTATCACTGGATTAGAAATCACAACTCAGGCGTCTTAACAATAAGTAACAAAGCCAGCGGGAGCCAAGAAACACCTCGCTCTGCTCTCTCGGAATAATCCTAAATTATTCATGTGAATCTCAACGAGGCTGCTGTCAGCAGGAAAAACACATATTACTTATGTAAATCCACAGTGGCAAAAGGTATGCGCTGTTGCATAACAGATGTAGCCTGAACTGTCACCTTCCTACGTGAACAACCCAGCACCCCCACCAACACCAACACCTCATGGCCTCATTCGTTCCATCATCATTTCTTTCTACCTGTTCATTTGTGTTACCAACACCCGCTCACAAACAGGCAAAGCATCACTGAGTGTTCGTGTCACGTTACATAGGAGAGGAGCGGTCCATCATACCATCGACCACAGTCTCACAAAGGTTTGTGTCGCAATAATGTCAGGACCAGTCATTAAGCTAGCATCAGGAGGTTGATGTAATGCAGCTAAATAGATTTACTGAGAGATGAATGAGAGTTCAATCTTCATGTAGCCAGACCTCAACTATTAGCATAAGAGCTGTCCCATAATGCTCTTTAATGTATTCATGCACTGTCTGCTTTGACTAACCTAAAAAGGTCTTTTGATTCATATTCAAAATAACCAGGCTGTTGCTTTGGTGTGACATAATGCTCTGGTCATTTTTGTAACAGTTTAACCTTAAAACCAGACCCCATGTTTGTATAGGAGGCACAGACTGCCAGTCCCTGTAACATTATAGTGATATGATATGAGACAAAAACTACTCAAATGATGAGGAGCTACAACAGAACTGTTGTTACTGTATGACATGATGCATTAAAACTAATGTTTTAAAGTTTCAAAATGGCAAACTGAAAGATATCATCACTTACTTTTTATATACTGATGTAAGAAATGTCATACAACTGGATAGTGCTTTCATTTTTCATCCAGTCTTGCTGAATAATAGCAGGTCCTGCTGTTGTCCTGCTACATAATAAATAGTATTTATATTGATGATCCAATCAATCCACCCCCGGTTATCTATGCTGCTTGTGAAATATTACAAGCAGCACAGTGGGAGGGGAAGCAGTGAGTGCAAGGCCAGTGATTGGAGGTAATAATAAAGTGTTTGAGAAGAAGGTGCATTAGGTGTCAAAATACAACGCTCTGTTCGACTGTGAGAGAATGCTCCAATATAAAACAGAAAAGATGCATAATTAATAACTTATGGAATGCTGTTGCTAGCTTGCTAGCCAAGCTAGCTCCCACAATTCATGCTTCCAATATTACCTACCTGACTGCACCTTAACTCACAAATGCCATTATTATTAATGCTGCAAGCACTTTGATTGGTTTGCTGCTCTGGTTTGTTGTAAGCAGTGTGTGTCTTCATGAACTGATAAATACCACCTGTTGCAGATAGCCAATGAGTGAATGAGTGAAAGTGACCCAAACGGAAGTCTTTTTTGTTTGTGACCAGCATAATTATATATACTGTACCTTCACATTGTCTGGATGGAGACCCCCAGGGTGTTTGTCCATGTACTGACACAGGTCTGTGTGCTGTAAAATAAAAGTAAAAGAGCACAATTTTAACATGGTAACATGGGAAAGTTAAAACTTGTGACAAGTTATGGATAAGCCTGCTGATCTGAGAACAGGATGGCATGTTGGCTGGATGTTAATTCTATTCATTCTGAGGCAGAATATTTCCAAACACAAAAATTAACACTTTGTGGACAGATGTTTCCATGTACTTTTGGCCACATAGTGCAGTCACGTCAAGTAATCTGAGAAATCAGCTTTATGTTAAAGCACTGTTTACCATCTGAGATGCCAGGTGATTTGTTTGAAAGCTCAGCTGGTGTCTTGTCTATCAGAAAGCCACCATCGAGTGACTCGCATGCAGCGTTACGCTGGCATGCCCTTCACTTCAGTGTTTTGTTAGCAGATAGATTATTTGTCCCCTTTCCCTGTTTGTATTCCACCCTCTCCCTGTCAATCATCATTAGCTTTGAGAGGAGCGCAATGAACTGATTTTTCTGGTTGAGAAGCCCTCTGTAAATAACCAGCACAGCGGGATTACAAGCTAAGGGATCAACATGAAACCAGCAGTCCAACACATCTGCACAACTTGGAATTTACCATTTTATTCAAATAAATAACCAGTAGTAAATTCAGCAAGTAATTCCTTATATTCAAAGGAACGTGTTGCATCACAATTGAAAGATTTATTAAGTCAAAGACATGAATATTATTATTAGTAGGGGTAACCGATCTCGCTGTTTAAACTCCAAAGCCAAATTGATCTCTGCTCTCATTCTTTATTCAAACACGACCTTCTGAGCTCCACTCGTATCTCACCAAATATCCTTCAAAAGCTGAACCTCTGACATGTGTTACAGCTGCCAAAAGGGGGCATCGCACTGTTATCAGTCTCATTAAATGCCGAAGTGATGGAAAGCTGAGTAAGCTTGTTCTGGTCGAGAGATTTGGCCTCGCTCAGCATTTCAAGCTCAAAGATGGACCTGAATATCAATGTGACCATCAAAAATGGTTGTCAGTTGGTACATATGCAGAGGGTTAACAGAGGCTTTGGGCTGTTCTGAACCTTGTAGTTTCAGTATCCATTTCTGTCCAGAAAGCTAAGGTAAAAACTTTTTCTAGTAATACAATATTTGCGGAAGCTGAGCTGAACAGTATTTCTGATATTAACTTGTAAAGATGTCCACAGCAAGATATTCAGTGGTTTAAACAGGATTTGGAAATACTCTCTTCATCTCAAGAGAAAAACAGTAGTACACATGCAGTTTTCACACCAGCAGCAGGGGGTTGTAACATTTGCAAAATGTTGTACCACTCTTTCATGCTGCTTTTCGCCTGCTAGAACACTGCGGACCAATTTCTAGTGTTTTCACACAAAGTACAGAAGCAAATGGATGCAGAGATTGCACTGTCACCTAAATGTTTCTGTCGGGATGGATTGAAGCTTCAGCTTCCTGCTTGCTTGCCATGATCTTGGCAATTATAGGAGGTGGGAGACTTGACAGATATGTCACGGTGACAAGAATCACATGACTGGTGGAGATCTTAGACTGTTAGTTTTGAGTTTACTTATCTAACATTATAAGTATCGTGGTGGCCTGCCACTGCTTTACACCAATGGCAGCGTTGGTGGTTGCCACAAGAGTTCGAGTGATACTGAATCTGGCTTTTGTGTTGACATCAATTAAAATAAATATAATAAATATAAATCATGCGTCAATTCCCAACAGTTTCAAATACCTTTTCAAATCTTAGTAGTTTTTATTTAAATGTTTATGTACAACTAAATTATTTTCCCTCACAAAAACATGTGGCTGAGTAAAGACAGTGCTGCACATTAACCAGACAACAACTATAAGACACATGTCGGCCGTTATTGAAGTTGCTCACAGAATTGACATTAATTAGCAACAGTTGATACAAGTAATGTTTGCCATTTCAACTTGCGAAAGTGACGTGCAGCAGCGCTCACTAAAAATGAGAAGCTCCAAACATTATCTGAATATTTTCTATGTAGCTCGGGCTACGAGAAACCAAACCTACTTAAACAGACTTACATTTTAATAAAGGGCCCCTAAATTGGATTATTCAAGAATAATGATGCGTACTGGGTGCAATATTTCAGTGCTGTTTGGTGGACAAACTGTATGTAATAAAGACACTGTTTCTAACTTCATTTATTGTTACCTATCAGCCAACATACATATATGCTGATAAGCTTTAGTTGCCACTTGGTGAACAGAGTAGGTGACATACCAGGAATAAAATGGACTAAACTAAAGAGAGGATCAAACAAATTGAGCTTAAAATATCTGATACTGACTATTTTAGATATACCTTGATGTTTCAAATGTACCTTGATTAGCCTCAGTACTGACCTTGCAGACCCGACGGAGGGCATCTCTATTCTCAGTACATTTCACTTGTTACTGTCTGTAAACTGTGGTAAATGAGATTTTCTAGTAGGAAGGGTTTTTTTTATAGGCCATAAATACATCAGTAGAATGTCCTTTGCTGTCATTTGTGTCCACAATATTTGACAGGACAGTTGTGGAAACATACTAAAACAGTGACCTTCCAATAAAATGGCCGCCTGGCTTCCTGTTCTGGGCACAGACAGACCAGCCTCTGGTGCTTCTGGCTGCCATCCTACGGCACAGAGAGCAAAGAGTGGAAAAAGCCCAGGCTGCTTTAACACTCCTCAAGTGCCAATCAAAATATCCACAGCTCATGTTTCTGAGGGTAGAGTATTAAAAACTGAAACTCAGTCAGCGAGGTCAAATCAATCAAACTAAAGACACACAGACGAGCGCTGACCTCTGTGCCCTTTAAAACTGTGGTTTCTTTTCCTTTTGAACAAACACTAAAAACAGATCCTCAGCCTATTTTCAGACCTCTACAGTTCGCCTGTACAGCCACCAAGTGGGTGATCTCAGTGTGGCAGTGTGCAGACTAACCACATATTCGAAGACCAGAGTCAGGGTTTCCTTGGTGTGGATGATGTCATGGAGGAGCACGATGTTGGCATGCTTCAGGCCTTTCAGAAGAGATGCTGCAGCGACAGAACAGAAGGAGAGTTAATGTGAAGCACATATTGAGATACCAGAGGAACTGTTATGATATATGCCTGCGTTAGCGGCCTCATTGGAATGCAACCCTATAGCCATCAATAAGCCTCACTGCAAGCATACAAGGGATCAAGTAAAGATTAAAACAACAAAAAAAACCTACAGGATGGATTTACTGCATTAAGTTCTCACACTCATCCGGCAACACATTGATGATGTAATAGACCTTGTTAATAAATACAGCAGTGAGATGATGTGTTGGGGAGATTCGGTTAAATTGCCCATTAATTTACTGGCAAAGCTTACTGAGTCTTCTTACTGAGGATGTCGGGTGTGATCAGCACATTCTGGGACAGACTTGTTAAGACTTTCACATGTGATTCTCTCCATCTGAGTCAAACCTTGAGTACAATCTGGGAGGATTGTGCAAGTAATAGAAAAAAAGATATAAAAAGGCGATGGACTGTGCAGTCAGCAAAGGCTTACAGAATTTGCAAGGGTCTCTTTTGCATGGGAAAATTCTACACCTCTAAAAACCTGTTGCAGACACCGTACCGAGAAGGTGGTCGGGAAAGCTGCACTGAATTTTTCAAAAATTTAAATCCTGCTTCTTACAAAGAATACTTCACCGTTTTATAATGCCAAACACAGACGAAATTTATTGCAAGTTGTGGTTGGTTGATTATTAAACTTAATCCTCAAATTGGCCTTATAGAGCTGTCAAATCAGTTCTGACTTCAGACCTGGAATCACTTGACTTAGTTGGGGCTTGACCCCCCCCCTAAAAACGTGATTTGACTTCAGACTTGAAAGTACAATGGTTTGTGTTTCTTAACTTTTGACTTCGTAAAACAATAATACTTTTTTTTTAAACAAAGAAAAAGCCTCTTGGCAGTCCTTGCAAACCTTGGTTAGGCGTATGTATTGGAAGGGTTTGGCCTGGAAAAACTGTCTTGAAAGGAAAATGTCCAAATACAATTACACATTACACATTTTGATAGTCAGCTTTCAGACAGGAGAGTCAATCCTGGTTAATTTAAGAACAATGTTCAGAGAGAAAAGTGAGTTTACAAAATTGTCTGCTTTTCTATTGAGTCAGGCTCAGATATAAGCTTTTCAAATGATTTAGTCTAAATTCTGGTTATTTTAATGGTCAGAAATCAGACCTGTAAGACTTTCATTTTGCTTGTGATGACTTGGACGCAGATTTGCTCAGAGACATGAGACCGTACTTGAGATGGTAATACTCTGTGGTCATTTACATCAGAGTGGCATGGATTTTTGCTTTATTAGAAATGATGTATCTTCTTTTTATATAACTTTTTATCCTGAATTTCTATAAGTATACTTAAAATTATAATATTTAATATCTCAGCCCCAGTTGATTATTGGTGGTAATGACAAGTGTGTTTTAATAATACATGGTCCCAGAGTTTGGTTTGAATTGAACACATGTATCAACCACTGAGAGCAGCTACTCTGTACGAAATGAAACAGAAGAAAGCACTTATGTGCCACTTTACAACCCAGCCAAACAAACCAGGCTGGAATTATCCATCACGTTCCGTTTAAAGAAGACAAAAGACAAATGTCAACAACACAAAATTACTAAACTCATGACTAAACCTTCAATTCTGAACATTGTCCACAAAATGTGTGCATGCTCCGGCTTTGTCTTCTACATCATGCTCAGTAGATGCACGCATTGTTTTCTGAGAATCCCTTGTGTATGGGTGTGCAATTTCAGTCAGACTCTGCCAATAACGATGAGAACCAGCATATAGAAAGGTAATTACAGAATGTAAATAGGTTGAATGGCTATTACTGGAAAAATGTGGGGGTATAATGCACTGAAAAGTGTAAGGATTATAACTTTAATGACTCCAGCTTCAAGATTCTAAATCCTGTCTATAAAGATGAACATATTTTCATCGATAGAAGATGTCCACATACTTTTGTTGAGGTTTTACTGTGGCCTAAGTGAATGTTTTGGAATGTCATGTCACTTCATTAATGAACATCTCTATTTCAGCATCACCATGCTGACTTGTCAGAAGTATCCCACCACTCTTTGTCCACAGCTATTATATTCAGCTCTCTGAAGCGACTACACTTGAACTAGACAGGAACAAATTATTTCAGAAGAAAGTTTTCAGAAGTGTGATTATACTTTAGCAACAAACTGTGAAGCTTTCTACGGTAATCACAGAGACGCATTTGCAGGCAAACAAACAGCTGACAGAAAAACTCATCTGGCCACAGTCAAGCAAAACAGGGAATTGTTCCATTAGGACTGAATGTCAGAGCGGCATAATAAGTGCAGTTTTTATTGTGAGGCATAAATGGGATTTTCAGACTGTTGCCAATGTGATTAAATTAGCAAACACAAAGTTATTTTCCAAGGGCACAGGGGGGCTTTGACGGACAGATCCACAGAGAGCCTGCGAGTGATGGAGCCTCATGAATACATTCATCCTGTGTGAGTACCTAAAGGTTGTTAAAAAAAGACAACAGATAAGGCAGGACTCATCTCAGTAAGCAGGAGGTTAGTGCTATAGTCAGATACCTCAAAGATCCTGTCAACGTTTGAAGATCCACCACCCTCCCTTCATACACCCACCCCACCTCTAGTAATGGGCATAAGTGTGTGCAATTTTAATAAGCAAGGACACACACACACACACACACACACACCTCTCTCTTACTCTGGATATATTACTTTATTCAGCAGCAGTCTGTAATGCTGCTCACATATCGGCGCTGGGAGCTTCCTGCTCAGTAATAGCTGAATTAGTTCAATGTCAAAGTGCCTTTCTGATCTGCTCACAGGGAGAGTTTGGATTCTGTGTGTGTGTTTCAAGTTTTTATATCTGGGTGGGAACTTTACATTGCACACCAATCATGTAACCATGTGGTTACATGTAGGTGTGATGGTTGAGGTTAGGGTAAGGGGCTAGGGAATGCATTATGTCTATGAGATGTCCCCACAGGGATGGAGGAACCATTGTGTGTGTGTGTGTGTGTGCGTGTGTGCGTATATAGAGCCCAGGAAGGCTCTCACTTCATCAGGCCTGGATCATTCGCAGATCAAACAGACAGACTCATTTTCTCATCTAAATTCAAATGGCAGTCGTGCGTGTGGAGGTGTTTCAGTAAAGTGAAGAGCTTCATGTGCTTCACACACACAACTGACGGGACAAACCAGGCCATGGCATGCTCTGTGCTGCTGTCAAACATTTTAAAGGGCAGCTGATCAATCCTGGGATGTCCAGCCATGGTGATGGCAGCTTGTGCAGCAGCTGCTTCAAACTTCACTACTTGGGGGGGGGGTAGTTTTTTCAATTAACTAATTGTCATGAGATGTTTTCTCCAGTCTGTTTGTTTGTCTTCCAGTAACATTTAAGCAGAGTAACAGTCTCTGCACCCATGAACCTCTTACCTTCTCTTATGGCTGTGAAGGGCGTTCCTTCCTCCTCTTGCAGACGAATCACCTTCAGAGCCACCAGCTTCCCATTCACCCTGGCAACAACACAGATGAGTGGTTATTTTTTGTGACATGAAAAAGGAATCTATTAGAATCAGTGAAGCCAGACGACAGCGAATATTGTTAAGTCAATGAAATGTAATTTAGCAGCGGTGGAGTAAGACCCGTGTACAAGGCCACGGGATTACAACTGAATGAAGCTCACCAATCAAAGCTGTTGTAGTGAAGAGCTATGCAAAATAACACCGTTACTGAGAAGATTAGAGTCTGTGGAGTTTCACACATTTACGGTGTGTGAACTTTTCATTTTCGAGAATTTAATTTGCAAAATCTGGAAGGAAAGCACCAGGCCATAAAAACATAATTATTGAATCAATCAATAAAAACATCCATCCTGTAGTGATTGGAATAAAAGAGAACACATTGCATGTCTGGGATTTGCAGCTCTACAGAGAGGAGAAAAGATTATTTACATAAAACTACACCCTGTAACGGTTATTGCTGTTCCATTTAATTAATTCATTCACTTAGAGCACTGCTCCAGTATAATTAAATGTAATATTCACTGCCTGCATGAGTGGCTCTTATGAACTCTGAAGAAGAGTGACTAGATTAGGTGTGACGGGACATGCACGCATTACTTACTTGCTCTTTCCTTTGTAAACTGTAGCATATGAACCCTCTCCCAGTTTCTCCAGCTTTTCATAGGAATCTGCTTTTCCAAACTTGGGGCTTGTAGGCTACGGAAAAAAGAAATAGATATGAAAAGGAAATATAAAAGGATGAATTCAGTAACCCAGAAAAGGAAGCTCTCGGATGATTTCACAGAATGCATTACAAGTCTAAGAGAGATATTGAAATCTGGAGGCTCCCCACTGCATCATCGGGGAGGTGTAATGTCAGTGAAGAGGAGGAGAGAGACTTTCACAGCCTCCATGTAAGAACTCTGAAGGCTACCTTTTATTTAATCGTCAGCTCATAACTTTCAGACACTTTTCATTGTCAACAGTTCACAGTGACAGAGGTAATGACTACAGCTTGGAGGGAAATGAGGCCCAGAACGGTTCATCTCCAGTTGCTATGAAAAGGGGAAACTAGCTCAACTCTAAAACTTCCACTTCCTATATACTGGTAAGGGACTGCACTGATGTGGCCCGCATTCTTGATGTCAACAGTACAAATTCAAACCTGCGTATCGTCAGGAATAAAACTGCAAACAAACATTTCTATTTGTTTATGTCAGTGTTTTATTTAAGAAAATTATGCCTGATCATATACTACTGCTTTCAAAACAGCAACCTATATAAACTGACCTTTTAACTCCTTTCTGCTCGTAATGAGAAGGTAACACTATTGTAACTATGGTGACAAACCAATCTTTGCTAATTTTAAAATGCTAACGTCCTATTATTATTTTTATGTAATGTACTACTTGTACATTTTACTTTCCATATGCCTTTCTTAAATAGGTTTTCACACCCAATTGTAATTTTCTGTTACCTTACGTTCATGTCAGGAATATAAAGGAGTTCATAATATGGAGAAAGTAAGTTAATCGCTTTTTACACTTTTGTGGCAGCAAGCGAACCTCGCTGGGGACCTTAGGCCCTCTGAAGTTCCTATGAGTTCTAGAGATGGAGCCTTTGAGTCTCAGCACCTTGTAATTGATTGACAGCTGAAAGTAACTCCTCCATGTCCTTGCATGCATTGCGCTGAACAATGAACAACAACAACCACAAAACTCGTGTTTTTTTAGCATGAATATTGATTTCACCCCCTGCATATTTGAGATTTATCTGGAAAAAAAAATCCCAGGCTCTCATGTGTATATGGAACCTTCAACAAGCTCTGCTCCCAACATCACAACACCGAATGTCTAAAGCATGGTGCAGCCTTTGCTTTATCTGCACTGTCCTCCCTGCTTTATCTTCCCTCTGTTGGTATTTCACCATCCTCTGCAGCTCTAATAAACCCAGCATTTCTGAAGGCTTCTCTAAACAAATTAGACATCCTCCTGGGATCAAGCAGGAAGTGTAACTTTATCTCTACTATCTAACTGAGTTGGACAGTAAGATATTCTCCTCCTGGCCGGCAGAGGAACCTCTCATAGAGACTCATGTTGCGTCTCTCTCGGTGATGCTGAGATTGGACTAAAAAGAGATTCCTTTCTCATGCATTTTTCATTCAAGTATTTTTTTTTCCGTCTAGAGCATTCTGCACCAATAATTTCACACCTGCCACTCTTTATATGAATGACTGATTGATTGAATAAAAAAAAAAAAAATCCAAAATGAGGCAAAAGAACTCTGTTTTTTGGATAAAATAACAAAATCTCACACCTGACAGGCTATAAAGGCCACCGTACACACATAGACATTAGTGATCAGCTGGTAGCTAAGCAACTGATGAATAAGCCACTGATGGTGATCCATGAATGAAGCAGCTGATGCCAATCAGCTAATGCCAGCACGACTTTCAGTGTTCTGCCTGAACATTTTATCAAATGCACATTGGGATAATAATCTTTTATCCCAATGTGCATTTTATATAACAGTACGTACAAAAATATGTAACCAGAATACAATAAATTCTGGCATAAGACAAAGACTAGGACAATAAGCAGGTGAAAATCAGCATGATACATTCACACTGTACATTTGACTTTTAATTAATTTGTCAAAACATTGACATAGAAATGGATGTCAAAAACAGGCCACCATATCAAACGTTTACACAATGTGTGATTAAAAAAACATGGTATTTTTGGCTTGGTATGGGCTACGCAAATCCTAATCCATTAGTGATCCTTTGTTTCGATGAACTATCCTTTGTTTCGATGAACTATCCACACTATCAGCATGTGTCAGCGATTTTTAAGGTCATTTTGCTTCTACTGTATTTCAGTGGCAGTACAGGCCATGGTAGATGACCAAAGAGTCCACGATCCCACTTTCAATCCGAGAGGTTATGTGTGAAATATAAGAGAGTTGCGTTGGTCGGGCTGCCTCAACTAAAAGACCATGAAAAGGGACAATTTACACGTTTTCATAATCATGGCTGAAGCAGTTCATTAGTGCCTCGCAGCGATGCTGGCAGGCAATCAGTCAAGCCTCATATCACACTTATTACATCTTATTTGTGTGCACATTCATTAAGCATTTCGCATTTGGAGCTAAATTAAAAAAGGAACCACATATGTGTAAAACCTGAAAATCTCATTTGCATGATTAAGAAAATCATGTTGTTTGTAAACAGCCTTCATTTAACTGTGTGAACGAATAAAAGCTGGAACATTTGTTTCAAATGGAGAAAAGAAAATGAGTTTGGCTGCCAAAACAAAACACCTGAGAAATATAGAGGTAGTTAGTGCTTTGACGGTGATTTGAAAAGCCATAGCCATGTTAAAGCCGAGCAAGTGCCTACCACGGCTGATATTTCTCAGGTTTAATGTTGAATCTATTTTGAATTAATCAATCTCTTACTGATATTTCATGGCATGTGATATTCCTAATCCTCAAAATTAAAAGTGTTTGGCGATTGTCTTGATTTTTTTTATTGGCTGGAGTACTACTGGACATGTCACTTTTCAAAATCCCATTTTGCCCCGCTCATTTCTCCAATACCCACTCACTAACATGTCATCTTACTGTCCAGCTGTCATAATCCAGATAAAAGAAGTGCTGAAAGGCCGCCTTCTGTTACTGTGAGCTCACAGCCATAAGCTTACAGGGCAGCCTTTAGGCCGTATCAAACTAGTCTAATGCGGTCTTAAAAAAGATCCACAAAAATAAAGACTGACTAATTTTTTGGAAAGGAAAAAATTACCACTTCTACCCCCATCCTATCTCAGAATGACTGTATCACCCGCATGTTTATCAACTCAACAGAGGTGACTGCCCACCAAATACTACCTTCAGCACCATTGCCTGTGGTCTTTCTCCTGCTTTGGTCACGTATTAGAGCCAGGCACTGTGACTTCCAGGAATTTTGCTGTCACACTGAGTGACATTTGTATCATTGTGTCTGTATGAATAGGCTACCTAAAGTAACATCTTGATTCCACCTGGCAGGGCTTTATGATGTTGCATCTGTGACGCGATTTGTTCCGTCTGTACCGCATAAACCCACCAGGAGCATTTCAGAAGCAAGCAGCTTTTGCCTGCCCAATTGTGTTGATATTTTTCCTTGATTTTTGTCCTTCTATCCTGGGTAGGTAGGCGGTCTAGTTAAATGGCATCTTTTTTGTCTATTTTAGCTGTGTTTATTGTTGGATATACGCTTGAGTCTACTGTGCCATTTCTGTGTCTGACTTCCTGCTAGGTTCAAACTGCTCTGTGTAGCATATTCTCCGCGCAGCAGAGCAGAAAGCTAATCACAAGCATCGTTTAGAAAGGTCGCAATCACAGCCAGAACACGACGTAGCCGTGCCCGGTGGAATCAAGCCATTAGACTTGTGCTTACTGATAGTATCTGAAGAATACCAGCACGCTACTCCCCATAAAACCTAATGTTGCTTTAATATTACTGTTTTGGACAGAGCCAGGCTAGCCAATCTTCAGGCTAAGTTAGGATAACCAGCTCTAAGCTCCAGCTCCATGAGACTGATAACATTTTCATGTCAGAAAAATAAAGCAAATAGGCATATTTAAAAAGAAAAAGTGGACTATTCCTTTAAAGTCATCATCAGGCAACCTGATTTGCACGTCTCGGGCGAGGCACAGTATGTTTCATTTCTGTTACCTACTCTACTCTGTCCAACACAACGCATAGTCAACAGTATCTAAAGTTTGCCAACATTAACTAGCATTAACCACCATAAGCTTCTGGTCATTCCACACTAGGGATGGCCGATACGAAACTTTTTCAATTCAATATAACGCCAATGCTTTTTGTTACAATTTTAATAATACAGAAAATTTCTTAAATGGGTATGAGATTTTTCAGAATAATGGTCCTTTAGGCATATCACATGACACATTAATAACGTTGATTGAATGATTAAATAATAATAAAATTAAATAATTTATTATAAATATTAGGGGTGTGACGAGATCTCGCGTCTCAAGATTTGACATACAAATGTATAACTGATAAGACAGACTCTGCCCAGTTGACCAGACAGCTGTGACGAGTAAGGAGTGGTAACGCAGCTGGTAGTTGCAGCTTGCGCAGCTTGTTTGGGACTGTGAGTTGCTGAAGTGGCTATGTGGTGAGATTTCTGCCTGATCAAAAGTGTTTCCTTTCTTTTCGGTTTCACATGTCCCAAACTGCGTCGGTCAAACGTCTGAACGTTACTACCAGCGAATAAATAACGTAATGCACAGCAGAGTAAAGGGCAGGTAGACTTCTTATTAAATGATGACGTTAGACTGGTAATGTTCTACCTTTTCTCTGGACATGAGAACACAGATAGCCTATGTGGGAGAGATTTTAAATGTGCAGAAAAGTAGAAAAGAAAATCTGCTAAAACACAGGAGCTATTAACGGAGTTTATAACTAAATTAAAACTTAATAATTTATCATTGAGGTGACTAAATCATGACTCAGCAGGGGTGATATAACATGATAAAAGTTGATCTACAGGAGAAACAGATCTGAAAGCAGCACATGTGTTGAATGACTGAGAGCTGCACTGCATTTTATTCTGTTATAGTTGTGTTTTTCATTATATAAATGAAAAAGAATCACCATACACTGGTGCAGAAAAAATCATAATGCAGGAAATAAAGTGTTTAATGCTCAAATTTTCATATAATTCAGCATTAAAATTTTTTTTTAAATAGTGTTAAAATCCCGTCTCGTCTCGTGGGTTAAGTGTCTTGTCACGCCACTAATAAATATTGATAAAATACCTACAGCATAAAAAATTTGCACATTTGAACTTTCTTAAAGATTTCTTCATCTTCTCAAACAGGCCATGAATTTTCCAGAGCAAGTTAAGCTGATGATACACAGAGCAACTTTTAGAGCAACCGTGCAGGGCAACGTTGCCGTCAATGGCAGTGAGTAAAGATTATTACCGTAATCCCCTTCCCCCACCACTCCGCTACCCGTTCAAAACACAGACTTGCCACTAGCAAGATGCCCAGCAACATTGCTCAAAAAGTTGCCCCTTGTATCATCAGCTTTAAAGTATGTGACACTTTCTTGTCAGAAATAGCGCATCTTGTTGTATTTTTATCTACAGGTGAAAAATAGCGACACTCCTCTAAATTTCAGAAGTTTAATGCAGAAGTGTGCGGCTGCTTGACGCTGCTTTTCGTTTTGTTTTCTCAATGCTTCATCTTTATGTATATGATTCAGATGTTTTTGTTTGATACTATGTTTGTTGACAATTTGAAATAATGATTTTTTTTTTTAATGGCTGCACAGTTCTCATGTCACATAGGTTTCCACAGTCATGTGACACAGGCCAGCTAAATAAGTCAGAGCTGTTTATTGGCACAAATATTATACAAAAGCACATTTGGAAGTGATGCAGCCACCCACGTTTTGTATTTATATGATTTTATTTCTTATGAAGTACATTTTTCCGTTGTAAAAGAAAGGTTTTGTTATTTTGTCTTTCAAAAGTTACACAGACCCACGTCAAATTTACCCAGATGATTTAGGTCTTCAAAAGATAGTTAAGGATTAGACGGATTTGTCTACTTGATGAACCTAGATGTCTGTGTGGAATATGGGCAATAATAGATCTAAGCCACGATCAAAGCAGTGCAGTCTGGCCGTGGTGATGCAAGCACTGGCCAATCAAGAGACAAGAAAGACTCATTGTAGCTACAGAACGTCTAATCACTCTCTAATCACTTTACAAAACTTTGTAACCAGGATTTTTCTTGCTACTGCGACACATGACTGCATCATCAGGGGTAGGATTTTGGACGGTGATTGCCAAGTGTACAGTTTCTAAAATGCAATGTGGGTAATTTAACGATGGAGGATTGTTAGGTGTACTAATATGCTACAATAATATGTAATAAGCAATAAATATACAGGCACACTATGTCACACAGTGTGTAAAAGGTGTACTTACAGAACTGGGGCTGGAGTGTCGCCGCAGTTTGGGCGACTCCTTGCTGGCGGACGAGCTCTTGGCATTGATGCAGGCATTGTTCTCAGAGTGGACCCTCTTCACCTGGCTGGCGGGCTTCTCGAACGGGTCGAAGCCGCTCTGCGTGCGCTGCACTCTCACCTTCTTGTCTTCAGGGATGGTGTCCAGGGGCTTGATGACCGAGTCTGTTCCCTGGCAGCTGCGTGTGGACATCTTTGTGACACATATCTGTCAAAAGGAAGAACAAAAGAATAGAGGAAACAAGTGAGCATTAAAGAAAAAAAAAAAATCCATCTGCGATTACCAGTGTTCAGCCAAAAACTGACTGCGCCCCCGTCTTCCAGATCCCGCCGTTTTTTCATCTCTCTGTCAGCCTGGGTCTCTTCCCTCCCTGTAGAGCCTTGCTGCTACCTCTCTACTAGGATGAGAGCCTTTTTAATCTCCATTTCTCTTTTCTCTGATCAAAACAGCTCCAGCCTCTGTCGGCTGCTGCTGCTGTTCCCATACTGCACATTCACAGAATTCCACCTTATCTCTGACACAGATCTACATAGCAATACAATTGTGCAGACATGCTACAGATTGTCTCCTACAAGCCCAGTGGGCACACACACAGCCCGCCACACTCCACATCTATTTTCCAACACAAAGCACATTACCAGCTGCTCCTCCACCATGGACTGTGTAATATTGGACACAAAAGACGCAGGCGGCATAACATGTTTTGCCACGGCTCCCTTCAGATTAAATATTTAGGGCCGGGCTCCCCTGCAGGATGAACTTCTAATTACTCTAATACACAAGGAAGTGTCAGCTTGCAGCTCTTTGGGCTGTTCGTTAACATGGGTCAGGTTTCATTGGACACACCAGAGCATTTCCGACTACACAGGCTCCCTTCTCTGTAACGCTAATGTGTAAATTTATTTTAAAAATGATAATATTGATAGAGTTGTTGACAACAATTATAGTCTATATGCCTGTCCCCCGTGGGCTAATAAAACAAATTCCTACAAAGCAGATCCAGAATGCAACACAGGGCTCGACAGTTTTAGACAAATCAATCATTTTAAACTTCCTGACCAAAATAGTGATTTAAATTGATGATTATTTTCTTTAAATTAATCTAGAGGCCCGTATTTGGTTTAAGGTTTAAAACTTTAAATGGGAAATCTGTTCACTAGCCACCTGCCACTACAGATTTACACTCGACAGCTGAACTACTGGCTAGCTACTTGTCTAAAACTGACCTGAGATTATCACCTAGACCAGGCGGCCCGCGGGCCAAAACTGGCCCGCCAGCAATAATATCCGGCCCATCGGCAGATTACTTTGATTGCGGGAAAAAAAACATTATAGCGGCTGGTGCTGAAACGACGATCTTTGTCGAGTCTAAGCATCAGTGGTAGGAGCTGCAGGAGTTTCTTTCTGTAAGCTGCTGTGCTGCTTCAGCAGATGCTTCAATATATTAAGTGTAGAAATGTTTGCGGTTGAAAGCTTTTTGCTGGTCGCACAGAGTTTACAACAGACGACAAAGTTCTTTGCATCTTAGACTGTGACACAATAGAGGGTATGCGTTGATGTCACGCCCCTTCCGGAAGACGCTGGACTGAGTGGCAAATCATCCGTTACCGTAAAACAAGTGATTATTTGCTCAAATTAAAGGCAGTCGGACTCGACAGTGATCCTTACTGCTTACCAAAGAAGCGGTGGTCAGGCTCTTTCCCATTTTAGATGTGTTGTTTGTGTTTTAGCTGATTCAAGCTAACACTGCTGCTCGTCTTTCTGCCACTCAGTGAGCGTAACTGCGTTCTGTGACGTCATGCCTAATCCGTTACACTACTAGGTACTGGGAAAAGTAATATTTTTACTGCCCAACTCTAGTCGTGACAACAAAAGTTACTTACATAATCACTTCCTCTTAAGTGATTGTGCCTACAAAATAAGAGTGCGAGAATATCTTTGCAGCAGTACTTTATGTTGTGTTTAAGTGAGAGCTTTTACTTTGAAAAGTTCTGAAGGAAATTCAAAAGATTCTCTGGCTTGCTTGACACACACCTAAAAAAGCCTTCAGAAAATGTGCGATCGGATTCCCCTGAATGAGAAAGGCAAGAATGTCCTCTGCCTGGAGATACTGGGGAAATGAAAATTAGCGTCCATAGGATGATGTTGACCAATCGCGGGGGGGGGAACACTCTCCTGCATATGCTTAATGTGAACATTTAAAACGACCCCTTCATAATCAAGAGTTAATGGTGAAGATACTGGTATACAGAATGCAAATGTGTTTATGTAATTTAACATTAATTAGCTACAGCTGATTAACTCCATCAGCTAAAGTTGTCATTACAGCCGGTGAAATCAACTCTAGCGCTACCGGCTGTCAAACTTTTTTGCAGCTTTTGTGAGAATTTCCAACTCCAAAAATAATTAACAATAATCAGATAATAAGAATTAACATAATTTTATAATCAGATTAACAGACTGGCATGTTTAAGAGTAAATGACTAAGCTTTTGAGACAAAGATTAAAAAAAAACAACTTAAACTTGTTGAAAATGTTCCAGTTTGGGTTTATCTGGACATCTGAGCACTTAAATAAAACAACAGGAGTAACAGAAGAATGTGTCTAAGAAAATGACCATGTAAAATGGGCCATGAAATACACAAGAAAGAGAAATAAAAATAAATAAGGAGTTTGGTAATGAGGCTGCCAAGCTGCCATAAACATGAGTCCCATGCATGTCATGTCTGTCCTCAGTGACAGCAGTTGGCATCTGGAAGAATACATAAAACTAAAAAAAACAAATACTGTCATTTCGGATTTATCACCACGGTTTGATTTACGGGGGGGGATTGGGGGGGTCTGAACCCCCTAATTATGGCTTGGACCCCCCCAAAAGAGGCAAAAACAACAGTTCAGGGGGGTGTTTCTTACCTGTCATTATAAATATTACAAAATATTTCCCATACTCATGCCTTAAATTCAAGAATCTAGAAATACGATTTCTGACACCCCTAAAATGGACCGTACCATTTCCTAACCTTGACATTAGTTGAACGTCTTCTCCATCTGCATCAGTCCAGTGCATCACACGATAATTGAGACGCTGGAAGTTAATGCCAGTAATGAGTTATCTAGCTGCTTTAATACACTTAACTTTCCTACCTTCAGAGTTTTGTAATTAGCATTTATTTTACTTTAAATGAGCTATCTGATGTTAGCTAGCTGAGAGCCCATCCTGTCATTTCATTACCATTAAATCATTTCATATTTTATGTAACTGTTAGCCGACACTGAAACTGAGGATTAGTTATTACAATAATATACAATCAATATAAAGTTTATCATTTCATTTTAAGTATTTTATGAGTCTTTCTACAATAATCCCTCAATATTTGTTTTCACTGTGGAATTCAGGAGTTTTACCAGGTTAGGTAAATGTTAAAATCCAGGTTTATTATTTCAAATGTATTCAGTTTTATCTATATAGCGCCAATTCATAACAAAAGGCTTCTCATTGCACTTTTTATATAAAGAAGGTCTAGGCAGTACTCTGTTCAATATTATTTACAGAGACCAAAAATTCCCAGTTCCCCAACTTTGCATGATAACTGTTTTATTGAACGCAGATTACATTTCATTCTCATTCAACATGAGCAGGAGGAAAGGAGATATTTGCTAAAAAAAAGTTGAAACTTAAAAGTTGAAATGATAAGAATCAGGAATTAGATATGATAATGCAGACTGTATTTAATGATAGTGTCTTTGGTTCTGGTTTAACATTGTGTGGGTCTGTTTTGAGTGGTCCTGATGGTCTGCTGTTGTGTGTCTGACCTGCTGGCAGGTTTACTGCAGAATAGTGACCTCTGACTACAAACGTTGTCTTGTGGTATGGTGCACCATGAACTGGTGTAATGAATTAGATTCATCATCATCTACAGACTGCACACATTAGTTAAACGAGCAAGGATATTGTAAGCATTGTAAGATTTTAGTTTACTGAAGCCTGCACCTGCGCTGTATAATTCGCACCCTGCCTATCACACTGCATGGCATCAATGCTTGATGCGTATAACTAAGAAGGATGTGTTCAACAAGGCTTATGTTCCAGGCACTCCACATCAGAAAATCATCAGAGGCACATGACAGAATGATAAAAGGTCAACAAAGTTTTATAAAACTAGGAACAGAGATTGGCCATTTTGCTGCTTTACTGATGTTTCAAGTAACCTCACAACAGCTGTGAGTACTTTCAGTCCCTAGTTGACATGATACATGGAATGTTACATTTACTCTAGTACTTACACTTCTGAGTTACATTTTATTTTATACTTCTACCCTACTACATTTCAGAAGGTAAGGCAGTACTGTTAACTTTACTACATTTATTACGTCATAGATTAATATTTAACATACAATCAGTATCATAAAATAAAAAATATATGACCCTTTATTATTAATTAAACTGGCCATAAATTTCCAGTATGTAAATAGTTCAAATTAGCTTGACCAGCTACAACATTAAAATGCTGCATGCATGTTTAGTTAATTAGTGATCAGTTACAGTAATGCACTTACTTGTAAGAGATTATTCAATACTATGCTAATGCTACTTTGCTACTATTTAATAATGCTACTTTGAAAAGGATTTGAATTTGTCTTCCATCACTGGACAGCAAATGACAGTCAGGTGTCAGCTGTAAATGATCTACCCTAGCCTTATGGACAGCAGGACATCCTGCTTTAAGTGTGTGTTCCTAGAAAAAAAAGTGTCCTTTATTGTCATGCTCATGGGTCAACTGCTATATTACACCTCTACCTAACTAAAGCCATAATATTTTTCCTACTGCTTCTGAATGAATTTTTTCTTTTGTTTTGGTCTTGTGCTGTGAGCTCCTTCTTCATTAACAGCCTCTGTGCTGACTATTGTGTTTGCAATACGATGCCCCCTGTTAGCTACATTGTCTTGCCCTAGCATTATAAAACACACCTGCGCTTTGTTACAGTTACCCTCATTGAGCGTGCAAACCGGCATCTCCCCAACAAATTCCCTGTTTCCATTAATTAACTATTCTATTTACATTCATCAGGATTGATCTTAAATTGCTGCATGTCTCAGTATCTACTACATGGACACACAGCATATGAGCTGGCACAGTATTTTGTACAAATAGTCATAGTTCCCAGAGGATAAATCTTAGTGACGTTAGAGATCCTTTGACTTTTCTTTTGTGGTTTTGAGTGAAATACCTAAAATGTGTCATTATAATAATCCTATGTAGCAATAGCAATCATTTGTGCTGCAATTACTATTAGCATTATTTTCATTGTGTTCTCTTGACTTCTGCAGCTGTAGCTCCCCGGTGAGGAGCAAATGCTGTTTTCCCTCACATCAAAAAGAAATTAAGTCAGGACAAGTTTAATGAATGTGACAGAGCAGTATAATATTATACCTAAACCAGGAAGATTCTACTGTGCTGGAAGGATGGGTATATGTGGTGAAACACTTTACTAAGACTACATCTTCATTCAAACAAACTACCTAAACAGATTTGATAAGAGATATGAAAGGATTCAGATTGGATAAGCAGACCCCGACCAGCACCAACAAGCAACTTGAAAGGGATGGGGGATCGATAGAGAAATAGCCAGATGGATAGATAAAAGTAGAACCAGAATGATTTCAAAGTAGAAGTATAAAACATTTGTTGCTGTCAGTGGTTGCATTAAAGTCACAAGAGAAGGACGGGGGACGTTATCACTTCTGAAGCAGCTGAGATGAAGATCACCTGCGTGGATCCAAAACTCATGCTGTTACGCACTGCTGCACTCTAGCACAGTCTTCAAAAATGAATTTAAACGTGCACACAGTCATTAACTCAAATACATAAACATTTAAACCTCCAATGAAAAGGCCATGTAGGAAAGTTTACTAGGTTTATGTGCACGAACAAAATGTTTACTAAGTAGAACGACAGCATTTTTATGTGATTGAAATGATATTTTCTACTGTCCTTATCCAGAGTGAATGCTCCCTAGAAGTAGTGGACAACTTAGTAATGGTGTCGAGAGGTAGGTGGATAAAGTGCACTGTTATGTGAAGTGGGTAGCTGTTGATGGATATTATCAATTTTGGTTTGGAAAAATGACTACAGATGGGGTGGAAGACTATTCGGGGGTCGTGAATTTGTATTAATTGTGGAAAACAGGGCCCTTGTGTGCCCTTCGTGAGATGATATCAGATGAGTGTAGTATTTGTTTTTTGCTGCAGAGAGGGAATCCTTGTAGTGCAGTATCTGGTTGTCATACATGTCCTTGTGTATAACTAGTTTGCTTTTTTTGCAGAGGCCTTCCAGGCGGTGTCCTTTTGCTTTTAGCTGACGTAGAACAGATGTGTACCATGGAGCAGAATGAGTAAAGGACACTCTCCGGGTTTTCAGAGGAGCATGAGTGTTCGTCCGTCGTTATACTGGGAGACCAGATCGTCAGTGTTGGCTGATTTTTCTAAGGTGAGATTATTAATTTCAATAGAGAGGGCAGGTAGGTCAATGTTCCTGATGTTTCGAAATGAGATGGAGCGAGGTGGATTCGTTTTGGGTAGTGGTAAGTTGACATTACAGAATGTACATGTTTGACAAACGTCCACCTGCATCCAAGTCGACCACTCTAATACTGCATAGTCTTAGCAGATCAAAGCGAGTAGTAACACCACCTAGCTTCCCACCAGAGGGGAACGCCTGGTACCGAGTGTTGAACGGTTCTGTGCGCGCCGCTTTAAATTCTAGTTTCTATGCATGTATGGCTGGGAAGCTACGCTCTAGGCAGTTGCCTCTGCCTTACACAGCCTGCGCAGAACGCTCATATGTAGTTTCCAAATTTAAACCTTTCCCACTCTCCAACAACCGGCAGACCCCGTCGGGGCCTGGGACTGCATGCTCACACGCGGCTACAAAATCGACACGGCCCTGTTAGAAACCTACGCTAGATGTCCACTTCTCCCAGACATGAGAAATGCTCAGTAGCAAAGATTAAGAATATGAATTAGAATAGATAATTCCAAGTACCCCTACCACTTGGAAAAACGTTTATCTGATGGATCCAGGCAACAGTTTTAAAGAAAAAAAACAAAAAACAAAGGTCTCAAAAAAAACTTGTAGCTTTTGTAGATGTCCTTGTTTAATCCCGCAGGTTAATCTAGGAGACATCATAGATACCACACCATAAGTCAGTTATGAATACGTGATACATGACATTTGATTGCCATGGTTCTCATCCAGGATGAGTATACAAAATATGTTTGATCCCCTGCTTATTCATAAAGTCTATGTTCTACAAAATTGGCTAAGGCAAATTTCCTATTGTCAATTTTCTGTATTTAGATTGAGGATAGAGGATTGTCATGGCAGAAAATTGTGTCCTCTTACATTTTTTTTCCTTTTATTTATGTTCTTTTATGTCTTACAGATATATATGTATTGTGTTTTTATCCTCAACCTTTCCTCTCCTATACTCCTTAGTCCGTCCACATTTACTAGGGTTTAGGTCAGAGCTGTGAGATTGTTTTGGTGTTTTCCCTCTCTTGTTGTTTCTCTCCTCTCCTGAAATGTTCATTCAAGGCCGAGAGAGGATTTCTGTTCGCCAAAACATAGAAACCTAGACTGTGTAAAAGATGATGCATCCCTTTGCTCGGGGCCAGACGGTCAAAGCCGCCCTTGGCAGCAGGTCTCTGGACCAGCTTTATATGTGTTTTAGTACTTCTGTTTATTCTCTTTTGTTAAATAAATTCTTCAAAGACAACGGTTGGTTGTAACTCAATTATTTGCTCAACCCCTCACCAGGAATATAATTTCCACGACAGTAGACTGTAGCGTAATCAACAGGCAGGTTAATCCTTCGAAGTTATTCGTCGAGTTGCTGAGTACGTTACCATATGTATGTCCCTGCAGATGATTACGAATGTAAGCAGCAGGGATTTTTAGGGAGAAAGCAGCGGCGACCAGAAGTGCCAGCGTTCACTTCCTCCTTCCCAACTACCCTTTATCATGACTTAGGTCCAGGAGTCCATGTGCCGAGCTAAACTTCTGTGAATAAATCCTATTGTATTTTTATAGAGCAGTTGCTTGTGGTTATTTGTTAATAGTGTTCAATTATTTGCATTAATAGGCAGGCAAAACCCCTTTTCAAGTGTTTTCACGTTTAGTTATTGGTCCCTGATTCCAGCGTGGTGCCCCGTATTTATTCATCTTTGTTAATAATTTTGTAATATTAACTTTATAATTATTTCGAAAATATCTATATATTTTGCTAATAATCAAACCTGCCCCTACCTGATCCTAACAACGTGTCGGGTCCGGACTGGGATTGAGCCCAAATCTGGGAGTCCAGAGTCCCGATAAAAATCTGTAAAGCACTAAAATGTCCTGGTTTTCAACATTCACTGCCAAATTGTTCCAAACTTTTTTAACATCAGTTCATTGTTTTGGTTTTATGTCCTGCAACTTTGCTGTTTTGGATCTTTCTCACTACTTCTGCGGTGTTAAAAACTGAAATGAATAAGATTATGTTCATGTAAAGAAAACAAATGAGAATGTAAGCACGCAAAGTGCAATCCTGTGCACAGATGACAGGAAGGCCAACGTTGCTCATTGGTTTAAGGCAGCATGTGGATTTCCTGCTACATCTGTCTTGCCTCTGTTGCCAGGATGGGAACGCCCGCCAAGACAGGAAAACCCCGCCACGGATGCAATTACACCATATCGATTCTGGTTGAAGGACAGCCTCTTTAATCACTACAACACCCCCTTCCACAACCAGCACCATCTGATATACCAACACACACATGAACAAACGGTGATAAACAGCATTGTTTTCTTTAATCTATAATTTATTCTGTACTGCTGCAGTGCTGCACCCCATTGCCCCACAGGGATCATTTAAGATTAATCTTACTTTACAGTTGCCATACAGTAATGGAAAAGGTAGGCAGTTACACAGTGGGCAGGGCCAGGATAATGCAACTATCTCCAGAGGAGTAGCTACTGATGACATTAGCTTGAAGGATGACAAGAAACATAAAGGCCATAAAAGACCAATTAGCCAGAAAGCCTACTTATGTGCCACGCTAACTCACAGCTATCAGCCATGTTGGCCTGGCCACGTTCATGTGTGAATGCATTTCACTGAGACAAAGCAGGGCTATCAGCTTGCCTGAGCTCATCATTTAGGGCTCAAGACGATAGTGAGATGATACACCGGAGGAGAGGCTGGAAAAAATACCTCATCCTCCTCCCATCCGCACTGTCTGGAGTGCACAAGCCTTTGTTTCAGTGTTCTTGAATGGCAGATAGAGTTGTGTATGTATGTGTGCTAAATATAGCTGGGGCCTCCTAAAACACAGCAGCTTTTTGTGTGATGTCTTGGTCTATGCCTGCTGACAGAGATTTGAAGAACTACAGATGGGTGAACAGAAAGGAATGACGGACTGATAAAATAATAACTCTCAGTTTAACAGAATGTCGTCTGATTGAGGGGTAAACCGACATGTCAGTGAATCATATCTGGTCCATCTCAGTCGCCTTGACAGACACAGGCAGCCAAAGGTCTGTCAAGTAGTACTGATTTCTTTTCAGTTGAACAGGCAGCTTTTGGCAAACAGCTATCTGTTTACCCATACAGCAGACACAGAGCTACATTCGCATTCATTTGGAGATTTGTTTACCTCTGTTTTGGTCTCCACCACCTCCTGAGAAAAATATCTGCCACTTTAGCTTAGGGTGACCAGACGTCCCCATTTTCCGGTTACAGCCCCGGTTTTGGTGTGTTAATCATGGACTGTATAAGGTGTTAACAGACCTGAAATCAGATTTTACGTGGCCAGAAACACCGGACAGTAGAGCAGACAGGTGTTGTGGCGAAAAGTGATCGTCCACCAAAAACCGATTGCCGTCTGCAATACCGCGCATAGCATGTTAAAGCTGTATCGCCCAGCCTCTTTACGTCTACAGCTGCATCTGGGTCAAACAGACGTGCAAATAAACAAATAAACATCACTTTATATCCGTGGTAATAGCAAAGGTATGTCTTTGTGATACTTTAACGTTTCTTTTAACAGAATAATCACAATTGTGGCCAAAAAAGTGTTTGCAGTTTTTAGCGTAACCAGGCATGACATTTATGTGATTATAGGCAATAGCCTAATAGAAGGCTGTTTGGTAGGCCTGTGTCTAATATCCTTGTTTATATTTGGAAAATAGACTGTAGCCTATAATTAACGTGCATTAGTTCTGAGTTATATATAAAATAAAGACATGATCTCTTTTGCTATTATCCTTATTTAACTTGCTGTGTACCGACCAATCCAGTCCTTTTTGCCTGTTGAAATATCTTTAAATGGCCAATACAACCCATAACATGCAATATTTCACTTGCCAAAAAGTGACTGCTGCCTCTACTTACTGACTGAAAGGTAGTTTCTGCCTCAAAATGACTTGATTTCATTCAGATGAGTTATATTTGACATATATTATGAAACCCAAATAGTCTTTATTTCATATATAATAGCATTATAGTTTTTAATGACATACTTAAGACCAAACCAAAAATATCCCCGGTTTTCATTTCCGAAATCGGGTCACCTTACTTTAGCTGCTAAATGTTCCACTGTGTGTTAGTTGCCAGTTGTCTGGTGCTGAGCAGGTAGTGTGTAGTCAGTTTTTCAGAGCTGCCTGCTGCTGCTGGACAGTGGTGATGAGAACAGTGAGAGTGACCCAAAAAAGCAAAAAGTTGTGGCCATAGAACCTAAACAATGGTCAAAAAAAAATGCTACGTTCCATAGAGTTGAGGGTGGAGAGTGAGGTGTTAATTCTCTGTGGATTCATCCCCATGAGGAACCATATTTCCAATTATATGTAGTACGGTTGACCCAGTTGAACCAAGTATCTATAATAATAATGTACTTTTTACGAGTACGAGTACCATCAGAGTAAAATGTGTCAATATCTGTTTTCTAACTGACACTAACCATAACAAAAAATTGTTCTCTTACTATTGTAATCAAAAACATTGTTCTTCTTTAAATAGTTCTCTAAGAATATAGCAACTTCTGATAAATCCAAACCAATTCCAGGCTTCTGGTTTGTCCCGCCTTCGTCTGGGTCAAGCCCCGCCCATTGCGAGTATAGGTATGGATTTAATTTGTGTAACGGATATTGATAGTGGTGTACTCGCTCATCCCTAATATGCTGTCATTTGATTAATTGCTAATGAAAATATTGATTGGTGCAACATTAAACAACCTGCCACATTTATCTGTTCTTTTAACTGCATTTAGGGTTAAAATACAAAATATAAATATATAAATAATGCCTGATTTCTGTGAATCAAATGTAGGCCTAATCTTCATGACCTCTTAAATGTGATCACAAGAGATATTAATTGGTATTAAATAAAGACTGGACTGGACTGCAGAATGAGACAAAGAACAACTGATGGATATTCATGCATCGTAATAATCTCTTTTTAATCTCAATTTGAAAGCCACACTTCAGGTAAGTTCTGTGATATTAGAACTATGATACAGAAAAGAAAACCTTATTTGCTAAAGAATCTGATGATGAGCCAATGACGTTTTTTAAGATAACAGTGTAGTGCTAGCTAGCTCACACAGCCACTTTTGTTCTAACCACAGTAAGAACTGTGAAGCTTAGCAAGCTAGCAGTAGTGCTCAGTCCCTCTATCCTGAAGGACAAGTTTGCTTCAAATTAAATTCCTGTTGGCTCATTGAACAGCATCTGAAACCCACTCCAGGTGTGACGACATTAATGTCTATGAGGGATGACCGTCAGATAGTGTGCTCTGTTATGGAGCAAGTCGAACAATGATGGCAGGCTTTTCACCCCACTTTCCCCATTAGACATGGTATATACACTCATTCCCATACTGTAATTTCCTTTTTGGCACAGACCAACCTAGTTATCCATATCCTGGAGTTCTGTTGGCCTTCTGTCAAAGCTAATGTCACTTCTCATCGCAAGTCACTTTCATTAAGTGCACCAGCAAAATAAAATATGTAAATGCATTTTTGTTACTTTGCTGTTGTGGCTCTTTATCATTATGAACACCAGCCTTGAGATATTGTGGATGAGAATCTTAATTAACATGGGGTGGAATAAAATATCCCAACAGCCAAACGATGCCCCAGATAGTGGCTCTTCAATGCAGCAACGAGTACCTACATCACCACTGCAGAAAACAGAACACGTCCCTGATGATAGGCCTATATGATATCAACATTCATATTGACCAGCTTTGATGTGTTCAATTCCCCAAAATCCCACAGTGGCAAGCAGCAATTCTTAAAAATGAAATACATATCACAGGTACTTTAGAGTCCTTGAAATGCAGACATCATATTGTACTCTGTTTCTGAAGCATGTTGCATCATAGTAAAGAATGGAACAGCTGACGTTAACAGGACAGACTATAGCAAAATAACAAACCTTGGGCTAAATGCATACTGTCATATTGTCAGTTACTATAATAAGAAAATCAATCCAAATTTCCAGAGAGGAAGGAGTCTGGCTATTGACAAGGTGAGTCAGAGAGATGGAGGACCATCCCCTTGCTGATTGTGATAGGCTGTAACACCTCTCAATCAAGCAAACACTCCTCAGAACCAGTATAGACCTTTTTAAGCCTTAATATCTGCTTTACAGAACCATTTCCAAAATGGCCACTAGACACAGTTATTAGAGGAGGTGAAATTGGCTATTGGGATCTTATTGTTTTGATAATATAAATTGACTTACCGTAAAACTTTAATGAATAGCCAGGGCTTTTATTTGCTAAAATCACTTTGACCCAGACTATATTTGGGACAGGCCTTTAATTCCTCTCACACTAAACTGAAATAAGCTACTATGAAACAGTTTATTTATTTCAAACAGTATGAATATTACCTGAATAACAATATCAAATAATATCAAATACACGTCGTGTATTTTGATCTAGCTCAGACAGATGCACTTTTATTTTGTAGGCAGCAGCGTAACAAAAATAAACATACCCAACAACACAGGATGCAGGATGAGAAAAGTGTGGCAGATGTTAGACAGAGAGCGATGGACTTGAGATGACAGGATTCACAACTTGGATCAATTTTTATGAAAAGCTGTTTTGATTCTTTTGATCGGTGGACCCTTACAGACTAAAGGATTAATCAAGGAATGGACACAGGAGATTATTTTCATCTCTTGCACCATGCCGGTAACGCCTGTAAATCTATGAGAATTAGACTTTGGCTCATTGTTTCCGTTAAATGAACTGAACGATCTAACTATGTATTGCATGTTTTTATTGACATATTGATCCTACTTTTAAACAGCAATTTTTTTTATTAACAATCTAAGCAGCTTAGAAGCAGCTAAAGCGGGTGACCCCTCTGGGTTCAAGAGGTTCTATACATCCAAAGAACTTCTATAAAAACAAGAGCAGGCATTAAATGGAGACCTGCGTTAATTTGTCAGAAAGTGTTCCCACACCAGGCCAGTAAACGGGTAGGCGGCTATTTGGGACTCGGCTATTAAGGGAAGTTTTATGGTATATTTAAAGTTAAAGAAAGTTTTGGTGCCAGCATTCAGAGATTAGAGCAACTGCAGCTCAAGACACTTCTGCATTAGATTCAGCAATCAGCCACTGCTTGGTTCAAACATGTTAGTTTTAAAGAACAATGTAAGCAGTAGGGGAGAAATAAGATTGGAATGATGATCTTCCTCGCTATTTGGGTTACTGTATATCATTTTTGCTATTTGCTAGGTTGGTTTATTGTCAGAATATAACTAGTTATAGAGTGAAATTGTATTTTGTAACTCCCTTCTGCTACTTAGCAGACAATATACATTAATAAAGAACAGAAATAAACTATCATCAGTGGAGCAGTGCTGAGGATGAATTAGAGTTTAAGAGTCTGATAGCCTGGGGGGGAAAAGCTGCTCTGCAGTCTGGTGGTGCGGCAGCAGAAACTTCTATATCTCTTCCCAGAATGCAGCAGGGTGAACAGGCTGTGGCTGGGTGGGTACTGTCCTTTAGTATCCTTTGCGCTCTGCGTAGACACCTCACCTCATATCACTGATGCTCGGGAGATGGATACAAATGATCTTCAGAGCAGTTTTAATCACCCGCTGCAGAGCCCTCCGGTCCTGAGCCGTGCACGTCCCATGCTAGTTTGTGATGTTTCCAGTCAGGATGCTTTCTGTTGCTCCTCTGTAAAAGCTGACAAGAACTTGGCGTGGGAATTTGGCCTTTTTAAGCTGTCTTAAGAAATACAGTTGTTTCTGAGCTTTCTTCACCAACGTGGAGATGTGAGATGGTCATGTCAGGTTCTCTGTGATGCTGATTCCCAGGAACCTGAAACTGCTCACCTGCTCCACCTCAGCACCACTGATGTAGACAGGATATCTCAGTCTTCATAAAAATCAACAATCAGCTCCTTGGTTTTGCTGACATTGAGCAGTAGGTTGTTCTCTGGGCACCACTCTGCAAGATTATGAATTTCCTCCCGATATAAAGTCTCATCGTTGCTTGAAATCCGGCCGATGATGGTGGTGGTGTCGTCCGCAAACATCCCAACAGACTTCTCTCCATGTCGGGGGATTCAGTCGTGGGTGTACAGCGTGAACAGGAGGGGGCTGAATGCTGAGCTGAAATCCACAAACAGCATTCTGATATAGGTGTTGTTTTCCTCAAGGTGTGTGAGGGCTGAGTGGAGGGCAGTGGAGATGGCATCCTCTGTGGATCTGTTGGTTCTGAAAACAAACTGGTGAGGGTCCAGGCTGGCTGGGATGTTTTTTCTCAAAGCACTTCATCAGAATGGGGATGAGAGCCACAGGGCCGGAGTCTTTCAGACTAGACACTGCAGACTTTTTAGGTACATGAACAATGGTGGCTGTCTTGAAGGAGGTGGGAACCCTCTCCTGCGGCAGTGATCCACATATCTTGAGTGTAAAGCTTACAGCACCGCCAGAGTGAGGCTGAAAGCTGGCATCAAGGAAGTGAAACGGAGACATCAGCAGAGACTGGAGAGAGACTTCAACACCAACACCACCAAAGATATAAGCAAACCTCTAACATGCTATACAGTTTTCTTTATAAGGTTTTCTATACAAAAAAGTATTCACTCTTCTGACAATATAATCATCTAACATTAGACAATTATTATATCATGTCATTAGTTGTACATAAGCACAATAGAGTTGCTGAACGTTTCCCTGAAGACTGCTTCCCTGCCTTGTTCAGCTATATACAAATATCTAGTAGGCTCTTTCTGGGAAATAAAATGAAAGAATGTTTCAGGGCTCCAGTTTATGGCAGTTAATTTTATGAAAGTTATTGAAATAATATCCCAATAAACTCAAAACACATTTTCACATGTCCACACCATCGTGCTGGAAGTGGTGATTCTGATGTGGGTGTGTTATGAACATTCTGCCAACTGTCTCTGTGATGAAGAGAGGCTCTGGCTAGGACTGACAGCCACTATAATACTGATACATTTTCATTGACTTCATATGATAATTGATGAATGGATGGATAGATGGATAAAGAAAACTAAGATAAAGTAGGATAACATGATGAAGAATAAATAGAGGACGCCTCACAGTCACCAGTGATAATCAGCCAGCCTCTTCTCCAAGAAGGAAGGACGTTTCTAAGGTCCAGCAGACTTCTTGGAGGAGGACATTTTCTGGCCAGTTAGTGACTCAGCCAGGCCTTCCACCTCTTGATTAGCCAGTGCATTTGATTGAGATTCTGGAGAATAGTAAGCGCCGACATATAAATGACTAACTTGGCTGGCTTCCCAGCAGTTATGGCTTCAGGAGAGTGCACAGTCAGTCAGGAGAATGGCTGTGATGTGGCCAGCTCCTTAACTCAGCCTCTAACCCACCAAATGCTCTCCTAACCAGCCCTGACAGCCTCTACCTTTGCTCATCATCATTAAGAAACCTGAGCCAGGAGTACAACAGTACAATGAAACTACTTCACTAAGCAGAGCAACTTTTTACTTTGTTACAATGCAAAAGTGCTGATGGCAAGTTTCTCCTGCTGTCTCCCTTAAGACAAGTGCTGCAAAACTGGAAAAGCATCAGAATGAGTTCTCATATTATATCTGCATTGATGATTTCTTTCTTCCAAAGTTGGGATTTAAACCTTCTCTGCTGGTAGTAGAGCATCACTGGTTGTCTTTAAACAGTGCAGTCAATTTACTGTTCTGGTGATTCAGATAGGATAAAATACAGAAGCTGGATTTAATTTGCCATTTGCCAAGGAGGAAGATCAAAACATATAAACCAAAAAAAAACGACAAACCGAACAAGTATTCGGTTATCAGCTAACAATCAATGGGCCAAATGCTAACTTCCAAATGCTAACAAGCACACAATCATAATGCTAATATGCTGATGTTTAATATGTTCACATCTTAGTTTGGGGTATTAGCATGTTAACATTAGCACTTAATAGAGCAGTATTTGGTTAAACCCCCCACAAATTGGGCACATTGAAAATCATCACCAAAGTGGCTAAAAATGAAAACATACTATAACGACCAGGAGGACGTAGGGCTTACGATGAAAATTCTGTCTCTTGTCGAGATTTTACAAAACAGTGTCCACATGAAATCAGCATAACAATATGGCATTAACTGGTGGCCTAATTGGGCATTCACTGCTGACTCATTAGCCACAAGTGCCACTTAAGCAAACACCGTCATTTTGTAAGCACTTGATATGAATCATTCTGTGTACCATTGACTCCATCTCCGTGGAAATGCGCCTGAATGAAAGCGTTGTGTCGGCTGTCAGAAGCCCTTATGCAGGTCTTACACTGGAGTTGTGCTCTCTGTCCTGACCTCTCCTTCCAGGAGCCAGCACAGCCAGCACTGAAGCTCTGCATATGATGCTCAAGCATTCCAGTTTGTAGTAACGTCTACATGAGACAAGAAAAACATGCTTCGTAGGGTACACTACATTGAGGACAAATAAAAACAAAAGGGGGCTGCATGAATACAGATGAATGCAGAGGAAGACAACCTTTGCTTTCAACTATTTCCTGCTAGTATACTGCCTCACGAAGCCAGCATACATCCCAGAGCTTAGTTTTCGCAATGTGATTTTAGTCTGGAAATCATCCACTGGAATTGTCTGAGCTTGATAGTTTAAAACCCGACCAATCAGTAGACTATGGGTAGTGTCTAGATCAGTTGCCAACGTCTTTGGATAAACTGCTCACAGCATAAAGTCACATTACCTGTGATACCTGTGGGGTCAGAAGTTGACAAAAGTTTATTTCTGACTGAGAAGCTGTGACTACATAACTTTATTTTTAACATCAATAAACAGTACATAAAATGTCTTTTCCATTTATTGTTACTAGTGGCACACAGTGCTGCTTACACAAGTTTGGGGGATCAATAAAGGAACATCTTATCTTAAGTTGTAGCAGCCACAGGGTTTGTGTTTGACCAGTGAGTAATGTTCAGTACTGCAAAGTCTGCCCAATAGTTCCCGGACTATGAGAAAGGACAACCTCTAGAGGAAGGACTTTTTTTACAACACTACAAACTTTTGGAGATCATAAAAATTAAGTCACTGGTTCTTCCAGTCTAAACACAGATACAGGTCCCAAATTCTTGAAATGGTTCCCGGGCTCCTGAAAAGTACCCGCATCATTTTAAAAGGGTCAAAAAAGGGTCGGGAATCCTTAGTTTAAATAAAGACTTGAACTTTTAACACTAGGTGTTCTACATATGAAGTTAAATGTGATTCTTCAACTGAACGGCCCTTTACTTTGCCATAGATGTATTGACAAAGTGTTCTTATGAATACCTTACAAAAAAAATTTTCCACATAGCCACAGCGTCTTCTTATATACCTGAGTGAAGGCCTTGTTATGCTTTCGAAAAACTTGCTTATCAGATTGTCAAACAGCATTTGAAAGCCCCTTTCCAATGACGGAATGTATTCTTCCAAAACTGACAATCACGGCCACATTAAACAACAACTGACAGGGTGTATAGACTTGTGAAATTAGCCAGGGTTAGCAAGTACCCTTTCAACACCGCGAATTCTTTCCAGAAGAGAGGGTCCGAAAGTAGGCACTGTTATCACCACCCGTGTGATTCGTTGCGTCACTCCTACAAAGATACTCAAAAGAGAAAGAGTTCTTGGAGAGAGATCAGAAAGACAGTGAGACGCAGCCAGGTTATGATGAGAGTTTTTAGCCTTCAAGTGTTGCCTGACAACACTTTGTACAAAGTGTTGTCTGACCATCGCTTAAGGCAACCTAGTTTGTTGGAAGCATACGGAACCTTGGGGCTAAGAACTGTCACTTGTCTATTGTAAGGCCTACATGAAATGACATGTGTCATTCACAAATGCTTACTGAGCCTTGCTAGGAAACGATAACAGAAGAAATAAAATTGTGGGCAGGCGTTGCGAACCTACAGATTTGATAGCTAACTCAACACAAGATTATATACCTGCAAGACCAAATGAAAGAAAATAAAAGAAGTGGTCTAAACATACAGAAAGATAGTTTTACTCTCACCTATCTCTCGCATATACCGAAGCAAGCAAACAGAGCCTCTGTTCCTCTCCAGTTTAAGAGGATACTACTCTAGATTTGGCCCTGTATCCCGACAACACTTATCCTCTCTCAAACACATGACACCATGTTATTCCACTCCTCTTGTTTCAGCCCTCCTTCCTTGTTCTCTCTCTCTCTCTCTCTCTCTCTGTCTTATTTCTAACAGCCTAGCCTGCCGTCTTCCCAAGGAGCTGCATATGGCCCTGCAGAAAGCCTTGCTACGCGTCCATAAGACACCGCCACAGATGGCAAATGGCCTGTCCCTCTCTCTCTTCCTTGTCCTTCCCACAGTGCCCACATTCCATCCCTCTGGGTTTGGAAAACACGAGCGTGTTGCAAATTTGCCTGAAGTGGGACGACATATTGAGCAGAATAATGTTGCAGCAGAGCGTCCCATCTATTAGACCAGTAAACATCAGCACCCATTTCACCACTACGGTAATACTACCTATTAGCACAGAGGGGATTGGTGATAGTGGTAGTGGTGGTGGGAGGACATTGAGACTTTGTTGCAAAAACTGCAGATAAAGCAAAGACACACACACACACAGACACACACAGACACACACACACACACACACACTGCTACTTCCTTCCTATTCCCAGAGTCTCTCGCCACATCCTTCCCATTGAGACGCACAGACACTCCGGTGGGCCATCCACTTTCAAGCTGTCATGCTAGCAGGAGAGCTCATCATCACCCCCCCTCCCCACACAAAAAAACCCCCCAAAAAACTACAACACACACTCGCACACACCATGCCTGCCTCTACAATCCATATCTGGCCAATAAATGAACATACGCGGAGATGCCTGCACATCTGCACATCGTCTCATACAGTATTATGTGTGTGTGGTATGTCTGGGGAATACTATTCACGTTCAATCACACACACACACACACGCTAACAGAAGCGATGCGTTTGAAGGGAAGAAGGAGATGGGGGGACGGGGGGGGGGGGGATGCAGGACAAAATAAGCACCAATCTCAGTCTTCCTCTTACCTTCCAGGAGGAAACAGCTCACCTGGATGCCTCTGAAGAGCAGACAGAACGCATTCAGGCCAACCTCTCTCCCTGCAAACCAGCTCAAAACATCTCCCTCTCTCCCTCTCTCTCACTCTCTTCCCTCTCTTCCGCTCCCTTCACAAGCTGGAAATGATGAGATTGTACTACAAGCAGAGGGGGGAGTGAAATCTGAGGCGGCAGAGGGTATTAGGAGGCTGCATTGGTTCTGGCTAACAGCCCTGAGAGACTGTGAGCTTGTGGCTCATAAGGGACAAGGTGGGTGGGAGGGTGATGCAGCAGATGGGAGGAAAAAAAGTCTGCCTGTGAGGACATCCTGAAACCCTAGAGGACCCCCTGCTCAGCTACGATGGTTCAGCCCAGAGGAGTTAGGGAAGCAAAACAGCAGCACCTAGCAGCTAGCAGCTGAGGCTACAGTGATGCAGCCACGACATGAACGTGTGTGAATCTGTGCTGAGCTGAACTAACTTAGCTGCGTTGGACTGGGCTTGTTTTTTGTCTGCCTCACTGGGCTGCAGCAGCTCAGATCACATGTGAAACAGGGGTGTCTGGCCAGCCAAAGCATTGAGTACTGTTATAAGATACTGAAATGACATAGCATCACCAAAAGTACAGCCAGATATCTCCATTTAACTTGTCCTCATCATCCGTAACCTCACTTTGGAATAACAGCATGTTCTTCAGCAGGTAAAAATGTGTTTTTCCATATATGGCAGGAGGGAGGAGTGAGTACCTGGCTTGACCTTCGAGGAACTCCAAGACAAATTCACTATACCTGCATTTACACTGTAGGCAATAAAACATCAAATTAATACCACACAATACTCGATTTATATATAAATATAATCAGAAACAACAGTATGTACTAACACTTAACAATACCAATGCATTGGCTTAAACAAAGGTAAACTCCACCACAAGTTCTCCTGACATGCACACACCGACACTGTGTTTCTCGCTGCTGGCTTAAAGCTAGGGGGGGGATAGGGGATTTATATCAGAAGCATTTTGTGTTATTTTGTCAAAATTCCCCTTACATCTTCACAGTAATCAATAAATAACACGATGTGAAACAAAAATGAATAAAAATCCTGAATCTGTGTCTGTCGCAGGACTGTAACAAGCCAACCGACCATTTCAGGCTACCAGCCTACCTGTGCGCACTTTGCTTGTGCACTCAGTGCACATGAACATGTGGTTTGAGGGAGTGGCTTTGGAGGGATGGGGTTGGATTTTTTCAGTTGTTACTTTCAAAATTTAACAGTATCTTTCTCCAAAGTTACCTATCCGAGCTTTCATGAACAACACATTGGACATTAGACTTTTAGTTAAACGTTTTCATTAAATCATTTTATATCACCTCTTAAAGGTTCAGTGTGTATCTATCAACAGAAATGCAATATAAGATCCATAACTATGTTTTCAGTGGTGTATAAAGACCTTACATAATGAACCCTTATGTTTTTATTACCATGGAATGAGTCATTTATATCTCCATAACCGCGGGTCCCCCCTTCCATGGACGTCGCCACGTTGCATTGTCATGTTTCAACAGTAGCTGAAAATGGACAAAAAGCGCTACAGAGCGCTGACAGCGGCCCAGATATTATTGCTGGTGGGCAGTTTTAACGAGGGTCCATAAGGGTCCACAGAGAGAATAAATGCGTTTCCCTTGTAAATGTTTCTATAAACTTCATCTATTATGTGGTTTATAATGGACTGTTGTGCAGAAACAGTGTAATGTATAGGGTGGATAAAACACATTAGAGTCACAGTTATCGCAGTACCAACAACTCTTGAAAGCAACATGACTGAGGAGAGTCTTCTGCCTTCTTTGTTAGGGTGTCACTCATGATTCCACGCCCCTCTCAGTTGAAGCCACACCCCCTCCGAAAAATCAGGGCCAAAAGTCTGAAACTGAAAAACTAAGATTTGAAGGTGTGAAAAATTGCTTTGTTTCTAAAAACATAAAAAGTGGAACTGACAAAAAAATAAGTCCTCAAATATCTAAATTTATAAAAGTGAAACATGAAAATGAATAATGTATTCAAAATAATTCCAGAATTAAATCAACATTTTATTTAAACTGAAAAAATAAAAAAAACACTTAAACACTTATTTTTATTTTTGAATATATGGTTGTATTTAAGGCCAAAACTTAAATGTTCAATTTCAAGTTTTAGTTTTTCTATTACAGCTTTTATTTTCAAATTAACAAAACATTTGGCCCTGATTTAGCTCCATAATACTGCGCATGTGCAACCCCCAACAAAATCATTTAGAGACAAGATGTATCTGTAGCACACAGGAAGGATTATGGGATCTGATCGGTTGGTTAAGTCGGTTCGGCTGCTGGAGCAAAAGTGAGGTGTTTAAAATGAGACTCAGAGACCAAGGATTAGATTTAAGATGATGCTGGCTTCTTATATTTGAAGATATGTATAAAAATATTGGTTGGTACCAAAAATGAAAAAGTACAATAATAAAACAAGTAATGAATAAGGCGATTATTGATATCACAATCAGGCTATGACATCAGCATGATGCTGATGATCCAAATTTAAAGTGAGTATTTCACTCTTTGAAGTAGTTCTATAATTAAATTCCCGGGTGCACCCTTTAAACCTGAATTTCTGTTAATAACACCACATTCAAGTTTGTTCAGATCCAGTTCAATAGTGCAATCCAGTAGAATTCACACAGTACAACAGTAACCCTTAACTGCAGGAATAATTCCTACTACTCAGCTCCACATTCTCGGTCCCAAGGTGTGAACAGGTGAGTTTGTTTAAGTGAGTCCAAAGTCCAAACAAAAAAATGAATGTGTCGAAGGTAAGTCAGAGTTCAGAGTTCCGTAGGGTTGGAGTATGAAGGTGAGTGAAGGGGTTTTGTGTTGTAGTGGGGTCTACTACACCGCAAAGTGCAGTAGTAGCGGGACAGGTCCAATGATCCTGAAGAGGGAATGGCTCCCACAATCATTCAAAAGGGACGGCTCGCCATCAATTTTCAGCCGCAGATCCAATCCAGACAATGGAAGAAGAAACACGCAAAAAAAAACCTGACCTGTCAACAGACAGGGTCAGAGAAATATTCACTGCTTAATTCTCATGCAATAATACACACTACATGAAATTCACAATACACAATGATATACATACTGTGGGTGTTTACTTTCTGTGCCTCTCTCTCTCAGTATTCAGCATATAAACATAAATAACTTGGCTGCACACAACCAGATAAGCTGCACCAATTAGCTGCACGTTAGAACAATTAAAGTTTTGATGCAAGTGCAAAATAAAGTAAGCTGAGTTTACACATTAAACAACACAGTAAACCAGCTTGTTCAACTAAAAATGTAGCTTCATATTCACTAAGTGCACATAAATAATTTAAGGTACATAGTAAGTTAGAGTTGAAAATGAACATTCTCACCGATTTCACCAGAGCGGCTGGACACACACACCCAAAATGGCGGCGCCCAGTAAAGCCACAAGGTCTTCTAAAACCGAAACATACGAGACCGTATGCAACTTTCAGTGCTTTCTCTCAGTGCAAAATAAATTAGCTTTCACAGTAAGGTGATAAAGAATGAACAAAAACAGATTTAAATGAATTACCTCGCTCTTGAATCAGCAAAGACTGCGCGTCGCGGGAAATCCTACGGACATCAAAGCTACCGACGCTGCTAGTAGTCTCTCAAACGCTATATCTAAACACTGAACTTACAACTAAATTCTTACAGCAGTTAGCTACCACGTTTGTAGTGTTGAAATTAGCCTCAGTGTATTTCGTTTTTAGCTGTATTTTCTCCAGGTTTCTCCGTTTTTCACAGTTTTCATCCTCTACAGCAGGGTAGCACTTCTGTCTCTCCACACACACAGCAGCGGGAAAACCCAAAGACACCCCGAAGACCGCACACCCAAACACAAGAAAAGCAATCTAGTGTATGCGGTCCAATGCAGTGAGGAATGCACAGACCTGTATATTGGGGAGACTAAACAACCACTACACAAACGCATGGCTCAACACAGAAGGGCCAACTCCTCAGGTCAAGACTCTGCTGTCTACTTACATCTGAAGGACAGAGGACACTCGTTTGAGGACCACCAGGTGCACATTTTAGACAGAGAAGATGGATGGTTTGAAAGAGGTGTCAAGGAAGCATCTACACCAGGGTTGAGAAGCCGTCATTGAACAGAGGAGGGGGTCTACGCCACCACTTATCCCCCACTTACAATGCTGTCCTTTCATCACTTCCCAGGAAACTCAACAAACGTAACCTATTGGCCTCAGGTGAAGATGCCAACGATGGTCGTTCAGTCTTGGCCACAGGTAGTCTTAACGACTGTAACGACTGTCGTCACAGCAACAAGGAACACTAACGAACCAGCGGTATCGATGACCCGGGCCAACGACCCCACTGAGGTTAAATAGCTGAGTTTCCCTGCCAGTCAGTCAGAACTGAAGAAGTCCTTTGGATGAGGGACGAAACGTCTTCCAGTATCTTCAACCAAGTCCAGTTGCCCTTGATTTTAACCTTCGTTGGATAACTATGACCTGGATGACTGAGAATCTTCATAGACATCAAAAAAAAAAAAAAACTTTCGCTCGCTCCCAGAGACGCGGGAGCAGGTGGGCGGGCCAACCTGCTGTCAGCTGATTGGCCAAACTAACCTGTCGGTCTATTTTGCCCTGGTAACTGAATTTTAACCCTTTAAAATCCTTAGATAATCTCTCAAGTTGCATTTCAAGAATAAAATCACTCTAATTCAGATTCTTATAGGCTTTTCCTATTTTTAAACCTAGATCATTTCATCTGTGTTACATATCACTCCATAGCTAAAACAAAGCCTTCAACACAGGGTGAAAAGAGGAGCTGCAGCAATGTGCAGTATGAAAATAAAATATGGTGTTTTTTGAAAATTAAACCATGTAAACCTGTTCTGGTACAGACCCTAAATAAGATTTTGAACCTGAAAATGAGCATAATACCACCTCTTTAAGAAGTGCCCCTTAGTCTGCCCTTTCCTCCGATATTGTTTTCTGCAGCCTCTGCACATGCACATTACTGTCTCTTTCCCTGGCCACGACCCTCACAGGTCCTCACGGTTTTTTTCCCAAGTCACTTACAATTTATTGAAAATAATCAGTGAGGGAAAACTCACTAATTGTTGTTCTGAATTTCTCTTCTGAACAGAAATTAGCAGAGTGGTGAGGATAACATGGCTCAGTTGTAGTACTGATGGAATAAGTGCTGTGGAAGTATACATTATACTGAAAATACAGCTAATTCCACCCAATCTAAATGCTTTTCACCTGGTCTTTATTAGCATTTGGCCTTTACTGGTTCGAATACGGACTTTAATTTCAGATATTTAGCGTTTATCAGGGTTATCTATGCAAAAGTTATAATGACTGACATTTTAATCTAAACAAATATCTGTTGTGCTCCTGTCCACCTGGCTGCCAAGCAGTACTACCACTGAGTTTATTGCTTCTCCTTCCTCACTACCAGACTCTTATCAGAGTAAGTCCCGGAGGGAGGAAAGTGGGACAGGAAAGAACAGGAAAGAACAGAAAAACACAAAGGTAAACCAAACTAGAGACCAGTTAGCTGCCTGCACCACCATGAAATGAAAGTCTGGATCCATTACAGATGAGCTGAAATATCTGGGAGTTGTAGCCACCACCACAACACAACTGTACAGTATGTTTAACAGGGATCTTTGCAGTCCAGCAGCACTGCAGAGAGAACACAGGTGGTTTATTTTGCTCCAGGTTTTTTTTTTTTTGTGACAACGTCATTTCTCCTAACAACCACTAGGTGAAGATAGATGAATGTATGAATACATATGTGAAAGAAATAGTTCAAAAGCCTCACAGCAATGAGTGCTTAACACCAAGAATGGAGACAGAAAATTGATGGTGAAATTAATGGTGATCAATTTAAATATAGCTGGTTATAAGAGTAGTGTGGGAGCGGTATCATAACCCGTTTCCTCACTTTATAAGTATTGCCAGTCCACACAGAGGAGAAGCTGCCTCCCAAATCATGTCACACTCCGTCACGCTGCAAAATACAAATAATGAGATAGAGGAGACTTTTCCTTTGTTCACATTCTCAGTCAGTCTCACTCGCCCCGTTTTTCCTTGCTCCCTCTTTCTCTCTGTCATGGATGACCTTGACTGACAGGCTTGTTGCTACAGGAACCACACTATGTCTATTGTGTTGTGGTGAGGCAGCAAGGTGTGAAATTCACAATAAGATGGCTCCGAATGGATCTAAACCAGAGTCCATTTCCAAGCTGCAGCAGACAGCAATCAGTTCATAAAAACTGCAGAGGAGATTATTTGCATTTTAACAGGATTTAACGCTGTAAACATACACACACACATTCATACGTAGCATTTTAAATGTGTGCAATCGAGTTGCAGCATAGTGAGGGGAAAAAGCCTGTAGGTCATTCATAATTCAGCGTTGCACAAATATGACCTCCCAACTCTGATACGGGAGCAGATAAAACAACACACACACACACACACACACACACAGTAACCGGTCTACTGGCATGACTAAGGGGGTCCATCAGGGGGCAAGAGGTGAGAAAGGGCAGAGAGACAATGGGAGCCAGACAGAAAGGTTACAATACATACGGAGTACGACTGCACAATATACCATTTCAGCATCGATAGCGCAATGTGCCCATGTGCAATAGTCACATCGCCGGAGGTGCAATGTCAGTAAGGCAAATAAACTCGGTATGCTAACTTTTTTGCTGCCATCTGATGTACATGCATTATTAGAAGAGGATAGACTTTTATATATCTGTACATGAACTGCATGTATCTGGTAGAAATGTGATATTGCAATTTATTTTGCAGAAAAAAAGATCTCACAATGTCATTTTTTCCAAGACAAACCAGGGTCTAAAATATACCTTTTAGCTCACTTGCAGATGAATAAAACTGTACTAAAACTCTGTGCCTGTGAAGAACACATTCACCAGTAAAATTAATTTTTCACCTACTGCCCAACCCACTGTATTTTAGTCTGTGTAAAGAGGGCTACCAACTCCAAATGTCAAATATATATGGCAGCGGTGTACTTACAGCTTTGCAGAAAATGCACAGTAAATCTTTGTCCCTTTTCTGCTGTCATGAAGCCGGGTCTAGAAATGCTTTTCTGAACTTGACTGGCATACACACGAGCCCCTCAACCCCAGTAAACTACTTTGGGATGAACTGGATTGCAGACTGCGAGCCAGGCCTTATCAATGCAAAGATCTGCTTTGAAGCCTGAACCAGAAGAGTGGTTTCCCTGGTTTTGGAATGACAGACATGTCCCTTATAATGTTTAGGTGTCTGCACACTTTTGGCCAAGACATATATGATCTCAATTACGAATAGAAAATGTAATATAATAATGTATATATATATAATAAAACAAAAAGAGCATTGCTTAAAGTCTTTGCTTAAACAAACAGATTGACATTTTGGGAAATTCACTTTCTTGCTGCGAGTTAGATGAAAAGATTGATTACACTCTCATGTCTGTACGGTAAATATGAAGCTGGAGCCAGCAGTCTGTTAGTTTTGCTTAGCAAAAAGACTGGAGACAGAGGAGACAGCTAGCCAGGCACAGTCAAGAAATCGTCCTGTAAAATAGCAATTTGTGAATTTTACTCTTCGATTAAGCAAACAACATTTAACCTGTCAATCAGTGAGCTTAAGAGGTTCAGGTGGATTTTGTTACCTTTGGTCGCAGCCAGATTAGCTGCACCCCCCTGTTTCCAGTCTTTATGCTAAGCTCTTAGTTCAGTTTTAAAAATCAACTTGCAGAGACCTGAAACTTGCTTGATCTTTGTCATCTATCACGTTATGTATACTGGGTTTTGTTACAACTCTTATTGCTTGGTAATGCAAAGGGAATTGCTGGACCACTTGAGGTTTACTGCTGATGTATGGTGCTCTAATGTGCTTTTGAAAACCTGTGAAATCTGAGATACCAGAGTTGGTTCCTGAACTGAATTGCAATGACAAGCTCCAGTATATTGCGAGAAAACCCAAAAAGTAAACATGGACGTGATGAAAAGGAGAGAGTGAATTTGACAGCTGCCTGCTCGAGCTGGTGTTTTATTCTTGCTATACTTTCTTATTATAAAAAATAGTTTTCCTGACTTTCTGACTTCAAATACCAATAATGTACGGAAGGCCGAGTCTGCCACAATCAAAAATGAGTGCATTTACCATAAAGGCTAGAATATGTGTGCACACCAAATTTAGGTGCGGCTTGTTGGCTGTGTTTTCACAAACAATGGCTCACTTTACCGCAGTTCTGTGTTCGTCAGTCAGAGCGTCCACACAAAAAAGACATGACTGGTCGTGTTTATTTCAAATAGAGTTGCTAAACACCTCAGTTCACTAATCACCTCGCTGAAGAAAGCCTTGGAGAGCAAGGTTGCAGTCTGACGTTGATCAACCAATAGGTGAGAAGTTGACCACTTGAGACGAAGCCCCCCTCATTTGCATAATAAGGCAGAAATGCATACAGAAATGTTAAAAGGGGAGACAATACATTTAGGGAAATTAATTGGGTAGAAAATGCAAAGGAAAAATAATACAGAAAAAAATTTCAAGAGGTTAAAACACACACATAAATAAATACATTTTAAAAATAACTAATTAATAAATGAAATTTTAAATTATAAAGCAATATAAATAAAGATAAAGATAAATAAAGACAAATTAAAAGCAATATATCACATTGTATAAATCTTTTTCCATGTATTTTGGTGCATTTAATATGATGTTAAGTTATTTATTGAGCATTTTTTAATTTCTGTATTCATTTTATGATTGTGGCGACTCGGTCCTCCATAACAGTGACATCTGTAAACATCATTTAATTTGTGAATGGAACCAGGTAGTATATCTGTGTAATCAATGCATATTCTTCCAGTTGTTAATTTTTGACTGGGACAGTACAAAATCACACAGTGTAAAGGAGTATTTTTCAGTCTCTTTCTCTCACATCTGAATTTGGGCATTAAAGAAAGTTTCTGTAGAATTTGGAGAGGTGGACAATTGTGGACAATTGTAAGTATACGCACTACTAATACTGACAAAATATTTTTTGCAGCACGAGAAAAATAAAATGCTTGTTTTGTAAAAGAAAACTATTGCAGCTTTTTTCTCCAAATCTATAGTCATACTATAAAATAATTAACATTTGCGTCTCTGTTCCTGCAACAATTTTTCTAAGAATATATCATGCAGCCAGACCCCTACTCTCTTCTGCCTGCAGTGTCCCTCCTGACTCAACAAGGTTGGTAGTGTGAATGAGGAGCATCGTATAGGGACACAACTATTTTCACTCTAACTTTACATCATTTAATTTTACTTAAAAGTAAAATTAATGACAGACAATGGAAGTCATTTCTTTCAGCACCAGCCTTATAATAGGTTTCATTCAGCTGAGAGTCACATGATCATAAAGGCGAAATCCTGGTGCATGTGCAAATTACTGAATTTCTCTGACCTTGATGTCCCAATGTTCTACAGTCAAAATCACCTATTGGTATGACAGTCTGTGACTTTAATCTCATTCAGAGCACATTTCCATTTAGCGATTACAAATGTACTCTCTTGGGGTTTATCCACACCAGATTCCCAACAGTTTTTTCAAGAACCAGGTAAGAATGCTACTGTACCAGTCAATCGTCTCCAGTGAAAAAGCCAAAGCTCACAATTTATGTGCTCACACTGTACTTTCAAATCGTCAAGCCACAACCAGAGTGCTCACACTATAAGCGTAAATAAATAAAAAATAAAATGGCCCGTCAACAATTGTCATTGAAGAATTGTTTGAAAACTCTGAGGCAGGTGGAAGTTGCTAACAACGCAGAAATGTGCTCCCTTGATCATCTGTGCCATCCTGTGTGCCAAAACATATGGACTTGCAGGTGGCTCTTAAGACAGTTTGGCTTGTCCATTTCGCAGACTGAATAGGGGAAAATCGACTCGTGGCTCGGATTCTAACATTGCAAGAGCCTGAAAACAGGAGACCAAAATTTCTGACATGTCAGAAAGTCATCGGAACATCTTGTTCCCCCCTGTTCGCTGCACAGGAAACAAGGCTGACATTCGGTACCAAAGATCTGGTCAGAAACCAGCTCAAATCATACAGTGGCCCAGCTTTAGCTGGATCCAAAATCACGCCCTCATTCACTCATTTTCTACTTCTGAGATGACAGATGTTAGTTTACTCCATAGCAAGCAGTAAGTGAGATTTTTGTCTCTATGAATCATCAACATTTTGCGTCATTACTGTCAGGTGCCGTGTTGCATAACTCATTTTTGCATCTATAATGCGACACATCCATTGTGGGATCATTAGCAGAAGGGAGTTTACATGCCATTACTTTTTCCATTTGCATTGTGGGGACCTTTGTAGTCACTGTATATTTGAAATGTCCATTGTTTTAAGAAAGCTGCAATCCTCTAACCCTACTTTTATCAAACGGGCAGCCAATGCATTGTGTTAAAGATAACAAGTACCTTGGCATTGTCCTCAACCATAAAAAAAATGGGACATGTGGACTCTCTCAGGTACTACACAACAAACACAAAAAGAATGTCATTTTTAAAGAATGTTGCCATCCTTTAATCTTCACAACAAAATGTTCCAGACATTTTAATTTGCTTTTATTGAGAGTGTTTTAACCTTCGGCATCATCTGCTGGTTGGCAATGCTACTGTGGCACAGAAAAACTGTAACAACAGCAAGCATTAGGATCAAATTTCATTGAGTTTGGAATTCATCTACAGAGACAGAATGAAGAAGGCAATCAACATTGTGGGTGACCAGAGGCACCCCCTTGCCTCCTCATTTGCATTGTTCCCATCTGGAATATTAACCCCCTTTATTTACTAAAAGGTTTTAGATTGAAGTTTTCATTTGTTCCACAAGCCATAACGTTAGTACATTTGGCACCTTATCTCCTTATCTCTTAATCTTAGTAATTATTCCATTAGCCACTAGTAACTATTCCCGTTTTACTAATAACAATTGATTAGACACTAGTACCTAATTTTTAGTTACTAGTAACTATTCCATTGACTACTTGTAACAATTTTCCCAAAAGGTACTTGAAACATTTTCAATCTTACTAGTAAATTTTCTTTGGTTTACTAGTGATGCATAAGTGGATAATAAAATGGCTTGTTGACAGTAAAATTGTAATTGTAACTAATAAGAATACAATAGTTACTAATAACTAATGGAATAGTCAATTTTTACAAAGCTTTTAAAGAGCGACTAGTACGTTTTAAATTATTGGTCAAAACAGCTTGCCATAGTAGGTCAAGTGGTGACTTTCGTGATGCTGTGATGAAATGGCTTGTGATTGTGCTGCAAACCAATCCCCCCACATGGTCAAATAAAGTATGTACTGATATCTTGCGGGCACATTTCACTATGTATTTTGTAATCAGCCTTTGTATTTTAAAACAGTATCCTTGTGTCTTTGCAAATGCAGAAAAAATATTTCCTTAACAGCCGAGTGTGCAGGGTTCTGTCTGATTTTGATAACCTGACAGATGCCAACATGCAGTCCTACTTTGAGAGCAAGAACAAAAAAAGAAAAAACATAATCTTCTCAACAACAGGTAAACAAACCGTCCTGGCTGGTCTGAATCACATTAAATAACTGATTAAATGTGTAGTGGACACACAACTCTTCTTACAGTTAAGGAATAAGTAGCAGATAATCCAAAAATATTATTGATAAAACTAATGGAAGACTTGTCTATTGTAGAACCACCTCCTGCAATCTGGCTATCCAGAACAATAAGTTTAGTTACACATTGCCAGGGTTAATTTTATTACCCACCTCCCCCTGGAATATTATGGCTCATGAGTGTGATATAACTTCAGTGTTGTTGTGTAAAAAGTAGATATGGGATATAATGTACTGTATGTGACAATACGAAAAAAAAGTTATTTTACTAACTTCAGAGGATGTGGAAACTGCAGCGGTATGTTCACACTCACAGTAGGAAGCGCCTCACTGTGTCAACCTTGTGTTTGGTCAACAACGTCAGACAAAAACTGCCAGAGGAGCTCAGCATCATTACAGGAGTTAAACCTAAACTGAGAAAAGTCCTGAGAGAGAACAGAGGCAGGATCTGCCTCGGGTGGCTATTAAAATGAGCCCAGTGTGTTCACACTCAGAGCCGGATCCCACCCCATGCTGCCTGAATGGTATAGTTGACTGTACAACCCACATGGACACAGGCACGCTAAGTTGTGAGCGTGAACAGAAGCTACAGAGAAGATGTATGAATGAATTTCGGCCTGCTGCTGACCTTGACTCCTCCTTGTCAATAAAAAAAAAAACACAAACACAACAAACCGGCACCTACCTCATGAAGAAAAGTGCCAATCGATTGACAAGGAGAGAAGCGAACAACGCCGCAGAAGCACCATATCCACTTCACGCTGGCCATGACGGTATTTCTGAATGACCTAGTGGGGATGAAGCGCCCAGCTGTTCTCGCGGCTCCAGCTGTTTATATAGGTTTCTGTGTCTGGCGTTTATGTGCGCATGTGTGACTGTGCAATTGAGCAAATGCTCAGTGATATTCACAGCTGTGCCCGGCCTAAATTCCCCTTAAACTCGGATAGCACATCTGTGTACTGTCCGTCCGTCCCTCCCACTGTCTGTATTAGGATTTAGGATCCCACTGATGCCTCTGGCTTCTCTCCAGAAGAAAGAGAGCCTCCATGTTGCCCCTACATCACTCATTGTTATTCTGCAGTGCTCTCCACATTGCCCGCCACCTCTGGGCCCTGCAGATCAATAGAAGAGCAAAGCAAATCACAAACACACACACACACACACACACACACACACACACACACACACAGCGAATCAGAAACAAAACTGCTTATTGGAAAATATTTTGTCCCCCGAGCTCAGCGATGCGATTCATTCAGGACTAACTCGTAAAACAATAGGTCGGCCTGAGGGGACGCGCCTTCAGACAATTACTTCTTCATAGTGGTGGTCAAACAGCTCATCAGTCTGCTGTTTGCTCGCTGTGGGGAATAAACTGCAGCTTTGTGCTACTGACGAGCATCGGAATGCAAATCAGGATGGTACGACACGAGCACATGAAACAGACAGAGCTGCAGAATTTAAAGAAGCACTATAATCCCTATTCATCACTAAGCACACTGCTCCAGGCCCTCAGATTAGCGCTTACATTTTACTGTAGTGAACCTGCACATAGTGTCAAAGTCTGAAAAGTGTATAGTGCTGTAAAAGTGTGACCTCTAAAGCTGGATTAACCTGAGCTTGACTCTTATCTTCACATAGCCTTCCAGCTTTTAAGATTCAAGTAAAGGAGAAGGCTTGACTGTGGGGAAAGTGATGCTAACAAAAATGTCTCCCACAGCCAACTCAGTCGAGCAGATTGTTGTCTAAGAGGCATCGCTGTCAGGCATGTGGACTTCATAGGAAGAGCTGCTCTGGATGAGAATAATATAAAGTTTGTGTTTACTGGCTGGTTGTCAGTGCTGTAAATGATGACACTTTGACAGAAAGTGTAGACAGCATTAAGGCTCAGCTTGGCCAGCAGATGGCAATGAGTCTCCTACAGGTTGGTAAAATGAGCCATCAAAGACCATGGACACCTTGATGCATAAAGTTCAAAACTGAACTGAAACTTCATTTTTGGTAAGATGCTTTGTATGTATTCTACTCCTTCTTCCCCAATGCAATCTGTCAGTGACCATAAACCCTTCAGCAGCATTTAGATAAACTTTAATACTCAGCCAACACACCATGTAGACCATATGGCATGGTGTAGGACAACCTAGTTTGTTTTAATCGCACTGAATTCGTAGATTATTGCAGCCTGGTTACCAAAACGGTTGCAGTGTAACAAAACAGGATAAGGCTAGCTTCAACAAGTGATCAACAAAGCTGCATGTCATGACAGGCCAGACTCTAGAAGGCCATGTAAAGACTCACAAACATCTGCAGGTAGTTCGTATTTTGTGTTTAAACAGTACTTACAGTGAATTAGTAGCAAAACATTAGTGGCTGTCATAAAATAAGCAACAGTATAAGCACTAGTCCTAATAGTGGCAGTAGTAGTGGTAGTATTAGTAGTAATAGTAATTTACAACACCGTACAGTATTTAGGACACACAGAGTCATGTATTCAGTATAATGTGGGTCCTGATGATGATAATGTGACTAAAGTCTCATGATCCGCTGGTATTTTACCAAGCATTTTTGTTCCCCGACCATCAGCGTTTGGGAGGGAGCACATACATCTGAGATTACATCACTCCCAGTCCATGCTGCAACAGCTCGGAAAGACTTTTCATTCAAAACATTTAGAAAAGACTAATTTCCAAAGAACTATTGGACCTTCGAGACCATATGAGTTTAATGTGTAACTCGATCATTGTCACGTATCAGAGACCTTTTTCCACTGCTTTTATCAGAACAGGAAATCCGGTTATAAAGCGTGGTGGGGAGGTCAGCTCATGCATGTAGAGACTCTCTGTCTGGCTGTCAAACTTTTTCTGTCATGCTTTCAAACCATAACGCTGTGAGAGAAGTTTATTATCCGGGGCACCAGAGTTTGTGGCAACTTGTTTTCATATTGTTGTGCCTCCCAAATGTCCACTTATTAGCCAACACGGAAATACACCGTAAAAAGAAAGTGATGATTTAATTGATTTTACTGGAGATCAAGCTGACAAAGAGGGAGTGGGAGGGAGCTTCAGTGGTTATGTGTGCAGTTCTGGTGTCACCATGTAGGATTCACTGAATGTGAAGTAAATACCCCGGGTTTCCCATGTAATTAGTAACACTGGCATCCTTAAACAAGCTTTGATGAAACTCATGCTTTCATCACTTGAACCCCCACGTAAGCCAACATTAGAGCATTGGTGGGTGAGAAAACAACACTATTGTGACTATTGTCACTGTACATGTCAAAGATGGCAACATCTGTTAGCTGTAATAAAATGACTAAAATAAATATACAGTTTCATCAAAACAACTACTTTGCATTATTAACTTTGAGATAGCAAATTACGCAAAAATAAGTGTTCTCCCCTAGAACCTCTCAAAAACCAACACAGATCCAAAGATGTGGTAAAACATTTAACAAATAACTGAAGCAATAGACCATCCCTTGTCCTTATTCCAGTGACAGGAAGAGAATCTAAAAAATGGCTCAGGTTAAAATTACAATGACTGGGATTGCGCACAGTTCTGTGTTGCTATAAATGTTAAGTGCTGCATCTCAAACAGCTCTCCGTTTGAGGGGAGGAAGCCTTGAATCCTCTGCCTTTGGTAGTGGTAAACTGTTGAATGACAAAGTGCTTTATCTGGAGCCAGATAAGAGAAGGTTGCAGCCTCCTGCAGATAGCAACGCAGCCACCGAGGATGAAAGACATCCTTTGTTGCCAACCCAGATTCAGCAAGGGAGCCTGTCAACAAAGCAGCTTTTGCTGGCTTTCTGCAGCAGGAAGAAAAACATGATTGTCATATGGCCGCCTCACTCTTCTGTGGGCTTTTTGTGCTGTTGTGTGATGTGCAGAAGTTGATTTCATTGGGCGTCCGAGACAGTAGTTTTAGTGATGATATGTGTCAGTCAGATACCAGTAGCCTATATCACCTAATGCAGTGTAAGTCTTATGAAACAAATGAAGCCATAAATTATTTCTTTATTAGCCTGTATGTATTGCCTGTGGTGTTAGTAATGCTGTTTCTTAAATGTGCAAAATCAGTTTTGTTTCAGGTCAAACCTCTTTTAAAAAGATAATATGTTTCAGGTGATCAGCTGACTCTCGGAAGGATCCACTTCTAAACGGGCAGATCCGTGTTACCGTCACACCGGTTTCACTGCCCTTCCAGATAAGGCCCATACAGTCTGTGTGCACTCAGGAGTGGCCTGTATCATTTCCTCCGCTTCACAGTCAACAGCTTGTTCTACAAGCTACTTTGATTCAACAAGCGTGTGAATTGTTTCTGTTTGTTTTTTTGTTCCGACCGGGTCAGACCGGACCGTAGACCGTATAAAAGAAGTGGACGTAGTCATCGTGACGTCACCCGTTAGTTTGTGGACTGCCGTTTTCTTGGAAGAGACAGTGAGGCTAACGGCTCCGTTAGCTAGCTTGCTTAGCCAGGTGCAGCTGTAATACACATTAACTGTCATTTTAACCGGGATTTTAACCACAGTCTGAAAACTAAATATACTCACCAGAGAAAGTGAACAGCCAGCTCCTAACAAGCTTTTTCAACAGCATTTCCACAGTGCCGTGGGTACGAGTCGCTTAAGCCTGATTGAAAGGTCATCATGTCAATCACAGATAGTCCTGCCCTGAAGCATACTCTGCTTTATGGTCTATTTTGCTCTTTACATTTACTAAATGAACATCATATTTTATTAAAGAAGACATGAAACTAGGGACTGAGACCATAAACTCATTATGAAAGTGTTTACTGAGTAGGGTCATTTTACTATTATTTCTAATGGAACCAGACTTCTTTTTGCACCCAGAGGAGTCGCCCCCTGCTGGCTGTTCAATAGAATGCAGGTTTAAGGGATTTTCGCATTCGCCTTAGTTCTCAGACCTGAGGTTCCCACATGGACCGGACCAAGGAGAAGCAGCAGAAAAGGCAGACAATGGCGTTTCATCCAGAAGTTCATACACTGTTGTGGTCTAAAAGTGTTAGAAGTGTCAACATTAGTTGTTTTTGATAGCTTGTTAATATAATTTCAGAAGGGTTTGACATCCTAACTTAAGCTTACTGAAACCACTGAAGAGGCATGTGTTGGTTTTTAGCCAGGCTAGCTTACTGAACAGATAGCTAAGTTAGCTAGCATAATTAAACAACTCTTAGTGTGTGCAGCATAATGCTGCTGTTATTAGAGATCACTTTTTCCTGTTATAATCTACTACACAGTACATTTTCAAATCCAGGCTATAGTTAAAGTTTCTGAGGTAAGTGTGGAAACTTTTGTCTCCCCTTCTGGTCAGTGAGAGTAATCACATGCGGTCATGACGTACGCCTTCAGGCGAGCTCGGCCCAGGCTCGTGTTAAAAAATGGTTTCCTTTTTTATTTCCAGGACAATAATCCATGACTTAGGTAGAGTAAATGTAAACGCCTATTCCAAATATCTTACAAATAATAAAACATTCTCTCTAATGGAACTTTATCATTTTACAGCAATGGTGGATCGTGGCTCTCTCTACATGGCTCTGGGAAAAACACATCATTACCAGTGCACCAGTGCACCAGCGCAGGAATGTTGCCAGAGACATCTGATTCAATAACTCTGATATACTACTGTGACTACAGAGAGATTTACCTGGTGGTGATAGATTTAATCACCATTGTGCTTTACTTCTGTGCTTGAATGTAACGGATGTTCATTTATATGCTTTAATCAAAGCCGTCTAAAAAAGTTCGAATTTTCATCTAATGTTAACTATAATTCATTTTCTGATCGCTGTGTAATAAATTAGAAATGTGTGTTATTGTGACTAAATAACTATAACAATGACTATACTCTACAAAAATACTCTACTTACATGAATATTATAAAAGTTATACTACACTAAAACACTTTATTAAACGCTGCATACATCTATATAAGAAAACATAAATTATACTATACAATACAAACAAACGTGACCTTCATTCCACTTTTCTCATGCCTACACACAGGCTGCCCTGCACTCCCTGTTCTCAGACGCACCTGGCAGAGATCTGCACTCTACTGACTGCACTAGTTCCGCCTGTGTTTCAAACTTGATGAGGCATTGATTTATTTAGCTCAAAGTGATACTGACTGCACCTTTATAATCCACAGTGGTATGCGCGTATGCAACTTCATACACATACATCGTGTTTGATTTAACTAGCTGCTTAATTAGCGGGTCCACTTATTCAGCATTCTGCAGTCATGTCAGCATGTGTTGCAGTGCTGATTAAATATTCAGACACTGACATTTTTCCTGTTGTGTGTTTGGCACATTTTTGGAGTGCAGTGGTCCGGGGCCACCAACACATATCATCCATGTTTAGGCTTGTTGCTTTGATTTAAATGAGGTTTGAATGAGTATGTCACCGCCATCATTCAAGGGTGATTAGATGCTTTAATATAGGCACCAGCTGCTGCACACCATTTAATCACCTGTATCAACATGAGAGCAGAATGCCTCCAGCTCTGTACAGCTGCCTGCCACCTACAGGAGTCTCCTGCTCTTACTGCTCCTCGCTCACACAGTCATCTTTCCGTGCATTATGGTCTATTTTTTTGGCACACATCATTCCAATTCAGTACTTCAAAATCATTCAAACTGTCAATATCATCTTTAAATTTGATTAGTTTTTATACCAGCGACTAAGTCATCCAGAATTTCATTTAACTATTACACCACAGGCAATTTCTTTACATCTGGCATCTTTTCAAGTTATGAAAACAGAAGCATTAACAACTTCCTGACCTGCATACACAGTTAATTAACTTAACAATCAAATAATCATCAAGTCATTTGCTGTTCTATAGTAATAACAGACCGACAAGTGTATTTGCAAGAAAAATACCTTAAAGACATACCTGTCAACCCTCCTGTTTTCCCAAGGATTCTCCTGTATTTTACCATTCTATCCCGCTGTTATCCCGTTAAAATATTATTCCCTTATAATATCCCGTATTTTCAACCTTTCTAAAATAAAAATTTTAAAATGTGCATATTTGAAATGTTTGCTACAGTCTCCTCCAGTAAGCAGGTGGCAGTATGTAGATCATTAACTGTAACAGTGACGGGAAGTCAACAGCACCAGCCAATAAAAAGTGAAGAGGAAGAACAGTAGCAGTAGAGTTCAGGATGGATGATGCATTGCTCTGCAGAGTATTTCACTCGCATATTCTTTTGTTATTTAACATTTATTGTTGCTTTTGTTCAGAACATTTTTAACAAAAGCTTTCAAAAAGTGATGGAGACATTCTGATTCTGACCTGTCCGCAGCGTCCTCAGTGTAAATGACGCCTATCTGTCAATATTTTTAAATGTCCCGCCCCACCCAGGCTGTGATTGGTTGGTTCACAAAAAGTGACACTGACTTGCAGCTTGGGAGAAGTCCCGGTACGCAAGAAAATGTCCCGGTACGCCAAAGACTAAAATGTTGAGATGCCGGTACTGCGTACCAGTGCGTACCGGCCCACTTCAAGCACTGGTTTAGTCAACAAAAACAGGTTAAAAAAGATAGTGGTTTTGAATGGCCTTGAACTTTCTTTGCCAGTAACTCATGTCACATGATAAAAATGCTAAGAGTCTATAATCATGCTAGCGGCTCTGTGAGGTTGTATTTTTACACAGTGTTGCTTTGAGCTGAATGCTAACATTAGCATGCTAACGTGTAGAGATGCAAAAATGTGTCAATAACCCAATCAACAGAAATATAACAATTTCGATAATTGACTAATCATCAAAATTATTATTATTATTAAGAATTTTTGATGTTTTCCTTCATGGCTGTTGGTCAGATGAAAACATTTGAAGACATAATCCTGATAGGATCATGTCAAATCATCAGATTAATCAATAAAGAAATTAATGTGGTGTGTAATGTGCGACGCCCTGTGGCGTGAAAAGTGTGGTCACTGGTAGTGAATGCCACAACAAGCTACAGCCAATGAGAGTAGGCAGCTGGCAGATGTGAACCTCAGAGTAATGCTCGAAGAAAACTCAACTCAACTTTATTTATAGAGCACTTTCAACACCACAAGTGGAACCAGAGTGCTGTAAAGAAGGTATAAAAGAGAAAGAGACAAAAAACACAGCAAACATATAACATACACAAGTTACAGAGCATTATCAAATGCTAAAGAAAACAAATGAGTTTTAAGCGCACTCTGAAAAGTACTCAATGAAAGACAAGTTTTTCCAGACAGAGGAAGGTCAGTCCAGAGCCTAGGAGCAGCAACAGAGAAAGCCCGATCACCTTCAACCATGAGAAGCAATTGATCATTTGAGCGCAGGGATCTATTGGATTGACAGCGGCTGACAGTGTTGGGCCATGCAGAGACTTACAAACATACAACAAAGCTCAGTTCATCCTCTGGCCACCTTGTATCTATGCCAAATGTGCTAATCCTTTTTTTCACAGGACAAGTGAAAACTTTAATTTGCAGGCGACGTTAGAGGACAGACAAACCAGCAGATGGACCGACATTGCCATGCCTTCAGCCATGCCACTAGCATCGCTAAAAAGTGGGATCAAAGTCAGGCTCCAAAACAGCTAGGAAGTGTTCAGTTGAGATTCTTTTGATAGTATTGGTCGTTTGTTTAAACACTTCATTAGGAAACCTGAGGTAATTCCATTTGCGAGTATGTTTATTATTACACAGATTATTTACACTGCAGAGATTTTAAAGCCTAGAATGAACTTCCAAGTTCAAACCAATGCTGTCGTTTTCATGGATGCTCTAATATGCGTGTGCTGAACTCAATAACTATTTAGACCATTAGATCATTTCCATGTCAGAAATGTTCAAAAACATATTTCTTTTCAACAGAATGTTTTTCCTGGCAGAGTGCAAAAGGCCTATTTAGAAAAAATAAGACATTAATAATATATAAAAGTCCTGTAGCCTACTTGGTACCATCTGATGTCTCATTAAAGTCAGAAACCAGGGGCTTGCCTTAGCCAATACATCTCAACAGGATTGGTCAATTCTAAAATACAAATATGACCTGCATCACATCCCTTCATAACCTCAAGTGAATAGTATTCAGTTTGTGTCAAAAGCCTATAACTGGCCCAATTTATCAGCAAAGCAATGTATCCATCTAACCTTCACCCACAGCCTGCAATCCACCAACCAAGATGCAATGTTCCCATGTCCCTCTTCCATTTCTGGCCACCTAAAAATGTCATGCTCCCTCTCTAAGGGCCTCCTCGGTCTTAAGGATGGGGATGAAATGCTAGAGTAAATACAGATTCACACATAGCCATGCCTTCACAAACATGTGTACACAAAGTCCCACAAAACACCCAACACACAGTCCGTGACCAAACCATGACCCCTTTTCCAATGGCTGTGGTGAAAATCTAGATTTAGACAAGGGAAGAACAATATTCTGTCACAGAGAAGAGCTGGTATTTATTTTACTCCAAAGGTCAGAAAGCATGATTTTATTTCTCCTCTCTCCTCCCACACACAGGCAATTCATTAAAGGCAATATTTGCTTTGACATTTGGGGCCCACATCAATTTCTTTGGCTCTGCACAAGAGACAAGCAGTGATGGAAAAACATAAAGAAAGACTGCTGTCTGCCCTGCTATGAAAGTCTAAGGATGGTGAATTCTGTCAATTTATCGGTTTGGTCTGACACCTTGGGCATTGCCTAACTGATGTTGATCTTGTGGACTGGCGACCTGTCCAGGGTGTACCCTGCCTCTTTCCCGGTGCCACCTGAGATGGGGGATATTTACACAGTATATTACATTTTTTGCCTGTTCGAATTTTGGCCTTTTCTTAGTTACTGTTTGGACCACAAGGAAATTTGAAGTGAAGTTTAGTGGTTAAGAGTAGAACTCGTAGTAACTAGTAAGTAATGGTCAGTAATGGACCTGTGAAACACTGTTCCATAGCAAGGCACCTTAAAAAATTGACAACTGGATTTCCAACAACTTTATTGAGGCTATATGCCAATGTTTTTGGTGGCTCTGACCTTTTCAAATAAAATAGCCCCAACTAAACAAGAGAAAGATCCTTTGTCATCGCCTCTAAAAACAACCAAGGGGCATCGTGGTGGCCTTTGAGTTTAATGCCGACCAAAAAATCGAAACTTCCCCAGTTTATGTTCAGCCGGGCCAGGATTTACATTTTTGTCTCCAAAGGCTGTACAGTTAAAGAAACTCTCACACATTAACTTTGGCTGGTGTAATGGACTTTGCATCATCTAAAGGCCAGCAGGGATGTAGAGTCTTACTTTGCCTAAAATCTGCAAGGGTAATAGGCAGTCTGCAGGACCCACTAAACCCACAACATAACCGTCAGGCTGATTCACAGTTATATCCCATTCCATTACCCTTGTTATGTCTCATTTCCTGGAATCACCTTCCTCCATCACATCTTCTGGTGCACAGTCAGGGCCCATTTCCTGCCTGCACACACCAACAACACAGAACCTCTGAGCATATGGGCGAGCTCTACAGCCTTCAACATGATGGATGTGACATCACATTCGACACCATCATCGCGGCATGCTTCACGACAGAGGCCCACCAGGCCAGCTCCTCATCTCCATTTGCATTTTAATACCTCAGCAATATTTAATCCATTAGGTTTCCTCCAAGGCCGATTAGCAGAGGGTTAATTAAAGACTGCGATTAGACCACTCCAAATTTCAAATGAGATGCTATCCCTGCCTCTGTGCTGTGCTCGGGGCCTCCTGCTGACCATGATGGCTGAGAGAACTCATCTATAAATATACTCAACACTACATCTCCCAGAATTATCTCTTCGAGACCCTGAGACCGGTGTGAGTGATGGCAGAAGAGTCCTAGCTAATTTACACAGATAGTGCTAATCCTCGGATGCGGGGGAAGGGTAAAGTTAAACTGAGTAAAATTAAATTACTCTTCAATATGGACTCCTCCAGAGGGAAGAGAGAGCTGAGTGAGCACATGGAGGGTTAACAGTCTTTCAGTTCATCCTCAGATTGGGCGAATTTCTGACCTGAGGCCTCGCAGGCCAACACGCGCAGATTAGCCAGCAGCTGTCACAAATCAGATTGACAAAGCCAAATAAACATGGCTGGTGGCGACAACTTGAACGGTGACCGTCAGTCAGGATTAGCCGCTAAAGTGGGAGTCATATGGAGGCAACACACATGCACAGCACTCAAAGTTAATGAGTTCACTGAAGCTAAAAGGCTTTACACTAAAATTGGGCTCATGGAATGATCACAACATGTATATTTTTAACAACAGTATATTCATTTATTAATTTAAGTCCCCGGTCTTAACCCTCACCACTATCATCTTGACCTTAGCTGGAGGCTGTAGAAAAACATAGCTGTAGGGTCAGTGACGGATGTTTCAGAGCCTTGATTCACCACTCCTCACCATCTTTGTCAGCTAATAGAGCCAGAAAATTCAAATTAGGTCAAACGAAAGAGAGCCTGGTTGGAGTTGAGTTGGGACAGAGACGCAGCAACCACCATCACTTACTGCAATAGGAGGCATGTCAGTCATGTAGACATGTCCCAAAACCTACCCCTCTTTAAGCCTCAATGGTGCATTTGGGCAGTCCTTGTAACTTGGCAGGTCAAAAGTTACAAGTAACAATAGCAAGGTTTGCCACTGTGTCTGTGTTAATACTCAAAGTGAAAGGAGAGGTCAGAAATGTTCAAACGTACACAAAGTGGCTTTTAGTAACTTTTTACTCTGGAAGTAAATCATCATGTGTAAGAGTAGCTTTAATGCAATAAATTTTTCACTCTTTAGCCAATACACAATTTCTCCAGTATACCCATTTTTCTATTTTTATCGGTTTTGCATTCAGTGCCCTTTCTGTTCATTTTCTTCCCAAAAGTCAAAGAAGCTCATAGGCTGCTGATCCCACATCTGTTTTGGCTCTCTGTTATTAAATAGCTATGACCACTCATAACTGTCTTCACAGCAGCAGAATAATGAAAAACAAAAACACCCCCCGGCTTCTTGATTCAAAATTTTCAGCTACTGTTTTATTTCATAATGCTCATATTCAAGTGTGTTGGCAGTAAGCATAAAACTAGGCATATACATTAATGGAGTCTAGACAATGAGAAGAGAAATGTTACTAGCATTGCCCACCTGAGGTTAAGTTGAATAAAGGCAAATAAAGTATTGACAATTCAACTCAAATATGAGAGAATGAGGGAATTTTTCTCTGTGCGATAATTTTACCGAGTCAGTTTGTGGCCTCAGTGATTTTAACATTTATCCAAACATAAACCTGACCTAGTGCTTATCTTATAGCTAACAACAGGTCCTATTTCTAATGTACATGTAGCTCCTCATGAACTGAAAACTGGAAAAACATTACAAACGTTGAAGTACACAAATACAAGTACACGCGCACACACACGCGTGCACGCTCACAAGAATAAATGAGTAATCTTGGCTCTATATTCATCTCCACCCTGCTGTACTCAGCCACAGAGAGGGATGTGGAGCGCTGTCCCTTTGGCAGCAGGCATGATGTGGTGCACCCTTGCACACATCTATCACACACACACACACACACACACACACACACACACACACACACACACACACACACACACACACACACACACACAAGCAGGAGAGAGGAGCTTTCAAGGGTATCTATCAATGTCTTCCTCCAGCTCAGGGGAGAAAAGGAGAAAAGAAGATCTCAAAAGGTCAAACAAGAAGGAGCACAGGACATCTTGAGGTGATTTTCAAACACAAAGCCACAACACTGACACTTGTGATTGGATCTGGTGACTCCTCTTAGACCATTTTAAACCAAAGCGGCATTGGTGCTTAACTAAAACTGGATTTCATCAAGTGTGGTCCACCTATAACATGTAAAAAATTAATTTACCACAGGTCAAAACATTTGACTCACATCACCAATTTCAGTTAGTCCCTTAACAGCTGGTTGGAAACGGTGTGAATTAAGTATTTGGAGCAAGAATAAGTCATTTTTATATACCCATTTATTAATTTGAGAGCACAATTTTCTTTTGTCCCCATGACACCTGCTTGGCTCTATCTAATAAATTTTCTAGATGTTTCTCGATTAAACTTGCTGGGAGCACATTCGGCGTGGTGCTCTGATGATGTTTGTTTGCAGAAATGCAGAAATAAAAATTACCCCATTAAAAATGGCAAATATATTCTCTAAATTCCACTACTGGCACATCAACACTACATGTCCGTTGAACCCTGCTGCTAACCCTTGGTAGCATGAACACATATAGAAAGAACATGCAACCCACACAGTGATGCTGCCTGCCTGGCTGCTTTAGATGCTATCACCCAGGGGAGCCCCTACACAGCTCACTGCAACATTTCACTATGTTATATTAAGAACAGAACATCTTATTTTATTGTATATGCACGTTCACTGCTGACTCCCAACAGACATGCAGTGCAAGAATTTATTTATAAAGGTGTAAATGTGATTCGTGATTACATTTCCCCATCACAGACTGAGCGCCATTAGACATTCAACACTGTGCTATATTCAGGTGATCACAACCTCTAAACAAGTGCAGGTGTCAAAGGGTGCTGATGACAGCACAGAGCTCCCTCAGGCCTGCTGGATGGTAAATTCTCCTGCACTGCAATGCTGCTATGATCAGACACTGATTGTCTCTCCATATGCTGGAAGAGCCAGGTATCCGCTCAATGCAATAGAAAGCCTAAAAGTCCCTCCCTTCCGCTTTGAGAAAGCATGTTTTTTTTATCTCCTTTGAACTGTACCCTGAATTACATATATGCTGTTTGTCAAGAATATTTTGTACATCAAGAAAGCCATAATTAAAAGAGTAAACTAACATTTAGTTTAGTGTGAAACCCCTCAATAAACTCACACAATATATGTCACCAGCATGTTAACGCTGTAAACTAGTTAACTACTACCTAAGCAACTAAGCTATGTTCCACACATAAATGTCATCACAACATTACACAACATCATGTGTAATTCAGGGCACAATTAAAATGGGATCCAAAAATGTGTTGTGTCTTGTCATTGACTACCGTACATACTTTTTCCAAAATATGGTCCCATGGTGGTCCACTGGAAGGTTTGGGACATTCAATAGAGGCTGACACATGACCAAGCATGCACCTTAGGCAGGAGTGTACTAACAAGAAAGTCAAGCTTACGTGTGTTTTATGTACCAAGTTGTAGTGTAATAAGCTTCAAAATCAGACACGGGGCAAATGTCTCTCTCTCTCACCAAGTCAAGACTAATCTCATTCTGACTCAAAACTTAAGCATCTATTTTCTACTACAGCTGACATTTTTTTTTTATATATAGAAGTGACAGAGGCTTATATTAGAAGCATGGCATGAGAAAATTAAATGATGAATTCCTGACTGTGGTTACTGCCAGACATTTTTGAGAGCAACACTCAATATGCTAGTCACAGTGTGACCTCACACGATTGCACATCCCAGGGATATCAAAGGAACGACTGAACAAAAAAAAAAAAAACAATAACGACATAACAACTGTTTTCTGCTGTTGAAGTTCATTTCTCTTACTTAAACCCATGGGCTATAGCTTGTTCTGATGTCGTGCCACTGGTTGGAAATGTTGTTGTCTGAAATATGACAGTGACGATGAGTGTCTGACAATAGCAATCGAATATGTATTGTGTCTGCAATTACAGACTGTGCAGAGGCAGCATGCCCTTCAGAAAATAGTGTGATATTTCTGGTGCTGGTGGTGAGTGAGGATGAACACAGAAGTCATGTGAATTACTCCACAATGCAATCACATCAAAGGAAAGGTGAGTCTGAGCCCCTACCTTTACTGGCAGTCATCAATCAGCACCTGTTTAGATAGCTTAACATACTTTATCTTTTAATGTGAAAAAAATAAAACTCTCATTGAGGGATGATCTGTGATCAAAATCACTCCTTAACAGCTTTTCAGACAACTAGCGCAGTAACGAGACTAAAAGCACAACCATGCTAGCAGTGGTTTGGGCTTAACGCTAAAGGCAGCATGCTAAGATGAGTTCAATGAAATGCTTACATTTTGTAGTTCGGCAGGTATAAAGTTTTACAATATTCACCATTTTAGTTTAGGCCTACCATGTTAGCATGCTAACATTTGCTAATTAACACTAAACACAAAATAATACTGAGACATTTGGTCATAAATCACATTAAGAAACCTGATCTGAGGATCTTGCTAGATGAAAAGTCGGGGGACCACCAAGGTTGGCATATAACATTTCAAGGCAATCCAACCCATTTTCATCCTAGGTTGTCACATATAGACGCCTTATCAAGACACCTTGGCGTTGCTTTTTAACACCCTGTTTTTTTGTACATGTAGGTAGGGCTCTGTGGTCAAGTTAGCAAGAATAAAAATGCAACATGAGATTGGACTTGCAAAATAAAATTAGCAGGCACGTGGTTAATGTTGTGAAACGTGGCAGTCTGGTTAGGTTTAGGTAACGAAACAACTTTGTTAGGTTTAGGAAAAGATCATGGTTTGGCTTAAAATAACGGTTTCTTACATGACTTAAATCACATAAGTTATGTAATGCTACTTAAATAATTGTTGTATCTTGTTCTATATAATATTCAATTCATTCTGTGTAAATTCTGTGATCGCCACTTATATAACAAAAATGAATGATAGAAAATGAGCAATAAGACTCAATTAGGTGACCAGAAAAATTATATTACATTAACCAAATAGACAATTACAATATCATAATATAAGTTTAGATGCACTAAAAATGTTGTAAATGTTATCATAGCAACCACACACTAACTCAACTCATAATGGCATAGCTAAACTGGTGTGAATTAACTAAAAGGTTATGTGGCTACAACATTTCATTGCACAGTAACAGATTCAGAACTAACATTTTCACGTGTTCTGCGCTCTGTATATTTTCCTGCTTTTTTGCCCTTTGCCAATCACATGTCTGATAATGCATCCTTAGGGCCATGGTGTTTCTATGGCTAAACATATATTCAGTTAAACAATATTGTATTTGGTAATGATACCAAACAAATACTTATAACTAATGCCTTCTCTACAAATCTTTTGTTGGCATTTGGCAAAACTATTTGTTTCAGTTAACATATTTATAGCTGTACAAGTCAAACATTGCATGGCTGTGGAATTAATGTGCAAAACTTTCGAGAGCCAAGATAACATGAACTTCCTTGTGTTTTTTTCCAGGACACTCCCTGCATTTCAAACCCAATGACTACTCGTGACTTCATGAATTTCATGATGTCTCGACTTTTCCAAAAGTGCCACCAGTAGGGTGACATTTGGTTCAGTGTCTCAAATTTCTTGCACATTTCAACATGTCTTGGCAAATACCTGCAAAACAAATTACATTCCCATCACCCTCAGCTGCTTTGTGTAAGTGTTAATTAGCAAATGCTTGCACTCTAACATGCCAAACTAAGGTGGTAAACATTGTACCCAGGGTTGGGGAGTAATGAATTATATGTAACGGCGTTACATAATCAGGATACAAAAATAAAGTAACTGTACTCCGTTACAGTACAGAAAAAAAAAGACAGAATCAGAATACAGTTATATAGAGTTTCCATAAAACGGAAAGCGGAGTGCTATTTGCTATTTATGGGTTTCCTGTAAAAACACAAAGCTAGGGAGGGATTTGTCGCAGATATTGATTAGCGTGTAGTCAGTAGTTCCTCGTGGTTACGCCACCACCCCGTCATGCAGACTCTGTGCGGCTGATGCCAGCGCTCAGTGAGTGAACACAGCAACGGAGGCCAGTTTGAGCATATACAGTACGAAGGTGCTTTTCTTGCCGGTTTGGCTCTTCACCCCGGGGTTGAGTCAACTTATGAGGCTGCGTTCAGTCCTGTTCATGTCGTGTTCACTGGGAGGCTGCTGAGCACAGTTTCGTTGACCGCTCGCCCGCCGCCGCTCCCCGCAAACATTCCCTGCTGGGTCCCCCCGCCCCTGGCCTGAAAACCTCCAGTACTTGAGTAAAGGTGTAAACCTAAACATACACTCCGGTGCTCTGAGTTCCCAATGCGGGCAGAGTGAGCTAATTTGACCAGTAGTTGCAGGCTAACTGAGCTAATGGCAGCTAGTTAGCTTCAGTTAGCAAAAATCTATGAATAAAGAATAAAGTGCTTTTGTGCAGTAATCAGTGGTACCCTTTCCCAGAAACAGTTAAGAAAGCTTTTCATTGGTCACTTAATTAATACAGGTGCAGGATGATTCATCAACATTTTAAATGACACACTAAAATATCATCAAGAATACCTACAAAACAACATTTTTTGTCACTGATGGGCCAGATCCTGCCATATGATGTAGGCCCAGTGCAAGGCAAATCATATAAAAACACTTAAACATCGATTTTGATTTCATGAGAATAGTATATTTTATAGGTAGGTAGGTAGATTTATTTTGTAAACATACAACAGGTAATAAAGCGAAATTGAGTTTGTAACTCCCCTCTGCTACAGCAGTGCTGACGATGAATTTGAGTGTAAAGGTCTGATAACTTGGGGGGAAAAGCTGCTCTGCAGTCTGGTGGTGTGGCTGCAGAAACTTCTATCTCTCTTCCCAGAAGGCAGCAGGGTGAACAGGCTGTGGCTGGGTAGGTACTGTCCTTTAGTATCCTTTGGGTTCTGCGTAGGCACCTCACCTCACCGATATCACTGCTCAGGCGATGGGTACCAATGATCATCCAAGCAGTTTTAATTACCCGCTGCATTTAATTGTATGTTTCTGTAAAAAGCCACTGAGCAGACGAGGCATCTTTGATTCTCTCGTCTTTATTTGCGTATTTCGTATTGAAGTAACCCAAAAGAAACTAAAATTAACCAGGCTACATTTTTGTGGTACTAGGATTACGTTACTGATTACATTTTTCAACAGGTAATTAGTAATTGTAATTGATTAGATTTTTTTTTAAGTAATCCTCCCAACCCTGATTGTGGCTGCTAACAGGGGTGGAAGAAACAAATTACATGATATTATCCATTGAAAATGACTGAGCAGAGCACCCAGAGCAGATTATGGAGGAAGGTTGCTCAGACAATCTTTTTTTCAATCCAAAATCGACACTATTTACAGAAGCTTCTTTACTTCCCCTGTCCCCACTTCCCCACTCTCAGTCACTGTCTCGTTTCTCACTTCTGTCCCCCATAGAGCTGTGACAGTTCACCACAAGAATGAATACCTCCTTCCATCCATCACCCTACTCATCATCAAAATCATTAATTCCTCGCTCACATCCAGATCAGTCCCCACACCGCTCAAACATGCAGCTGTCACCCCCATCCTCAAGAAACCTGGTCTCAACCCCGACATCATGTCCTACTTCAGACCCATCACCGATCTCCGCCTTCCTATCAAATATTCTGGAATGTGTTTTTGCTGCTCAAATTAAAACCCACCTCTCCTCTGACAACCAGTTCGAACCGTTTCAATCTGGATTCCGCTCATGACACAGCACTGAAAAAGTCCTCCTCAAAGTCACCAATGACCTTCTCTTCTCCTCGGACTCCGGTCACCTCACCATCCTCATCATGCTCGACCTCACTGCCGCCTCCAACATCACAATCTCCTGGCTCCGATCTCATCTCACCAACAGACAACAGTTAATTAACATCAACAACTGCACCTCCTCCACTGCTCCTTTGTCACAAGGTGTCCCCCAAGGTTTGGTGCTTGGTCCTCTCCTATTCATCATCTAATCCTGCCATTCGGAAATATCATACGTAGATATGGTCTCTGCTTCCATTGCTACACCAATGATGCCCAGATCTACATTTCCATTAAATCCATCACCACAGTTACTTCTGCAACTCTGACCAACTGCTCACCGATATACAAACCTGGATGCAAACAAACTTCCTCCAGCTCAATTACAATAAATCTGACATGATCATCATCGGCCCCACATCACTCACAAAAAACACCAACAACTCCACCCAATCTCCATCCCCACACATCCACAACCTCTGAGTCATCTTTGAGAGTATCCTCACTTTCGAACACCACATCAACCATGTCACCAAGACTGCCTTCTGTCACCTCAAAAGCATTGCCGGTCTCCATCCATTCCTCACCTTCTCTGCTGCAGAAACAGATTAAATTTATTATTATTATTATTATAATATATCAGGTGACTGCTGTGATGCTGGTAACTCTGTATCTCCAAAGGAAAACTATGCGGTGTGCAAAAACTGTACAGGCTCTCTTTTTGCTTTAATGGCTGTGTTTGATGGCTGAAGCTGCTGTTGGCTTTACATTGTTTATACATCTCTGTGTTGTCGGTTATCTGGTGTATGTTGCCTAATATTAATTGTTGGACCCTCCGCAGTGTCCATAGCTCTTTTTGCTTTGTTGTCCGCATTTTATTTTTTTGCAATTGTCTGCGTTTTGTCGTCTTAACTGGTTAATTCTCGCAAGAGGTTGTTGTATATTTATAACTGATAATCAGTTGTATGCACATGCTGCAAATGTCTGTCTATAGAAAAGGAAATTATTATTGCTTTGGACATGGGGCTCACTGGTGTGCTACACACCTGGGGATGGTACGCTGGAATGTTAATGCACTTCATTTTATATACGCTTTAAGTCATATTCTAGTACTCTTTCAAACCTTGCCTAGTAAATATCAGCTTGTTAACATTATCATTGTGAGCATGCTGGTGTTAGCACTTATTTCAAATGTGCTGCTGGCACATTGTTACTTATTATTTCATAAATCACTGACATGATTAATCAATTGTTAACATTATAATCGAGTTTGATCTTTTCTGATAAAGTTGTATAAGCTCTATATTTCATTTATGCTCAAACTTTTTATATTTTTAATTTTCTTGTCATGTTTGTTTTAATATGTGGATATTTTTAAGGATCGCACAAAATTTTGTTGTACTTGTTGTGCAATGACAATGAAGGAATCTGATTTGATCTGATACTTTGTATTCTACACTGTCAAGAGCATTTTTAACATGTCAAACAAATATTGCTATGCTAATCTTAGACATCTGTCATGAACATGGATTTCAGGCGCCCCAAGTCTGACAAACAAGCAAAAAGTCATTGCCAAGCTGATACAAAAGGTTTAACGTTGAAACAACCTAATTTTCTCTGAACGTCATTCCCAAACCCTCGCCTTTCATTTCTAATCATCCGGCTGTTACTGCGTCTGATCGCTTATCATGATTCCATGTGACCTCTGACCCTGTGTCTTATGGAGGATGTGGCTAAAAGGAAACAAGCTGAAGGTCTGATAATGTGACCAGGCGTCGAGAGTAGAGAGGGTGACATGGAAAGGTAACATTCCACAGCAAGGTGACCTGATCCGAGCCCAAACGCTGTTATCTCGGGTGAAGGGAAGACTCTAATCAGGACCACAAAGTGCTCCACATTGGAGGGTGAATTGCCTCCATCCCACCTTGGCCCATCTCATTCTTTCATCAGAGGTCTTTTATCTCTGCTGATTTACAGGTTGATAGGTCCTTTGCTTTTTCACCCCCAGTCATCTCTGGTACTCTCTGGCTAACACTTTATTAAATTCCAGTCATCCTATACCCATGTAGGACATAAATGCCATTGGATCTCTACAACAACCCAAGAGCGCTGTAATCAACAGCCTTTTCTGTCATTTCAGGGAATGTTATCAACACGCCACACTGATTGGAAAAAGCTGTCAAAATAAGCATTGGTAATTAAACTTCAACCAGAAAAAACATTTATTGAAAGGCACTCTGCCTTGGTTGTTTTACCCGCTATCCAGGCTAATTTTCTATTGGGAAATGCTTCAGCCAATAGACAGTCACACTTCTGACCTTGCTCTTAGAAGGAGAGTGATGCTGATGCCATTTCTATATTCATCAGGGCTTAATGGTCTGACAGAGATGCGACCAAAGCTGTCATTCACCCTGTGAGGAGGTGTCACAAGGGAAAATGCATCAAAAAACCCGTCAGCCATTTTGTCCACATTGATTCATTGAAGTTTCTATGGGAGGTCATGGATTATTCAGTCATCTCTGTGTGTTTGCTTATAATACAAGTTTCAATTTCAATACACTTTATTTAACCCCATGGGGCAATTGCGAGACCCGTAGATTAGTTCAAGTTATATAAATTATAAATAATAAACATAGCCTACTACATTAAGAAATAAATAGGCAGATGTATATCAACCTTGTCACCATAGTCCATTGCAGCATTACTAAATAAAATAAGTACATTATCAAACATAGTAATTCATGTAGGGGAGAGCAGGGGCGAAAGTGCCATTTTTCAGAAAAACCTGATTTTAATAGATAATGTTTCAGACAGAGATATATTTTTGCTGTGGTCACTAACTCACAGGTGTGGTCTATCAATATCAGGTTGTATTTTGTACAAATGCAGAACGACTATCATATAATTTCACTTTAAACATAAGTGGCACATTGTTACTTTCGAGCCTGTCAGCTGGGACAAAAGTAACACACAGGTGGGTCAAAAGTAAAACAATACAAGCTAGATTTCTTGTGTTACCCTTGTATTTAATAAATAAACATGACTGTGACCTTGTTAATGTGTAACTGCAAACATATTTGTCCTTTATCTTTAAATAAAACAATGTAATTAAACTTTTATTTTAAATATAAAAGTAACCTCACAGCCCAAACTTGAATTGTTTAGAATATTTCATATTATATTAAGGATACAATATAAATATAATATAAATGCAGGGGGAAATGGTTAGATGGAGAAATTGTTTATGAACCTGACATGATTAAAATAAATTAAGACTTTACTGATCCTGCACTGGGGATATTTGCATGTTGCAGCAGTTTCAGAACCAGTGAAAAAATGAAACAATTTAGAAAGATAGGACAAAAATGAAAATAAAAATACATTTAAGATAAAAATTAAAAAGCTATTTACAGAATAGGCCTATACAAATGTCACATTTTGAAATGAATTTAAATTTGTTTTGCATTTTGAGTGCTTTTTACTGACACCTACTCCACTGACCTCCTGAGGAGACAGGCCAAAATAAATATAAGCTCTCTCTTAATATAAGCATGCAGCTTCCTCTTCTAGTCCAAGGAGAAGACTTAATAATGTGATCTGTACCTGTGGTCTAGTCTTCTCCCCAATAATCTCTGCCCTCCTCCTGCATTATCTGAACAAAGCGACTTTATCAGCTGACCTGAGACTAATGTTTCTAATAGAGACGTCCAGAAACGCCTTCTCATAAACATCTGGCTGAATTAGACCTCTGTCTTTCTGACCCACGCTATTGGCATATTTTGTTGGTATAATATGATATAAACATGTTTTAATAAATGCTGCAACACACAGAAAAGTCACCACATTAGCAGTGAGACAAAAGAAAACACTTGTGGTCAGGTGTAGCAGGGCGAAAGTAACAAGTGTTACTCCTGACATATAAACACGATTTATTTTTATTATATACTGTATATATATATATATATATATATATATATATATTTTAACAGGGCAAACTTCAGGGTGTGTTAAAGCACTAAATAGGTGGCTTTTAGTGTGTATAAATTCAAGGCACAATGCAGCCCTCTGCATAGCAGATGGGTGAGATCATAGTCCAGTATTGCAAGAATTTATGAATCACTAAGTGAGAGTGCGTGTGCTTGTATGCGTAAGTGTGTGCAGGGGAGTGAAGGAAGTGGTGATCGGGGTGAGAAGGAGTTCAGGGATGGTTTGGTTTAGGAGCTGAACAGCCTTGGGTACAAAGGTTGCACTTCTCCTCTGAGTTCTGCAGCCTGGACAGCGCAGCCGATGTCCTGAGGGGAGTCACTCAGATGCAGGGGACAGAGAGTGTGAGGGGTCCTGGAAAATGCTGCCAGCTAGCCTCAGCATCTGCTGCTCACATATAGTGGAGGTAAAAGTTCTGTAAGTTTTCCAAAATGTTTAAAAAGTCAGTTATACGTAAACCTGCCTAAGAAGTTCATATTTTCTGTGAGAAGATAATTTTTCTTCATTTCCCTGCCCAAATTACAGAAACCAGGTCTCTCAAATAAACAATGATTAGGAAATCAGATTATTGTCTAAAGCTGACAGTAACACAGTTACTGGTATGCATTTCAAATGTGCTGACTGGCAGTTGGAGCTCTCCCAAAGCTGAATCATTGGTACAAAGATGAGAAATGCTGGTAAAAGCTACAGTATCTGTTTAGGTGATGAAAGCCATAAATATAAGTCTGTGTACATATTAGAAAACATTAGCCAAATAACACAGTACTCCCAAAAAGCATTTCGGTACCAAAAATCCAGCGACTGAGATTAAAGTGTTGTTGTATGTGCCACTAATGCTTGCCTGAAGATTAGACTTTATTTACTTTTCTATTTCGGCTTCGAGAAATCAGACATACATCAAAAGAAGGTAAAAGCAGTCAACAGACGATCAGTGAGTTTTTTTTTGGAAGAGAAAATGAAAGTGAAAGGCCAAACTATTTCCCAAAATGTTTGTTATAAGCACTCATCATAGTTTACGGCCTGACTAACTTACCATACCGTGGGTCTTTCCCTGTTGTTTTTAGAGTTGTTGCCAGATATGAGCATCTCTACAATTACTGCATAATGTTATGATAACTAACTAAACCTATGGCAAGAACTAAGAATTTTGATTATCAATTGTGTTTACTTTGAGGATATCATTATTAAAATAAACCTGTAAATTAGGAACATACTGTACAGTGGTAAAAATCTTCTGAAACCAGCAAACCACTTCCAAACTCTATGGCAACTTCTTTCTCTGACCATTCAACCCCTTGGGTGAAGAACAAGCATTATTTGTTGAAGCAAACATTGGTCCAGAACAGTAAAGGCCACCTTTTTTCTGCATTATATTACAGCACTAGGGCTGAACGATTTGGGGAAAAAATCTAAATGCGTTTTTTTCTGCCACATATTCCATAGTTTGTAGAAATGCACTATTTGCAATTTTATAATAATATTATTATAAAATTGCAAATAGTGCATTTCTACATGCAATTTTTTTTAGGTTTAGCTACAGTTCAGTATTCACGGCCAGTTTATTTTTGACGATTTTCAAAATAAAACACCTTGTGCGGACTGTGTCCACCTGTGTGACGCTTGTGATTGGAGAGCAAGTCTCTCGAACAAGGATAACAACAGAAACTGCATGACGGTTTAAAACGGGGTCAGATGCGCTGTGTAATTGACCTACATTTTAATTGCCGTCTTCACGATTAGCTAATCGCGTTCTTTCAAATCGCAATTTGGATTTGAAAACAATTTATCATTCAGCCCTATACAACGCCAAATTGAACCAATGCTGATGACAACATCATATTTATATTCCCAAATAAATGTTATGTACAAACAGGGAAACACTGATGAAACAATTCAATGGGAAATTAAGTTTTTTCATGTCTCAGTCAAAAAGAAACCGTTCATGTTATGCAGTTTTATAAACGGGATGTTAAATTATATTTGCCTGTCTTGGAAATGTTAATTCAAACTGGTAAAACATGAAGAATGAACAAGGTTGAATTTGTTTTGGTCTACTTTAATCCTGCTCTGAATGCAGATGGAACATTATAATTCCAGGCTCATACCGTGACAAAAACAGATGAGAGCAGCAAGAAATCATGACGTGGAAGCACTGCCTTTTTTTCCTCCTTTTTAAACAAATTCCACAGAGTTCAGAGTGATTTACCCCTGCAACTAATGACAGCATTTTGTTCTTAATGGATTCTCCAAGAGCTTCCAGTCATTTAGAAACACGTTTGTTGCATTAATTTCTTCATCCTGACACAAACACATGAAATTATTGAGCTGAAATAGGACTGAGAAAAGATAATGAAGTTCTAGTGTGACAAAGACGAAGTGGAGAGATGCAAAGAGTCAGAAAAAGAGACAAAGAGCACAAGAGAAAGAGAACACAGATTCAAAGATGGCTAATGAGAAATTCATTGCCTCGTTAACAATCACGAATCAATCAAAAACCTAATCAAAAGCCTTGAATCAAACCTGACAGTTTGGTTAAGTTAATTGTTGTAGACAATTTCTGTGACAGCAAATGGTTTCATGACAATCAAGCCACAGACACAAAGCAGATATGCAGAGAGTCCATCGTCAATAATCAAAGCCTACCACAGGCTCTTTCTGTTGAGTGCAGCACTTTTACCACAGATTCAGATTAAGCCAGTCAGGTTTCAGTAACTCTTTCCATTAGAGACAGAGAGAGCAGACAGAGAGAAAAAGAGGAGGGCGAGAGTTGTTCAAAAATCTTTCATCCACATGGGAGGAGAGATTTCCTTCTTCGGTCAGATATTTTAAGGCGGAATAACACTTTCTCATGGAATAAAACTCCCTGAACACTGAAAACATCTACTGTTCAGATTTTTTAACAGGTGACCTCTCGTGGCTGTGTGACGACACACTGTGCTGTGTGTCTCTGATAAGCAAAAGGCAGACGTAGCAGGACATTGTTATAGTGCTACAAAACTTCTTGGAAGGGTGACAGAAAGAGTTGAGTTATGACACAGGAAACACCCGTTGGTATCCCGTATCCTACGAACAGTCAACAAGGAATAGTTAAAGATTTGTTAAAACACATTTATTGGCTTTCTTCGCAAGAGCTGGATAAGATAAACGCGGCCACTCTCACAGTAGTGTGTGCTAAGTGTTTAGCTTAGCTTAGTATGCAATCTGGAGGCAGGGGGAAACAGCTAGCCTGAAACTTTGGACAGAGCCAGGCTAACTTTCCCCTTGCTTCCAGTCTTTATGCTAAGTTAGGCAAGCCACCCACTGGCTCCAGCTCCATCCTCTACTACATAGGCTACCTATTACCAAAATCATGTGTTTTTCTTCTCTTCCCTGCAGGAAATCTGTCCATCTAGTACATGTCATGAATACATCTCACACACCGGAACTTGAAAGCATTCATTCGTTCCTTATTGACTCAGTTTCTTTATGCTCTCCACATTTTCCCCATAGTCATGTGCACCCCCGTAATGGCTCTACACCGCTCCAGGGTGGCCTGCCACCCAGTTTGAGAACGACTGCCATTGACCACAGCAGTGGCAAATTAGAAAATGCTTATAAGAATCATTGTAATGTAATAGTTGGAAAGCCCCTGACGAACATTGTTGTCCTAGTAATAGGGGCGCCAGATCAGACATATGACCTATTTTAGTTTAGAGGACTGGTCGGCTCTTGGCTATATCAACTTTCATCAAATGTGATGTCACCATGTCAATGTTCCTGCATATTTTTTAAATGTCAAGACATCAAGCCTAGGAAACAAAAGCACTATGAATCTCTGCTTCTCCCGAATATCTGGTTGTAGGCTCACACCTCTTAGCCTGACCAACCATCTCTATGGTTTAAACAGACACATAGTTTCCTATTCACAATGATAAATGATAATTAGTTCAACAGACACGAGTGGCAAACATGCTCTCAGTCTCTTGTCTGCCTCTCCAGACACACAGACGGTATGCATGCACATATACAATCACACTCTGCTGTTTTAAGCCAGGCTCACATTATGTTCACATAATGTAGCTGTAGGCCACCACTCACTTTCTTGAAAACATCGTCTTGCTGGACAGGAAGGAATCTTTTTCCCCTCGCAGATTCTTTACATTCTTCCTTAGCAGCAAGACCCATTTATAGCAAACGGGCCAAGCTAATTCCCATCGCACTGACTTCTAGAAATGGTCTGCTTCACGTTGTTTCACCCCAAAAATCCCTTCCCGAACAAGAATGTGGGCTCTACCTTCTTATCCAAATAATCACAGAAAACTTGCCAAATATACGTGACGTCTGTGACATATGAGCCAACAAAAACAAAGACTTCTCCTCTCAATGGGAAAGTCTTACAGTGTAGCAATCCTCATTGCCCCATCCACACCACACCACCACACTACAGCTGAGGCTGCAGGGTTTTGTTTTCGATATCAGTGCCCATCCAATATCTGAATTTTGGAACACCAAACAATACTTTAACTGAGGGTACATACAGATGTATAAAGCTCCTTTTTTCCCTTTAACTAAATATATGAAACTGCTTGTCCACTGTTAAACCGGACAGGCCGATTTATCAGTCGTCACGGTAATGCAAAATGTATTGCAGCGTTCTTGTATTAGACTGGATTACTTTTAGCTAAATAGGTGTACCTAATAAACTGAGTGTGTGTTTGAGGTAAATTAGAAACAGTGTCTATCTGATGGTTTGCCCAGCAGAGAGCTTTAACAAGTTTATTTACATGGATCCCAGATTTTTTTATCATTATTTTATTGGCTTCACAAGCAATTCTCAAAAAGTATTGAGGTTTAATATACAACCCTACTCATGATCAAGCAGAGGACAATAAAATACCGGCCTAGAGTCTTTAGTCTGCCTTTAGGTTGCTCATTGGGATCGAAGTGTACTCTGTATTTCCTTTTTGTCATCATTATGAAGTAGCCTGATTCCAAGCCTGACTCGCTGCAGACATCATTTACTTTTTCAGAGATTCAAATAGGCCTGTGTGTGCTCACTGATGGCTGTTTCCCTGGGTGGAAAAATAAGCTGATCAGAGCTTTGTAGGCGGGACCTTCCAAAAACAAATTTGAACACAAACAGACAGACTAGAAATGATGAGAATAAAAATGGAAATTCAGCCTGATTATCAGTCTAGTACTGATCTGTTTGCCCTCAGATCTCTCTTGATCACAGTTCTGGATCTCAGCAGGTCTATCAGATAAAAATAAATAAAGGAATCTACCAGGCGACCGCAGCAGCGGCAGCGTGTCTGCCACATCAACACAAAGCATCCCTGTGTCTTATCACTTATTCATTAAGCAATGCCACTGCCTTATGCAGGCAATACACTGGAAAGGTTCCAAAAGGCTTAGAGACCATGTGGTTGCTTTATAACAAGGACACAGCTCTAGGTAGCCATCTGCAGTAAGTGCAGGTTGAGCACTACTGAACACTCACTGCTACTTTAACTCAGAAGAGCAACCAAGCAGGATTTCCTTGTCAATAAAAACACACACCAACACAACATCCCATCCTCAGACCTATCGACTGCCTTATCAACCAGCCGCCTACAGCAGCGAACTGAGAGGAATCAATATGTTATAGAGGGCTGCAAAATAACACTGTTGCACTGTTCTTAGGACAATTAAAAGAGTCTACAGGATGGATTAATGTTTTTGGATAAAATTAGGCAGCTTGCCATAACAAAAGGTGGCCACTTTTGTGCTACAGCAGGGCTTGAAGCATCTAGGCTTGGTTAATACAACAAAATGTGTTGTGAGACAATTTACATTAGCCAACCATTTATACCGAGGTAAGTAAGCCTTTAATATCTCCCGTTGTTTTAACCATGTGGAAAATGTTGCAAATCAAATGACTGCTTTGTGATAGGATTTTTACATCAAAGCATGTAAAAAGGAAGCATCTTGATTTGTAAGGTTTGCTGGACATTCATGTCTGCTTATTTTATTTTATCCATAACCGTTTCTTAATAGATACTGGTACCTTTCCTGGCAACATTATAGCTGCAAATTCTAGCCTACACCTGCTTTGCAGACCTACACTAATCAATATTTTTATTAACAATGGTTCAAATGACGTGCCAATCAAGGTGACAACAACACAAGAGCAAGTCACCAGAGCTGTAGACTTGAGACTTGAGAACTGTTGTACTTACTTTACACTTGACTGCTACAAAACTTCACACAGACTTGTAAACAAAACAATAAAAACTAGAAGGGCACTGAGAGCAGAGACCTCTTGCAAGGCCAGTAGTCCAGACTTCAATGATATACAAATCTGCAAGAGCAACCGCCATATATGTCTGGATATGTTTCCAAAATTATTAGAATTACAGTGCGTCAAAATCGAATAAAACTGAAGCCTCGTCATCTCAGTTGTGTATTTATTATGTACTTGCATTACCCTGCATTTGTTTCTACAAACACGATGTCTGAGGTGGCTGTTATGTTTTGTTGTATGTATAGTTCCGGCACACCGTTCACTTTAATGTTTATGGGTTCATGTTAAGTGACAAATTCAGTTGATTTTGCCATTGTTGGCGTTACAGCTGACCTATCTGGCACTGTAAACAAAAGTGAAAAGTAATTTGTATGGCTGCCCCATGTTTCGGATCTGCTCCAAAATGTAATTGGTTCTTCCTTGGCCGATGCTACACTCTTCCACCAAGTTTCATGGAAATCAGGCAAGTAGTTTTTCCATAGTCCTGCTGACAGACAAACGGCAATAATTATCCCCAACTCTGCTGTTCCCCTCAGGCCTATGGAGCATTTCAGCATCTTTCAGCCCATTGTTTTGCTTTTACGGCTCACAACTTTACAGCCAGATATTTTTCCCAGGAGTTGTAGAGGAACAAACTGGAGCTGACTGGAGAGTGAATATGGACTTAGATTCATGAAGTGCACACATACAGAAATCCAAATGTATGGTAATCTCTGTGTCTGCTGGATGCATAAAAAGGGAACTTTTTAGTGTTTCCTATTGCTGTGGTCACATCACCTTTATAAAGCCAATATTTACATTTGTGTAATGTCGTGGAGTCAAACGTTGGCCAAACTAAAAGGATCGATGCATCTTAAAGCCACAGGTACACACCCCATTTCACCCATTTAATTGGAATTTTACACTGAGACAAGAGCAGGGGAGTGGTGGTGTTTTTAGGAATTTTAGGCACGTGCCTGCATCATACTGCATTGGGTAGTTCAGGAAAAAACATGTGGACTCAATTCCCCAGAACACCGTACCTGCTGAAAAAGAACGAGAGGTCATAAATGTGGACAAACCTCAACTTTCATCATCATCTGTGGATTAAGCACCCTGAAACAAGCTGTTTAGCCACACATTTTAGAAAAGCATTCTAAATTGGTATGAAAAACAGGGATTTTGCATTTAACACAGTCAGTTTTCACTTCGGGACGGTGCGCACAATGTTTGGGACAGCTGTGGGATGGCTGAGAAGCAAGTCTGGAGCCCTGGGTGCTCACACAGAGAGAATATGGTTGGTGCATTTGGTGGTGTCTAATTTGGCAGGCCAGAGAAGCCCTGTGATGGTGACTGACCCCGAGGGACGTCTCTGAGATGAGAGGGAAAACCACCATGCCCCACACATGAATATATTACACACCATATGCACCGAGTTAAAGCAACATCCACATCCAAATAAACCCAACTGCAATGCAGTCCTGACAACATCTGGCCGACAAGACCTTGATGAATATTTTTTTTGTGAAAAATATAGCGTACAACACTGTGGTAGCCCTGAAACTGGGCCAGTGATGTCACAAGCTAAGATTCATTTGTTTTCATCCTACCTCATCAAAGCCGCTGTCCTCTTTCTTGAAAGCTGCAAAGAGAAGAAAGGAAGAGAGAATCAGACACTGCCTGTATTGACATCTTTTGAAGAGGGAACAAAATAAAAAAAATAGTCTAACAGTAGAGATGCAGCAAGAAATTTGTCAGGAATTCATTCTGCCCTCATTAAAGCAGTGCAGGTCTAGCTTTTTTCATATTGAGCTGAAGAGGAGTTCTCTAGCTGTGGTGACAACTCCCTTTTCTCATGGAGTTTCAGCAGAGGATGTTAGAAAGCAACACTAGAAGGGATGGAATTGACATTTTCTACCAAGCAGAAATGTTCACTTTTATGGCTATTGGTAAACTTTTTTTTAGGATAATATAAACTGGGATTTTTATAAAAACTTTGTCAGCTCATATTTTATATCAACAGTTCTATTCAAGGCTGCCACCAGATGAAATCTGTTGGAAACACACACTAAAAGTCATGACTTCTTTGTTAATAAGGCCGTGCAGCTGAAAAGCTCCAGAAAACGCTAGAATATTTGATCACAGATATATATGCTTCCGGGATAAAACATTTATCTGCACACTCAATCTTAATTGGTATAGGTAGATATATGAAGCTGGACTTTGACAAGACAAATAAAAATACAAATTATAGACAATCATCTGATTAAGACGGGGTCAAAAACAATAAAAATAGTAGAGGGGGAGTTCATATTGGACACACTTAACTGAAACTGGATTCTATGATCTCCCATTTAATTACAACAGTGGATCTCAGTAATGTATACTGTGTCACATGTAATGTTTTATACCAACAAAACATTACACAAACAATTCAGAAAAGACTACAAAAAACTGAATTGCAAAAACACTGTCCTGTGATACCAGAATCAAAAAGTACTGGTATATAAAAAGCTTCCCAATGATGTTACGTCTACATCCACACTGACAATCCACTGTTCCTCACATTCGCTGCGGGGAAAGACAGGATTGCATTTGACATTAATATCCTTCATTTTTATGAAGAAGAGGGGAGTTTGTTTCTGCATCTTTGACTTCTCATAGTTCAAGAAGCTTGCAGAGAGCATTATTAATTAGGAAATCATGATTTCCCCTCCAGTTATTAACTTCTCACGATGATTAGGTTTTCTAATGAGAGAGGCAGTACAGATGGCTGAAAGACTGAGTGCTCTAGGGGCCGCTTCGTGGTAATATGACTGTTTTATGTCAGAGTGAGTGTTTGGAAGCACGGTCCGCCCAGCCACTGAGCCGTTAAACTGCTGCTTCCTTCTCCACAGAGGGTCAGCACACACACAAGCCCTACAGACGTCCCAGACACTCCAGACAGCATCATCACAGCTGCAAATCCACACTCAATACAATGGATTAGACTGCAGGTAGAGAATAAAGCTCCTGCACTGGCTGCACCAGGTGAACAGCAGGAAACCCATTTTATATTGTCAGTTTAATTATTTGCAATTAAAATAAACAACTACCAATTGCCAACTACAAATATTTTTGGGGAAATGTATTTGTTTTCAAATGTTGTAGTACTCTTCTTTCATATTCACATTTTAACTAGGGTGGATTGCCCTAATGTGGGACAGTTAAGGTCTAGTGTTTGTAGGTCCCCCATAAATACAGGAATACCAGTGCAACTATTGGTTAGCCAAAGCTATGGTGTCATGTGATCAAAATCACATAACTTCTCAAATGTCCAGTCCCATATGAGGGTGAAGCAATCATCAAACAGGAGGCACCTTGTGTAAAGACCACCCAATTATCAGTGACATAGAGTTTTGACAAACTTGACATTAAGGAGTATAAGGTCAATTTAAATAAAACAGCCTTTTTAGCCTATTGTGCTAAAATTTTGCTTGTCAAATTTTCAAGTGTCCCACTTTAGGAAATGTGGTTTTGAAAAGTGGTGACAGTGTGATTTACCTAATGTGGGACAGTACAAAAAAGTGTAGTGGGACATGGTTTGTGGGACAGATGTTATGTTTTTTACAGGGTTTTATTGGTCTTATGCACTGTTAGAATGCTGTACTACATGTTTAAGGTCATGGGAACTGATTATTCTTTGGGGGATGGCAGTTCGACAGCTTTTTGTGTTTGTGTGTGAAGGGAGTAGATGTCTTAAAATGAAAAAATAGCTTTTAATTTAAAAACCAATAAAGCCAATAAACTTACTTTTATGCATCTAATGATCAATTCATTTAAATGTATTTCAAATCACAATGGCAAAGCAGAGAGGTTTTCCGACGCAGAGCGAGAGACAAAATTAGGGAAAGGATGAGAGAAAAGGCAGGATAAAAGGCTTTGTTTGTGTTTGTTGTGAAGTAAAATAAACCAGGGATTCTGATTGTGCATTTAACCCTTTTCTATCTGCATAACATCACACAGGCCTGTGTCAACAGTTGCTTAATGTCTATGTCAAAATGGCATCAAAACTATCATATTATCTGATATATACATATTATTTGTTGGTGTTCAGTTATCAATGTTTCATTCATCCATAACCAAGAGAGTTACTAACTTAAGTTTTATATTCTACATGAATTAAGGTTATTTTCTACAATATACTTTCAGTGTCCCACATTAGGAAGTCACCGATTGTCTCAAAGAATTTGCACTAAGAGCATGTGTTATCTGTGTTTTCTTTTTTGATTTGATTAGGACACATCCTGAGGTTTTTAAAATGGTATTGGGTGTTGATTTAATACATTGGCTTCACATCGCAATATGCCACAAAACAAAAAATGTCCCACATTAGGGCAATTCACCATAGATATTACTGGAGATGAACAATTTTACTTTACACTGTGACCTCTGAGCTAACGTTAACGTTAGCTTCTCAGGCTGACAGCGACAGAATCCTGACGGTCCAGTTTCTGATATTTTTAGATGATAATTAAAATGATGTGCTTAGAAGTTAAACTGTGGATTCTCTGCCCACCAGCTGGAGTCTATTTACTTTTGAAAGCTACCAATCAACCAAATAATTTATCCACACGCATGCTGTTTGTGTTTTTAAATCTTTCAAACATCAAAATTATACATAGGCCTACTTATGCCAAGCTTGTTTACTCATTTTCTTTGACAAAATCATCTTTGACAGAGTGTTTAGTATGAAACTAGAGCCAGAAGGCAATTAGCTTAGCTTAGCATAAGTGGAAGGAGGGGGGAAAACTGTCTAGCTCTGTCCAAATTACACCCACCAACACCTCTAAATCTCACTAAATAACATGTGGCGTGCAATTTGTTTAATCTATAACAAGTTAAAATGTGAAAGCTACAGGTTGAGGTATTAGCAGGGTTACGTGCTGTGATTATTTCTTGGCATCACTTTGATGGTGAGACTCGGTATGAAGCTCTAGCTTACAGATAAGAGTAACAGGCGATCCATCTTCTCATCTTCCACTTGGCAAGAAAGAAAATAAGCATATTTTAAACAAAAATGGCCGTTCATATGAGAGTATTTCACATTTGTGGGGAAAATTACAAGTGAAAACGTATCTTCACATGGGGATTAGGAAACACATATTTACATATTAAAACCAACCTGTGCAGTAAACATGTACTTTGACTACAATAAAGTACTTACATGTGATGTTCTGCATGTGATAAAATAAGATGTTTCGAAAACTTAAAAAACAAGATCCTTCGTTTGCACTGAATGATAGGAGCATTCAGTGAAGAATGTGTTCCTGTCAAAACATTCAGATTTTGATACCGGTGAGACGCTGTCAGAGCATTCTTGTTCACCGCAAATAATTGTTATACTATATTTATTTCCAGAGTGCATACAGAAAATAAAACAAACACTTTCCAAAGGAAATGATGAGAGGGATACATAAAATAATACTGAGGGAAAAATAAGACCGTTTTCAAAACTCAATGTAGAAAAACATACACACACAAAAAAAAATCTGGCTCTTCTGTCTTAAAACCCATAACAGCTCATTACTGCTTTTCATACTGCATCTCTCACTTGAAGCCCTTTTGATCAAAGTTGGAAGAAAAACATTAAAAAGCTGAACCTGTCTCTCATAGAGAGAAGGTGGTAAAATTAACTTCAGGGATGTGCAGATAAATCCACCTACAATAACTTTTCTTTATAGTTATATAGTTTTATCTATAGAAAACATGTATAGCTGACATAATATTAGACGTATTTATTTATCCAGGTAAATTCCCCTTAGCACAAAAGCTCTTCTCCTTTAACTCCTTACATTCACACTTAGTCTAAAAACACCATTTACACCTGAACAACAGCAACATGGCAAAATCTCAGTTTCCAGCCACCAAGCAACAAAATCTTGCATGACAGCCAAATGGTCAAAGTGGGACAGAAAGCCCACCCCCTGTCTGTGATCGCCTACGCTGTATTTTAACTCGGCCAAACTCACAATGTTCTAATTGACATATTTTTATGTTTTGTTGTCGTCAGATGTCTTTTTGTCATCAGCTGAATGAGCATTAAATATTGATTTGATTATGGACATGTTGCCGATTTGAAGATAAAACAGTTCCTCCTGCACAATCACTATTTTATGCTTTTCACAAAATCAATCAAAAAGGAAAAATAAACTCGCATAATGACAAGGACTGTATCAGGTGATCAACTATATTGACATTTAAAAATATTGATCACAGAGGGTTAGAGACGACAGGCAGGTGTCTTCTTAACTTTATAGCCCCACACACCCCCTGGACAGGCCTACTACTGTCATCGTTTTCCAAAAACTCATTTTTTCCCGTCCACACTAGAATGTGAGGTGAGTTTTGAAAAGCTCCATATTGGAGTGAGGACGATGTGCATTCAGATCTGAACAAGAACTACTACAGATGTCACCAACTAATGACAGCTTACTTTACAAGTGCCTAGTTTTTTGTTCTCAGAACTGAGACATAAATAAATGCTAGGATGACATGTCCATGTGCTTTACAGCCTCTAGTGGTAGGTGGACTTCATTCCTGACTTAATTCAATGTACGGCTGGACGATATGGGCAAAAATGTTATCACGATAAAAAGTTTCATATCTTTCGATATCGATAATTATCACGATAAGTATCAAATCGTTCATTCTTTTGAGTTTAAGGGCTGATTTTTGCTCCCGAGTGAAAGTTCAAGAAACCTAATGGTTATTGTCTTTTTAAACTCTTCTTTATAGTCATCACTTGAGGCCAAACAGTGGATCACTTCACAAAATCTGAGGTAGAACATTCAAAACAATTATGATAAAACCTTTGTCAACAAATATGCGTGAGTAAAATTAAGTAATAGCTTTTATCAGTCCTTTTTCCTCAACAAAATAAAAATCTTAATAAAAAAATTAAGTCCTAATTAGTGTATGATTCATGTGAATAAAATCAAACATTTATTGAATATTTATTGAAAAGAGTTATATTGCGATAAGTATTGCTTCATTGTCCAGCCCTATGATAACGAGGCAGAGGAGCAGGAGCGCAGGGACTGACCATAGCTTGGAAGTAGGGATGAGCAGTTCCCCTCATTACCCTGTGAACTCGCACCAGAGTTCTGAACTCCTTCAGTCTTTCCCACAGGATTTTAAGAGACTATGGTGGGCAGATCTCAGACTATCTCGGGAAGCCCGGGGGAATGCCCCCCCGGGAGAAAATTGTGTACATTTAAAGTTAAATGCATTCATTTGGTGCAAAATTAAGAGGTTCTCTATGAATAACTTTGCACTCTTGTAAACAATGTTGTGCTCTAGTAAACTATTTCATTTTATAGCTATAAATGGTGATGAAACAGCAACAAAGTTCAACAAATGTATTTAATGTTTTTCCAGCAACCCAAATTAAAGAACAGAAAATAAGTAATTTCCCTATTTAATTGTTGTTGTTTTATACTTTCTGTGAATATAATCCAATTAATCTTATTTCCATACTGTATAGACACCTTATTTTGAAAACCGGATGCTGTCACATGTGTTTCCTCGCGCTAAATTCATCAAGTCCGACCAGTCCGACCCGGTCCGACCATAGACTGTATATAAAAAGTCTATTAAAAAAATGTGGTTCTCGTATCGCGTAACATGAAGACTTCAGGTAGGACTCTCACACTGCAGCACTTGTCTTTGTAAAGAGACAAACTGACAGGATAAAGTCGCTAACCTGCCTGTCAGCTCGCTCTGGGCCGTTTCAGTTACCATGAAGGCTTTAATACGTGTGCACTCCAAATTTAGGTGCGGCTAGCTTAAAAACGAGTGACAGAAACGGACCGTTAACGTTGCCGTAGTTACTTCAAAAGAAAGGTGGTTGTCTCGAGTCACAAAACACAACGTTAGAGGTCTGAAATGTTGTTATGAGATGAGTAAAAATATTTTCAGTTCATTTTGAGACTACGGCGGCCGCCATGGTCTCGTTAATCAATGGGAAACACTGTCCTTGTTTGCAAAATGCAACAGGGAGGCAACAGCGTGGACGTACTATTAATCACACATTCACACCTCGAAGCTGCAGCCACTCCACAGCTCCTCAAGAGCAGCTGTGGGTTAATTGCTTTGCTCAAGGGCACCTCAACCTCTGTAATGCTTTGTTAATTTACTTCCCTGCCCAGATTTAATCGTGCAGGTCCAGGGATCGGACCGACCTTCTGACCATGACTGTAACAATAATTACGCCTTTTGAAGTCAGTAGAAGAAATAATTTTGTCATTAATAATAATGTTCCTGAGTAATTTAAAGGTGAAGTAAAAAGAGAAAGGCATAGGTGTGCAAAAATAGAGAGATTTTCTGTTTTTTAAGCTGCCCAGTCAGGGTAGAGCCCACCCTTTAACCCACAGTTGTTTAATCTCAGGTCAGGGCCCCACAGGTCCCCTACCGATTGGGTCACAGGAGATTTGTTTCATATTTTATGTACTTTTAATTAAAATGTATTGAGGGGGTGTTCCATCATTTCGATATTATCCACCTGGGGCTTTCTTCATGATCTTGAAAACACAAACTGGCACCTTCACATTCACATGACAATCTGACAGCAATCCAATGACTTTGCTCATGAGGGCCAAACCTGGGCTCACAGGTCAGAAAAGGTTGAGGACTCCCCCTGCGTCAGTCCGTTAACCAGGTTTGAAGCTACTGAAATGGAAACACCCACAATGCATCATGCCGCAGAGTGCCATAATTTGACATGCGACGCAGCCCTGCGCAGTGCGACCTGTTGGACAAACACCGCTACATAAACAATGAAGCTGGCTCTTGAATGCGCTTTGTTAAAGCCTCTGCAGAGCCGAGCGAGGGCCCGATCAACGCTCAGATGTGTTGATTTAGATGGGAGGAAAGATGGCCAATAGGAGATGAGCGTCAGCACAGCAGAAAAGTCAATGCCAATCTTTCTTCTCCCGCATCAACCCCAACCCACTCCTGTTCAGTTCTCCTTATAGGCTGCATCCAGCTTTTCATTCTCCACACACACACACACACACACACACACACTGCTTCAAAGGCCACTGAACCCTGTGAAGATCACTGCCAAGGCACTCTGCGTGTGTGTTTGTGTGTGTGTGTGCAGCAGGATGTGTATGCATGAGTATGAAAGAGAAAAAAAAGGGAAAGAGAGAGAGATACAATGAGATATGATGAGTGCACCTTGACAATCAGTGATGTGATTGGGTGTCTGTGATGGTTTTTGTTCCGAGTCACACATGAGCTTACTTTAGCCGCACAGCATCCGTTACTGAAGAACTGTATTTAAAAACGGAGTGAAGATGAAGATGGCAATGATGAAGCAGGGATTTAACTCCAGTTTGCACATATCTTGTAATAAACCATAGACCATATTTTATTTTTAAAAAATGCTAAGAATTAGATGCCGACCAATTTACCAGTATCGTCCTGATTTATAGAGGACTGACAAGATAAATTAGTCGGCATTTTTGATAATCAATTCACTGTTTAAGTCATATTTTAAGCAAAGGTTCACTGGCTCCAGCTTGTCACATGTGAAGATATGCTGCTTCTCATTGAATGTTTTAGTTTTGCACTGTTGGTCAGATACACCAAACAAAAAGAATAAGTCATGTTGGGCTGTTTTTCAAATATTTCTGATACTCATTTAAGAGATTCTCATTAAAAATGTTTACTCATTAAAAACTGAATTTCAGACCAAATTTTATTGGCTTTTAAAAATATTGCTTTGCTTTGAGTTTTGGCCTCACACATCCAGTATCGGTCGGGCCATTCTATGAATTGGTATTTATGTGAAAATAAAATGTGTAGCAGTACCTACTTTCATCATGCCTTCTTTTATTGGCTGATATGGCATGACACATCAGCATCAGTGTGTACAGTATGTTGGCTGCTCACAAGAAATCACAGTATAGACATGTCAAAGATATGTTGGAGGTCATTTAGAGACAGTGGTGCATTTTTCACAGTTCAATTATTAACCAAATTTAAGGGATGCTTAAAAAATTGTTTATAGCCTACAATGTGGTTTAAGTTAGTCATTTCCTGGTTTCAGAGCTAAAAATTGGTGAGTTTTTTTAAATTCCTTTGTTTTGTGTGACAGTCAAGTTTTGATATCATCATGTTTATTTTTGCAAAATGACAATAAATTGGAAAAAGTGCCTACTTCAAGAAGTTCTGGCACCTTTTGTGAAATGGTTTCACCTCCTTTACTGTAAAAAACAACAACTGTGGAGTCCACAGGGTTCACATTATTTCTGACAAACAGGGACAGAAACAAAGTTTGAATTTATGCTGATGTCAAGCACATCCTGTCAGATGGAAACTCTATTGAAAAATACATGATGATGATGATGATGATGATGATGATGATGATGATGATGATGATATTGATGATAAGCTATAATATTGATGATATTTATGGAAGGATCAGTATTTGTCAGTCAACCTTAAATTCAACAGCAGTTGTGTCAGCCCCCCAAACCGGAGTGAACTACATTCTACTGAAGGACATGTGGACAGGCCAAGTCGATGTGGTTTGCCCATGGCTGCTAACCCCGACTTGTGACCAGACATCACCTCGGAAGGGAGCACCAGTCTGATCTGCTGCTTGAGACATTTCTCAACTCTGATTTTGCACAAAGAGCCGGGAAACTGGCTGGAAAATGGAAAAACACGTCCCGTTACTCACCAATACTCCTGAAACTCTCGGACAAAGTTCTCCTCAACTTCTTCATCTTGCCGATTTTCTCCGCGGGCTGGGAGGCTGGCATCAGGTCGCACATTTCTTTTCGGCCGAGTTTTGCAGCGGACTGGCGGTGGTTTGATGCGGGGAAGGGGGACCGGTGTTCAGTCAGCCCTGCGGGGCTTCTTCAGCCCAGCTGCAGAGCGAAGGCAAACAGGAAACGGAGCCTCAACGGCTCTCACTTCTCTCATCAACTAGTAAGAACAAATGCCTTCTTGAGATTTCCTCAAGAAAAAAAACTACATTTCCAAAGAGGCAATAAAAGTCCGCGCTGAAGCAGAGGCATCCAAACTGGAGAGCGCGCGTAATTCTGGTGCGTCTTTGTTTTGGTTAAGATCCTTAAAATGAGATCTAGCTTGGACTTCTTTCTTTCCTCTCTCAGCGTCCCAGTCTCTCCCTGCTCCACCGCAATCTAGATATCATTTTTGGGATTCTCTCTCTAGTTTCAAGCCCCGGACCCCGCCCTGGATGCGAGGATTGGAGGACTCCCGGGGAGCATCGCGTTCCTATTTGTCCCGGAGACTGGCCGTCAAAGAGGCAGCACCGCCTTGTAATGTGTTGCAGGAGGAGGAATATTTTCATGGGGAGCCAGATTGTCAGCGCTCCTGCTTGAGGCTGCTGCCCTCTGCAAGACCCTGTCATTGTGTGCAGGTCGGGGTATTCCCTCTATATCAGCTTCATCAGCGGTATTCGAGTTCACCGGGGAACATCATACCTGATCTGTTAGGCTTAATGAAAACAACCAGATAAACCAGGGCTCTGATTTGATCCATGTTTGATACATTAATAAATGAAATCCACTAAAAATCTCTATGGAATTTGGTGAGAACAGCTTGCGTTATCCTGACCCACGTCTTTCTCATGCATTTGGTGAAAATATTTACATGCCATGCCAATACTTTGTGGTCATTTGAAACCATTACTAAGACACCTCTGCACCATTTGGATTTTATCCTAATTTTTACTAGTATTTGTGTCTTCTCTGGCCCCTTTTGCAAAAACTTACTGCAGACAGCTATTAGATGATAATATCCAGCAGCCCGTTTCTGCCACAATAACAGCATATTTTGTCAGTTCAAGTACAATGGTATATAGTTGGGATTAAATTGAGCTCTGGGATTAAAGAAATCAGAGCTATCCAAACCCCTGCATCAATAATCTAAATCCTGCAGCAGTGAGCTCATGAGCTCTATTCTGCTTCTGTCATGTGTCTTCATGTGCTGGCTGGCACCTCGGATTTGATCATGTCTGTGCTGCAGTCACCACAGCAGCTGCATGAGTAATTTAGAGGCATCAAAAGAACAATGCAGCAGCGCATGTATACCATAGCATGTCTCCGTGGTGGCTCTGGTCCTCGGTGAAACTGTTAGAGACCAGCACCGTCTGGAAACCTCACCGGAATGCAAAGGGCTCAGATGTTTTCATTCCGCTGCCTAATTACTTTGACTGGGGCACAGGGATAATTGAGACAAATTCACAGCTTCATTAGTTTGAAATGGTCCTTCATTACAGTGTGTTTGTTAATGATGCATACACACATTTCACACAGATTGAACAGAACACCTCTACAGCCTGTGGAAAAAAGTGTGAAACAGAGGATATTATTTTTGAGGTTGTTTTTTTTTTTAACAAGTAGAGTTGCTGTGGCGGTTGTGGTAACTTTGCACACTGGTAGCACCAGATGGCAGTGAGGTAACCACATTTAAATCCTGTCAGGTACCAGAGAAAGCTCCTCTGGTGCTGTAACGTCCCCCTAGAGGCCGTTTGGAGTGAAATCAATGAGAAGAGCAATTTCACTGGTTAGACACAAAAGCTGAATAAGTCATGCATATTTAACTGAATTCTTCCAATTATTCAGCAGTTATTTGTAAGGTCATGACTGGGAGTATAATGCTCCTTTTAATCAGCTTATCTTTAACCCTCACCTTGTGGAGACCCTTGGCCCTCTTCAACAGCTCAATAAATACTTAGCATTGTATTAACAGCTCTGTACTTGTTTATAATCATGATTTCGAACTGATGAGATGTTTCAGAAGTCTGCTACAGAAAATGATGTATTGCTTCTGGCTTTTCCCTCTACATGTGTGACCCGTGTTGACGCCATTTTAGCTCCCCAAAATAAGTCTATTGGATTTTCTGTTTAGTAAGGGTTCAACCTCTAAGTGACACCAAACATAAGTAACATCATTCTGTAGGGTTACATCCTGTACATTTATTTGTCTGGGAATGGCTTTTTGGTAAGGGAATATACACGTGTTCCAGATTGTGGCCAAGGGAACAGTTGCTACTTCATTCCTTTTCTGCGTATCAGTTTTTAATAAGGTCAGAAGAAATTAGAATAAAGCTATTTTTTTTAAACACATACAGCAATGCGACCCAGTGGCAGAAAATAACATAGTACATTTACTCAGGTGTTATTTTGACTACATTTCAGAGGCCAAAGCACAGAAAGGAACCATTCTGCCTACTTACTATTAATCCTTTTGAACTAAAGTAGTAAAAGTAAAATCTTGAATGTAGGACTTTTACTTGTGACACAGGATTTTTTTAAAACAAAGTGCTATTGTTATTTGTATTTAAGATAAAAAGATAGGAGTACTTCTTCCACCACTGGCAGGGTCTGTGGGACCTCAAACAACAAGGAAATAAAGCCAATGTCAACAGGACACAAGGGCTCACCTGATGTTACCGTAGCATCCGCACATTAACCACCCAGACTGAAGGTAACGTCCACGTGATCACACACGGTAGCGACTGGAACAGCAGGTATGCATTATCGGAGCAGAGCTTAGAACAATGTATTCAGTGTGAGCCACGTGGCGGATAAATGTATTTTCAATGTGGCTGAGGGACAAAGGCTCTGCATTTATGTAGCAAACCAAAACCCATTACATAAGTCTGTCTCCGTTCGGACCACGTGGGTGTGACTGGATTGGGGAGTAAATTAAAGAATGAACTGAGCTTTTATGGAATAAATGAACAAAACCTCATTATTAAAAGAGAAAGATTTTTATTCATGTGTCAGAACTCATCTTAAGTACAATCATTATTCTGCATTTCATAAATTGTTGCTGTATGTACAAAGTGCAAAGACCGATATGAAACTACAATATTCAAGAGAGAAAACTCTAAATCTAATTTAAGAAGACGAAAGAACTTTGCAGGAAGTTTTAAAACAAGCTTCTACATCTGTCCAAAACACAACAATGCATCCTCATCACAAATCACAAGGAAAAATAAATTCTTTACAGGTTTGTTATTGTTTGAAAAGTGTGAAACAGTGATTTGTATCTAACTGGATTATTCTAATCTCTGGGGTATTTGTCTCATTGTTTGTGTGAAAAACAGGCGCCACTCCAAGCTAAAACTGAAGAGCAGCTCAACGCGCTGCCTGTGGAACTCCTCCAGTGCAGCTGCTTTACTCATTCTCAAACTTGCTGTATGGGTGGTCCGCGTCACCGATCAGACCTGCACAGAGGAGAGAGGAAGGCTGAGAAAGTGCAGACCAAATGAGAACACAGAAGCTCGTGCTGGGTCAGGGAACATGATGTGCTGTGTTCTTCTGCTTAGATTTTCTACATTTTCCATGGATCGCTGATAAAATGAATGGGGAAAATCCACCCTGTATAAATGTGATATTTAGTGAAAAGACAAAATAGTGTAAGTTATCCAATTCAATCTTTTCCTCAGCCTGTCCTGTCTACTGCTACATCTTTTCATTCTTTCCCAGAAATTCAAGTACTCAAGACATTAAAGGGTAACTTCGGTATTTTTCCACCTGGAGCTTATTTTCGTGTCTATGTGACTAATTGGGACAAAATTTTTTTGAAACTGGTCCAGTACTGAGCGGGTGCTCTGCAGTCGGCAGCAGCGAGACAAGGCTGCAACGTAATCCTCGCAGGCAAGTGCTTATTTTCGCCACCGACAGGCTGAGATTGTTATAACAAGTGTCTGACAACATTGTAGAAAAGAGTAGGATCCTTTTTATTTTTATTTAACCAGAATCAGTCACTATATTTCTCTCACCAAAAGCAACCAGACTCCATTGCTAAAAACATTCATTTTACCTTGCAGATCATGGGAGATGCTGGTCTACCGCTGCCTGGGTTAGTTAGTTTATGTTATTAGTATGTTTATGTTATTGGGTGATGTTGGTGTTTAAGTGGCTAAAAACACTAAAGTCACACAATAACACAAACAAACCGATCGAGGCAGCGGTAGACCAGAGAGGTAAAAGTACTACTTTTGTCAGGGGAGTCTGGTGGCTTTGACGAGAGCGATATAGCGACTGTTTCTGGTTAAACAAAAACAAAAAAACTCTTTAAAAAAAAAAAAAGGTTTCTCTCTGTAGGGATCCTTTCCACAATTTTGTCAGATACAGTCCGAGCCCGTCAGCGGCAAAAACAACCAAACAAGCACTTTGGTGGGCGAAGTTTGACGGGGCGCAGTAGCCCGCAAGGATTACATTTCAGCTCTTTTTCACTGCTGCCAACGCTCGCTCAGACCAATTTAATTTTTTTTGTTCCAGTTAGTCACATAAAACAGACCATGGTTACCCTCGCAAGATAGATTTTAAACAAAACAAAACAAATTTACTAAAATGGCTATACTGATTTTTAGTTTGATCAGGCTTTATAAAGACTAGATCCCATGATGCAACTCAACTGTGTCTTTCATTAGAACCTCGCCCACATCTTTCAAATGCTACATCCCATGTTAAATGTACAAGCTGAGGTAACCCCAATGACATCACACAGGGCATTTTCCCAGAGCTCATCCAGAGCCACAGAAGACTCTACACACAACTGTATCCTCCATTTAAGTAAACTGATCTTAATTTGTAAAATTAACTTCCTCTATGTGGCTATGACTGCTATAATCTGTCATAAAAGTACATCACTGAATACCACAAGAACAAAAAAAGGCCACTTTATTTAATATTTGAAGAGTTTCTTTCCCCACCCAGCATCCCAATGTAAAAAATAAGCTCCATTTACACTAAAAGATGAATGTCTATTTCTTTGTTTGCATCACTGAGGGGTGAAGAAAGTGTTTTTTTATGTGTATGTGAACAACAAATTCAACAAAAATCTAAGTTGTCTGAAACAGAAACACTGTTGAACATGTGTCCATGACAGTAGGGGTGCATGATGATTAAAGAGTTAACTGTAACCCAGGCCAACCAGAAATATTGCTGACAAAACAGCAGCTGGGCTGAAGGACTAACAAAGGCAACTGAGGGAATTTGAGGATTTCTAAACTAGCTCAGTGAGCGGAAACAAACCTTAAGACCATGAAATACTAGCATGGAGACGCTTATTTACACTAAATGCTGATGTCAAACAGGGCTGCTATTTAAAGAATTAGGAGTAGTTCCACATTTTGGGAAATAAACATTTGCATTCTTCCCAAGAGTGAGATGAAATGATTGATATGAATATTATGCCTGTGAGGTGGTTAGCCTAGCATAGCATTAAAACTGGATCCAAGGGAAATAGCAAGAAATAGCTCCAACATGCAACTCCACTCATTTTTATTGCTTCTGTACATGTTAAACAAAATAAATATAATAAGTCATTAGTGCACAGAGCTAGGCGAGCCGTTTCCCCTTGCTTCCAATTGTTATGCTAAGCTAGGCTAATCATGACCCAACTCCAGCACTGTATCACCAAAGTAGCACTGCGCTCTATAGCACTATGGGACTAACTCCACTGAATTTTCACACTTCAGATTATATTATATTATTAAGGACACTTTATACAACTTGTTTTACATATTCAGCAGAAGTCCCCAGCACCTTTAAACTGTAAATTTGTTGGGAGTTTCACATTAACACACAGGCATGAGAGTGATGTCAAACTTCTCTTTCTCACTCCCAAAATTTCACATCGGACCTTCAGCTGCATCCTTTTTGTCAAACAAAAATGAATCTGCAGCAAGTATAATGCTGCTTTTAGTCTGAAGGATCCAGGTCAGTGTTGAGTCACTCCTGAACTGTAGAACTGTCAACAGCTAGCTCATACAGGCTGTGACACCGTGCTGGGAATAACAGTGCCTAGAGTGAAACCTGTAATTCTAATTCATATTTCCCTGCTGGGATCATTTTGACTGATAGCGACGTAAAACCATTTCTCATTTTGCTGAATAACCTCCTGGCCGTCCCTCAAGGAATCTTCGGCCACCTTCAATGACTCTCAACCTCAACTGTGAGACAGTGCTTTAAGGAAATAACATGAGTTAGTAGTGTGTAGTCCCACAGAGGATGTACTGCAGCTCCCTGGATTGTGTTTTACAGAAGAGGCCAGACTGAGGATGAAAGCAGAGCCGCGCTGTCCCCATGGAAGTAAACTAATGAGAGCAGGAGGCTCGGGGAACAGGCCACCATCCATCACTCTGTCATGTTGTCCATACACTAAAAAACACATAACCTGACATCTTACTTACACTGATGATGCCAAGGACACCATGCACACACACACACACACAGTCAACGTGTTGTTCGAAGCTGTGAAATGTAATGCTACATTGGTGTGTACTGTTAAGGTGTGTGTGTTGAATGCTTCCTCATTCCGTGGATGAGTGCACAGTATGAGAGTTCATCTTGATGGGTAATTGTGATTTCTTACAATGATTATTCCTCTCAGTGCCAACAATATTGTAGTCACTGAGTTGATTGCTAAGGGCTGGGAGCACGGCAACATCAAAGAAGTTTCAGACAATATTCAGGTTTATGGATCTGAAAATGTTTGTGACCCTGGCTTCTTAAAATTCAGACATTTCAGTATTACTGGATTCTTTTTTTTTTTTTATTGACAGGAATTCAAGTCCAGAAATAAGAAATCAGTGGGTGTAGTCGAGAGCAGGGGTGGAAGTGCGGCGACTGGTCTGTGGCCAGAGTCCCCTCTATATCCTAAATGAATGATCGCCGCTATTCAAATTTCATACGTTCATTAATATCAATGCGCAACTAATGATTTTCACTCACACTCTGTGCGAGCATGGTGACAGGTGCAGAGTAAGTTAGCATTTTAAGGAACAGTGTGTAATGTGTGCGTGTGCGTGGGTGAGTGAAAGCAAGAGAGCGAGTGGTACAAAGGGACGGTGAAAGCTTTGCAGAGCAAAGGAAGCGTCTTTTTGAGCTAATGGGGAGACTTGGACTTTAATGTGCAAATGAAATGCTTCGTAATTATCCAGAAATCCTATACAGAAAAAAAGATGCATCAATTGCCTTGTCAGACTTCATTGCAGCGATGTTGCTTTGTTCCAAGAGCTTCAGAATTAACTTGATGAGGGGGCGTGTTATCACAAAAAGCCAGGAATTAATCAGAATGATGCGGTTTGGTCAATACCACCCTGCTGCAGAGGAGAATAACTGAGCTTGTAGTTTCCTGTACAGTCGGCGACTATTGATTCATCCGTTTCTCCCCATTTTGCTCCACCCATACAGGATGTGATACCAAGAGTGCTCTGCGTTCAGAGACAAACCTGTGTCTGTTGCTTCAGTGACCTGTGAAATCCTGCTTACAGTCATGAGGGGACTTACACTTGACACCAATGTATGATAAATCATGCTCCAACTGATTTAAGGAGACAGGAGCTGGTGTAACCCATGCTCAACCTGAATTACCTTACCTGAGGACATACTGCTGAATAATGCATTGCTGGCACAGGGTATGGAAATGACAAGTCAATGACAATGTCCTGGAAAACCTGAAGCCGATTCAACCTGCATCCCCAGATACAGCTGACATTCAGAACGGACAGCGGGGTTAAGTCTACATCCAGCACTGCATTAGACTTACTGATCAGCTCAAGTACAGCAGGTGTATACATCACAGGGAGAAATGGGCACACCATCTGTCATACGTTCATTAATGATGCTGAATGCAGTACATATGGTAATACAATGTAGGCCAAGATTCGTACATACCATACTTCCTGCGGATCTCGTCGTGCCTTGCCTTTCTCTCCCCCTTCCTGAAAAAACAAACAAAAACAAAAGAAGAATCAAAGTTAAGTCATTTCACACCTGTAGTTCGGTTCATTTGGAAAAAAAAGCAGTAGCAGGAATAAATATTGATTTCTTGTGTTTTAGTTCTGGCCCGTTTCACGTCCACACTGACTTTTTATAAAGTAACCAACAGGTGTGAACATGAAGTCATAAGCTGACACGTGTTTGGTGTCAGACCTACCTCTGCACCTGTTACACCCCATTTTAAAAGTAGACATTAAGGAACACCTTTCATTCATTTCCCCAGACACGCGCCACAGAAAGCCAGAGGGGAATTAAACGTGCGGTCACACGGTTCAGACACAGCCAGCTGGTCATCACATTCTAATCAAACTAGGGAAATGAAATGTAAATATAAGATTACAGTGGCTGCCACAGGAAAGGGTGCTACAGTAGCAGGTGAAAATGACAATTTTAATAACCTGTCACACACACCGCAATAACAACATATTTCATACATCTCTCTCTCTCTCTCTCTCTCTCTCTCTCTACGAATCTGCGTCCAGGACTATTATACTCTGTGTCAGTCCTGGATAACACCTATCCTAATATCAATACTGATAATGATGAACTGATATTTAGGAATATGAAAAAAATAGATCTGAAAGCAACACAGAGCTTCATGTCCAGAGGAGGCTGAAGGTTCTCCTCCACTTCCAGGTTTTATCAAAATATTCACAATTGTTGTCTAGCTCTTTTCCTCTTTCTACATAATAATCTGTGTCCATGTGTGATGTGCTGCAAAAAGGACACAATTCCCAGCTTCTTGATCAGCCCAAAAGGACTCATGTCACTCCATTACTCAGTGACCTCCACTGGCTCCCCGTGGCCTCCAGAATCAAATTCAAGTCACTGATGCTGCATACAGAGTGACTACTGGGTCTGCACCCATCTACCTAAACTCCATAATACAAACTTACGTTCCTGCTCGGCCGCTACGCTCCTCCAACGAACGCCGCCTGGCTCTGGTCCCTTCACACAAAGCAATCCCAGTCCCCTGTTCTCATCTGTGACACCACGATGGTGGAACGAGCTACCACACGCCATCAGAGCAGGGGGGGCCCTCTCTGACTTCAAGAAGCTCTTGAAAACTCATCTCTTCCGAGAACACTTTCTCTTATAACACCTCTAACCCCTAACCTTCACTTCCTGTGCCCCTCTTCTATCTCCTTACAATTCTCTGGTATTGACTGCACTTTTGTTAACTCTTACTTCCTTCCCTAAGTATTTACCCCATTGATGCCATATGTGCTATTAGCCCTTACTAGTATCTATTGTCAGTTGTAGATCTCGTGCTGTATTGATGCTTGTATGCTGTTCCTCAAATGTAAGTCGCTTTGGATAAAAGCGTCAAATGAGTAAATGTAAAAACAGCGAGAGCCATTATAAATGGCCGATGCTCTGCAGTAGCCCGGCGAGTTAATGGGGAGTAATAACTATATAAAATAAAGTAAAACCTTGCTGGGTAAGGACGTGTTCACTGTGAGAACATTCTGACCTTGTATGAACCACGATCGTGCCTGTACATAGTTCTGTTTTATATCACGGTCTGTTTGATCTGTCTAGTTCAGCTGGGATAGAGCTTCTGAGTTTAAGGTTCAGATAAGCCAGGTTGTTTATCATGATGAGATACGACAGAGTAACTTACTGTTAGTGAGAGGGTACTTCTTTTAAGTCTCTTCTAAAAAATGTAGTTTTATCAGAAAGCATATCCTGATTTTATCTGAGCTGCCTGTTAAATACATGTTTTTATTATTTTATTTTTATTTTGCCCCTCATGTCATCTTTCACACTGTGTCTCTTGTAAGGCACTTTGTACGGTTAAGTCCTCCACAAATAAAGTTAATAATAAAAATTATTATTATTATTAGTGAAGTGTTACTGCTATTAAACATGTATCCCACTGCTTGCTTCAGTTATTGCAGCGGTCGTGCCGATCACCAGGGTGGAAAAAGTGTGGTGGAAATAAATGTGATTGAACAGAACTATAAACAAACATGAGCGCCCTGATGCTGAGGCTACCAAGACTGAGGTTAGCAAGATTTATTCAGACAGCAAACTGACACGGCAGATTTCTTCTCAGAGAGACAGAAGAAAAAACACTTTAGTGAAGAAAACACGAGGAAGCCCAACTTGCTCTTAAGTTCACCACCAATATAAAAGAAGAACAATGTGTGTTTTGTGACTCGACATGCAGTTGAGGCTAAATTCAAAATACAATTTTAATTTGCACAGCACATGCTAAGAAACATGCCTTTAAAGTAACAAGCAGCTCATGTTTTGATGTTGTAAATTACATTTAAATGTATGATGACGATTCAATCCATTTACTTGTTTTTCTGGTATCCAAAAGGGGGTCTTCAAAGAATAGGTGTGGGCTGCTTTCTTTCTGAGGGAGGAAAACTACAAGGTGGATTTGGATCTCACTTTTAGCAGCGCGAGTGGGAACGGATCGGGATTAAAACATCTGTTTTGTGCAGACTTCTAAAGCTAGAATTATGCTTCTGCTGAGGTGCAGGTAAACAACTTTGCAAACCAGGCAAAGAAGTGTTATATGGGTCAACGTGGGTCGCAGACACCACCAAATCTCCACAGCGGGTAGCGTGAATCTGCGCATCAAGCAAGCCGGTTGGTTGATCCAACATCCTGTCGGGAAGTTCTCTCTATTTTTACTTTCAGAGTGTGGGTGTATGTTTCAGCATTGCACTGCCACAAGTGATCTTCTAGAACAGTATAGGAAGTTAGATTCCTCTTCAAGGCACCTAATACCGTTTACAATCTTATCATCGTCACATCCATGTGTGTAAATAAACAAAAAGATTTCTTCTACGTTTTCTTCAAATGTGACACTCTTCCTAGTAGATATGTACATTGCACCCTCAATCCGTATACATCTCAAACTTGTAAAAAAACAACAAAGAAAACACTCACATACACATCCAAACAACCACAGTCTATGTTTGGAGAAGCACAACACCAGCTTAAGAAGTTGTAAGGGAAATGTCAGAGAGCTGCTAAAAATAAAGATATTTTCATTATTTGGTATTCAATAGGGTTTCGGTGGCATAAAGTTTCAAAAGGATCCGAAACACTGAATAAAAATACCTAATTCTGTGTTTCTAATATGGAAATGTCATTTTAAAAAGCAAATCACTTAGCATTAGAAAGCTGTACGAGTCCATCCCCCCCTGGGAGCTGTTCCCCGCCGACAGATGACGGTGAAGGCTCAGTGCTGTGTGATGGCTCTCGAGGGGCCAGGCAGCAGTGTATAGAGGCACTAGACTTTCCGTGGATGGGTCCGATCTTCTCTGAATGTCCTGTTCACAACGTGAACTGCATCTATATAGGTCACTGCACTAACTCTGACTTGGGAGATTTGATCATGCTCACTGCAGGAGAGTCGGACTACATTCTTTGGCACGTGAGAGAAAAGCTCATAGAGGTTGGATAATTGAAGTCGCAGGCTCTCTCGCACACACACAGAACCAGGGCTCTAATGATAAACCAGTTACTGACTATCTTTCTGCACGACTGCCCTGCTTCCCCACACATCACCCAGCCGTCCTCGAAGGATGACACACTGGGAGCGCAGGCACTACACAGGAAGAGGAGGCTGAAACATTTATGGAGTGCAGGAAGAGGAAGGCTTCCATGTCTACTGGCTGCTATAAAACACAGTGCTGTTTGACTCAGTGACTAACACACTGTTTCTTTGACAGTGGACGGCCCTCCTCAGGATGTAGCCCACTCTATTTATGACCACATTACCAAAGAGCAGCTGCTCAGCCTCGACAATCCAATTGGTGTTTTGGGATGCGAGTAGAGGAACACTGAGCTCCTCCTCTGGGACATGGATTTGTTGGGGCACACAAACCAGTTGCTTGAATCTCAAACATACAACGGGCCATTTTGTTGGGGACTATAAACTCTTCCGTTGTAGGAAATCCCATGTAGGTCCTGCTGGGATATAGAGCGGCAAAAACACCCAATTTATTAAACGAATGGGATTAGATTTTTTTGGTCTTTTTTTTTTTTTTTACTTCACAGATATTCAATTGATATAGCGGCAATTCATAACAGAAGTTATTTAATTGCACTTTGCTGTGATGATACAGATACTCTGATAGTATTTATATTAAACTTGTATTATATGGACAAATGTGTATTAGCATGGTTTGCTAGTTTTAGTTTACTATGGTCCTTTAGTAGAAATTTTAATATGAAAATTACCAATTAATATGAGTAGTTATTGCTATTAACTCGACCACGGAGGTTTTATATTTGGTCCTGTTACTGTCTGTGTGACAAATAACAGGATGTCTGAAAAACCACTGAAGGTTTTCAATGAAATTTAGTCAAAAGGCAATGGTCAAGGAAGTGACTTTTCATGGGCTTTATATACCTTTAATAAAGAGCAACAGGAAATGAAGGGGACAGAGAAGAAACAAAGGTCTTCAGCTGGAGTGGAATCAGCAACGTTGCAGTTCCAGGTCAGTGTCTTAACCTCTAAACCACAGCGGCGTCCTAAAGGAGGAACTTTTTGGTTCAGTTGATACCATCAATTTTGCTTTTTCCTCATAATTTCAATGTGAGATTTTGAGACAAATTTGTTACTTGGCCCAGCACAAATCTATCCATAGAAGTCACACCCATTTCCGCCAACAAAGACTTTCAATCATTTAAACATGTTTACAAAGCCCTTTTTCAAAATTCATCCTACGATTTTTATTCATTCTCTACAAAATTTGGAAAATATCTGGATGGCCCTTTTTTGCTATTATATACCCTTTATAACTGGTTCTCCAATCACTTTAGGCTTGTCCTAAGTCACATACATTTCCATAATTTTGGAACTCTTTCCGCAATTGTAAATTTAGAGGACATGTGCACCAAATGAGCTGTTTTGGAGGCAAAAGGGGGACCTACACGATGGCATATTACAAACAGACGGCGCTACATAAACAATGTACATTTAAGTGGCCGTGCCTTAGTTATTAGTCTGCTTGATATTTTGAACACTTCAATACCCTGACATTTACTGGGTATGCGCTCTCTTCTCTCTAACTGAAGACAATAAATTAGAAAACAATCAAATACATCTATATTCTAAGGCTAGGCTTTAATTCAACACTATAAGTTGTTTTACACAAGTGAATAGTTTTGTCTGGTGTAATGATACTTCATTATTACTTTATCTGTGACTTTGCTAACATTCAATATATCTATAAGAAAAAAATCCTGCTAACATTGCAAAAATATTGCAAAGATTTCAGTCATCTCTCTACTACATTTACAAATGGTTACTTGTGGTTTTCACTTGAACCGCAGGGGAGCAACGACCAAACAGAAAAAACAGAAAGACCTCTCCTTAGAACAATACTGCTTTCACTCAGAGTTATTAAATGCAGAGACACATGCTGCCAAGGGAAGCTGTTTTTTTAAATAAAGAGTTATAATTTGTTACTGACAGCTTCGACCTGTTTTTACTTCAGCCTGGAGTGAAGTACTTACCGTTCCTCAGCGCGCTGTTTGATCTCCTCTCTCCTCCTGGCAAATCTCTCCTCATCTCTGTCAGGGCTTAAAATAGGGAGACATAAACAGAGTTTCAGAATTACAGAACAACAAAAACACACTCATCTGGTAGTGACAAATTACATACATCTGCAAATTCCCACATTTGCTTGAGGGATACAAAGGATACCAACCTAGAAGTTACAGTGGTTCAAATTCCCCCCGAGCTGGATTTATATTTGATTCATAAATCGTCTCTACAGCTACAGAAACAAAGGAAATTCATGTTCAAAGTGAGAGGTTGTGTAACAGAAACACCTTTGATAATGGAATTACCTAATTTAACAGAAACTGAGAAATCAGGAGGTGAGAAAATAAAATTGCCTGTAGGTCAATGTACCTACAGGGTCTATTTACGTGAACGGATGCTCCAGGTGTGTGTCAAGTGTGTTTGTGTATGTGTGTGTTTCAGGCATGCTCTTCATCCCATTTGTTTCTGTCAAATGACAGACATGAACGAGACTCCTACACCCACGGGACTGTCAGTGTGTGACAAGCTGGCCTGCAGCTGATTGACTACGGACGTGACGTTTTCATTTCACTCCAGCACAATGACGGCGCCACACGCAGTTGGTCTTGTAAAGGAAGCTAAAATGATGAAGCTGCAAGAGGAACAGCGGCGAGTGAATGTAGCCCTCATTCAAGGGTGCTCAACTCAAGAGCTTCACTGCACTTAACAGCAACTAATGGCCGTTAAGAACTCCATTTCTTTGAGCACCGCAGTAATGTCACAGAGGTATAACTTTCATTCACAGACGTGGCTAAAGCTGGAGACACGCTGGACACGTCAAGTCCTACAGATACTGTTCATTTGATGATGGATAAACCGCAGCGAGTTGACCAGCTGTTCGCCGTTCCAAATTTCCATTTAAACAAATTAGCCCGTCTAGCACAACGTCAAGATTTTGTTACTGGATTGCCTATTTCTCCCCTCAAATATTTTCAGAAAATATTTTAGTGTACCGTTTAGCTCAAATATGAGAATTTTCTGACCCGGCCGCCATTTTGAAAACTAACTAAGCACTGTCCAATTCGCAGTTGGTCACCCACCAGTTCATTGGTCAGGTGTATCTAGATGTGTCTTTGCCAGCTTGAGCTTGACACAATGGATTCAGGTTATACATTATCACTAGGTGTTTATCTTTTTTCTTCTTTGATTGTTTAGGTTAGGTTTCCAATTCAGAACTGGTTGATACTTAACCAAGAGTGGGATTCTGTGCTTTATTAAAATGTTTGGCCTTTACACCAAATTGCCTATTTATTAGGTATTAAAGCAATCCTTTACAATAGCACTACAGTAAATGCTGTCTTTAGGAGGCTCATCATGTTCAGTTTGACACTGTGTGTCAAAGAGTTTGTAGTCAGGGTTGGTGTGTTGCATTGGACTGCATTATCACCTCTCCTGAAGGGGTCATGTTGTTGGTCTCAGTCTAGCTAGCATAACTTGCAGGTATGCACAGGCGCTTTTTGTCAAGTGAAACATCTTTCTGATACTTTATTCACTCCAAAACACGTTACAGTTGTGCTTAAATGCCACTGACGTGTCATGTGCCCTTACCCTGACTGACGCTTCCTGCAGCAGCAGCAGTAGCAGCAGCAGGCGACGATACTGATGAGGATGGTTCCACCCAGGACAGCGAGGGTAATGATCAGGGCCTCAAAGTTCACTGAATCACACAAGGAGACAAATAATTAATATTCATATTCTTTACAGGAGCAGGATTTATTCTGAGGCCATGTCATAAATGAAACCAGAAACTTTGGGTCGCTCTTTTCCATTAATGACAATCAGAACTCCACTTGTTTGGCAATGCTGCCACCTGCTGACATGTCAGCAACACTACAAGTCATCACACTGAATGATAAAACTCCCACTTCCATTTCCAGTGAAAACATAACTAAGATGTCAAACAAGACCTAATCAGATAGGGACTTTGTGTCAAGGCCAGGATCCACCCCAGCAGCAGTATAATGTTTATCAGAAATACATGTTAGCACAGTGAGACAAAGAATGCTAATTAGTTCCCTGATTCTGTGAGGCATAGTGGGTCAGCTTTCCTACAAAAATCAACTATTACTTTAGTATTTTAAAGGAAGCTGAGCAAAAAAAAAAAAGCACAACAACAACACAGCTTTTAAAAACTGAAAGGTTGCAATTTGGCCCATTATTATATGTTCTTATGTCATTTTCTTCAGTAATTGTAGTAGCTAGGAAGCTAGTGAGGCGTTTGTGGCCAGTCCGTAATGACTTTGCATCAACTTCCTATAACTACCCTGTAGCTCATTCAAGACATTAAAATGTTTATACTTTGTATCTGTTAGTGTTGTTTTGAAAGCCTTTTATCCTTACTATCTATTGCACCAATGAGTGAAACCCTAATTTACTTCCTGTGAAGAGATCTTTTTTGTGTAAAATACCCAGACTTCACCAACAAACATGTTAAAACTATCTCAACCTGTCTGGAGAGGAGACCCATCAAGACTACAATATTCTTAAAATCTAAGTTACACAAACGCATAAAAAAGGTACACGGACCATCCAGGTCATTATATTCTATACCAGGCTGCTGGGCAGGACAGGTTTAAAAAAAACAAAAACAAACATGGACTTATGCCCTACATCCCAGAGCACAGTTATTTTATAATTACTCATTTGAATTTATTGTAAAGAGAACATTTTGTGGCTGTTTGTTGACATGGCAACAACTCTTTGCCCTACTGCTCTTACAGTGACATTAACCACCTAACAAAGACAAGTGGCTTCACAGCTGTCACTATTTTCAGTTTGACAGGAAGGAAGTTTTTAAAATAGGTAACAAGTTATCTAGTCCTATGCGCCGCAACACTGGAGGCTCAGAGCGTGTGTTCTCTCTCCACCAATAATCTGGACAAATCATTAAAATAACAAACCAGGCAGGACTGACAAAGAACAACACGGACGTGAGCCCCTGGTTACATTTCCATTTCATCCACCAGTGCAACCTGTGAGCCTTACTGGGTGGGGAAATGTAAAAATAAGTGAAATGAATAAAACGTAGGAGACCTAAACAGCAGGTGACAGTGGGACAGCTTTTAGAGAGAGAATCTGGTTATGTTGTCATAATGCAACTACTTCACTGTGAGAGTGGATCCAATGTAAAGTCAGCTTCTCTTAATAGACCAGTGTTTATCGCTGTATTAGAAATGTTGTGCAAGTCTACGTGTAGACGTTGAACATGTGTTGAAAGTGTCTTTTCTAACTTTATGTGTGTGAAATGTGGATTTCTGTGTTAAACATTGAACTATTGAATACTGAAATATGTTGAATCTATAAAAGTGGTTTCATTTACTTACATATTTACAGTTATTTTCCCTGCATGTACACAGCATCTGGTTCACGGTTCAACAGTTTGAGCGGTGCTAATCTTCTGTATGTATTTCTAAGAACTAACTAACTTTGGCGCCTTTGATAAAATGTGTAACACATGTTAGAGCTTTGTTTATTAATCTGGTCAAAAATGAGAATTTGAAAGAACAATAATCCCTTAGCTGGCTACTTTCCCCATCTGGCTGGCTTCTCAGAAGTTAGGGGAACTCTGTGACCACCGCTGATTTTACTGAGAATGTTTTGGTGCGCACAGAGAGGCAATGGCTCACTTCTATAAAAAGTTGACTGCTAGTTGCAAGCTCCCCTGTGCAAAGATGACACATTAGAGTAAGAGGAACAGAGAGCTTGGGCTCCACTCACACAACCAACTTACAAATTGTTCTCCTCAGCTCCAACACTGCATTGTTTGTCTAACAGAACCTCCCACCACTGCACGTATACTGTAGCTATTTGCATCTGAATTTTAACCTACTAGTATTTTATGGAGCTAAATCATTTTAGGACTTCTACCTTTACATGGTCATGTGACAAAACAGTTAACTTTTCTTTTTGTAGTTGCACTGTTTTTATTTTTATGTTGTATGTACTTTTACAGCGTCTGTGTGTGTATACGCTTTGTTTTGCATGTTAAAATTGCATTTAAGTATTACATCTTCACAATACTGAGCCATTACATTCTCACGCACCGTCTAGAGTTCTCTGAAATGCAAAACCTTTATTACTGAATACCACTGGATTATTCTGTCCACCAGTTTCCTTCTCCAATGTAATCCAATGAAAGCTTTTTATTTTCCAGCGAGGAACACCTCTTTGGGCTAGACCAGTGGAATTACTGATTGCAGTCTTGTGAAGTGACAAATGAAATAGAAAAGCAGGTATAGTCACCATCTTTCACATCATAAAAACAACTGATCAACTCACGCCAACACACTCCCCAACGGGCCTGAGACAACTGGCACACTGACGCTGGAGGCAGCAGCCAGCTCACTGGGTATTCTGTGCAGTTGTTGTTGGTTAAGCACCACAGACACTGTGGAGACAAGACACAAAGATTAACCCCCTGCATGTTGCAGTTCTATTAAGATCTAAAGAGTCCATTTGGTATACAAAGATTAAACTTAACTTTAACATATCATTTAAACTTTTTAGGATTCCTTGCTTCTCTTGGCCACTTGTCCTTTGCTTTGAAAGGCCCACCTCAGCTTATTTTGATGGAAGCAAGTAAACCTAAACAATTGCCTTTTGGGGTCTGGGGTCACTGCTTTACTGGATTTAGTTATTCATGATGTGGGAGGATGTGTAACTTAACCCGCTGAATGTGCAAACCAACACGGGGCCATTAAATTCCACTTTATGACAGCAGCCTGACATGTTCAGGCAAAGGTGTGGGCTTATCTTTTCTAATAACTGCACCCATATTACTCTTGGCAGCCTTACCTTGGCGTGTGGAACACAAGAGTCACAGCTTTTGTAAGTAGAGCAAGCTGAAAAGAGAGAAAAAACACAAAGGTTAACTACTCGAAAGTAACGAAAAGCCCTTAAAGCAGCGCAGTTAAAGCCCAGCGCCAGCTGCGTTCACATTCAAACGTGACGTATTTACAAAATGATACTATTTTACCAATGTTGCTACAAACCTACTTATAAACTGGCATTAAAGTATCTTTTTACCAGGTCAAATGTTACCTTTGCCCACTGTAAAAACATCTGCAAGTTACTACTTTTCAAACTAAAATTGTACTTACGAGTTGATGGTGGTGGTGTTTGGCATTCTCCCTGGCTAACAAAGCTAACACACAGCACGACGGCACCAAAGAACACCGCGGTCAGTGTTTGTCTCTCGGTTTTAAAAGATAACATCTTTAAAACCACAGAACAGCTCGGGAAGCTTAACTGCGTCTAAAACTACAGAATATCTGCAAGACGAGAGTCGAAACTGGAGGCTTGCCTTTCTTGTTCTCCGCGACTCTCTATAAACACTGTTGTTTCTTTCCCCTTGGATCTACCGCTGTCATTTCCTGGGTGGGGTTAGCGCGTTTGCGATAATCTTGACAGCCCGGACGGGAGGAGTTTAACAAAAGACACAAACGACAGCCTGCTTAGTTTCTGACCGACAGAGCTGCGCTCATTCTCTCGGATTTGTGCGTTCAACATTAAATAATAATAATAATTATTATTATATTATTATTATTATTATTATTTCTGATGTATTTATTCATTTCAATAAATATTCGTTTGGATTACATTTTCATTGAAAGTGGCTGTGAGACCTCACTGTGATTATTTTACAGAAGGCTATTTAATAGTAGACACACTTTAGCCATTCAGTAAACAGACACATGGTTGCCCATGTCATGGGATTTTTTTTTTTTTTTTAAAGAACTGAGTTCCCTGGGGGAGGGAAATGAGTCACAAAATATCAGTATCTGTATCCTTGCAAGACCAACCTGTAGAAATTCTCTCACAACTTCTGTCAAGGCCAATAATAAGCAAAGTCCCACTGAGGGACCATATAGATCTTGGTGTCTTAAGCAATACACTCTTTATAAAACATGCCACCAGAGGATGAGACCCAAGAGATTTTCCCTCAAATCCCACATGGCAGGTGGAGATAGCTGACAGACAGACTTTTATTGTGGAAAAGGAAAGACATTTTCTCAGCAATTCTTGGAGAAAGATCAACATATCCACCACAGAGTTTGGAAAGGAAAACTATTCCTTTTCTCTCACCCCGGCATTAAATATAAGCCACGTAAGCATATACAGCCCTTTTGTTGATGCTGTTCTGGCACTCTGTGTTATGTCAATAACATTGACAGACAATCTTGAGGCCACCAGTTTCTCCAGACCCACAGATCTCAGATTTCGGGGCAGGGGTGCCATATTTGCCCCTGGGTCTGAGACAGCAGATCCCTGTGCAAAAGAAGGGATCAAGGTCTCCCCTACAGTAGTGTCATGATCTCTGCTACCGCACCTTCTTGAGCCAGTGAGGAGCAATCAGAATCATAGATAATCCCCCTGGATGCGCCCACTTCAGTGTGTTTGGATTAACACAACCAGAGGAAACGCTTATAGGTAGGTCCCTGGCCACTGATTGGCCAAGGGCTCTAAACCGAGGGGCGACCTCCTGTCCTGTGAACATAGTGTGGCAGTGTGTGGCAGTGTGTGTTTTCTTTTGAGGCAAACAGATCGACAGTGGTCCTGCCAAACCGTTCCCATATCTCTTGCACTACATCCGGGTGCAGTCTCCTCTCCTTATCAGGGGAAAACTCTTGTAGAGAAGGTCCCAAGGACCCACATGATCTTGTCTCTGTGATGAGTGGAGAATATCTGTTTGGCATGCAATCAGTGCTGGAATTTCCACATCATCAGCGAGCCCAGAGGAACTGTCTTAAATCCCAGTAGGCGCTGGCACTGACAGAGATGGACAGTGCAATGCAGCTGAAATAGTGATTTCAATTGAAGGCAGCTATCCTCTGAGACGATAACCAGGCCCGATTCATAGAATCCAACTCCAAACCCAGAAAATAAAGTTTCTGACTGGGAGAGAGACTACCTATTTTCTCCTTCTTCTATAGGGCCTGATGTAGATCCTTGGCCTGGTAAGGTTGCAGCTCCGTGGAGGACTTTATGGCTTCGGACAACAGAAGAGCTCCGCAAGTGGCTGAGTTTCCCAGCACCTTCCACAAGAACACTACACATCTCTCCAGAGTTGTCTTTCACAATCAAAACAAAGTGCACACAGGTCTCTGGACTAGCAAGTGCAGTTTTTGCATGTAAAATACCAAGTGCTAGCTTGGTATGGGCACATGGGCTATGGGCATGGGCAAAATCCCCATACTGATGTTAACTCAGAATGTACCCTTGTTTCCAATATTGTAGGTTGGATTTGAGATTTGTCTGAAGAAAAAGTAAAGAATCTCAAGAAAGAGAGGAACATGGGGATCATGGGAAGTTTCACAGCAGTCTAGGCCCATAGCAGCACAACTAAGGGATGTTCACCTGAGCCGGCCCCGGCTGGTAGCTTTATCCAAGAGGAAATATTGCACCCTCTATCCTTAGATCCTCGAGTCAGATAAACAAACTTGCTCTGTTTGGGACTGGGTGTTTGCACTTTATCAGAGGTGCTGAAGTTAGCATGTGTGCGGATTTGTGTTTTTTTGTGTTAGTTTCGTTCAGCTCTGTCTGTATCAGCTGAGCAACAACGCAGGCTAATGAGCAGCAGAGTATAGGGCAGGTAGTAAAAATATTATGACTTCTCATTAATTGATGACGTTATTTGTGTAATATTAAGTCTTTTTTCTCGACATTTCAGGTGGGAGGGATTTTGAATGTGCAGAAAGTTTTGAACATGTGCAGAAAACCTGCTGAAACACAGGAGCTATTAAGTCCAGAAGTTTCTAACTGAATGAAAATTAATTAATTTATCATTGAGGTAAAAATGTGCCACGACTGCACATTTGAAGAGTTTTCTTCTCCAAACAAAAGAGGGGGAAGACTAAATAATTTGTGTTGACTCAGCATTTAAATGAGAAAAGCTAATCTACAGGAGAATACATATTTAAAAGCAAGTCAGATTGCATGAGAGCCTTACTGCGTTATATTCTATTAACTGCCAATTAATGAATTTTTATATTTGAATTTTGTGTTTCCCTTTACGCTATATAAATGAAGACATTTCAACATAAATTGATGCAGAAATTTTCTCCAAAAGGCAGGAAATGAAGTGTTTAATCCTCAAAATTTTTGTAGGAGGTCCCCAAGACCCCCCGCTTAACAATGTCCCCTCCAGTGTTAAAAAAACAATGAACTTGCATTTCTACAAAAAGTCAATATAAAAAAAAAAGATCCAGATCCAAACATCTGGAATGAGGCGCACAGCCACAGTCGAAAGAGAGAGAGGGAGATGGTCCAGCACAGGAGGAGAAACTAGGGAGAGAAAGACAGAGAGCACACAGCGTGGACGCTCGTGCTTGTGGGACGCAAACAAAGATTTCCCTTTTACTCTGTGTCTTGTGTATACAGTTTAGCAGCATCACAGTTTTAAAAATAATAAACTTTGTCATGGACCTTTTTGATGAATGTGTCAGAGGTTATAATAACGCCTTTCTAAAAATTAAGGTCATTGTTGATTTTGAAAGTGAATGTTGTGACCCATCAGCCCACATACGTGTGAGCCGATTGAATGTTGGAGAAGCTGCAATCGCTTAGAAAAAAATGGATATGAGAGAATACGGATGTAACCCTTTCAGAGCTGTGTCTGCCACAGGCTGCCTAGAATGAGGAGCTGTTGTCCCTGTTTACCTCTTTTTAGCTGCTATGGCGTCATGCTGCAACCAAATCACTCAGTGGAATTTTAATGAAGACTGAATTGAAAAGCTTTAGACCCCTTGTGGGATTGGGTGGCAGTGTAATGTAACACGCGCTCTGACTGACTTGTCGGCAGGGACACATGACAAGAATCCATGTGAGGCTTCATCCGTCTGTCTGTCGATTAGCTGTCTGACAAGGTTTGTCTGAGCTCCCACTATTCCTAATTCCATGCAACATTAATACTGACAAATGCGTGTGTTTTATATGTGCAAGTGTAAAATTAACTGTATTTCACAACAACTTCACACTGTATGCAGTCACACATATCATGCATATGTGATAAATTATGGACCTGATTATAAATCCTTTTGAGCAGGCTCCCAGAAGAGCCTGAGGCTGACCATGCTCCATTTGAGCTACATCAGGTGACAGAGGATGGACGTGTTCTGTTTGTCTATGATTTCGTTCCTCTTCAAAATAGAAAGTAATGTGGAGGACATACGGAAAGGAAGGGAAGAAAGTAATGAAGAGAGGGTGACAGAAGTGGGACACAGGCTTGAATAAATCATCATAAAAGTATACAGCCAGTTCAAATGACATGGTCCTTTCACATACTGTATCTCAGTTCAATAGTCACTCATACCAAAGTACAATGCAGCAAACCTTCTTGTATCTCACATTGTATAAAGGTTTTCAATGTAGACCACATCCAAAAAATATGTATAGAGTTCTAAAAAGTCTAAGAGAGAGAGAATCAAGTACTAACATTGTTCAGTGAACATAAACTGGCATGCCAATTACAACTGTGGAAATCTAAATAGTAATAAAGTTATAAAAAGTTAACACTGCCTTACCCAGACAGTTTAAGTGTCAGGTTTTATTGGTGCGCTGAGGCTGCTGTTGCCCCTGTGCTACTCATAAAGGATTTGGACTCATTCGTAAATGAGTCCAAGATGGCTCACTTCCAGTTAGACTCCCAAAACACCTATCACACTTACATCTCAAAAACAAAACTGTTTACACTGAAAAGGATGGCAGTGTTTTCATTCTTTGGATGGACTGGTACACAGTTTGGAGCTGACATCAACCGTTCCCTGATGATTTCTTTATGACTTTGGTGTTTCCCTAAATTCCAATTTATTACTCCAATACTTGTTTGTGACCAAATATATAACTACAACATTCCCATCAGCCTCTGCTATACTTTGTGTTTAGTGTTGATTAGCAAACGTTAGCTTTCTAACACCTTCACTATGATGGTAAGTAGGGTAAACTTTATCTTCGGTACATCCTCACAGAGCTGCTAACATGGCTGTCAACTATTAATCAACTGTTTTGTCTCCCACAGCATAAAATATTCATCATCACGTGATGTGTTTGCTCTTTAGTTTCCAAAGTAAAATACCCATAGTTGAGTTACAAGATATAAACACTTCCAGTTGTTATAATCAGACTAATCTGTCTTTGTTTTAGGTTGTGATAAATCATCTTTGCCCATCTACACAGTAAACAAACAGACACATCACAGTTCCAGCTACCTCTACCAGTATTTTTCCAATAAGCTCTGCACCCTCCCACTAATACTGCACTGACCTAAATCACAGGTATAATAGGGAAGACAAAATCCCAATCATTCTTGAAGGCTGGGTTGAAACAGATGACAGGTTGTCCATCTGATAGTCATCTGTTTTACAGAGCATCTTGCTTATTAGCATAGCTGCACAGAAGTGTTGGTCTTTTACAGTAATAGGAAAAGCAGTTCTTTCTCAAATGGGAGCAGAGCACATAAGTGCAGGCAAATGTTTCTTCCTTTCCATCTCCCTTACTGTCACTACAAACTGAAGCAGCTTTCTTGGCTGGTTGCAAGATACTTTATGTGAAACAGGATGTACAGCATGTGAGATTCTTTACTCACTGGCCAGCAGAAATTAGAATTAGATCGGTTAAATCTCTTTGTGCACTCAAAGTGTGTGAGAGAGTAAAATGCTCCTCCATTACATTTTATTTAGAGAAAGATAGTTTAATATATAACTCTCAACTGATGAAACTAACTTAATCTTTGTTGTAGTATTTTCATGTACATGTTTGTTTTTATTCAAAATTATATGTGAGATAACTGCTATATAAATAAAATTGAATTGAAACTGAATTGAATTAACATGTCTTGTAAACTCTGCATTTATCACACATTAGCATTCATTTGGAGTTCTGTTACCGACCATATGATCCAGCATTGTCCAATACTGACTCTCCTTATAGCTGTGTTTCGGTCTCTTTTTCACAGAAAACCTGTTCATGTTGGGACCCCTCAATCCAAAACAATGAGCTGCAAGATGCTAAAAAGCTCTGTAGAGCAGGGGAGAACTGCACAGTCAGGTGATAAATTCTCAGTGGGTTCAGCACTATGCTCTTTTCATACTACACATCATTATTGACCCACTATTAATATAAAATATTGATTAGTGCAGATTTAACACCTTAAAACCCTGCTAACAGGCCACAATGTTAATCACTACAGACAATCCTGTAGTGGATGGAATTATGAAAACACTGATAATGTTTCCTGTAAGATTATTAACAGTAAGGCTTGTAGTTTAGTCGCCTAGTAGTAAATAGTGGCACTAGCTCATGAAGGGTCCAGAAATCATAACAGATAAACAGGTTATAATTGTACAGTCTATTCAGTCCATTCCTACTGTGTGATTAAACTGAAGGATAATGTTACTGCATAAAGACGTGTATCAAGTTCCTTTCATCTTGGCAGATACTTCATGGTAGATACTGTGTAAATCTTTTGTCTTACAGCCCTACAGCAGCAACATTTGACAACAGTGTGCTGCAGGGAAGTCGTGTTTTTGTAGCCCAACTCCGAAGTTAGCATCGTCCTGGTTCCATCGACAAACAGCCAATAGGATTTTTCAATTGGATTCTGGATCATTGCGGATAATAAGCTCTGTGGCAAACAAAGTGTATGATATACGTTTTGTTGAGCAAGATAATCTTCACAAATGAACACAACTTTTATGATTGAAGTCAAACGCTAACATTAGGCTATAAAACATACCACACTACGGTAACACGACTTTGGCGTCACGTGACTCTGTAGTCACATATAGCAACTTGTTAGCAATCATGTGACAATCCAAGAACGGTGTATTTTATGTCATAGAACAAAATGTGAAAATCTTTTTAGCTTGTGTTTTACCGTAGACCTTATTTCAGGCATCTATCCAAAAATCCATTCAAAAAACTCATTGACTTTGAGACGAGGGAACCAGCAGTGCAACTAATTTCCAGATTTTTGGTCTCATTGCTGCAGCACTTTATGGAAAAAAAATGTAATTTCTTTACCTACATGTACTGCCCAGTTTATTGCTTAATCATGAAAGCACACATCTCTGATTATCAGCAACGTGTCTGTCTGAATAAAAAGCCATAAATTTGAATTTCCACCCTGTCCTCTTATCGTTACTTTTCCATTTTCATCAGTGACAGAGGCCGTTCACTTGACCACATGCTTCTATTTGAATTTCAGATGTGTGCGACAACAGCATCAGTCAGCTCCACTTTACTGGGTGAGAAAAGTTCAGCTTCCACAAAGTCGATGTGACAGCTTGAGATTTTCCAACAGCTGAGTCATGTTGTAATGGTCGTACTCAGCCTTTATTGTCCTGCTCTGGCCTTTATTCTCTCTCTGCTGCTCATTTGAGAGGCTGTGGTGGGAGATAATGAGGGATAATGGTCTGTCTGAATGACTGACTGAATGTGGGAACATACAACATTAGCTGCCTGTCTGGATGGTATCACCTTTCCATGGAGACACAAATGTAATTTTAAGAAACACTGTAATTTATGATAGATTATCTAGAAAACATAATTTTGACTAAAGAAAATACTAAATATAAAATATATTTGATAACAGAAAGTGACTCTTCTCTAGAAAGTCAGATTTCTATGGTTATACTACAATAGAATAGTTTATTCACTAACACTAACAGGTGTATGAAATGCAACACATTCCATTGTGGGATTGTTAACAGAAAGTAGTGTTGACTACACGCTAAAGTGCATAAAACGTACACTTACAATTCGGACAATAAAACAAGAGAGAGTAGGGAGTGATTTTGCACATAGCCCAAGTCAGGCTGAAGTTGGGCTGAGCTATGTTGAGAATTTCGTGCCACATCCCCAATCACTATAAGCTAGTAATGATAACAATATTAATTGTCCCGCCATAAGCTCAGGGAGGTGTCAATCAAGCACAGTCTGCACACTCGCCCTAATCAAGCAGCTTAAAGGTGGGGTACGTGATTCTTATTCAGTAAATATCTCCTCACGGTTAGCTAGCTGTCCTTTCTGTGTGTGCACTGAAAAAAATCAATTGTGCTTGTGCACAGCCCTCGCTCTGTAAATAGGAAACATACAAAGTGGCTTGGACCATGCCACAACAACTCTTCCAGCCATTCGCCATTATTTGTTTGCCAGGTAAAGTTAAACGACTCACCCACAGACATTCAGATTACTTTATAGTTCACCAAGACATGGCTGTTGTTGTGATGTTAGCTAGTTGTGAGTCTCGCTCTCTAGAGCTAGTGTGCTGGCTCTGGGACCGTCACATCCTCTCTGAATGTAGTGACAGTTTGCTAACCCACATCTTAGCTAACATTAGTTACATTACTCGCTGTGATGTTGTTAGCTCTATATCATTGTTCTTTTCATGGTATTGGATTTCTCCATAATAGCATACCCCACCTTTAAGCATAGACTGTATAAAAGAAGCGGAGCCACGTTGATGTCAGCCATACGTTTGTGGACTACCGTTTTGAAACCAGAAGTAACCATATTCGCACAAGAGGGTGGTTCTGGCGAGGGACAAGCATTGTAATGCCTGATAGGTCGATGTGGTAGCGAAGATCACAAGGTAGCAACGCCCTAAAGCATACCCTGCTTTATTATCATGCTGCATTGAAGTAGACTTGAAACTAGCGATTCAAACCATAAATTCATTTGTTCCAAAGTGTTTAATGAGATAATAAATCAAGTGAGAAGTAGGGTCATTTTCAAATAGACTTCTATAGATTCTGATTTCTGTTTGCAGCCAGTGGAGTCGCCCCCTGCTGGCCATCACAAAGAATGCAGGTTTAAGGCACTTCCACATTGGCTTCACATAGGTTCCCGCCTATTTTTTTAATGCTATTTTGGAGTTTGAACCAAGTTACCAATGAAAACTCAAATAAAATATGACTGTATTAAAATTAGAATATGATTCATCAATGTGATGTCCACCCTGTTTGCTGATTTACTGAATTTCGACAATGTTCGACAATGTTCTCATTATTTTGTAGATTTTATTGGCATTATGATGGTGTATGGCTCTGCAATGACACATTTTTACACTCTGTGAATTAAAACAGGAACTATCTTATTAAGAATAGGGAAACACTAAGGATATGACCAAGTTTCAGTGCCAGCTTTAAGCACTTGACATATTTTAAAACTTGCTATAGAAACTTTTTAGTTGCTACTGCAAAGATATGGAGATGCAATATATGACTGCTTCTTCCTATACACGGTCATTGGGTGGCTGGCAGAGAAGCACCCTGAACCCACTGCAGGGCAAAGTTCAGAATAATTTAATTGATTTCTAAGCTGACTTTCCTTGCATGGATGAGAGGTTAAGCAAAACGTAACATGCAATGAAGACCCAGTAAATTACTCAATTACATGGAGCGCTACAGTAAACATCATTTATTCTGAAACATAACTATCAGACAATCTTGGAAATGCTCAGAAGGTCGTTAAAATTAAAAGATGGTGCCTCATTTACTGTTACTTTGCTTTTGATTAATGAGCACTGTCCCTGTCAAATAAACAAATACATGAAATGAAATAACACTTACAGCTGTTTCAAAATAATTTCCTGAATTCATTAAGACTCCTCTAACCATTTTATATGAAAAAAAATATGCATCCACTAGACAATATAGCTATTTAATCTGGTTGCCAAGTTGTGACTCTTCTTACCGAGGTAAGAGGCTCACATGAGTGTCCAACACAGCTTCAGTGCTCCTTGTCATGCATTCTCCAAGTGTGAGGAACTCTCCTGGAGGAATGAACAGCAGTCTTGTATTGTAAAGCTCTCTAAGTGGTGAAAAGACTGCCATATAAGTGCAGTGCATTCACAATGTACCATCTTCCAAAAGATATTCCCTCATTGAATGTTTTGATGCTTGTGGTGGAGAGCACTGTCGAACACGTCACTTCAAATCAACATGAGTGGAAGCATCTTTATTCATTATGCTTCTCAGATGTGATTACTTTTTTCCTTTACCAATCTATTCTTGCCCACAGTCGTTTGACTGCAGCTTTCAAAGAGTTACAGTTACTGCCACTTTGAACTTGCAATACCTCCCATTTACCACAAGGTGGCGATAGAGGTCTGCAGAAGGCAGCCAGTCTTCAGCAATAATTATGTAGAGACAGACAATGATCCAGGGTGGGAAAGGGAAAGTGTGGGCGATCAATTAAAGCATCTATTATTGGCAAGGGCAAATGTGAGTGCATTCTCCTTCAACATGCTCCTGACCAGCGCATTAACTATCATTTCAGTAGATCACTGATGAAAATTATGTCACGTCTTTCGTTGGAAATTACACCAATCCACCTGTAGAGTCTGTTGAATACAGAACATGGAACAAAGCCAGCATTGCAGTACCTATACATCTAAACATGCTGAATTGATGTATTTCGTTATATTACAATGAATAATTATATGAATAACACATTTGAAGGACTGCTTCTTCAGCTAACTTTTTTTTTTTTTTATGTTAACACTGTTATTTTGCATATTCCATTTGTTCAAACTTGAGGTCATAGTGTTCTCACTTTTTTACAAGTTCCCTTCTGGATTCTTCAGCGGTACACATTATTCCCTTGCACCAATGTCACGCTTTAATTAATTCTCCTTATTACGTTTCTCGGCAGGGCGTCTACTGTCTTTTAAAAGTCTGTTTAACCAATTTCAATTGTGGATTGTCTTTTAGTCGACAGAAAGTTAATAGAATGTGGTTAAAATCCGTAGTGCTCGAGGAACAGCAGGCGCTCAGCACAGCGGGGGAAATACATAGACACCATTTTGAGGTCCAAACAAACATCTTAGAGTATGTGTGGTAAAAAGAAGAATGATGGAAGAACAGCTGGGAATTATTCTAGAACCGGTGCTCTCATTCACACAGGAAACACCTGACACATCAGTCTGTCAGGCCCAAGATAATGATGCAGCTCACAATCCAACACAGTTTCCAAAAGCCAGCCCCTTCTCACCATACCATTGAAACTACCAACTGAACAGAGGGCTTAAGAGTGTTCCCTGAATTGAGTCTCAGAGAGATTCTTTACGAGGACAGGTAGTTATTAGCCTCTGACCTAAGGCTCTCCGCTATATATGCTGAATCCCACATTTTTCTGGGAACACTCCCTTCACAGTTGTCATTTCAAGACTCACATGAAGGATGGAAAGAAGGAAGGATGTCCAAGGCTGTCCTATTCAAAATGTGCCTGGAGCCTTCGTTAACCTGATGTTGGAGAACATACCTGACATATCCTTTCCAATACTCTAAATCCAAATCCCATAGTTTTGGTCAGACCAGGAGGACAGGGAATCCTCTGTAGAGCTCATTTTGTAAGGAAGACCAGCTCCTTTGTAGCCTTCAACCGTATTAAGGATTCAAAAGTACTGGCCCCTGAATTGGGACACAGCTATATAGGCCTTTTCAATGTCATTTTTTAAGTGAGGTGATTCTTGAACGAGCAATGTTGTAAATTTGAGTTTTACACTAATTAGAATGGGAGAGTTTTAGCAAATATGCCAGCATCTTGTAGATGTCTGCAGCTATAGAGGCCTTTATAAAAGGTTCAGCATGCTTCAAACAAATTAAGTTGTACTTCGAGACAAAAGTGTTCATGCTTAAAGGTGGGGCAAAATGCCTGCTACCATTAGGTGCGTTTGACTTCATCCAGCGCTGACTTAACGTGATGCATGCTGGACTTACCATAAGGCATGCTGGTTTGAAATTGTGTCCGACTTTCGCTGCAAAATGTAACCAAGTCAATTGACATTAAAACCTCGCGGGAACAAGGCGGCTGCAGGCGCCGAGTCCAGCGGCTACAGTTGCTTTTCCCCGGCTGCACCAAGTTGGAACCACACTACTGCCTGGTCTCGAGGTATTTTTCTTTGCAAATGCCGCGAGATCACTCATTGATCTCAGCTCACAGTAAGCTGATGTGGGTCGAATGTGTCCGACTTGACAGTGCCGTTTTTATACCCCGTCACCTGCAGCTCACGTTAGACTGTCAAGTCAGCGAACGTCAGCTGCAGTCATCTCTAATGCACCTATAACCTCCTCCTGGCTGCATCACACTGCCACCTGTGGATTTCTCACTAAGAACTTTCATGTATTTATAGTCTTGATGAAATAATTCATAAAAATGGGGACAGCACACACTTGTTGCCGGTTCTAAAATCAGACGGAGGGTTTTAGATCTGGCAAGCGCTTTGTTTAAAGAAAATATGAGGCCTTAAGCAGCCCTGTGTTGCCAAAGATATGCAAAGAAATAAGCTAGTCTCGTTTGGTGGGGTTTTTAGAATTTGTTCTCTGAAAACAGCTGCTGCTGCGGCTGAAAGTGGCACTATGAGAGCAGCGAGAGTAAACCCAAACAGTAAACTTGTGGGCTAAAGAATGAGCTGAAACTCACTATAAAGCTCCGTAAAGTGGAGGGGAGCTGCAGATTTAGGTGATAATTCTCTGCAGGTTCATCACGAGTGACCCCTTCCACATTGTTTGCACATTTGATTCACATTGTTATTATGAAAATTTAAGTGTATTCCATTCTTTACAAATATTTACTATCAAAGATTTACCTTTACCTGTCTTACAACTGTTTATTTGACGCTTTTACCTTGCTTTTATATGACTATCAGGACGCATTTGTTTGCTGAGGGTGTGTTGCTAGCTTGCTGAGGTCAGTAAAGAGGTGTAATAGATGAACAGAAGCTTGATAATAGCTCAGCTGACCTCCAGAGTCTGCACCATATTCCCAAGTCCACAGTCATCAGCATGCACACCACATGACACCTCACTCTCTCTCAATCTTTCCCCCCCCCCCCTCCTCCTCCTCCTTTTTCTCCTCCCTCCTCTCCCACTGTGTGTCTCCCTCTCTCTACTTCTCCTCTGGCTCAGTGGTGTGTTTCCAAGAGATAAGACCCTTGCTCATTTCACACATGAGCAGAGTGCAGTTGGGTAACGCTGTGTATGTGTTCATTGTGTGTGTGTGTGTGTGTGTGTGTGTGTGTGTGTGTATACCTGTGTTTGTGTCTGCATGTGTGTGTGGGTGTGCATAGGAGTTTGCACGCTTATGTATGCGTTGAAGGTTAGAGAAAAAGAGAGCAAGTACAGACTCTCACTCTAAGTTTTCCCCACTTGCTGCTTCTTTACTTTGGATTCGTTCATTCGTCCACCCTCCAGAGCCGCCTGACAGAGGGTGAAAGTAACATTCATTTCACTGCTAAACTCTCAATTTTTATTTCAGTAAGTTTATAATTCTAGACCTAAACTGAAACATGCAAACACAAATTTCTCAAACATGTTGTTTTGAGAAAAATACTTTGAAGTCTCTTCAGGCCAACCCAGCCTTCAAAAACAAGAAGGCCTGCCCAGACTGAGTCGAGTCCAGTAGGCTTTGATTGGACCCAACGGAAACACAACACAAGCTGTGTTTTAAATCATCAGTCAACCAATATTCTACAAGTTAAAATGACAAGAATGAGTTTAAAACAGCATATATAGGACACCAAGACTTCTACTCTGCAGCTCTGCAGCTCTGTGAGGATGTACGCAGTCGTAATTTGAGTCAAATACTAATACATCATGGTGCATTTGCTAATTAACACTAAAGATGAACTTATGGCTGAGGAGGATGTCGTTAGTTTTGCAGGTATTTGGTCATAAATCAAAGTATTGGGAAAAAGTCAAAGTTTGATCTGATGATGGAGCAAGATGAAAAGTCAGGGCATCATCAAAATACAGTATTACAAATTTACCCTGAGGGGGGAGGGGGGCATGAATTTGTAATGAAATTTCATGGTAACCATCCAACAGTTCAAGATATTCTGGCTCTACACGCTGTTGCCGCATCTCTGACGCACCTGGCTCCTCCCCTAATTGAAGCCTCCTCTGTCCCTGCCTAAACCAGCTGTGTCTTCATAGTCCCCGTCGAAGTCAGAGACCTGGTTGGAGCTGCTGTAAATGGCCTCGGTACTGAGCTCTCCGTCTTCAAAGTGGCCTCCGTCAGTCTCGGAGGCTGTGGTTGGTCCTGTTCAGTTGCTGGCTCACCGGGCTCTGGTTCTGGTGCATAATTCGGGCTAACTGTAGCTGACGTCAGAAAGATAGCTCAGTTAGCTGTGCAGCCAGTAGCAGCACTATTAGCTGAGTCTGCTCAGACTGGGAGCTGCAGGGAACGAGGAATTGTTGTACAGCATTCTGGCTTACATGAGCCACTAGCCCCTAACTTCAATTTTTTTTTAATTATCATATCAATACATTGGGTCTCTACTGGATTACTGTGTAACAAAATGGAATGCAATTAATGAAAAAAAATTATACTGTGTGGCAGAAAAACTGCCTGGGCATCAGAGATGCAGCGGGAAGCCAGAATATTTTCACATCTAACTTGTTGAAAAAGGTTTATTTTGACCAAATCAGAGTTGGTGTTTGTTGCATCAGTGGAAAGACTGTCCAAGGCTTTTTGATGAGTTTTATTGAAGTGTGTTTTACAATAATTTTACAAATATATTCATATAACTAGTCTTAGTTCAGTGAAAGAGCAAATAGAAAATAGCTGTAAGAATTCAGTGCTCTCACATATTTCCAGCTGAAACTACCAGGGGAGGCCTACTGGTATTAGTGGTATTACTAGACAAGCTAGTTATCATGCTAACTTCAGTAGATATCGCTGCAACATAATACATAGACGTCTTTGACCTAACGTCAGAACTGCATTGCATTTATCCTTTCCACTAGTTCCTGTGTGATTCAGCGTTAATAGTGAAACATAACTTACCACTCTCATCAGGGGAGACAAGAGGACACAGAAAGACGACACATGAAGCGAGTTATCCATGTAAATACAAGCTAATGAAGAGTTTGCTGCGTCCTCAGGGCCCCTTTGTCTCTGCTACTCAGGCTTCTCTGAGAGTAGCCTGGCGGGAGGACAGGCGCTCACAGCACTGTTCATTTGCCCAGATAGTCGAGTCCCTAGGGGGAGCCAAGAGGAGGCGTCGCTAACAAAAGGGTTCTCAGACAGATTTGAGTGGTCTCCTTGGCCTGTGCTACTGTTAACTGTCTCATTCTTGGCTTGCCTGTATTGGACTGCATCGACCCTCACCGTCAAAACTGGCAGAGGTGTTTGGAAAATGCCATTTATTTTTATATTCACAAAATTATATATTTTACCTGTGTGGGTGAAGCATGTGTCTGTATGTTTTGCATCCTTTCTTGACTGAATTTTCATTTCAGTTATCTTTATAAGATACTCACTAAGAAACTTGACTGCATAAAATGAAAGGAATTACAATAAATAAAGCAGTGAAACCCAAACTTCAAGTCTTTTAAGTCTTGTGACCTCTTAAAACATAATCTACTTTTGGCTCCTTATCACTGGTTGCATATGTCCATTGGTTGTAACTAGTTCAACCGTGGGATAATTATCTGAGTTTATTAGAATCATTTCTAAAGAAGAAAACCACCCAGTAATTCACAAGAGAAAAACAAAGATTAGACAAGAGGTTGGAACGCACTGTTTTAGAGGAGCCCTGTTTTTTAAATCTTATTTTAAGACCTTTATTAGTTAAACTGATATTACACCTACATGCCCATGTGAGTACAGGATCCCAGCATAAAAACTGTAGAAAGTGGGGGATCAATATTGGCCCACAGCTCATTTTTCACATAGGCAACACCTCTATAGAACTTTGGCCAACCAGTCTTTGAATCTACAATCTTCAAGTTAGGAGATATGGTTACTGTTGTCCATCACTTTGGTACAGACTGAAATTTCTCATCAACTACTGGATTGCCATGACATTTTGTTCGGCTATTCTTATTACCTGAATAATATCTCTGGATGACATTGGTGAACCCCTGGCTGTTTCTCTAGCTCCACCACGAGGTTTACCTTTTTGGTTTTATACTATAGGATGGATTGCCATGAAATTAGGCACACATATTTATGATCCCCAGAAGATGAATCTCAGTCACTTTAGTGGTCCTCTGATTTTTCATCTAGCACCATTTGGGGTACAATTTTCTATATATCCAGTATTTTGGTTTATGACCACATACCTGCAAAAATATTGCGCCTGGCACTGCTGTAGATGTGTGCTATTCCTGTTATCATCATCAAGAAGGATGTTAGCTCGAATGACTATAGTTTTGCACCGAATTGATTGGGATAAACCATCTGAAAGCACTGTTGTTATAAGAGGAATATCGCAGGTAGAAAAAATGAATTCATGTGAACAACAATCTAAAAGTCTAAAAGGGTCTAAACTTTGAATTTAAATATTTTGTCCCAAGATAAAGTTGGAAAATATAACCTAACCATAAGTGAGCCCATAGACTAAATAAGACAGATGTTTTTGTCTTGAAACTTCAGAGCTTAAAATAAGTGTGATAGCATCCTGGAGTCCCTGTAACAGACATGTCTCTTGTATCTGGCTAAACATAACCCCAAATATGATAAAACTGGTAATAAAGACGAGGCAAGTGACATTTACTTTACCAGTCTTGCATAGTGAGCAATCCAATCCATACTCAAAACAAGTCAGACTATATCTAAATACTGTATAAGATTATTTAAGTTACTATTTAAGTAAACCATAGCTGTAATAAAAATACTGGAACTAGTTCAAATTGCAGAAATATAACAACAAAACTTTCCAGCATTGATCATGCAAGTACAACATAAAACTGAAAATATCCTTCTTAATTATTAATAAAGTGGAAAAAGAATGATGGAATACTTTTCTGATTTAAAGAAAATCAATTTTCTCCTGCTTACATATACTCTCTGAGCATATAGTAAGAGACATTGAAATCTGGCCGGTGCATAGTGCAGATCTGCATGTTCCTGTTGCCTCACACTGTGAACAAACTGACCTGGCCCACTCTGGTTATTGTTATGATTCTCTTGCTATAGCACATGAGTGGAGTGTTTGTGAAATTCCATTTTTATTCAGTATAACCAATGCATACACTGAGATAATCAGGAATATGTGAGAATTAGATAAGAAAGTAAATATGGTAAAAGAAAACCTTAATGTAACCTAGGAAATGTAATGACAGTTGACAGTTCCAGCACAGCCCTATTGCTTGGTGCCTCCAGATAATGCAGTGCTGCCCAGAGTCTGAACCCTGTCCTCGGGTAACACAGAGGCTAGGCTTTGTAAACCCTGTCTCCTAAGGCAGATATAAAGTGTGAATCCAATTTGTATGCAACTTAAGTGTTATCTGAGTGTGAGCTTCAAACTTGAGTCGCCCTCCCTAGTCGAAGTAGGTTGAGTCGTCAGTGGTGGGTGGACACCGGGTCTCACTGAGCATCTGATGCTTTCCTGACAAACATAAACTTCTCTCGCTCAGATATAGCAATCCAATGGTGGGTTATATTAAGAAGCTCCAGTGTGCTTATTACTGGAGTACCACACTGAGGCCTGTCTCCTCCACGCTTGGGAAAAGGAATATAGTGCATATCAGTGCAATCATACACCCACGGTGAGTTATATTAAACCAATGTGGTTAGTGTCAAATAATACTTTTCAGCAGCTCTGCGCCAACTGTTAATTCTGCCTCCTCTCCTGAGAGGATCTAATATTAGCCTTCCTTTTGATAATTATGTCACTTATAGGAAAATAATCTAATAAATCATAATGACTCAAGTGAAAGCTTCACTGTATATTCCACATACTGAAGGATCATCATAGTTACTTTCAAATTGGCCCTTATTTTCAGTCAGCACATTTAAATAGGTTTCCCCTATCACGAGACACATTGTGACCGATAAGCGGATAAAATTATTTGGACATGGAGCGCTGTTAGCTTGGTTGGTAGAGTGCGTGCCCCATGTACAATGTACGAGTCTTGATGATTCATAAAGGTAGATTCTGCTGTAGTCCATCCTGGTGTATTTCCCATAAACCTGTCTATTGTGACTCTGTGGGTCATGCTAACTTAGCACTCGCCACCTCCGTTGTAGAGATGTGGGGCGGTCGAGGACTCGTTCAAAACAACGTATATTGGGAAAAGCTGCACAAGCCTCCTACAGCTTTCCAAATATAACGTGAATATAACTTTTTACATGAAATATTTCTAATGCTTCTGAGCAAAGAATAACACTCTGGAATGGCTATTGTGGCTAACTGCAAAGGGATCTACATAAGAGCCAACTTGCTTGCTGACTTGTCAAACGTGCCGAGTTCTGGAGGTTATCCTGATTAATATGTTTAATGTTATTAGTCTTCTTTACTACTGAGTTATTGCACTAAATGTCTTGATGCACAACACAGTTCATGAACTGGAAATCTGGAAATCTGTGGCCGTAACATTATGAGAGAGATAATTCTGGGTGGTCCAAAAAGACATCATCACCACATCATTGCTAAAATATATTATTAGCAGAAGAATAGCTGTGGAAAATTCACCACTCTATTTAATGCACAGCAAAGAGAGAGTGGAGAACACAAATCTAGCCTTAATTTAACCCTAAAAACTGCACATGTAAATTCCTAAAACTTGTAATTTTCCATTTTTTTACAAATGGGAGGGCTGAGCTCATTACAGTTTTCTCCAAGATAAGCTTTGGGCTGTTTATAAAAATTATATATTTTGAGGTTCAACTAATTCCATGTCACTGAGTGCATACATTATTCAGTGTACAGAATATTAACAGCACATCTCTAACTGCTGGCCTTTGGCTCTATGTTAAGATTTGTTCTGATAAAGCATACAGAACCACCAATTAAATTTCAATTCAATTCAATTCTTTTTTTTATTTATATAGAGCCAATTCATTACAGAAGTTGATCCACTGCAGTTTTCATACAGCAGGTCTACACCGTACTTTCTAAGTAACATTAAAAGAGACCCAACTATTCCCACCAGTAAAGCCTATTGAAAATGAATGATTTGATATTCTGTGGTCCTCTCAGTAGGCATCTGTGTCTGTGTTAGAGTTGGACTTCAACTTCCATTCACCTGAGATGAAACACTATGATGCTGCCCATGCATTGTACAAACATAAACACGTAAGAGAAACACCAGGACCGATTTTGCCTTTGTTTTTTTTAGACATTTGCTTAGTGACAATTTTCCCCATATGCATCACTGAGGCGTCACCATTAACAGAACACCAGTAATGGGTGCTGAGAGGAGGTAATTACAGTGGCAGAATATGAATTATGGACTCATAAATCATGTTGGTGGGCAGGCCATAATGCTCACAAGTGAAGTGCTAACAAACAATGGTCTAATTACCCGCCAATTACCTGGTTAATAACGCTTTACCAGGGCCAGTCTGTTGACCTGTCGCTAAGAGGACGCTCGCCATAATGAATCTGTTAACCAAGGAGAGAGTCCCAACATGGAGGACAGCCAGAGTCCAGAGGCTTACGCTGTCCTGAAGAATATAACAAATCCATTAAACATGTCCTCATATAGAAAGGACAGAATAGGTCGATAGTTGATGTAATCAAATGACTTATATGAGTGTTTTCTGTTCCCCATGGCAACACAGGAGATTAACCCTATCAGCTAGCACATCGGCAGCTGTAGGGTTAACCAGGTGACGTGCAATCACATGATGTTTAGGGTTAGGGTAAAGGGCTTAAGGGAGCTGTCAATATTTCTAAAAGTCACATAGGCTATAGTCAGACTTCAGGCCTTAATGCTCAATTCAGATTTTTTCCCCAGATCAGATTTTTTTTGTTTGACAGTTCACATGATTGTTTAAATGTGGCCCATATCAGACTCCAGTGTTGTGTCATTTCTCTCACAGCCAGAAGGGGGGAGACAACTCGTACAAATTCTGCCATCCTGGTGTTTTTGTGTTCTTGCTTAAGACACAAAAGTACTTTACACAAAAGTACTTTAGGCTTCATATGTCAAGTAATTTAATGTATGTGAGAAGGATGCATGTATCATTTTAGTGTTCCCCCATCGGGTGTGCACGGCCCAGGACCAGCAGCGGGTGATTAAAACTGCTCAGAAGATCACTGGTATCCATCTCCTGAGCATCAGTGATATCGGTGAGGTGAGGTGCCTACGCAGAGCCCAAAGCATACTAAAGGACAGCAGCCACCCAGCCACAGCCTGCTCACCCTGCTGTTGTCTGGCAAGAGATACAGAAGCATCTGCTATCACACCACCAGACTGCAGAGCAGCTTCTTTCCCCAGGCTGTGAGTATCTTCAGCCCCATGTAAAATAATTGTATTTCTATGACTTATGTCTTTATCCACCCATCAAGTGTATATCATTTTTATAACGTTTGTTTTTTGTGAGTAATATAAAGAGAACTACATTTTCACCTTGTTGGACAATGCTGTGTTGTAAAATGAAAATGTACCTTGTAGCTCAGTTTCTGTTCCTTTAAACCCTGCCTGCCCTGCACTAAAAACAGAAGGTGAAATGACTACTCCCTACCTCCGTTTAATTATGTATATTAAAAGCATGCATGCATAATATGATATCATAAAATTGTGTAGTTTTATTTCATTGCATTCCCTCCCTTGTTTCCTTAGTTTTAACACCACCAATCACGTCCCTGCCACCTTCTCCCTCCCGATGACTGACCAATGCGCACAGGTCTGATCCCGCCTCTCGGCTGGTCCCTGTGGCCAGGGGAAAAACTGCCTGCTTATTAATTCGTTTTTTAATTGAATTTCTCCCACCATTTCTCCGCTTAGTTAATCCCTACACTGGCCTGTGGGCAGATGATTGGCGTGTAATTACCGGCTGCTGGCGTGTGTGCTTTCGCTCGGCTTCTACTCTCCTACTGCTCACCACTAAGGCAGCAACGTCTTTTTGTTGATCTAGCTCTCCTCCCTCTCTTCTCCCGTCTGTTTCTCTTTCCTATCTTCTCCCCCCTATCTCCTCCCCGTTCCTCGCGCCCCAACTATCTCTGTTCTTCCTTCTCACTCTATCCATATATCTAAGGAAACATCACTCCCCAGAGGGAATTTAAAGAGTGGGAGTAGTGTGAAGAAGAAAAAAAAGAGCCGCTCTCTATTTTCTTTTCAGTTTCAAGAGAAAAGGAATGGGGCCTTTTTTTTTTTGTTTTCATTTTGTAATCATTTTCTGTGCTGGTCTATCGAGCGTGGCATCAGTCAGAGCAGGGGCCAAGTTAAGCTTATCCATTCTTTGAGGACACATGTTAATAAAACAGCCAGCAGATAACAGTAATTACCTCTCAGTGGCTTCTGCTCCACATTGGGGACACACTGTGAGAGAGAGGTCTGCCTCTACTCAAGCCTGCACGTCCAAAAGATTAATTGTGTTTTTAATTAGAGCACACCCTTAGTGATACAGCAAATGTAGCCTTCCCACCATTCTCCTCTTTCCTTTCCTCCTTTGCTTTTCCTGCCTCTCTGTCATCGCAGTATTAGCATAAGTAATTAGAGATTCCTATTCGCCTGCATGGTCTTGCAGTTTAAATTGAACGTGTTGATCTCTTTTGATTCTTCTGTAGTTTGAGGCTGCCTGTCTTGTACAATTAAGATAACATGCACAGAGGGTGGTTGATGGTGGGGGGTTGGAAGCCTGCAACCCCGCTCTTAAAGCGTTATCTCTGTTTTGTTGTAAAGTCTCCAGAGCTCTGTGGAGATTTGGAGAGGTGAGCAGTGGAGCTTGTGCATGCTGAAGCTTGGGGGCCAGCTGCCTCGCTGCAAGATGAATGTTCCAGAGACTCCGGGCTTGAGTCATTTCATTGATTTTACTTCAGACCAAATTTACAGGAAAAAAAACCCCCTGATAGATCCGACTTCATCTGACAAATGATGTGTCTTTGAATGAAAGACACATCATTGTGTCAAACCAGTATTTGAGGTGTCCCAGTCCAACAGCATCATCATTATTTTGTGGTCAGGGCCCTATTGTAACTGCCAGGATTCACTCCCCTTAAGTCTCTCATTAGAACACACCCTCTTTCCCCCCTTTTATAGGTGATAAAGGGTTCATGCATTATGAAGTGAAACGCTTATGAATGTGGATCACTGAGGCTGAAGCCTTTTGTGCATCTTTGACACTAGACTAGTGGCTAGGGATTAAATCAGCGGCTCGACATTTATACCCTTTTATGATGAGCGTTAGATGATAAGATCGATACCGCTGTCATCTCTGTACAGCAAGTGTAAAGCTACAGCCAGCAACCGGTTAGCTTAGCGGAGAGACTGGAAACAGGGAAACAGCTAGCCTGGCTCTGTCTGGTAAAAACATAAAACATACAGTACAATGGATTAAATTGGTGAACTTAACAGGTGCTGGAAGCCTGCTTTAGTTACCTTTGGACCGAGTCAAGCTAGCATAATAAGCTGTAAACACATCCCTCACATATTATAACCAAGGAATGTTGATGTGGTTGCCTACTTACACATTCAGTAGACACGCAGCAGCATTATCATTTACATAGTGTACAGCAAAACAGGTGCCTCCTGAAACAGAAAGTGACGCTATGAGAGTGATGAGAGTGAGCCAGAACAATAAAGTTGTGATTCTTTGTCTGTTCATCACTACATCCAACACCTTTCACAATACATGTTATTATTTGATAAAAATAATTATTGCAGCAGCTTTAAAGTACAGTATACTGTAATTTTGTCAGGTTTACAAACCTTCACTGTTTCCCTGAAACTTTTTATTCTTATCTGAATAAACTGCAACAAATGTTGCCTGCTTGCGAGCATTTACAATCTGATTGCTGAGTGTTGACTGTTAACTTTTTCTGCGACTCAGCTACTTCTACATACTGTATGTTAAGCTACACACTTTCAAATCTTCAGCTTTCTTCACTTCAGTTCAGATCGGTCCAGTCTTTATTGTTCCATATGGGAAATTTGGCTTGCTGCATGGCAAAAACACACTCAAACCACTCATTTCTCAGTAAAACACAGGAATAAGAAGGTCCTGGGTTGTATCCACCCTCTCTCCCAGTATGTTCAGAGTACTGAAAATATTAAAAACTTACCTGTGTATATGTTAAAGTTCCTTAAAGATTATTATCATCAGCATTCATGTTTTGAAAGTTGAACGTCCAGGACAGAATTTTCATGTCTTTAGTTTAGAGCTTGCATGTGTACACATATTGCTTGTAGTTCCTCTTGGAGGTTTCATGTCTTGGAATATCACCCTTCCCATATTAATATAATGAATAATTCTGAGTGCCAGAACTTTTAGTTCTATATTTCTTACACCAGGCTGTATTTCGACTCAGGGCCAGTTCCATTAATGCAAGTTCTTAACAAGCAGAAATTCTTTACACGGTATAGCTAACACACAGTGTCCAATCTATACTGTGAATGTGTATACTGTGAATTATTCAGTCTGCTTGAACAACGTTTAAGTTGGTCACGTCCTTATGTTATGCTGTCAACCCGCTCCACTGCCCGTGTCTCACAAACTGCACACAAATTTAAATGGGCCAGAAGCCTGCCTGAAATATGTCAACCAATGTTGATAACTAATTTATTTCAGCATCAGAGAGTAGGGCTTCTTACTTTAAAAACAGGGATGCACAGTTTTAATGCACAGATGCATGTGTTCTAATGTATTCTCCTCTGACATCTGTTCAATATTTTTCTTACTGTTAAATTCTGGAGAAGTGCTGTCAGGCCAGTGTAGCACTAATCAGCTTTATTCCAGTGTCTACTATCAGATGACTTTGCACTACAAACAACTCGTGCTTTAAGAGATGAAAAGATACAGTACCCTCTGCTGTGACCCTCCATGCGCTGCCACTCACAAGCAACAAGGGCCAGTGGGCTCTTCAGCACAGTGTTAGAAGCTGCTCTCCATCTCTCATCTACTATGACTCTACTTAGCAAAGAATTATGTTGTCATGGCTAGAGATTACTTTATGTTTCATGCAGATGGGTTTCTTGCAGGAGTGTATGAGAAGGACGCTTATTAAATCTGTCTCAACAGGCAAGCAGGAAAGAAGAAGAAGACACTTTTGAGTGGCTGTTCTGACAACGTAATTTGCATTCTGTAATTAACTGTCTCTGTTAACCCCCATCCCCCCCAAAAGAAAATGCATACACACACACACACACACACTGAACAGGGGTCACTGGTAAGCATTACTCCTCATGTGAATTAGCTCTGTGTTGCTGTGGTGACTGTTCCTTATCACAACACAGTGAGTGAGCTGAGAGCAAAGCTCTGACAAATGTGGGTTTCGTTTGCATGAATGAGACACAGAGAAGAAAAGAGAAACTGACATAAAATAAGGACTTTAGAAAATATATTTGAAACTGTCTTGATTGAGGTTTCTGACTTAAAAGATAATTCCACTTTATTGCAACTTCACATTTCAAGTTAACTGCTGAGATCTGGGAAAGTAGCAAGAAACACATGCAGCCAGTTAGCCATGTTTTAAACTAAGACACACATATTTGGAAGAAAAGAACAAATGTGAACGGTAACAATCCATCACAGTTTACAGACCAACTTCCTGCTTACTTACAGTCACTTTAGGTGCACTTACTGTCAGTTCCAAACAAATTGGTTTAGAATGTGGATAAAGTGTTAGTTTGTTAATAACTTGTTAGCTTCTGACAGTGTTTCTTGACCCGTCAGACTCCAAAACCTCAACAATAATTTTGGTAAGTACAGTGTTAGCATAACTGCCTTAAAAAACAAGAGCCTAGTTGTGATTAACTGGAATTATCCTTCACTGACATACTTTATGAAACTGTATCAAATCTCTGATATGATGGAGGCATCTCCTTGTCCTCTACTAATAAGAGGGGACACACAACTTGCAAGACGAGGGTCACTTATTTCTCTGTCCAGACTTCTGCAGGGCACCTCACAAATTAAATGAATTTTAGGTTAAATTCTGTGACTAGTTATGAATGTAGACTACATACATAACGCCACTGTCTGAGTTTTAAAAAATCAAGCAAGCGTCTCGACTTTTGAACTAATGTTATTGTTTTACACATGCATTTATAGGAGAAGTATTAAGTGCTTTTACAAAACACAAAACGTTGATTAACGCCACTCTGTCCAGCCGAGTGGATGCATCACAGGCATTTAGCTGCCCGAATTTCTTTCAACAGGCTAAGTTTCATGTTTCTTAGCAGATGCTTCAATATAAAATTGTTCACGGTTGAAAGCTTTTTGCTGGTCTCGCAACATTTACGGAAGACCACGTTCTTTGCATCTCTGAGTGTGACGCAGCTACGTTGGGCCTAATGACAGTAGCCTACTTACAGCTGTGGAAAGAACGCCTCTCTCCCTCGTTCTTCGCTTTTTGGCTAGCAGCTGACTTAAACTTTATACGTCCGGTTTCGCTGACCTGCAGCGCCGTCGAGCATGTTATATTAATATGCGAAATGAAACACAAAAACAGATCCATCACTGAAATGGCAGTTTATTATTAAGTCAACAAGAATTTACAGACAATGCCTAATCTACGTTGATTACAGCGGTTGACTACGGTCTTCTGACTGGCTAGCGAAGCGCTTTTGCCCCCTGGCTGAATGCACATCCAGTAGTGTTTGTATACCCTTCTATATTGGGATCATTTTTCAAAATTTCATGAAATAGAAGTTACAGTATGTTTGCATATTCATTTAGAGTATAAGGTAATATTTTGACAGAAGTTTGGTTAGCTGCTGGTCTTTACTCAGCCTCAGTTTATCTAAACATGTAGAATTTTGTTTTGCCTAGAGAAAAAATGATACAAAATGCATTTTATCAAAAGGTGTGAAATATGAAAGCTGACAACAGAACAGACACACCTAAACTGTGTTAGTGGTGTAACTCTGTGAGAACGTTATTGAAACTGACAACTAAGAGCTTACAACTGCCTCATAACTAATAAATAATACAGTCGAAAACTGAAAAAGCACAACAAAGTAAATTTTACTCAGTATTTCTCAAATCAAACCATGACATTGACTTTTTTTGATTTTGTAGGGATCAAGGTTCAAAAGCATCATAACCAATGAATAAGACAGGCAACTATTTAGTGAACTCTGTACAGCCTCATTTCTTATTCAGGACAGGATCAGGACAGCCAAAGGTGATGCTCACATGTTGCTTGGATTGCTATGAAAGCACACAAAGAGGGCTTACAACCAAGTATGAAAGTTAATTTTCTAGCTTTCAAAGGCAGAAATGTGTTTGCTTTCCCAGTATACATTCCACAGTCCAAATTTGCCTTGCAGGTCGTAGCAATCCACAAAGAGTCTCCCAAGTAGTGAGAGATTGTGCCGTGGAAGGATTTTACTCGTCATACTCAACCTGGCTCTGTATTTATGTATTTTAGTTAAGGTTAAATTATGTTGATTTAAATAAGGTTAAGATTTTGACCATGGTTTCACTCACTAAAAAGCCATGGTTTAGTCCATACAGCCCAAAATGTTGTGTAAATAGGGATGACATTTATGTAATACACATAAGCTAAATCAGTGTGGGTTTCATGGGGCATGTTGTGTTGTCCAAATGGCATTGATAGGACAGCTGTACGTGTGCATTTGTTTGTATGTAATAAACATTCCTTATGATCAAAAGCAACGCGTTCTCATCTCAGTGCGTCATGAGTGACGCTTTCAGACAGCGTGACAAAGCGTGAGCGTAAGTATTTTTTCCCTAAAGGTAACCTTCAGCGTCCGTATGAAACGCCACCGTTTGCTACGTCCTAGCAACAAGGAGGCTAACCCCACCTGCTAGCACACTGGCTGTAGGGCTAGCCGGTCGACATGCATAAAATCAGTGACTTAGGTTTAGCTACTAACATTTCTTATGGTTGTGGTCAAGGTTAGGGGGCTTCGGGGGGCTGTCAACACCTTTAACACGAATATAGCCAGCTCGCTACCTAGCACTAGCTAGCTAGTACTTCCGGTCTGTACGAGACACATCAGGAAGCGTCTCATAGAGACGTGTATTTTATTATGTTGTGTATTGTTCTTAAAGCATTTTTATTGATCATTTTATAGATGTGAGTATTACATTATATACTTTCAAAGTGTCTTCCACAGGTTGAATCATTTCACAGTTATTTGTGTTCTAACCAAAGACATCTATTATAAGCAGTCTGCACTCTAAGTTATTAAAAGGTCCAAAATCAAAAGCCTGAAAAAGATAAGAATCCAGGTGCAAGAAGGGAGGTTGAGTTAGTCTGTAAGCATATGTAGGGAACTGATAGACTTAGCAGAGCCATAAGTAACAGAATGGTGGTTTAAAGGAACCCCTATGAGAGATAATGAGCATCCTCTGCCGAGATAAGCTACCTGCAAAAAATAATTATCATTTTGTGCCAAGAACAACACATCAAAGGGCTACTTTGGAAAATCCCTAAAAGTTTAAGAATAGGCATTTTAAGGAGCCCCTTAGAGAGTGGAAAATCCCTAAAGGTCTTTTAAGGAAAACATAGGCTTGTGAAATGTAATAAAATGTATTGCAGAAGGGTCTATTAAGCACCAAGGTCGATTTAAAATGATGGAATAAGTGATTGATTAACCGTGATTGTACAATTAGAAAATATTTTGATCTTGTCAATTTGTCCCTTTAAAGTTATTAATTTATGCATGCTTATCTTTTAAAAATGTATCTTGACTTTGTAAAGTTCTAATGGTTCAGTATAGCACATACTAACATACAAAAGTGATAATTAGTACCTAAATGTGTCCATCAGATGGTATAAAACAGTACTGATGAAATTACCAAGGAAGAAGAATTTGGAGCGGAAAAATACCACAGTAGAAGGTTCTAGAGAATTGACAACATATTTGGGAAAAAAATGCGGGAATTGTACAAAGACACCGCTTAAATAGGAGGAAATTGAGGATTATAAAAAATGGTGTTTGCGAACTGCGCAGTCAGTTCATCCTGATGCCTACTAGGACGCAACTTGGGTTTTTGTCTATTAATGGAATAGAATAGTCTTTTGCACCGTTTTTTGACCAGAGAAGTTTTTTGACTACAAGTTACTGACTATTTTGGCGAGTTTCTTAAAGTGGTGAAGACTTTGTATCGTGTCTTTAGCTGGCCTTGCCGAACTTAGTCCCCATCCCAAATATCAAGCAAGTGCAACAACACAAGACATAACAATATTACATAGCATCTGCCACAATATCCATACTAAGAAAACCGAGCTAGCTTCTTCCAAATAACTCACGATGCACATTATATACTTTTTGCTTCTTCTTATAGTTTGCTTGCTGCGTGTTACATTATGCCAATAACCGGTAATAAACGGTGGTAATGATAAAAATGCAATTTACCCTATCACAAGGCAGTATACCATCAATATGATTTTGATATAAAATATTATTGAGATAAACTTCCTACATAATGTAATGTAATTTCAGTCAGACCAGTAAAATTTAAAGCAGTGCCTCAGGTTGTTATCTAAAGCTGTTGTTGCTGCAAACTTTCATGTTAAACTTGTAATATTGATTGTTAGTTGTGCAATGTTTAGGTTGAACAATCTTTCTTGCAGCACTTTCTTCTGTAGGTTGTGCACTCACTGCCTTTTTCACACATTCTGAATTCTGGTCTGACTGGTATTCAGCAAGTATGCAGTATGCTTTTTTTATAAATAGCTGACATCAGTAAAAGCCTCAAGAAAACCTGAGTCCACAGCTGTCAGCTCAGAGGTGGTGCAGCAGCAGAGCTGCAGACTTTGCTCTGGTGTCACTTCAGACACACAGCTAACAATGTAAACTCTGTCTTCTCCCACTGAGTCAACACACACTGCAGTGCAAGACAACTGCTGCACATACAATTCTAGATACCAGGGAAGGCATTTAAAACCATATGATTCTGAAGCTTTGATAACCCTAATTTAGCAGTAATATAATAATAATAATAAGTCTGGTAGTGATTTCTTTTTTGACCTGAAACTGTGAAGTCAATATTTTGATTTTGTAAAGGTGTTATATACTATGGAGGATTTTTTTTTACCCAGAATATCAAAATTAAAAAAGGAAAATGGAACATTAAAAGAGAAGACTGTAGATATACTATTATTATAATTTAGTGTTTAGGATAATCAGGCCACAATTAAATGTTAAAAAGAAAACGGATGTGACTAATTGATATAGTGAAATGGCACTTTCAAGTACAAGTGAAATTTAAAATCCTGACATAGAAAATAGAATATATTTAATGTAAATATTCACAATCCTTCAATGCAAAGTGACATTAAATGATTCTGTGAATTATTTTCACAGAAGGAATTTCAATATGTGTTCAATATGTTTTCCTGAAGCCAAGAAGCTGCTGAATCCACTAATCTCTGTCTTTTTGGCCTCTAAAAAACCAAACTCATCACAGCAGATGTTAGCTGCGGTGTGAAAAAGACCAGGGCTCTGCTCTTCATACACATGTAACTGAGTTATGTCCTCCCCTCTAGGTTACAGCAGATGAGTTAACGCAGGTGTGCCACACGGTTAAAAGCAACCTCAGCTTTAACAGTGCTGACTGTGGACACAAGCTCAACCAAAAGATTCTGCATGACTCCAAAATTGTTTCATCGTATGCAGCTGTGACAATCTGACCACTAGAGATGTCTGTTGAGTTGTGATAGAGAGAGACCGACTGATTTCAATAGCAGATAGCTTTTAATAATGTCCATTGGTATCAATCTTAATACTTTCCTGAAAACATGTTTTAAGTTATGATTTGCCACCACTGGCACGCCAGGTGTCCCTTGTTTTTCATTACTGAACTAACTCTTCCACCTGCCAAACCAGCCAGTTCTGCCTAGCTACATATGCTGCCGGCGCTCGCCTCGGCATGTAAAATGTACTGTTCCATCATGTGGCTATATCTTGTTGGAACTTTGTGTTTTTATACCCAGTTACATTTACGTTTATTTATTTAGCTGACCCTGACTCACAATTGGTATATATCAGAGGTGGCACGCCTCTGGAACAACTAGGGCTTAAGTGTCTTGCACAAGAACACAATGGTGGATGGGTCACAGTGGGGTATTGGACCCGGGTCTCTCACACCGGCGGTATGTGTCTTATCCATTATGCCATCACCACCCACCTAAACCATCCACCGTGTCTATAAATTCTTTAGACAAAAGAAGGCAAGTTGGTAGTGTTAAAATGCCCTACAATCTTCCTCCTGATTGAAACACAATAAGTTTTACTTAGGGATTGGCATCAAGACCCGGTTCTATAAGGACCCGGATACTAGCAGTCTGCTATCGAGCCCAGCGGGTCCTATGATGTAACGTTATGTCTCGAGATTCATGTCATGTCATTTAAATCAAATCAAATTTAACCCCAATGTGTGTGGGGGGGCATGCCCACATTTCAAAATCTGTCGCTATATTCGAAACCGCCCACTATACTAGTAGTACATGCTGATTTGGCCTAAATGTAGTATGTAGTATGCAGCATGCATACAAAAGCAAAATCTGCAGTATGCCAAAAATACCCAGATGGCGTACTGATTCGTGAAAAATCTCCAGTATGCATCGGACCAGTTTACCTCGCGTACTGTTTCCCATAATGCAAAGCACTCGAACAATCGTAACCGGGAATAATGGCGTATGCCAACACTGTGATCAATAAAGAAGGATATAAATGTAAGTACCACTTATAATATTTTTCTTATGTGTAAGGAGAACAATTCACAATTGTGACAGCGTATCTGTAACAAACGTTTATAGTACAACCGTAACAAACCCATAACGTTTATGCTAAACCTGCTAACGTTAAGCTAACGTTGAATGTAACTGAAGACAGCGGTGTTATTGTTAAACCTTAGCGGGCTGTGCTGAAACAACATGATATTTTTTTGATTAGGGACCGATGAGGGCACAACTCAAACTCAAGTCAACATTATGCTTTTAAGAAGTTACGGTAATTAAGTAAGTTAAGCTTGCTGGCTAGGTAGATTTATGATAACAATACATATCGGGAGTTTGTGTTGAAAATAATGAAAATAATTACTGTTGCTGTTTCTTGACAGAGAGTTCGTCAGGGAGCAGTCTTTGGTGGGCAAAATTGAGCCCACCAAGGTCAAGCGAAAATGGGAGAATTTAAAACAAAGTTAATAAGCTACGTTGCCCGATAAAAGTAAGCTGCTGCATCCTAAATGTTTATTAGACCCTCCTACAATGCCATTGCTCTATTGCTGAGAGCAACAGAAACCATAAGAGCAATAGTGCAGTTGTCATGCCTGGGATGTGTATTGTACAGGAGTTGAAGGCACCTAGAACACGTGTCAGCACGGAGGGAGGAGAGGCCACCGTCGCATCCTGGAAGTGGTACAAACTAATGGATGAGGCACTGGGCCGGTTGCCCATCATTATGCCTCCGGTCGTCATTGTCTCGTCCAACCGGGATGTGGTGGTCGTCTCTCCTCCCTCACCCAGGGAACCCCAATCTGATGCTGAAACCAGCACAAAGAGAAAGAGACAGCCAGAGTGCATGCAGATCCGAAAGGAAGTAACAGAGAGGGATAAAGAGAGAGAGAAGATTTGTCTGGAGAGAGAAGAAAGAAGAGAGAGAGAGAAGAGGATGGAGAGGGAGCAGCTGGAGAGAAAGAAGAAGAGGGAGAGAGAGCGTCTGGACAGAGAGGAGAAGAGGGAGAGAGAGTGGAGAGAGTGGTTGGAGAGGAGAGAAAATGAAAATGCAGAAAGGGAGGAGAGGAGAAAGAGGGATTTTATGTTACTCATGGGAAAAATGTTTAATAAATAAGATCATTTGAAGTTAATTTTGGTTTCTGCTCTTTTATTTACAGTGCTATTTTCCCCTCAGTGCCGTTGGTATTGTCACATAAACAACATGTTATATTAACCTACAAAGCATATATAACGGTCATAAAATCTGCCAGTACAGCTGCAATGGTTAACTGGTTTGAATTATGACGATCAAGGTTTATACAAGATATACTCTATAGTAGAACATAATCTGAAGTAGTTTTTGGATCAAGTTATTGGGCTACCTCTAAATGAGAGGATGTGTACAGTCATTTTATATTGTCATTAAATATGGAAGTGATTACAGAAACCAGGTGATCCTGAACTTGCTAAATAGAAAGAGAACGAGAACTAGAACTTATTCACAATTAAACAGAAACAGTTATTGCAGGAACACAAACAATGCACAAAAATACAGTGCAGAATTTAATAGTCATGCTCCTGCAGCGCTGGGACGGCAACACCCGGAGCTGAAACCTCTGCAGCCAGTCTGCTGCGTAAATTGTCCCCTGGCATTTGGTCATGCTGGTGTGGCTGGTCCTCTTCCCCGCCATTTACACCTGTCTGTCCCCCCTGCTCGTCTCTCTACAATGTGGAGCAGAGCATTCAGCCGCTCTGCCCCCCGTCTCTGGAACTCTTTACCACCCCAACTTAGAAACATCGATTCATTCTCCCATTTTAAATCGCAACTCAAAACACATCTGTTTAAAACCGCCTACCTCATTTGATGTAAATTCTTTGCTTTTAGCTTGTTTTAATGTTCTTAGTTTTGCTGCTTTTAAATGTCTTTGCATCCCTCTACGGTGTCCTTGAGTGCCGAGAAAGGCGCCTTAAATAAAATGAATTATTATTATTATTATTTACGGCCCCCTCCTCAACATCTGGCTCCACCAAGTCCCCATTACAAATGGAGAGTTTGTGGAGGAAGGCACAGGTGGACACCACCTCTGGGACAAAGGCAGACTTTCCCTACAGGACGAAAGAGAAGTTTTATGTAACTGTATAATGTCAGGTAAACTTAAATTTGTTTTAATCTTTCTTAGTTTGAATGCTATATAAATCTTTGATTTTGTTTTCAGTAATCTAATAATGTTCTTCCTTGTACTGCTTATTTCCGTACCTGCTGCTCATTGTATTTACATTTACACATCTTGTGCTCTCGTTTAACTCAAGAGCCTTGAGGAAGTTGCTGCGCCACCGTGTCTTCATCATCCCAGTAGCCCTCTCCACCTCTATCTGGCCACCAGTTCCACCTCGCCTGAACTGGATTTTGCACCGTCTCCCTGTATGGGGTCATCAGGCTGATGGGTGCGGCCAGGCATGGATATCCTCCGTCCCCAATGATAAACCAACCAGGCGACGGGTAGAGCTGCTGAATGTAAATGGAGCTCATCCGCAGGACGTGTGCATCATGGACTGTAGGCCTGTAAATGGTCATTGTGAAATAAAGACTTAAAAACTTAAGATTATGGAATTTCTATCAAATAACACAATTTACTATAAAAAGTAACCATAAATCCCCAAAACATGTAAATTTATTATTTCATTTGGATGAAAAATACTATCCAAATCTTAAGAACCCAAGAGGTAACCTGTTAAAATACTGAATCCCATCCACACCTGTAAATGTGTTCGGGAAGCGACCTTTGTGATCACATATCACCTGTTAGCTGAATTGAGTGGAAAAGCTTCCTGTTAAGGAATAAAAATGTAGTCACTACATGTTGACACTGACCGGGATTAAAGCATGCCATTTAATCTGTGTGAATTGGTTATTTGAATACAGGTTACCTGTTCAGGTAGTCTTCCTTGTGTGCTGCAGGTGGCTTGATCCTGATTTGAGTTCCATCAATGCTGCCCGCCACTTGACGGAAAGCACGGGAGCCAGCCAGGTGGGCAAAGCCTTCTCCTATTACCTCCAGCTCATTTGCATCGGGAAAATGGACCACCCTCTTTAAGATGGCCATGATGCTGACAGCGACCTGATGGACAACATCATGGACTGTGGTGGTTGGGACATCAAATGCCTCTGATACCACGTGATAGGAGGTGGCACTGGCCAGTCAATATAAATAAAGGCCAACCTCCAGGTCTCTTCCCCATCCATGGTCCTTTGCGTACCTAAAGATTCAACCAAGGCATTCACTGTCTGCCTTGAAAGACGGAAGTCTTTCTTCAAGTCTCCCTCAAGGGCGTACTGCGGTCGCCAGCAGTATGTAGTAGGCGGTTTTGAATACAGCCTTTGTTTTGTCCCCCTCACTTTTCTCTGGCGATTTCGGAGCTGAAAAGTTAAGGGAGAATAAAAAGAGGTTGCTCAGACAGGTGCAGCAAAGTGCCTCAATATTACAGACTTTTCTTTTGTGCTGCTGATACTTATAGCCTACCTGAAGACAGTAGTGAGGACCCCTGCAGCAGCGTGGGTAGTAGCCAGGGCTGGACTGGAAATCTGGCATACTGGGGCCCGGTTATTTATCATAACTGTTTTTAACAAATCGGCCCATGATGCATGGACAGCGGCCCATTGGGTAATTTTCTATAGTCTACCGACAAAGGGCTGGTCCAATCACATCTCTTACTAGCAAAACTTCTCAGAAGTAGATTTAGTGATGAAATAACATATGAAAATTGTAAAATATAAAACTTTCTGTTGCTGGCCTCTGTCAGGTGCGCGTAATGATGACGCAGCGAATGGTGACGATTCTCTCTGACCAATCAGTAGTCTGCAGTGTTTTCACGTCACATTTAAGTATCGCTTCGGCTCGCGTGGAACCTCGACGGAGTGATATGAAAAAAAGCACCTGGAAGCAGGTACAGGTACACTGCAAAAACTAAAATCTTAGTAAGAGTAATTATCCAAATTGAAGGCAAAATATACTTGCTTTTTGTCTGACAAGATATTTCTTCTTACCAGGCGGCTTTTATGTTAGAGTATTTCACTTGTTTCAAGTTTTTTTGGCCATAAGTAGCAAGTGAAATATTCTTGTTCTTTTGGCAGATAATTTTGCTTATTTTAAGTAATATTTCCCCCATTTTAATGCTTTTTTTCTTGTTTTTGAGAGCTCAGTTTTTGCAGTGCACAACTTTTTCACAATGGAAAATCAATCCACCATAAATTGGTGAAAATGTCTCCAGAATGCAGGAAATTAAGTGTTTCATGCTTAAAATCTTCTGGGGGAGGAAGAAGAAGATACCTTTATTGTCACATACACGTTGTGAAATTCATTCCCACTCAGCCACTGTGCAGCGCCCAGGGACCAACCCCAGATGTATATATCAGTGACTAGTCAATGGTGCTGACTGGAGTATCTAACATGTTTTTTGATGGGGGGGGAGCACCTGGAGGAAACCCACACAGACGGGGAGAATATGCAAACAGTGCTATCCACTGGACCATCATTGTTATGACCTGGCTCAAAAGGCCACAACAAAAGGGAGACACACCATGGTAAGAGTTTAACAAAATGTTTATTTAAACCAAAATTAACCAAATTAAGAAGTACTTCAAACTAAAATTAAAGTATGAGGTATGTAGTCTGTGGTTTCAGTAGTTTCTGTGCAGGATGATGGTTGCATGAGTGTATGTGTGAAGGTGTTGTAGCATGCAAACAAGACAAATACCACAACGCAACAGTCCAACCAAAGAAAACCAAACTAAATGGAAAACCACCTGGGCCAAAAATGCCCGGGCCAATTTTTTGTCCCAAAAATACCAGGGCTGATTTTTTTGTCCCAGTCCAGCCCTAGCCTAACTTGTTACAAGGAATGCAAATTTGCAAAATAAATAAATAAAATAAGTCATTGGCACCTTTTCATGTTCCTTTTTTATAACTGTAGCCTACTTTTACTCTTTATACTGCAAAAACTGAGCTCTCAAAAACAATAAAAAAATCGCATTAAAATGGGGGAATATTACTTGAAATAAGCACAATTATCTGCCAACAAAACAAATACATTTCACTTGCTATTTAAGACCAAAAAAACTTGAAACATAAAAGCCGCCTGGTAAGAAGAAATATCTTGTCAGACAAAAAAAGAATATTTTTAAGATTTAAGTTTTTGCAGTGTACTCCAGTATTTTCTATGGGCCAGTAATCTACTTTTTATTTCGCTACATTTTCCATTCATACATTCACAATTTAACCAGTCTGTCATCTGCATTAGGCTTCATTAACTGAAATAAACTGCCATCCAGTCTGTGTGCGCGCAGGAGAGCTCTGGTCTCCTTTGTGGTACAAAGAGACGGGCGCTTATCACAGATATGAATGAGCTGGGCAGATGCAAACGTTTAGAAAATCAGGCAAACGTCTCTTCAGTTTAAGGTTTTATTGTTCTACTAATAAAACCGAAATCCAGTGAGCACACACCATGGCACTGGCGGCCTGTTGTAAAGCTCTTTATCAAGCCGACAAGTGAAATACTTTCACTTTCCATCAACGGTGTATTAAAAGCATATTTAGTCTCTGCAGAGCAAATGAGGACTACACACCGTAACATCTAAGTCTGATGATCACTGGATTGAAAAGAGCATCACTTTCTTTTGATGGACATTAGACTGTTTCTTTCACATTGGTTGGGCTACTACTTGTTTTAGAGCGATGTCCGACAGTGAGTCCATAAACAGAATGAAACTAATCTTGCCTAACACTCAGGAACTACCATATGTTTATTTATTCAGGAAACACTCATTTTTGAGATGCACAGAGGGGAGAGAGACAATAATTCTTTGCGTTGTAAACATTATTTAGATGCTTTAGGAATAATCAGATTATTTTGGCTACTGCAAAGCAAGCGGTTTGCCAGGCTACATGTCCATAATAAAAGAGATTGCCAAAAATTTGTGTGATATTTTAAAGTGATCTTATCAATACCTTCATGTCAATTTAAAAAGGAAAATAATTGTATTAGACAGAAATAGCTAAATTACAGTTAATCAACGAGCAAAGCAAATTGTATTCCCTAGAAATATCCATGTTGCTAAGCTGTTTCTAACCTGATGCACAGCAGATGAAATATATTATTAAATGTGTTTTACTTTAGGAGAGTTAGAGAGGATTTTCTAGTCTTGTTTTTAAAATTCTCAAGAAATATTTCCTACAATATTTCAAGAGGAAGAGGACAGAGGTCACAGGAGTAGGAGTAGAAAGAACTGAGGAGAACGAACTTGTAAGTTGTATGGATAGCTACTAGTCATTGTAAATTCTAAAACTCGCCTGGTAAAAACACTTTGTTAGTCCAATGTCATGTCATCAGAGTTTGCACTGAAGACAGTTCTGTTTTCACAAACATTTATTGCAGGGAGAGTCAGGGCCAAGTGAGACACAGGAAATATCACAGACAGCTCACAAGTGTAACATTAGCAGAACTGAATACATTTGTACTGTGGCTAGCTACATTAACTTGCAGCTGTTTCATTGTTTTTATGGTATGTAGTCGGTTTTGTCGTAGTTGTATGGTGGCTCTCTGACTGTGCACCCTAGTTTTCCTAATCTCCCCTCCCCAGTCTATTCTCCATCTTCTGTCACTGCAAATATACTCTTTCAGGCACACTAATAAGTACATTCTGTTTCCAAAACATTAGAAATTAGCGTTTAAGTTAGCGCCCCCCCAGGTCCCCAGGTTCAAATTCGCTCCTACGGCCCTGCTGTAATTACATTCAATAAAAACTTTGTGTGTAAAAACCATGGATGGATGGATTTTTGACACAGACAAGTCAGTGTAAATAACACATCCTACCTGTGTTGGATGATTCTGCCACCCTGACTGGCTGCCACCTTTATGATCAGCACTGCAGTGGCGACAGGAGGCTTGTTCAAGAAGATCTGAAGAAATGGCTGAGCTGGCACCCCAACAGTCTAGTTCTAGGCGATGCGCTGGCGCTTTCTCTGCTTCATCTAAGCCAATGCTGGCTGGTTCTCTGGTCGGTTTAGTGTCCACCTCCAGACCATGCTCCTCATCTACATAATTAGCAGTGTTCGACTGATTTTTCAATGGCCGACGCCGATAATTAAAGAGCATAATTCCATGCAGAGTACAATCTAATACACATGGTTATACTGTAGATTTCAGAACATAAGGAAGAGTGGGGTAAAGTTTGTCAGAAGTGACGTGACGTATTCTCTACAAGATAACACCTTCCCAAAACTCACAACGGATGGCGCTCACATTGTTCAACAGCAGCCACGCTGACATGCCTGCAGATCATGTCGTCCCTGAAGAGCAGAAGGTTTGGAGCTGGGAGGCTTGTGCTGCTGCTGTCAGGCAGCTGATGTGAGTTTAAAATCACTTCACTACACTTTTAAAAGACTCTTCAAGCCAGAGGTGGAATATAGAGTACAGAAATATTCTACTTAAGTAAAAGTACTGTTACTTTGATGAACTTTTACTTTAGGACAAGTATAATTACTTGTATAAAAATCTATTCAAGTAAAAAGTAGCTCATTTAAAATGTATGTTACTTTTTTAACCTCCAAAAATAACATATTTATATTGATTTAATATCTTATTTATACTTATTAGAGGCCTACTTGTTATATTAAATTGCAGTCTTTTGCGATTTAATAAGGGAACAAAGCCATATCGTGCTTTCGATTTTAGTTCGTTACTTTGCCAAATCAATGGCGCAAAACAACGTAACCTTTTATGTTAAAATGAGAAGTTCTGAGAATGTTTTCGCTTCATTATTATTATTAGACTATAGCGGGCCGCACTGGACCAGGAAAATGGGAAACACTGGACTGTTTATGAAGTCATATCACTGAGCTATTTACATTCAAACAAGTGGTAATTTTAATGGAATATCATAAGTGTTAGTATAATTAATAAATAAATAGTTACCAGCAGGTTGTTAAAGCCAACGAAAATTTTTATGCACCTATATTTGTGGCTAACATTTTTAATTGACATATTATTGTTTAATATTTTCAACTTTCACAAAATGAACGTTTTTATTAACTTATTAAGTTTGAACAGACTCCTAAAAAACATGCTAGGCCATAATGATCCTTAAGGATAAATCTACACAGGCCTACTTAACTAGAAAATGCTCTCAGACCGCTGAGACCAGCTCTGAGTTCACTGAGATGGGATGGTTAAAACCTGTAATTGTAGCCTTAATGTAACTCTGACTGGCATGATATATTAATCAGCCGGTTTACTCGTTTTTTCAGCTGCTCTGTTTTTGTGCATGAGACACCTGTAGTTACTATGGTAACAGCAGATGCCTTTTAATACCACAGGGTACAGACGTCTGGGGCAGCTAACAACAAACTATTGTCAGCAGTTACTGGTATTTTCCATAATTATGTTTGCAGTCATGATCTGACTTTATGCTGCACACAACATGAGTCTGCAAGCAGTGAAAGTGAAAGGAGATGGTTACCTGGCTGAGAAGGTGGAGGTGTGCAGCCTGTCGCCTGCAGCTCTTTATTCAACAGCTCACTGTGTCTGCTCCTGACTGTCGCATTACTCACTGCCATATTTCAAACTGTTCTGCTCTCAGAAAACTATTGATATTGTCTTGTTGTATAGGTACGCATTTTTAATGAATGAGAGCAGTCAGCGCTAATCTCACAAACAGATGGGAGTCCTTCAAAATAAAAGTCAACTCATGTTTCGCCAGTTAAGTGCTGTTAATGTGAAGTTAGAGCAGCAGGAAATGTTCGGTTTGCAATAGCAGTAACTTAATACAGCATTTTTTTTATAGCTTGCTGAAGCCGTTCTCTGTTCTTGAAGCCAAAGTGGTCGTGAGTGTTTCCTTACACTTTTTTACTCAGTAACGGCTGTGATTGAAAATGTAGCGAAGTAAAATACTTTCAACAAAACATACTTAAGTAAAAAGTAAAATTAAAGATTTAAAAAAACTACTTCAAAAAGTACAAGTACACAAATAAACTGCTCAATTAAAGTAACGTGAGTAATTGTAATGCGTTACTTTCCACCTCGGCTCCTAGCAAGAAAAACAACAGCATCAGTGATTCATCATCAGCAAGTGCCCTAAAACAACATATGTTTATGTTCAAGTGACAACACAATGGTAGGAGTAATTATGATTAGAACAAAGAAGGAAGTCAGGTGGTTATAAAGCGACACAATCCTCAGTCCTCAGGGAGTAGGTCGGGGCGGATGGATGGGTGAACAAAATGTGATACTTTAACACAGGAGAATGTGGTTTCCAACTGATCAACCGACATCATGACATTTTCAAAACGGATTTGAAAGAGTTTTGAAAGGCGCAGACCAATGAGGTTGTCCCGATGATAGGGTCACGATGGGTCTGATGACGGCCTCTGGTGACTTGCGCAACCTTCTGGCTTCTCTCTGCGTTCCTCATCTTTATGCTGGTGTTCACCTCCCACACCTAAGAAATGTACCAACACAAATGTTTTATTTCAAATAAAAGTTCTACATCACAGTGTATAGACTCATACAAAAATAATCCCTCTCAATCATCACTTACGACCCACAAGTATGTGGAGGTGTCTGTCTCTCTCGGTCTGTGTCATGGACATTTAAAGAGCTGCAGATCTATTAGCCCATTTACACCTGGCATTAAAATGTGGTTTGGTTTCTTTACCACGTCTGTAAATGCACCAAAGACGCATTTAAATATGACGCTGATGCATTTGACTGTAGCTGATCTAGGTGGAACTAGATTTAATTACGTTAAATATGAATAAGTACTTCCATTCAGTGGTTTTAATGTAAAACCTTCATTTTAAATATGGTAAATGGACTGTGCTTTATAAGTGCCTTTCTAGTCCTCCGACCACTCAAAGCACTTTACGCTATATGTCACATTCACTCCATTCACACACAATCATACATTGATGGCAAGGTGCAAACTGCTCATCAGAAACAGACGCTAATCATAGACACACAATCAGTGCAATTTATGGTTCAGTATCACGCCCAAGCACACTTTGACTTGCAGACTGGATCAATTCTGATTAGCGAGAGACCCACTGTACCTCCTGAGCTTCAGCCACAACTTTTACAGCTGACAGATAAATGTAGTAAATTAATCTGGAATGGAAATACTCAAGTGAAGTACAAATACCTCTAAACTATATTTTTATATAGTTTTTCATAAATGTACTTTGTTACTTTTCAACACTTCCCGAATCAAGGAATGTGACACAATGTGCAGATTTGACATATTTACAGACTAAAACTAGTAAAATGTAACAGTATACTCCAAACTACTGTTGAGTATTTTCAGAACAATTCTAATCACAACAGTAATTTAGACCAACAACCATGTAGTCAATGCCTTTTGAATTCAGCCATTTAGCCATGCTGTTGACACGCTTTTAGGGATGACAATGTCCGCCTTTTTGTCAGTTGGTCCACCACTTTGGTCCAGTCTGATATTTATTTCATAAACTATTATATGGAGTTCCATGACATGCGTAACAGATATTCATGGTCCCAGGGGATAAAGCCTACTGACTCTGGTGCCACAACCAGGTTAAGGTTTTTATTTATTCAAATAAATATCCATCCATCCAGTCAATCACTTATCCTGCGTACACGGTCGCGGGGGGCTGGAGCCAATCCCATCTTACATCGGGCAAAAGGCGGGGTACACCCTGGACAGGTCCCCAGTCCACTGCAGGGCCACACATAGACAGACAACCATTATCTAAAAGATAGATTTGCACAAAAGTTTATACAGACATTAGTGGTTCCGTCATAATTAATCCTAGTGACTCTGGTGATCCCCTGATTAGAAATAATGTTATAAATAACATTAACACTGTGCTACATCACAGAAATGCAAATCTTTAATAAAGAGGCTTTGATATCTACATTTTACAAGGAGCACGAAGCCAGTTCATTTATTTCAACACAATATAACATCATACAACTCTCATTGTTCAAAACACAGCAATAAATAACTTCCAACTTTGCAAGAACATATACTTGAGGACTTATCAACACGACAGACGATGTATAAGGTTACTTACAGATGAACTACAAACTTGACGTCCGTATTCCCTGTCCTTAAACTGGCCTCCATCTCTTTGCACGCCGGTGAGTGACTTCTGTGTTACAAGAGAAAAGGTCCATGTTGCAACAATGCCCTGATACTTTTGTCCCGACTATACCCGACTAATGAAGTTGGTTGATTAAGACTCAACGGTTTAGTCGAATATTGGGGCAGACCTACTGTCCCTGGCTCAGACGGCAAGAAGTCCATTGGTTTCACCTGATTCCGAAATTGACCTTTATGTAAACACTAGTCAGACAGTGAAACCAAATTCTTCTGTAAAAGTTTGGGTAGGCAATTTATATCAGAAGCATTTCTTGTTATATTTGTTGAAATTCTCTCTTCTCTGAAATTCTCCGACAACAATCAATAAATTAAATGCCCTGACACAAAAATCAAACAAATCTGGTATCTTTGGCTGTCAGACTGTAATAAGCAGGGCCAATCATTTCATTCGGTACAGGCAGTGTGATCGATCGATCAGTACTGGTTAGAGAAAGGACCTGAGCAGCGGCATGTTGAAGCCCGTTCTTTTGTGAGCTTAACAGCTGCAGGAGGATGGGGTGGAAATGAAAACTGGGCCAGTGGGCCATTAAACAGTGGCCCTAAGAGTGGTTCCATGTAATGGCTATTGAACAGGCCGCTCCAAACGAGACGTAATCAAAGCCGAGTGTAATTACATACTCCCCTGTGCTTTTCCAAAGCCTGGCCATTGTGCCCTGAGCTCTCCACATCTAATGACACAGGTAAAGGATCAAGCGGAGCTGAGAATGAAAAGTGGCAGAGCAGGGATGCAATTATGTACCAATTGTAAGGCGGTGTTTGCAATTTAGCCTCGTGACATGGGCAAGAATGATGAATGCAAAAATAAAACACAAAAAAATTAAAAGTGGAAGTACTGAAGTAAAAGTGTGAACCAATACAGTGATCTATAGAATCTGCATTTAAACACTTACAGGGACTGTTGCTATTGGACAGAAGTGATGACAGAAGTTCTTTCTTGGAAAAGTCATCAGTGATTTTCTGTGTTTGGTCAGCCATTCTTTGCATTATTATTTCTTTCAGTAAGTTGCCATTTCCATGCTATGCTCTCATTGTTTAAGGGCAGTCATGAAACAAACAGAAGCAGGGATGTGCACGGGCCTTTTGAGGGGCTGTTGCTCTAACCTGGAAAAAAAGTGATGTTTCTACTGATGCTCAGCATGCTCTCCCTCACCCTCTGGTCTGGAGCCTGGTTGCATGGCAAAACTACTATTTAAAATAGCAAGTACAACTGAACACTGTAGTCAGTTGAATTTTCATGGACGTGATGCAAATGTTGAGATTTTTCTTCTTAGGGCAACACTTTAGTTATAGCATTCATTGATAATCAATTCCACAACTAGTCTCCTTGTGGCAGAAAAGGCTAGAAGGCAGAAAAACACGACTAATTTTACGGAGAAAATATTTTTTGGTTTTCCCTGTGATGTTCTCTGGCTGCTCTTCCTCTTTGTGATTTTCTGATGGACAGATAGCTTTACAGTAACAGCTAACTGCAAAACAGCAAAATATGATCCAGCCTCAAAGTCAGTTAATAAAGTTTTGTTTGTTTGAATCAGTGATACCTGGTCTCCTTCTCGTCTTTTTCATTTTCTTCCACAAGTGGAGTACGCACATGAGCATGCAAAAACGCACACAAAGGACCAACTCCGCTGCTGAGATCACGATTTCTTGTCAAATGCGCCGTTATGTCTGCATCCAGGTCCCTCTACTCCTCCTGTGTCCTGTGACCTGAGGAGGCATGCCTATTAAAGTAACAATAACTAAGTAAAAAAATTGGTCTAACTTTAGCAATAATGGGCTACTCATATATATGCAGCCACAGCAAAAATTAAAATATGTATAAAAGTGACGGAAAACCTGTTCAGCAGCTCATTTTAGAAATGAAATATATATATATATATATATATATATATATATATATATATATATATATTGTATAAGAAATTTACAATATTCAATGATCAGTAGAGCAGTGCTGAGGATGAATTAGAGTTTAAGAGTCTGATAGCTTGGGGGGGAAAAGCTGCTCTGCAGTCTGGTGGTGCAGCAGCAGAAACTTCTATATCTCTTCCCAGAAGGCAGCAGGGTGAACAGGCTATGGCTGGGTGGGCACTGTCCTTTAAATCCTTTGACATCACTGATGCTCAGGAGATGGGTACCAATGATCTTCTGAGCAGTTTTAATCACCCGCTGCAGAGCCTCCGGTCCTGGTGCCGTGCACATCCCATGCCAGTTAGTGATGTTTCCAGTCAGGATGCTTTCTATTACTCCTCTGTAAAAGCTGACTGAACTTGGCGTGGGAATTTGGCCTTCTTAAGCTGTCTCAAGAAATACAGTCATTTCGGAGCTTTCTTCACCAGCGTGGAGATGTGAGATGACCATGTCAGGTTCACTGTGATGCTGATTCCCAGGAACCTAAAAATTTTCACCTGCTCCACCTCAGCTCCACTGATGTAGACAGGATTGTGTGTCTTTATCTCCTTCTTCCTAAAATCAATGATCAGCTCCTTGGTTTTCCTCCCGATATAAAGTCTCATCGCTGTTTGAAATCCAGCCGATGATGGTGGTGGTGTCGTTCACAAACTTCCCAACAGAGTTCTCTCCATGTCGAGGGATTCAGTCGTGGGTGTGCAGCGTGAACAGGAGCGGGCTGAGCACACAGCCCAGGAGGGGCTCCGGTGTTGAGCACTAGAGTGGAGGAGGTGAGTCCACAGATCTGAACTGACTGGGGTCTGTTAGTGAGGAAGTCCAGTCGCGTTGTGTTGTATTAAAACCCTAATACAACTTAAAACTTTAAACCATCCTTAAAAACATATAACAACTCCATTGTAGACAACATTTTACCAAGTAAATCCTGACTTTTGAACAATTGTTTTTCTGCACATTTATAAAAGTAGTGTTCAGTATTTTTACAAAACACAAATGTTGCTTAACGCCACTCTCTCCCGACAAGACCAAGCATCGCTGGCTGCAGCAACCGGGGTTTCTATCTACAAGTTTCACATTGCTGTGCTGCTTTAGCAGGTCCTTATATATATATAAATTAGATGTAGAATTGTTTGCAGTTGAAAGGTTTTTGCTGGTTGCACAAATTTTACACAGACAACAATGTTCTTTGCATCTTAGATGACACAATAATACGCCTCTCTCTCTTGTTCTCTGTTCTTCCTTTAGCTTTTTGGCTAACAGCTGACTAACTGATTCATTCACATCACTTGGATTACTTGGATTAGTAACTGTAAATAGTAGTCCCTTACACTACTTCTGACTGGGAAAAGTAATATTACAGTCTGAGCAATGCGTTACTGCCCAACACTGCCTGTGTCTAGTTACCCTCCCCTAACTAGTGCATTTAGTCTGTGTGTTCCAATGTGTCAAACGTCCTGCCCTCCTTGTGTTTTGTTCTCTGTTTTTATTCTTTTTTTTTTTTCTGGACCTTGCCTGTATTTTGTATTTTGCCTGCTCCCTATTGAATTTGTTTGCCTGTCTGGATGGCTTCCCTGTTTGGACCTCTGCTTGGCTCACCTGTAAGCCTTTTTTGTATTTTGACATTACATCTTTGAACGGCGATTGCTCCGGTTCTGGTGTCTGCATTCTGTTCCTTCTACCCAACTTGCACAACCATGACTGTATGAACTGGCCATCTGGGACATAGACACACTTAGAATTGAACTTGTGACCTGATTTATGACTTGGAAGAATGCCCTTCTAATGAGTCCAGACAAGCATTTCTTACTATGCCATGCAAGGAGGTGTCCTCTAAGCCTTGGCTGAAGAGTTTGTTACCTGGATGGGCAAAATACTTACTTAACACCCCTGACTCTCAGCCTACTTCCCAGCCAGCTAGCTTCTAGCCAGCTATCCTCCAGCCTGCTATCCTCCAGCCTGCTAGCTTCCAGCCAGTTTCCCAGTCTGCTAGCAACCAGGCTTCACTCCAGTCAATTTGGCTCACGTTTCTTCCAGACTGCTCACAGGCAGACGGTCTCCAGCTTGCTAAACTCGTGCCAGCCCCAGCTCCTGAGTCAGCTAGTCTGCAGACAAGTTCCTCTTCCTGAGTTGGATTGTTGGGTACCTGATTCCACCTCCAACGATTTCACAACTTCAAGGCTGCCTGCACTGTACCTGAACCTTCCCTTGTGTTCTTGCTACCCCCCTTGCACAACTGTGGCAAAATGGTCTGTTGCTCAGGCAACTTTAGCCTGCTCTTGTGCACATCCTTGAACAGAAGAAGTAGAGTGTTTTGACCATCTTAGATTCTTAGGCTGCTAAATCTTCACTCAACACAATCAAACTTTTTAGAGACTGTGTCATGTTAATTGTCTCTGACCTCCATTTTTAGTTTTGCACACTTCTTTTGTATCTAAGGTTGGGTGCTTTCCTTTCAATTTTATGTATCATTGAATACATTTTACAATATACTACTATACAACTGCTTTGCTTCTGTGTTTTGAAAGGTCAGTTATTCAATTACACGTTGTTGGCATTTTATGAAACACAGTGCACTGCAATGGACATCACAGACAAAATATATACAGTGTTTTCCACAGAATTTCATTTTTGTCAAGGTCAGAAAAACTTCAGTAGCCTACATCAAGAGCCAATCCAATCATTTCATTCAGGCCCAATGAAATGATTGGCTTGCCTTATTACAGGCCCATGACAGCCACACATACCAGATTCTTTTTCATTTTCCCCCAGCGTATTTGATTTATCGATTGCTGTCGGGATGTAAAGAGAATTTCAACAACTATAACAAGCTTCTGAAATACACCGATCAGCCATAACATTATGACCACTGAAAGGTGAAGTGGGATATATTAGGCAGGAAGTGATGTTGATGTGTTAGAAGTAGGAAAAATGGGCAAGCATAAGGATTTGAGCGATATTGACAAGGGCCAAATTGTGATGGCTACTGGGACAGAGCATCTCCAAAACTGCACACAGATCTTAATCCAATTGAGCATCTGTGGGATGTTCTGGACAAACAAGTCAGATCCATGGAGGCCCCACCTCGCAATTTACAGGACTTAAGGGATATGCTGCTAACGTCTTGGTGCCAGATACCACAGCACATCTTCGGAGGTCTGGTGGAGTCCATGCCTCTACAGGTCAGGTCTGTTTTGGCAGCAAAAGAGGGACCTACACAATATTAGGTAAATGGTCATTTTATTATGGCTAATAGGTGTACGTGGCTGTAACATATTAATGTTAACAATGTTAATTTAATTTAATTTATACAGTGCCAAATCATGAGTTAAGTTATCTGAGCGTACTTTTCATGATTTTAAGCCCAATTTGCCAGCTCACCGACTGTCGGGGCTGTTATCAGGGCAAATCAGCAAACGATCGGTGCTCGGCAATCGTTACGTGTATACTCTCAATGACAACTCAATCATTCATTGTACTGACTTCTTTTCAAAAAGGTCCCAACTTCTCTTATGAAATAGAAAGTTAAAAGATTTATTGCACAAAATAGTCAGTTTCCAGGGGTGGGAAGTAACTCATTACAAGGTCTATGCAGAACAAATGTAAACTACACACTGTATGAACAATTGGACACATTCACACCTACACCTGCAGTATAGCTTCCACTTTACCTAAACATACTGTCTTTGAAGTCTGGGAGGAAACCCAAGAGTTGTTAGAACAGTCTGTGCGGCCCATTTCTTTTCTGCTTTGCAAGCCTTTTCTATATCAACCATCTTTTGCCTAATGCAGACACACACTCTGTTGTCTTGCCTGTTTGCAGTCCTATCAGGTGACTTTATCCTCATGCATTAATAATTGCCTCTGGCAAAAGATGATTGCTGTTAAAGTGTCAGTAGAAGTGACTGACAGCTGCTTTGCTCCTGACATTTACAAGCTGTTGAGAAAGACGCCCTGCCACTGAGTACCGATCTTCTTGTAGTTTGATTTAAGAAGGAAATTGGAAATATAGCGAGAGAGGCATCCTTTCATGCCAGCCTTCTAAGAGTTATGCTTTATACGGCGCGATTCTGCATCAGTGATTTACACTCAATGGCAGGCTGAGTGCCAATGTAGAAAGCAATGTGAGGTTCATAGAGCACAGCAAAAATAAGGTGGTTTAGTAAAAGTCTTCAGCACTGGAAACCCGGTGTTTGTGTTCGCCTACAAGCAGTTGGCATTACAGTTGTTTTGCTATTTAACCACGAACACAATAATTAAAATCCTTAATTAAGTGGTTTAGGCTAAACACATGCTATCTCTGTGTTGGACACGGAGATGAAATCAGCTCGAAATCTACCTTGAAATGTCACTATAGTAGTAACATTGGACTTAAGTTAGGACATCATAGCATATTCCCCAAAATGATGCACTGTTCCTATAAATATAAAATCACTACTGAGTTCACAGACTGTGAGTACATTCCTCTGACACCATGTTAGAAGGATTCTATTGGTCAAGACAACTGATTACAATATACTAATGATTAAAGCCTACTAACTATCTGTACCCTCCAGTATAACTAAGGTGGACAAAAGTATGTGGAAAATGTCTGACTTGTATATTGATCTAACCCTTGTGTGATACTCAAAACAGTCACCATTCACTTGACAGCGTAATAACGGCTCTCCATAGTCTGTTGAAATAATCCTTTTCACAAAGAGTTAGCATTGGGCAACAAGAGAGAAGCAGAGCAGTCTTAACCGTGTAGAAAAAGGGCATTTTCCTCGACTAGTGTGTTTCAGCGACTGCGGGCTCTCTTATCTGAGAGTGTCAGAGGGAGAGAGAGGAGCTCAGCTAATCCAAAACAGCTCTTCTCAGCTAATCTCAAATGAGATGGAAATCCAGACGATTCACAAGGCCAAAAAACATGCTGCCTCCGTCCTGTAAGATCTCGCTTTAGGGTAAAAAAACAATAATTTACAAATGTGGTAAGTCATAAAGTAGTGAAGCAAAAAAAAGTCAAAGAAGTTACACTCTGCTTTGGAACAAATTCACATTGTTGTCATAAAGTACTTGTTAAACATGCACACTAATACTAATTCAAAGACTAATAAGTAAATATCCTTGGATACCAATGATAAGATCTCATCAATTTAATGTCAGGGTTTTTGTAAATTTTGATTAAAAGAGACACATAATTATATGCAATACCACCCCATTCCTTTCTCACTTGGTAGCATTCTATATCACACCCTCCCCTCCCTCAAAAAATATACCATTTAAACCCCTTGCTGAAAATCTCCATAACCAAATGGATAATAAGTCAAATTCATATCATCATTGTAACATTTTAAAGAATCATGTTTTTTTTTAAATAAGGTCAAATTTGCTGATATCTTACTTGTTCCATGGTTTAGCCCCCTCTCCACTCAATGAATTTGTTACATAACATCTTAACTCATTTACCATTTCCAGAGGTGACTGTAAAATACCATATAGGAAAAGTTCCTTCGGACAGTCCGCCTTTTCCTACTGAGCAGCGAGTACCTGGAACACGATACCTACAGAATTAAGAAACATTTCTTCTCTTACCACCTTTTCATAAGCTATAAAACAGTGGTTACTGGACAATCGAATATGTAGTCATAATGTGCTGTAATGCTTTGGTAATTTTTATATATTCCTGTACTCACATGTCGATGTATTCTACGTGTCATATTATTTGTGTTTGTCTGATTTTGTCCCTGCTTATGTAATTTGTATTTTAATGTTTTATCCATGCTTCTGTGTTGTCTGCTTATGATTTTAAGTGCATGTTTGTTTGTTTTTTTGTTATGTTGTCTGTATGCCATGTTTTAATGTTTTATTCTTATAACATCAACCTGCCAGGGACTCCAGATGAAAATTAGTCTGTATGGCTAAATCTGGCTCATTTACATTTGGGCATTGTCCTTATGTTCATTAATGTGCACTGTCCCTTTTAAATAAAATAAAAAAACAATCTTGTAGTAGCCAATAGCCATATGCATGCTTGTGGCCTCATTGGATTGGTAAAAACACTCTACAGCCATGCCAGCAGCTCTGTGAGGCAGTACCTAGGTGCTTAGTGGTGCTTTGAGCGTACTACTAACACTAGCAGCATGCTCACAATTAAATGCTAATGGTGATGTTTAGCAGGTATAATGTTCACAGTGTTAGTGGGTTAGCTTGATAACATTTGCAAATTAGCCATAAATACAAAGTACATCTGAGGCCTAGCTGGTGTTTGGACATACAGGGATTAACAAAGTTTGGACAATTTATCCTGAGGGGTGCATGGGTCTGAACCAAATTTCATAGAAATCCATTAGACAGTTGTAAAGAAATTTCACTGTAAACCACAAATATCTGTGGATCACCAGTGTCATTAAGATTCATTGTCTGGGAACCATGAATGTCTCTGTTAAAATTTGTCTATAACACAGACATTATCATGCACATTTTTGCACAGAAAGAGGACAGTAGTGTTCCCTTTATTTTACAGTGGAGTGGTTCTAGGAAGGTATCACTTAAAGGCCGGAATGGAGAGAAGGAAGGATTGCACTGTTCTGTAAACCATACTGCTTCAAATATCTCCATCAAACTCTAACAGAAAAGTGGACAGATACAGGAGACTTACACAAAACAGTGCAGCGGAATATTGCTTTCTGCTAACATAAACCATCCCCACCTTTTTCACCAGTCTACCAGGTAAAAGTCACAGTCATAAAATTCAAACTGGTAACCCTTTAAGACTAATACAGAACCTCAAAAGACCAGACTAACGATATGTAGAAGGTACACAGACAGAACACAGAGATGGCAAACAGGCCAGTTTGAAGGTCTGATTGGTGCCTTTTACACACCATTCACAGATATGATACACATGCCTGAGTTTTACTTAGTGTGTGTGTTTGTGTGTGTGTGTGTGAGGCAGTGACACAGCCATTTATCTTGGAGGACCTGGCAGAGAACACCCCTGTCTCACTAATGGCGTTATTTGTTATTCAGACGTCGGGCAGATGCATTCTCTGATTTGCCATACCCTTCATCTTTGTACACATTAATGTGAGTGTTTAGACACACACACATACACACACACACACACACACACACATACATTCATACAACCAACTGTGGATTATCATTCCAATGGACCTCTGTTTCTGGTCATTTTTAAGAAAGAATATTCTATTTTAGAATAGAAAATATACTTCTAAGGTCTTTCCCTATAATGTTACTGCAAATGTGCCTTTTATTTTTTTTATAGACATTGCCAAGAGGGAACTTGTTTGTCCCCATTCTTTCACCTAATTAGCGTTTATCACTTTGTTATCAATATTTAAAGAAACAAATATTACAACTATAATCATGGCCCCTTTAATTGAGAATAAATAATATTTTTAAATAAAATAATATTTCAGATGTAACTTGGGAGCATGCAGTATTAAGCTTCAGACTGGATTCTAGGCTACCCAGGCAGCAAGTATTTTAATAACTAAAACTACATAAGAAAGAAAGCTAAATAAAATGGTCAGTAGTAAGGTAATCTATTTTCATGCCTGACGGGTTTTCATTGCAGGAATTCAACGCATTTTTTTAGGAATCCACTGTTGGTTGGTACATGATTGCTAATTCAAAAATGGGCAAAGAGGTGGAGCTGAGGCAGGCCAAAGGAAGCCTGGTTGCTGAAACCACCTAGCGGCTAGCCACCTGTGAGGGAGCCCACCTCTCACATCCATCCATCCATCCACCGTCAACCGCTTATCCTGCGTACAGGGTCGCGGCCACCTGTCACAATATAATTTAAACGGGTTAGTCATATACATTCACTCCTGTACAGTTGTCATGAAGGTGGAAATAAGTATAGAAAGCAAAACCGGTTTTTGTACCAGGCTGTAAACGTGTTTATTTCTACTGTAAAGTTGGACATTCAAACATGGAGTTTTTGTGGGGATGGACTCGCTTTTGGAGCCAGCCTCAAGTGGCCATTTAATGACCTGCAGTTTTTGCAGGCTAGAAAAAGGCTTATCATCGTTTAGCGAAGGGCCAGTTCAGAGTGTGGTCTCACCTATGCACGTTTTCTAAGCTAGCTCTGAGATTTGATGCAGCCAGCTTTCTGTCACATTCTCCTGCTTCTCCAGTGTTTCATATTTACGTAAACCACAACATCACATGCTTTCTGATTCTTCATGCACTTTTTTGCTTTTGTTCTTTTTTCCCCTTTCATGGTGACTCCCCGACCTGCTATTTATGTGATATATATGTAGAACTTTTGTTGTTTTTACTTTTCCTGTCTTTTTCTTTTTCCTTTGTGTGGCAGCTTCAGCCAAAGAATAAAAACTACTTTGTAATATTTCCTTTTAGCCTATTTTTTAAGGATGCAATCATGTCTAAATGTAGGACAGTTTATATTTAATGTCCTTTTTTCATTTCTGAGACACTAAACATTTATCTGTGAATTTGCATTTAATCTTGAGGAGGAGTGATAAAAACAAGGTAAATGGCAGGATTCCAGAAACTCTTCAAACATTCATGATAAACAAACATGTACTGATGTGTTTTTGGTTCCAAGTAAACAATACAGGAGGGTGTGAGGGCAAGATGCCATCTACAAAAAAAGATGATGTTTTTGTCTGCTGTAATTTTTCGTCTCTACAGTGGAAGCTTAAGTGACATGTAAGTCACATGCTTCATGTACATTATGATTTATTTACCAAGTCTGTGTTCATGAATAACATATAAAGAAGTTTTTTTATTTTTTTTTTACAAAACTTGTAGTACACACACGCCCCACGAATTATGCATTTACGGAGATGCCATGAAAAGACTACCAAGAGACACCGTGTCCAGGGCACTGTTTGGAAATGCTATAGACAGAGATATAATAATCCAACATTTTAGTACTGTATATTTTAAACATCTTCTTCATCAGTTTAGTATAAAATACCTGTTAATCACTGTCTGCATCTTTGTGGATATGTTGGTTTGTGGCTCACACACCTTTAGATGTATGTGTTTAACTTTAGCAGAATCTAACATCTACTTTGTGAAACGTGTTAGGCCTTGTGCATATTTTGGTGTAGATTGTGTTGAAAACCATCCAAGGACCAACACGTCCTCACACCTAAACGACAAAATAGATTATCAGTTGTCCCAAAACGACATATACGATTGTTGGAAAGTCCAACAACATACAGTATATGACTGTTGTTCCCCAAAACAACAGTATTGGCAAGTACCAGTCCAGCGACAGGCATCCCGGACCTTAAGCATGTTATGCAAGTCGCGTGACCTAATTCACATAACGTTAAATAAGTGGTTGATGTTGTGAAAAGGTGGTAGTTTGGTTAGATTTAGGAAAAGATTGTGGTTTGGTTTAAAGAAAACACATTGTGTAAGTCAGGTGACTTAACTCGTGACATGAAGTCACCTAATTAACGTTATATAACTTAAAACTTTAAATAAGTCAACTTTTACACAGGACTTGAACTTTGGTCTCCAGAGTGAAAGTCCTGTGGTTTTTGACCCATCCATCTACTCCAACCACCTCTATTTGACTTTGTCCCTCTTTATACTACGTCGCCTGACTTTGCTTCGTCATAAGACCACTAGAGGTCGCAGCCTAACAATAAATGTAAACGTATGGTTTGTAACAAGCTGCTGCATAATCAACTGTTTTTCTGGTGAGGACAGGCTGACAAGGACATATTCTCTACTCTCCCAAAACTTCTTCTTCCCTCCCTGTAGCATCTTCTTAGAAAACCTTCCCTGTCTGCCTGCTGTACAGTCACATGTTGGAGACTCCCTCTAATCAGTCTCAAACGAACGTTGCGCATGGTTTTTTTGGGTGGTCAGGCCTTAAAGAGAAGAAAGGTTCCATAGAATTTGTCAGTATTTTGCCCAGTTGTGTGTTCCTTCCTTTTGTTCGCAGAAAATGTCAGAGTTAATATCCTCCTGAGCACAGTTCTTGAACAAATTAAACATGTTGGTCTTCAGAGAAGGAAAATGCAGCTGAAGGTTGCAGTTGTCTTCTGGACAAAACCAAATGTGCCTCCTGCCTCCCGGGTCTTCATCTCTCCTTACAACCACTGGAGGGAGCTAGTGGTCTTTTCTTCCCCACAAGCAGGGTGAGAAGAGTGTGTGTGTCTACATGTATGTCTCACATGTTTCCTCGGAGAGTCATACTGTTGGAAATCCCACGCTTATGCAACAACCACTGCACTAAAAAAGTGAAGTGGTGAGTTCAGTCTGGGTCGGAAAACATCTGTGTTACTTTTCACACCATAAGTAATGAGTCAAAAACACAGGCTAAATATAGTTAAATTGTTGATATTAAAAAGCAATTGCTGTTCATTATTTGCTTATTAGACCACAGTCCTTTATAAATCATAATTAAAATTCAGTTAGCTTAAGATATAATGTTTCCTTCTGACCTAAGTAAAACCAATAAATAAAAAATATAATATAAAAATAATATAATAAGTTACCTCCAATTCACAACAAACTTAACCCCAAACAGAACAATCCTGTCTTCTAGAAATTTGTGTTTGTACTATTATTTGCTCAACCTCTCAGCCTGTTTTTATTTTCCATTTAACTCTTTTAACCCTGATTGCACACTGCACTGTAACTTTATTATATTTTAATGTGTGTGTGTTTAATGTTTTTTCCCTATTTTTTTTCATATTTCCCTGTTGCTTTTATGTTTTATGTAAAGCACTTTGAATTACCTTGTTGTTGAAATGTGCTATACAAATAAACTTGCCTTGCCTATGAGTTTGTTTTACCAAAAGACATGTATAACATGTAGTTTATTTGGTTAGAGAGAAGGTTCTGGGATGACAGGATGGAGGGGTCGAGAAGGTAGGGATGAAGAGGGTGGATCTGGGTCGTGGTGGCCGGAGCGGCCAGGAACCCGGGGGTCGAGGCTCAGGGTGGGGGCACGTCTCTATAAGCGCCTTGCTTTATGATCGCCCTGTGGTTCCTGTGGTAGAAAAGGAAGAATTACTTTGGCGGAATTATGAATTTTAGCATGCGTGTCTTTGATGGTGGGAGACCCACGCAAACACTGGACGAATGGGCAAACTCCACACAGAAAGGCCTGGGCGGACCAAGATCTGGACCCAGGAGCTTCTCGCAGTGAGGCCACAGTGCTGTCCACTGAGCCACCATGCTGCCCATTGAAAGAGGAGAGAAAGAGGGTTTTGGGGGGGGAGAGATGTGAGAACCGAGAAACAACAGAGGAAGAGGTTAGACAGGCTTATACACGTATGTGCTAGTGATTGGATTGGAAAGGTACAGGTGGATGAAATGAGTGACGCACAGGTGTGGTTGGATTAGTGAGAGAGAGAGACGTGGTCTTGTTCCTGAACATCAGTTATAATAACTACATTTAGCAGGAAAGCATTATTACTGATTTTTTTCGAGTAAGGGAAGAGCTTAATTGTGACATACATCATAGGGAGGCGATTAGGGTGGTATCATGGTTACAGTTACATAAATATTAGTAAAGACGTTGTGCCTCATGCTGTATGTCACTATGGACTATATTAAACCAGAACCACTGTGCTGTGAGCACACAGAATGTTGATTATGTTAATAGAAAATGTAATCTGGGCAGCATTACATTTCCTTCAAATGTATTTGCTGTTGCAAATGAGTAGTATACAAACTAGGACACAGGATTGCTTCTGAGTAATGATGAGTCATGAATTCGAAATGACGTTCTTTAGCGGTTCTCAAAAAAGTTGCAAAAGTATCAAGCTGGTAAGAAAATGTTAAGTATGTTTAATCAGCTGTTAAGTTTACGCCATAAAATAAGCAATAATAAATAAGGACAATTCCAAAATGAATGCAGTTGTTTCTGTTTTCCCTAAAGAAACTGCATGTGACGTGCTTTGAGCCCCCCGTGAATAATATTGGGAACACACTACACAATTTTCAAGAGGATCACTGTGTCAGATAAAGCAATCACAAAGTCATAAATATTTCTGTGTCTATGTGCTCAGGATGAAAAGTCATGTCTTGCTATCCACAGCTTGCCATTTTTAACAACTTGATAAAATGAGCAACTGTCATGCCAGACACTCTTTTTTTTTGGGGGGGGGGGGGGGGGTGGCTCAATTTAGATATGGCATGAGGTATGAGGTTTTGCAACTTGCATTAACCTCCAAGGTGGTTCCAAAGCTAGGTCAAATTTATTTGTTTTTCATTGTTGCTGCTTTATTTTGGTAGCAATGCTTTTATGTCCACTACTGTGCAGAACAGACGGCCACAGATTTTATTCATCACTGAAATATGACAAATCTTGCATAGTGTGCAGCTCATCAGTAATAACACTGCTTCCTTTTTGAGACTTAAAGTACATCGTTAGGTTTTCTGACATGCCACATGTGTGGAGAATGTTGCTGCTGTGGGATTGATTTTGCTGTTACAAATGGGCAGGACTTAATCACGCTCTGCGGCTGTCCTCTGGCAGTTTTGCGGTGAGAGCTGGTGTCACAGCTGAATCTCCTGTGGCTTTATCAGAGCTGGCCATTGGGCCGCCACTCATCTCTATCTCTGGATCTTCTCTAGTGGTCTCTGAAGCTTTCACCTCGTATCACAGTGAAATATATCAAAGAAAAGATTAATAAGAGTGAGAACACTACTATCTTCAGCCATATCAAAGTTGTCTGGCTGACAGGGTGGGGAATGTGGATGGCGGCTGAAAATGCCATTAAATATTATTCAGATTCTTGAAACAGTCACACAGGTACTTGAGTATAGAACATTTAAGATGAAATACAATGTAATAAAGTATAAAGGTCACAGGGTGTCCAAACTCAAAGTTCATCCACAAACTCCCTCAGCAAATTTTCTAAGTGGAAATGGAAATGAGGATGGTGCTAAAGGAAATTTCATTGGTCACTAAAAGTGAACCTAAACCACCCAGTCTGTCATCCTCAAAGAGCCAGCCATGTGTGTTTCATGGGAGCACTGTCTGACCTGCCAGCACTAAGATTCATTTTTGGTTAGGTTTAAGTAACTAAAACTACTTGATTGAAATTCAGGAAAAGATCATAGTCACTTTTAGAAGAAAGTAGAAGTTTATTTTTGGTACAAGATGGGATTAAAATCCACCCCAAATCTTCTCCTTAAGTTTTTTTTGGGGCACTATCAAGTTGTTACATGTACCCTATGTCATTGTTGGCTAGACCATAAGAGGTCACTTGTCACAAAACCCAAAACATAGGTCAAACAACAATAACATATTATCACCTTATGAAGTTGATATGGCCAATATGTAAGCAAAAAGTGGCTAATTAATTCCAGCAGCTTTAAGTGTTAAACAGTGAATCCTACTATTATTAGTACAGTTTTATTAATACAGTTTCGACATGTTTGCCCCATCATGTGCAGATCAAACTAACTAAATATATACGATTTCTCTTCTCGTCACAATTCAACCTTGAGTGGTACAACATTTTTTTCCCAGTATTTATTCTGATCATTTATTTCCAGACAAGGTCAACTGAGTGGAGATGTAGTCTCATTAATTATCTCTATAAATGCTGCATGAGAGGACTTCAATCAATCTAGTTAATTTAATTTCACAACACAGATGTGTAGAAACCTACTACCACTATACACATCATCATGTACATTAAACAAAATACATATCACATAACACACAAAACGCACAAAATACATATCACAATAAAACTGCATAGTTAAAAGCTCATTAGGATCACACATTCTCAAAATGTGCCACATTTCACAGTTCACAGAAAGAAGAGAGCTTGTATGTCATAAGTGACAATCAATCATGTCTTTATTGCTGTAAAGCAACAACAGGTAATATATATTTTATGGTGCATTCGGGGTAAGGTGCTACCACACAAATCGTACTGCATGTGAGAGCATTATCCCTGTACGTTCCTGGCCGTAGCCTCTGACCACTGCAAAGCCAGTGAGCTTTGAGAGCAGAGATCCAACAAATTAACCGAAACAGAAGCAGAACAGCTCAGGCTAAAGGTATCCGCAGCCCTTTCTAATGCGAAGGCACCCCCTTCCAACTTCAACATCCAAGAAAGGAAAGCTGTGACATCACTAAGCAAGGATCAAAACATCACCATCTTACCTGCAGACAAAAGAAGATGCACAGTAGTCCTTAACACAGTGGACTACCAGAACAAAGTCAACACACTACTAATGGACACAAACATTTATGAGAAACTGAAGCGGGACCCAACCAACGGGTACAAGAAGAAGGCCATAGAATGTCTATGGACCTTTGTGAAAACAGCCAAAAAATCCAGGAAGAAGGCCAAAACTACAGGGGAGGAGGAAAAGAAGGTCAAACGCAACAACATTGTGATTCCTTACGTGTCTGGAGTATCAGAGAAACTCAGGAGGATTTTCAACAAACACAACATCCCTGTGTTTTTTAAACCCAAGAACACACTAAGACAGATGCTGGTCCACCCCAAAGACCGCACACCCAAACACAAGAAAAGCAGTCTGGTGTATGCGGTCCAATGCAGTGAGGAATGCACAGACCTGTACATTAGGGAAACTAAACAGCCACTACACAAACGCATGGCTCAACACAGAAGGGCCAACTCCTCAGGTCATGTGAAGGACAGAGGACACTCGTTTGAGGACCACCAGGTGCACATTTTAGACAGAGAAGATTGATGGTTTGAACAGAGGAGGGGGTCTACGCCACCATTTATCCCCCACTTACAATGCTGTCCTTTCATTGCTTCCCAGGAAACTGAACAAGTATTTCCTCTTGGCCTCAGGTGAATTTGCCAACGATGGTCATCGGACTTGGTCACGGGTGGCTGTAACGACCATGACGACAGTCGTTACCACAGCCAGGAGCACTAACGAACCAGCGGTATCTACAATCCTAGCTAACGATCCCAGAGGTTAAATAGCTGAGTTTCCCTACCAGTCAGTCAGAACTGAGAAAGTCTCTTGTATCTTCAACCAAGTCCAGTTGCCCTTGACCTCAACCTTTGTTGGATAACTATGACCTGGATGACTGAGAACCTTCACAGACATTTATGTTTATTAACCGCAAGCTGTGGCTACCCAAAGTACTTATGTGGATGCAATTTGGGGTCAATAATGGCACTTAATCTGGCTCTGCTCACTTCTAACTGGGATGCACCAGTTACACAAACCTATTTTGTTTGATATCTTTCACCAGTCCAAGTTAAAACAATACTTGAAATATGTATAATCATTGACTTCACAGGGGCAGTGTATAGACAATGTGGACGTAAATCATACGCTGTCAGCTACAATGCTGAGATAGGAATTGCAGGCATCCTGTAAAAAAATAATAGGCTCAAACTTTTGCTTTTGTGTCATACTGAAACAGATATTTCACAACAAAGAGTATATGCTGGGCTTGTTTTTTATCCTATGCAGATGGTCATACTAGATAATATTAGATACTATTATTTAAAGAGGTCATATTATGCTTTTTAGCCTTTTCCCTCGCCTTTATTGAGTTATATACCTTTTTTGTGCATGTAAAAGGTTTGCAAAGTGAGAACGCCCAAAGTCCAGCCTAAAGGGAGTTCTCGTCTCCCACAGAAAACTCTGCTCTGAACTGCCTGAAAACAGCTCGTTTGTAGTCCAGCCTTTTCTTCCGCTTCCATGTCAATGCTCATCAAGCGGCTAGTCAGACACACCCTCAAAAACACCGGAGGAAAAACACACTGAAGTGCAGCACACAGTGACAAGACGTCCGCCTGCTGCCTCTCCTCTCCCTTCCAAACACTAACTAGCTACCCTCCAGGCAGTCAGTGGACATAAAGTTGTTACTGTGATGTAGAGACAGAGCTCGATTATAACTTTATGGATGAAAGATACATCCATTGTTACAGATTAATAACTCACCACTCTGAAACTCTTGCTCCAGTCCATGTTGCTAAGCTTGTAAGGGGAGCATGTTCAGCTGAACTGAAGCCGTGTTTACTTCAGGGCCCACCCTACTCTACGCTTCTGATTGGCTAGTAGTCCTTAACTAGGAACTGCGCAAGTGCAACTACCAACAAAGATCTTGTAGAAGTAAGCTACTGTAGAATAACCTACTGTACATTTGTCTAATGGTATACTAGTATAAGCACCTCTGGTGATGCCAGACAGATTATAGGCTGCAAAGTGAGTTTTGAACAGCCAGAAATCTCTGCAGCAGGCAGAGATTGTTGAGTCATTGTTGAGTCACTGGTATTGATCATGTCCCTCTCAACCCTGTTAGAGGTAATGTGGTCATTTTGTGCTACTGGGCAGGGAACACAAGAATAATCGAAACTGTGATGACGCCTCTTTCTCTCTGCAATTACTATGCTATTTTTTGAAACCCATACAATGACAGATATGGAAGAATCATGCTATGACACTGTCTGTCATCCCGCTGAATACATCCAGCCTTCAACAACAAGCATGATGGAAGGTTACATTGCTGGAGAGAGTAAACTGATTTGAGTCTCTAGTTTTTCATTCACTTGGAACAGCTGCTAGTATTTCTGTGGGGAACCTCAATAATCCCTGCTGGACTCCCAGTCACTCAGCGACCTGGTACTGGGAGTCAGCATGCTACACAGCCAGCTTTGACCTTGCTAATGAAAACATATACTGTATACACTGCTCAGTACTGATGAATGGGTAATGTCAGGGCTGTGTCCTTCTGTCCAGCTCCAAATCTCACTGTGTTTCTCCACTGTGCGGCATCTCCTTATGAATAAATTGTGACTCTGCATCCTGAGCACAGAGTGGCTTTTCTTGTTACCATGTAGGAGGAGGTTAAAAATTTGATGACTGCTGAATTATTCACACCACTGTTAAATGACAAAAAACATCCTGAAAAATATAATATAGTAGAAGAGGAAGATCAGTTGATTATTGTGGGAAAGAGAAAATGTCAAAATCATCATAATTTGCTCTGTGGGCCTAGTGTCGGAGGACAGTTCTGTAATTGGCTTCCACACTGACACACTGGAGGAGATGGTTAAAATTCAGCGACTCCATTGTCTGTGGTCACAATAGGTCTGTATTCCCCCTCTCTGTAGAAAATAGAAGCCTCTACAATGAAAAAGGAAGATCACCACACATGAAACACTGGATGAATAGATGAACTGAGTGTCTCCTGCTTCACAGGCTTGTCCCTTTATTTTCAATCAAGTCCTCCAAACAAAATATACATGGTCATCTCCCTCTAAAACACCACACGTGAGCGTTTTCGATTCTGAGCGATTTGACACTATCGACAGGACAGCACCGTTTTTCAGCTTCTTCCAAAATTGTTACATGCGACCTCCACAAAAGTGATTCTTAATCAACTATGGTTTATTAAAATGTTTTATTTTTGCAGCTCTGGTCATCAGTACAATCAAAATGCTTTTTATTATTTATATTAAACATTTATTTAACCAGGAAAGGCTCAGTGAGATTAAAAACCTCTTTTTCAAGGGCATCCTGGCCAAAATAGGCAGCAGCAATCACTTTTCACCTCTCTGCATAAAGGGAACAGAACTCCCTGCATTGGCACTGAATATTAGCATTGGATGTAAGTCACAGGTGCAGAATCTTCTAATTAGAACTTAATTAGATCTTTGTTTGAGGCATTTAAACAAAAAACACATTTTTCTATTGAGGACAGTCTCACTATGTCATGAAACACTGTCAAACTATGGCCATCCATTCTGTGTCCATTAATAGCAAATGACTTCCTTGGTATTGCATACTTGGCCAATAGAGGGCGCTAGGGCACCGCCCTCCCTGGTGGTGGAAACTTTATATACAGTCTATGGGTGGAAAGTGTTTTGATTTTTCTTTTTTTGAACATTTTTGAAATAAACAGTAATTAACTTTTTAAGTATGTGTGTGTTTAAAATGCACAATAATTTGTAATATATAAAATATAGGCTTACTAATTATGTTTGGGTGTGAAATTAGCTTCCTGCTCATTCACTGATCTCTTCTGGGGCGCTAGTGAGATTACCCAGCAGCACAGCAGTGCAGCCAATAGCTGACACAAGATATGCCCATAGCAACTGAAATTAAGCCAATCAGCGTCCTCAAATCTGATGCCTGAAGGGCGCTCCAGGGGCAAGTTCAATCGTGAAAACGGTGTGCAACATTTTAGGATTGAACGCGATGTTTCCTTGCAACATTGCGCAACGTTCTGCAACGGGCTTCGAGGTATGTTTTCTCCCGTTTGCTGGGCGTGTCTCAGGTGTTGCGCAGTCAGCTGCCAAACGTTTGTAAACACAATGGTGTTAAAAAGGCAGGCAAATTTAGTGCACTTGCGTACACGAAAGAGTGGTCAGGGAACCACCTTTTCCTTTGAAAAAAACGTTTTCCTACGTTTTGTCTACATATGGATAATACGGTGAAGCTAGACATGCTAGGCAGAGTTAACATCAGCCTTGTGCGGCCACAGTGAAAACCCTTAACTCTCATTCAAATGCTCTCTTCCATAGACATGGCCTACTAAAGCTTCCTGAGTGTAACTTTTATCACAATGCATGTATAATGTACAATGTTGTCAACAGGTTAAATATTAGGTTGAGTGAGCTCATTCCGATATATACACACCTTCTCACACACGACACTGTTGCTCTTAAGAGGCAAATGTAGGACTAACTAGTGCTAGGTTCAGTGTATGTTACAGTGGCCCAAAATTATGGAATGAGCTGGATACTAATTTAACAAAATACGTCTCATTATCTATATTTAAAAAGTATCTAAAGCAACAACTACTGGAGAGATATAAACCCGAGTGGCTGAGGGTTAAACCCCTTTCTCTTGGTACAAGAATCAATTCAATTTGAGGTACAAAGGTACAATGACTGTCAATCTATTCTGTTCAAAGTAGCTGTATTCTAAATACCCACTATCTAAAGAATGGTTATTACCGGTATCTAAAGTTGGACCACTGATACAAACCTTGTCAGATGGGGGGCGTGGTGTTGGTGGTGGGATGGACCCCTATTCATAAGCTGTTGCTTCTTGGGAGTCCATTTTTCACAATAGAATATACTTGTTATTCCTGATCAGTGGTTGGGCAGGCTATTTTGAACTGTGGTGTACTATAGTAGTAGCTGCAGCCTTGAATAGTGATGTGTTTTGTACTACATAATTTATACTGCTTCTAAAATGTAGATGAGTAACTGAGTAATTACTTTTAATTGCTTCTCACCCTTGGCAAGATATGGACTGAAATGATAGTGATGCCATCGAGCTGGTGTGTAGCCAAAGATTTCTTTCTCCCCATTCTCTAGTGACTTGTGTTGACACTGGCTATAAGTTCCCGCGAATGTATCCAGCACCAGTTGACATGCTGCATCTTATTTGCTTGTAACTCGAGTGACTTGAATTGTGATGTCAATCATATTACTATATTTAGTGTGGAACTGTGTTAGTTCTTGGCTGTTGGGAAAAAAAAAAAGAAAGTAATATATTTTGTAACTTGTTACTTCTGTAATATGCTGCCCCCAACAACTGCTTCTGATGTAGCATTAATTGCAATGTGTGATATTGTGGAAATAAATAAATAAACCCTGGTGTTTTCAGTAGATCTTGTTGCCTTGCTGTACAGTGTGTTGGAAGAGCTCCTTAAGACAGCTACCGTTTTCAAAGACACCTCAAAGACTGTGCAAACCTGTGCAAACCAAACTTTTGGACTGCGTGCAGTCAGTTCTCAAAGATTCCATTCACTAACAAGGACAACGCCGATGTTATGGGGTGGAGGGATGAAGGGGTTGGGGGGAGAGGGATGAAGGGGTCAAGGAGGCTGTTTAGGGTTTGGTGGCCGGAGTGGCTAGGAACCCGAGGGGTCGTCTCGATAAGCGGCTTGGTCTTATGAACCCCCCCAGTGGTCGAATTAGTGAGAGAGGCGCGGTCCTGTTCCTGTATCTCAGTTTACATAACTCCATTTCACTAAGAAGGACCACGCTAATGTTAGATTTTATAGTTGTTTATTGTAATGAATAGTTATGAAAGAAGGGGTAGAGGGATGAAGGGGTCGAGGAGGTTTTCTAGGGTTTGGTGGCTGGAGCACAGGAACCCGAGGGGTTGAGACTCGGGGTAGGGGCTCATCTCGATAAGCGGCTTGGTCTTATAAACCCCCAAAAGAGTTACGGATTGAAGGGAAATTGGTTCAAAGAACGTCGGTACGGTTGTAGCGGACAAAGCTATGGTAGGTATGAGAAGAGCGACGGCCAAAAATTCGGCAGTGTGGTCTAGTAGCCCCATGTGGAATGAGTGACCGGAGTACAGGTGAGACAGTTCTGCCTGATTCAGTGGTGAAAGTGGGTGTTGCAGAGCGGCCTGGTGATGTAGAATGTGGTTGTCTGTGTGTACCAGGATAGCTGGACCTCGTGCCCTCAAGAATGGCAGCGGTGGTAATTGGGTGCGGTGCGATTAATTTTAAACTTATGTACACCTGGAAGTCCCTTTTGTGTCTAAGTGTGCAACACAAGTTTAACACCGAGATGTAAGTCAACAATAAAGGCACAGATATCAAAAGACATGAAATAAAGTTACAGTACCAGGGCTGACTCCGAATAGTCTAATGTTCGATGCTTCAATAGAAGGAGCCTGATTCGACTGCCAATCTAACAGTCAAAAATCTTCACAAAGGGCATTATGAAACAAGGATCATGCCATTTTGGCATATCGGGGTGTTCAGTGTCTGATTTTACATAGAACTACCAGCCTATTGTACTGTGTAGGTGTGGTAGAAGAGAAAGAGAGACATAGCACCAGCTGTGCCAGTGTTGTGCATGCACCTCACAGGACATTCAAATCATTTATCACCATTAATGAATCACACAGAGAATATTGTAACATTTTTAAACAGTACTTGGAATAGACCCATGAAGAACAGTGACGTGCATGCAGTTTTCGGCGGGCATGTGCTGTCTGTGTGTTTCTCCCTGCAGGCAATTAAGGAGATTGGGAGCACCTGGCCAGTGAGCCCAACCTGTTAAACAGTGTCTGTTTGCACCTTCCACACTGCTTTACCACATTGCTCTTTTGTTTTGTTTTATTATTTTAAATAAATTTCTGTTACCTCCTCATTGTTATAGCCTGAGAGCAGGGGTTGTAACAATGCACAACTCTAAAAGACCGGTGAATGGCAGGCGAGCAGAGAGAAAAGACTCAGTTTAGCTGTAAATGTACAGTGTACGAACACCACAGAAATTATTTGATGATCAGTCGATTATAGGCAACACTTTCTGATTCAACTATGTAAATCCTTAGTCGGGGAAACCCCTAACTGTAACTCTAACTGTAGCAGCGAGTGTAGAGCGGGAACATGGGGGCAGCAGGCGACCCACAACCACAGATACAGACTCCACAGCTCCGGAGCCAGAAACATCTGCAGAAAGCGACAGAAGGGGAAAGGAGAGGGACGAGAAAGCACAAAACTACGGGAGAGGGAAGAAGTTGAGTTAGTAAAATCCATTATGGGATAAGAATGCATACAGATCACTGCATGAAAAGTGGGATTTTGGCAGTTAATGGCACATAAAATTGCAGTGGAAGTTGAGGTTAATGGCTCTGAATGGGACTTTTTGGTCAGCCCCGAAAACTGTCAGGAACTGCCAGGAATTGACGTGGGCTTTGTCAGTGTTGCCCCCATGACCCGCCTAACCGCAGGTCTAGGGGAGGCTTTCACATGTAAAGGAAATCGCTGTGAGCCATATAAATGCAAATCGAGGTGTGACTACCTTTCTGTAACCAGATACTTACATTTTAATAATGATTTGTTCAATGTGACAAATTTTTTAACAAAGGTAAAAAGTTTTGATTTTAAAGAATTATCTTTAATATTTTAAGCCCTTTTCCATTAAAATATGTGACTACACATGAAATGGAAGGAAACATTCGACCAAGATTGAATTGAATCATTCTGATTTATTTTGCATTATGACATTTTAATGTACTGTAAAATTCAGGCAATGATGAATGTTTAATGACACATTGTCTGGAAAGGTTATCGGTCACCCAGGTTATCCAAAATAGGTTAAAATCAAGGGCATTCAAGGTTCCTTGCATAATGACATATTACAACTTAACAGTTTTTACAATGAGATATTTTGCAGCTAGGTACACACACCTTCCAGCATTTGATACTGAAGAGACTGTCAGATGTACAGTCTCACACTGTTTTCAGGTTGAAAAGAACATGTGCATCTTAATCAACTAGCTTTTGTGCAATGAGTGTGGGCATCCATCTATAGCTTGAGCTCTGAATAATCCTCTATGTAACTTTTTTACTTATGTTAAAACGTGTTTTTAAACTTACTTGTTTCTTCATCTTGCTCCGAATCTGAATTGATGGTGTGAAGGAAAAGATGAATGCTCTGGTCATCTTCTGTTTCATCTGGAAAACGTACAAAGAAGAAGAGCATATGATCCATTAGAAGATAGGCCTACATTCTATATTTGCATTCATAACAGCAATAAAAAGCAGAAGTAGCCACAAACTGTGCTCATCTGCTAAAGTAAGACCAAAAGAGGGTGATGAACAATCCTGAGTGCAATTTACTCAAAAAAGTTACTTAAGTAGACCTGCATGTAACGGAGTACATATAACTCATTAATACCCAACTCTGGTAAACAGGGTGACGTTAAGTGAGCACCTAAAATTCCAGTAAGCACAACAACCTTTGTGTTGAATTCAATAGAATATATAAATGTCAATTTGCTGCTAACCGTTGTCTGAATTGTCAGTCGGTTCTACTAATTCTCTTTCTTCCAACTCTAGCCAAGTTCTCATCTTGGTCTTCAAACATCGATGGTGCATAACCCATGTTACCAATGACAGGGTAATTTGATGACAACCCGTCATGCGCATCTACTGATCTAATGCTAGCCCTTTTGGTTTTTTTTTCCCCAAACGCCATTCCTAAGATAATGTTTCTTATGGTAAGAATACTGTGAATGAGAGAGTTCATTATCACAGTGTTCACAAAAGCACCAAGGTTTTTGCTTCTTAGGTTTAGGGACTTCCATCTTCTTCTCTTCGTAGAGTTTCTTGTGTACGTGTGTTTGTTTATGCTCAGTGGTCTGCGGACTCTTCTGTGTGACAATGATCTCGCCTGTGATTGGATAAGACAGATCACGAGCGAGGTCACAGTTACGCCGAAGAACTCGCGAGACCATAGTATATAGAAAGACGTTGTCCTTTGTCTCCTCAATTTATTTTAATGTACTATGTTCCGTGTCTGCGCTGCTTTCGTGATACTACAATGGCTGGATGTCGTCTGCACTTCAACACACCAGAAGCTCCTCATGGACATGGGCCTCTCCAACAACCAGCTTCAGCCAGTCCCGCAACAGGCGAGAAGAAACTGCTGGCTGCTATCAGTGGGTTGTCTCACCAGACCCAGTTTTCTTCCGAGGTCAGTCAGCAGTTCTCAGCACTGAACAACAAATTGGAGTCCATGGCGGAGAGGGTGGTTGTTCTCGAGTCCAACAAGCACTCACGTGTAGAAAACAACAAGAATCACTGTATGTTCAAAGTAAGTTTGAGGCCTTATTTCATAGGAAGCTGTCCGTCGCCTGCACAACTCCGAGACAAATTACAGGCGCTATGATGCTGGGCAGGGGTAAGACATACAGACAAAGCATGCAGTCTACTGTGTGAAAGGTAATAATTTTGGATTAATATTTTTTTTACGTTAATTAATCGCACGTTTGTTTTCACAGACTGTGTTTGCCTTATAAAGCAGCAGTCACATCGTTTTTGGTCGGAGTTCTGCACACAAGCCCGAAGGGTGGTGATGGAGCAGTGGATAAGGCACATGCCTTTGGTGTGAGAGACCCGGGTTAAATCCCCCACTGTTACCCATCCACCACTGTGTCCCTGAGCAAGACACTTAACCCCTAATTGCTCCAGAGGTGTGCGACCTCTGACATGAATAGCAACTGTAAGTCGCTTTGGATAAAAGCGTCAGTTAAATCTAAATGTACATGGTGTGGACAACGATGCCATTGTGTGTAAGTATCTATTGCTGTGGGGTGTGTGTATTATTTTTTGTTTCTTTACAATATTGTTGTTGCTATATGTACTGTGGTCACGCTATTTATTTATAACTCACAAAAAGAGGTAAGATTTATTGGATCATATTGCTGGTCAGCAGTATTGGGATGGTTACTTTGGGAATATATTTGATCATGAACATTTTCATTAGTAATTGGGCCGATTCTTTTTTTTTTATGTGGTGCCTTTTGCTCCCCAATTACAAATCATGTAAATTTGGACTAACAATAGTTCCATTTGGTTTACATTTTAAATTACGGTGATGGTTTACATCTTTGGAGGAACTACGGGATCTTGCCAAGATGATCATTCATCTTAGATCTAAAATAACTTAATTACTGTAAAATCATAGGCTATGTATTTCAAAATATTTCACTATCAAATTTTCCTGTTCAAAATATATTTAATCAAATGTTGTTTTTATCACAATTGTTTTAACTTTAACTCCCCTGTGACCACTGTCCACGCTGTTGAGTTGCATTACATTTATATTTTAATGACATCGCTGTGTGATTTTCTAGCTTTCTTACTATCAGATTTTGACATTTTTATTAAGTCAGTTTAATGTGTTTGAACATACCGTGTCCACCCCGTTAGGCTTACGTATTGAGGAGATCAGTTAAATTAAATAACTTCAAAAACTGTACAAATAATAGATTCCTCATCTATTATTGAAGGTCATGCTAGCCATGCTGCTCACACAGGCAGGTAAAAGGCTAACTTTAGCTCAAAATGTCCACCCTGTTAGTTTTTCAACAAGGTGGACACTAACGGGGTGGACATTTGTATAGTGTATATACTGGTGTTTTGTGCTATGCTGCTAGACCTCTGTCCACCCTGTTGAGTTGGTATTTTGCCTTCATAGTTTATTGAAATTACCAAATTGTATTTACATACATGGTAGCAATCAAACACCTTTAAACAGCTATGTCTAAGTCCTTAACAGGGTCGACATTTCCCGCATGTCACATTGCTGTTAATACATCTACATTCAATACAATAAAAGGAGCCTGAGCTCAACTAATGTTTTTCATACTTAGATATATACTTTGTATAATAGAAATTAAAAATATAGGTAAATCAAGATCAACTAATCAACATTTATCCAAAGTCCAAATGGCACCCTATAAAAAGACCCAATTACACATTTTTGTAAATAGTTAATCCAGACCACTGTTGGTCAGTGTGATATTATTTTAGTTAAATGGTTTTCCCCAAGCGGTGAGACTCATTGATTCATGCTTAGCACTGCTCAATGACACTATTTATGTATTCTGTTTATCATTCTATGATTAATTATGTATTCTGTGAGTGACAAACATGAATACTGACTGTCCTGTTTGTGTTAGCAGCTTCTGGAAGCGAGGCAGGGTGTGCTGGCAGCAGAGGAACTGGCGTTCTAGAAAGGCATCACCATTGATCTGATGTGCGATGAGAAAGATGGCAGCTTTGAGGGGGTGTCAGGGTGGATTGTGTGACCCCAAGTTTCCGCTCCAGGAGCTCAGCGACCTCTGTTGCACGCTACAAAGAAGACTCGAGGCTAATCCCAAGTACAGCGCACTGCGTCACAGGTCTGTCTGTACAGTGGATCATGTTCGGACAGAAAGCTACCACCACATGGCCCAGAGGTGGACAGTCATTTCATCCCCCAGCTGGGCATTTGATATCTTTTGTAAATTGCTTGTAAATACGCATTTGCTTTCTTTTTTTAAATTAAAAAAGTTTCATTCAACATTTGTTTCAGAAATTCTTCATGTTCATGTTATTATTATTATTGGGGAGGGGGTTTACCCAAAACTGTATTTCTAAAGGCCCAAGGCGACCAATAGCGACAGATCTGCCAACCAATCATTTTACAGGGACAAAAATCCCACTTTTCATTTAGTGGATGGAGAGCTCAGTGCATCATGGGAAGTCCCCTGACCTATAGCAGCATAACTAAGGGATGGTTCAGGACTCACCTGAGTCATAACTAACAATAAGCTTTGTCAAAGAGGAAAGTCTTAAGCCTTCTCTTAAATGTCGAGATGGTGTCTGCCTCACAAACACTTATCACATCTGGGGCCCCTTGGTGGCCAAGTGGTCTGGAACATGAGTTTGTGTCTGGCTGCACAATGCAACAACAGAATTGAAATTGAAGACAAGGCTTATAATCAATGATACATTTCTTACTCCTATGCTTGCTGCTTTACATTCAGAAAATACATTTTTATGATATGTTCCTCATTAAAGGGTTGTTTAGCCTGCTTCAGAATCGCTGTCCATGTCTCCAATTAGTGGGTACAAATCTGGTGTTTTGCCCACTGACTGTGCCAATGGAGAAACCTGTTGGCTGTAATTGGCAGGATTAAAAATGGGGTGTCATCTTCCCAACATGGCAACATCCATGAAAAATAGTGATAGAAAATTGCTGATAAGCATAGATGAGGTATAGCTGTACAAGTCGACATATCTGCATAATTTTCAGTCATCATGAAAAATATTTCCTCTACAGCAGCTTCTATGTCAGCTGATAATGATATGGTACAAATATGTCACTTGCTTCAAATCAGTTAGCCAAAACAAATGTATTAATGAAGGCATACATTAAGATCCAATTACTCCCTGTTTGGAGTAGGTCAAACAACATTTTAATTAAATGAATCCCCTGGAGTGCTGGCCCTAGATTGAGTTTTTAAGCCTTACTGTGTTCGTAACTGATAAGTAAACACAAATTTTAAATGTACATATTTTCACAACATCCATCTATCCATCCATCCATCGATCATCAACCGCTTATCCTGCGTACAGGGTCGCAGGATTTTCACAACATAAGAAATGTATAGAATTTTGAACATGGGGTTAGGGTTAATCCAATTTCCAATTCAAAAGGATTTCAAAAGGAATAATATTCACACCAAACATGGCAATTTGGGGAAACTGCTTGATAGCTTATGTGCAAAGATATTTTGTCCATGTGATACTAGAGGAAATCTCAGGAATGTCCAAAATAGAAAGGGCTGCCGGTGATGGGAATTTCAACATGGGGTCAGGTTTGGTTATTACCTGAATATCAAATATATTCTAGAAATATTAATAAAAGAATTAATATTCAAAATTATGAATTATCATTAATAAATACATGACACCACCCCGAAATCAGAGACCAATAAGCAAATATGATCATTCAAAAATAATCCACCTATAGATGGCAATAGTCAGAGAAGGCTATTACATAAATATGGAAGGACAGGGTGAATTCGCACACTGGCTGTGGTAACTAACTCTTACCACAATATTATACACAAATAATCACAGTTATTATGCACAATTATAATAGGAATTATTTATCTTTAGCATAGATCAATAATCAACAACTTTAGCAAATAAATCACTCTTAACTCTTCTAAACAAAAACAAAACAAAGCATCCAAAACATTCAACCAATCTGCAGGTATGTGTGTTTGTATGAGACAAAGGAGGAGGAGAGACTAAGAGGGTGGATGCTACCACGTGGGCGGTTTACGAATCTGGTTCAGAAAGGCGGTTCAAGGCCGGCAGATTTTGGAATCAGAATGGCGGTTCAAACCATGTGATCTCAGAATCTAAATGGCGGACGCTTTCTCTATCCTAAACTCCGAAAATGGTGACTCACACTTACGCTAGGCTGCCGTGGGTCACAGGTCAGACAGAGGTCAGTGGTTAGTAAACAGGAAGGAGGAGAAGAAAGGGACAAAGTTTACAAGATCCCGGTTTGCTGCGGAGAGACACAATACAGCACAATCTGTCATACAACGTTTATTCAGCAGTGGGTGCCGGCTTTGTTTGTATAGACTGTGCTATTGTGTCTGCGCTTACACAGCAGGAGCTAACACCAGAAATCCTAATTACTGCTACAACTTTATCAAGCAGGAACTGGTAGTGAACTTTACATTCAGCAGCTCTGTTACTGGACTTGATAAAAATACTGAGCGGTGTGACACTTGGCACAATTAATGTGCGTAGCATGGCACAATTAAACAATTCAGCCCATGAAGCTCGTACAGTTTACAACGAGACAGTCCTCTTCTGCCTAGACATACAAGCCTCTTACGTGAACTCTTTGGTTGCGATTACGTTGCGTCAGTCCTTTTAAGAAATCCTGCAGTCTTCTCTGAGCTCAGTTCAGACGGTTTGTTGGCAGTTTCAACGGCACAGCTGATCCTTCGGCGACAGCAACAGGAAATGACAGTGGAATTGACAAAATGTTGAGAATGTAGAGCACAGAGGTTATCTTCTTCAGAGGCGGGCGGGCGGCGAGCCGTTGGAATGTTAAGAGGTTAAGCACGGAGTTTATACGTATTCTTCTGGAGGCAGCTGATCCGTTGTGTTGTGAACAACAACTTTTCTCAGGATCCAAAAGTAAAATGTGTTCTCACAGAGGTAAAAAGAGAGGTAAAACAGAAAAACAGAGCAGCTCGTCCTGTGAGTTGATGTCCAGGAATGTTCAGCACTGAAGCTATGGGGTCTCCTTTGACTGCTCACACAGTGGTGGAAGAACTTGTTGTTTCGGTTTCAACTTACAATTAACAGGTGAATGTAAATTAACTGACTGGGTTTTTTTGAGCTTTTCTTTTGTTCTCCAACCTTTTGTTTTAGACAGGTAGCTGGCCAGGCTTTAGACTGGGGATCTATGTCTTTAGGCCTGTCTCTGTAGTCCTGGAAGTGAGTCCTAACACCGGGAAGCATGTCTCTTGGTTGGGTTTTACTATTTCTTCTGTAAAAGTGGAAGTTTTGGCCAGATAACACTAGAGGAAATGTCACAGGGTTACCAATACGTGAGTATTCTTCCTCTGGGGATATGAATATCCATAACATTTTATGGCATCGTGGCCAGCAGATTTCCAGATACTGAACATCTGAATTGTACTCTGGTCACAGAAAAACACAGGACTACTGGAGCCCCAGAGAACATACAGCATATCACTACATTTATTCATTTAGCTGACACTTTTATCCAAAGCGACTTACAATTGCTATACATGTGAGAGGTCACATGCCTCTGGAGCAACGAGGGGTTAAGTGTCTTGCTCAGGGACACAATGGTGGATGGGTCCCAGTGGGGGGGGATTGAACCTGGGTCTCTCACACCAAAGGCATATTCTTATCCATTGCGCCATCGCCACCCCTATCCGCCAGTACCATCCAACATGTCATGAAGTACAGCGCACTTCACCTACAGGGATTTAATCTCATCCATGTGGATCCCGAAAGGGAGCTCATGGGAAAAACAAGGGGAGGCGGACTCCGTCTCTTCACTAACAAAGGTTGGTGCACAGATGTCAGTTTGAAGAAATCATGCAGCCCTCACTTACAGACATTATTCACAAACTGTAAACCGTTTTATTCACCGCGGGAGTTTTCCTCGTTTGTTCTGGTCGCTGTTTACATTCCACCTCAGGCCTGTGTTAGTGAGGCGTTACTATACCTGGCCGACCAGATAACTAACATGGAAAAAGAACATCCAGACTCCCTGCTCATTGTTCTTGGGGACTTTAGCACAGCAAACCTCAGCCATGAACTCCCAAAGGACAGACAGCATATTAAGTGTCCCACCAGGGACACTAACACACTGGACCACTGCTACACAACATTAAAGGACGCCTATCGCTCTGTCCCCGTGCAGACTTAGGACTCTCTTATCACTGTCTGGTTCATCTACTCCCGACATACAGGCAAAAACTGAAATCTGCTAAACCTGTTGTAAAGACTGTGAAAACATGGACCAACGAGTCAAAGCTGAAGTTACAGGCCTGCTTTGACTGCACTGACTGGAGTGTTTTTGAGGCTGCAGCCACTGGCCTGGACAAACTAACTGACACTGTGACATCTTACATCAGTTTTTGTGAGGACGTGTGTGCCGACTAAAACCTTCCGCACATACAACCAAAAACCCAGGTTCAAAGCAAAACTCAGGCAGCTTCGTCAGGCCAAAGCGGAGGCCTTCAGAAGTGGGGACAGAATCCTGTATAACCAGGCCAGGAACACTGACTAAAGAGGAGCCATGCTGGAAACTAAATACAGCTTTGTAGCCAACGACCCTGCTGCAAATGTTGAATGTCGCAAAATGTATACGTTTTTAAAAGAGCACATGTGAAATGGTACAAAAAATGAACAACAGTTGATATTTAACATTTAATAGCATATATTTATGTACCTATGGTGTATACACAAAGATTTTAAAGCTCTAAATCATTATAAGACTAAAAAAATAAGATTAACTGGACTTTTATTGTGTCTGACAGTGTTGACAAAACAAGTAGTAAAGACAGGCAAAACAGATATTTAATGAAAAATTATTGCTAGATTGGAGAGATCTTGTACGATAAACACATAAGTTTAGATTTCTTACTGTTACATTTTATATATTTTCAAAATTAAAACCTGTTTTATCCAAATTCTCAAGAATCACTGTACTGTGCAGATGTTGAAGAAATGTAGAATTTATGGATATACCCCAGGGGTGACATCCAGAAAAGCTCCAGAAGGCATCCCAGTTAGATTCCCTAACCAACCAACTATTTTCCATGGAAAGAAGCAATGGTTCAACTCTGAGCCACTTTTGAATGCTTGACCTACTCACCATATCCCTGAGGATAAGCCCAGCCATCCTATGTAGGAATTCGATTTCGGCTTATATTCACTACCCAAAGCTCACGACCATGGCTGAGGGTTGGAAGATAGATTGAATAGTAAAACGAGAGCTTCGCCCTCAGGCTCAGCTCCACCACACCAGTACAATGCTGGCATCCTTGTCGACACTACACCAATCCACGGCTGATCCCCCGATCCATTCTTTGATCCTGAGATACTTTAACTTCTTATTATAGTAACTTATTATGTCATTTCATCTTAACCACTTACTTATCAAAGCAGTTCAGAAGAACCTCCCAGATGGTCAGTGCCTTGTTCATTTTTCATTAGATGCAAAACCAAACAAACTCCATCATATCTAAGGTGGATGACACTGACTAGACCAGATTTAATAAAAGGCTAATATTGGCCACAAATAGCACTGCTGGTACAAATACACCCAGGGACCAGTGTGAACACTCTCCCCTGCCGATGTGGCTGTTTGTCTAACTGTGGGAGGAGTAATTGAGTTTAAGCATTAGGCAGAGCAGTGGGAGACAGTGTAATATGTAACAGGATAAAGAAGGAGGGAGCGTTTTTTCCCTGTGGGCTGAATCTTCAGACTCCTCCACTCCTCGAGCAACCATTTTGATGAAATTAACAATCCTCTTCACCCATCTTGCCCTCCATCCTCCAGCTCTCCCTGTCCTAAAGAGATTAGACCACTTCAGGAACATTATTCAGATTGTTTATCACTCTCAGCTCCAATTGAAATGAAGTGGATTCTGTTACACTGAGGGCTTCTGCAGAAATCTGGATAACACTTTTCTCTGCCTCTCCTCTAACCTCAGTATTATTAGCTCATATTTCGCCAAGTTTGTAATGAATTTTTTTTTTTCGGGACTCCTTAAATTATATTTCATTGTTTGTTTTCCTCAGTGTTTTCTCCTTTAATTATAATTTCATCTTAACCATTTCTAACTTAAGTTCAGATGTAACCAGTGAAACTTGTAAGATGGTCAGACAGGCTTTCATTTTCGAACAGTATGTGTATACAAATTACTCAGTGACTACTCAACTCATTTAGTAGTGATTTAATATGCCATGATCAAATGATTTGCCAAAGGCTTTGCACAGTTTTATGTATTAGAGGGAATGAGACTTTAGTATTTTTTCCTTTCTATAATGTTTGTGTTATTTACTACTTGTTCTGAGCTGTGTCCTCATGCTGCCATCAGACTGACCGAGGTTGCTCTTCCTTTTAATATTGGAGGTGTACTTAAAGTTTCACTATGTAAGTTTTAGTGGCATCTAGTGGTGAGGGATGCGAATTGCAACAAATGGCTCATTGTGCATTCATTCGGTGCTAGCGGAAATTGTACATTAGGCAGTAAAAAAACTAAGTTTGTGCTTTTTCTCCACAAAAAACAAAAAGGCTGTGAAAACTGTCAAAATATGGTCCTCCTCTAATATCTTTATTTAACATAGGGGTGGTGATGGCACAATGGATAAGACGCCTGCCTTTGGTGTGAGAGACCTGGGTTCAATCCACCATTGTGTCCCTGAGTAAGACACTTAACCTGGTCACTAAGTCACTTTGGATAAAAGTGTCAGCTAAATGTGTAAATGTAATAATATAGACTACCCAAAGTTTTTATTATGTGTGAATTCTTATACATTTGCATACAGTTCTGTTTACTTCTTTATGTCCCATTTATTCCTCTTTTCAAAATAAAAGATTTAAAGGAGAGAAAAAAGAAATTGATTATTCCGATTCCACATGAATGCACCATCAGTCACCCCTCACCCCTCTGTTTACAACACGTAGGAGGTTGCGGCTTTTGTGCTAAATACGTGTCGTCCTCTATTTGTTCTAATTTCACTTCTTTTCTTGCTTCTAATTAACCTGCTGTCGCAGACGCTGATGACTACTACTACTACTGCTTGTTTTTTGTATTAAATGTAGTGACAAAACACGCTTGTAGAAGCCAGAGTTACAGTGGGGAGAACAAGTATTTGATACACTGCTGATTTTGCAGGTTTTCCTACTTACAAAGCATGTAGAGGTCTGTAATTTTTATCATAGGTACACTTCAACTGTGAGAGACGGAATCTAAAACAACAATCCTGAAAATCACATTGTATGATTTTTATTGAATTAATTTGCATTTTATTGCATGACATAAGTATTTGATAAAATCAGAAAAGCAGAACTTAATATTTTGTACAGAAACCTTTGTTTGCAATTACAAAGATCATACATTTCTTGTAGTTCTTGACCAGGTTTGCACACACTGCAGCAGGGATTTTGGCCCACTCTTCCATACAGACCTTCACCAGATCCTTCAGGTTTCGGGGCTGTCGCTGGGCAATACGGACTTTCAGCTCCCTCCGAAGATTTTCTATTCAGGTCTGGAGGCTGGCTAGGCCACTCCAGGACCTTGAGATGTTTCTTATGGAGCAGCTCCTTAGTTGCCCTGGCTGTGTGTTTCGGGTCATTGTCATTCTGGAAGACCCAGCCACGACCCATCTTCAGTGCTCTTACTGAGGGAAGGAGGTTGTTGGCCAAGATCTTGCAATATACGGCACCATCCATCCTCCCCTCAATACGGTGCAGTTGTCCTGTCCCCTTTTCAGAAAAGCATCCCCAAAGAATGATGTTTCCACCTCCATGCTTCACGGTTGGGCATTCAAAACACAGCAGTTGTCCGCTGTGGGCTACTGTAGAAACATGGCAGTGCAACATGGCGGCATCCATTTAAGAGGTGTATGTAGATAGAAGTGGCTCTCTCTAAGGTAATAAAAACATAACGGTTTATTGCATAAGGTCTTTAAACACCACTGAAAACAGTTATGTATATCATATTGCATTTCTGACAGACAAAGTTAGCCACTAGCTGGTGAACATAGTAAAGTATAAAACTGCAGAAGCTATCATGGCTAATGTGATAAGAGCAGTATTCAGCATTTTATCTAACATTTTACTGTATTTAACCTCTGCTACTTTTGTTGCACTCAATGCCATCCCCACTTCTTTGCTGTTTGTATTATTTCACCATGCAGTTATAAAACAAGATACGCTAACAATTTTTCCTGAAATAGAGCTCAGACCCAACCACTCTCCCATGGGTTTTAATCGCTGAACAAGTGCTGAGTGTTCACACAAAATGTGACAATGCAAATAAACACAACCCGCGATTACACCAGCGGTATGAAACCAAAGTAAACATTTGGCTGTGATTTAATTGCAATGAAGGGATCCAAACGATGTCAAAATAACTACAACATGATGCCAGTTTGTTAAACATACAAATTCCTGCTTTTTCAGGTCTGAAAGCAAGACAGCAGGATGACAGCTTTTAAAATGTTCGTTTTATGCATCATTATCATGCGTTGTTGTCTATAATGTGAGTGTTCTGACCGAACAAAGTTTACTGGGTGCCTAGCCTTAGAATGGTAGTGTGGATATATAGCAGTTTCACTAAGAGTAAAAAAATCTACAGCATGCTCCTTGAACACTCAAGGGCACCCTTTGATGATATTCAGCCACCTGCATATCATGTACAGTATGCTGGAATAAGATCAAAACTGTTTCCTTCCACAAAGGCCATCAAATGCAGGAACAAAATCCATTCATGTGATGCTGATAACACCGATGGGTACTCGCAGCCTTTCATGTAGATTAATTTCGTCACATCCATTGTTAATTAGCGGAGATTGGGGAGAAGCCGTGATTATCAAATGAGCTTAGTGTATTTAGCTGGGACTAATCCCTGGCTTCCCTTGTTTATGGGATTTGATGAGGAAGACAGCGGTGAGTCACTTGGAGAGGTGACAGAACAACTGGATTTACACAGCAAACCCACATGCAGGGCACAGCTGAAACAGAGCTGAAACAGATTAAACCTGATTCGAATCACCGTGCTTCCTCACTGGCATTAATGAAAACAGTCAAGAAGAACTACATCACATTATGATGCAAGGCCTGTGTTTCAAGCCCAACATTTGGGCTCCTTTGTGTCCTACTCAGAAGTCAGAGGGCAGAGAAAGGCCACTGGATTGTTATTTTCATTCAGGCCATAGGAGTATAAGGTTCTAAGGTTATTTACCTGTCCTGAAGCATTCGCTATTCAATAGTCTATCTCTGTGACTCATTTCTGTTTCCTCAACACCCATGCATTTCAAATCTTCAAAAATCCATAAAATGTCTTGCTCATTGAGTCTTAATTTAAATCCTCATCATTCAAGGTTGGATTACGTATGAGCTATGATCAGTATGCTGTTTTAGTATGATGTGCATGATTTGGTTGGTAAACTTACTTAGATAAAGAAATGACTGCTTATAGATACTTTACATCTGGTTTTAACAGACAATGGTTTCTCCGGCACGTATGGTCTGGGTATCATGTTTCGAAATTGCAAATTCTCAGAAGTTTCCCAATAAAGGCGGTTTTCAAAAAGCAACTTCTTTTGTATATATTTCACATCTAATATCCCATCTCGGAAATTAGATACACCGTTATGTATTCAGTTGACTTTTTTGTCTGAGGAAAGGCATTGAAAGGGGTCACCCATGGACAGATTATGAAATAATGAGCCCCTGGGCACAGACATGTTGCCTCCCGCCCTCTCCTACGAGACTTGTCTTTTTGTAGTCGTTGTGTGCTTGTTATCATTTTGCATCTCTTTGTAGTCGACCATCTGACAAGATTTACCTCCTGGTGCATGCAGGTTACTTTGAGGAAGCTGGTCCAAATGTCTAAATAGCACCAACATTGTTTGGGTGTCCCATCAGAGATATTCATAAGATCATTTCAACATGTGACAACATGTAATCACTCAAACTGGATCATTTTGACTGATGTGTGCTCGAACATGTGCGCATCATCACACAGCACATATGCAAACCTTCTTACTGTATATCCACACCTACACTACTCAGTCCAGTGTTGACATCCCAGATGGGCTAGAGAGGAGCTGTGGTGTCGCCATGGTGCGTAATGTACAGTACGTTACTGTAGATTAGTATCTGTTTCATTGCCGTTTTTTTCTTTAGAGCCGTTCCCCTCCATCTGCTGCTGCAGGCTCCAGGGTGTCGCCTCGTCATAGTCGAGCTGCTTGATTGGCTGTTCGTGGGTGATGGACAGTCTTGCAATTGAGCAGATGGCACCCTGCTGAACTGGCAAGCTACTGCAGTTTCCTCAGAATGGGTTTGTTGTGTGTTTTATTTCGGCCTTAACTTTGGGCAGAAAACATTTATTTTCAGAATGTTTAGTTGATTTGGTTAATTTCTTCTTCACATCTGCAAGAGCCTTTTCCAGAAAGCTGAAATGTGTTTTTCCCCAATCTCGTTACAAAATGTAGGCCTAGGTATCAGTTGAAGTACTAGTTTGACTGGAGACGTTTCGGTTCTAACGATACCGGGCTTTTCGGGCCCATCGCTAGTGTCCCTTTGTTTCTTCCACCTTATCAGCCATATTATCTGCCCAGAAAAAATATTGCACACTATTTAATATTAAGGAGTAGATTTATGATCTTCACAGTAGGCTTTTTTTCTTCCCACTTTGGGCAGAGCAAAGCTAGCTGTTGCTCCCTGCTTAAGTGTTTATACTAAGCTGGGCTAGCTGTGTCCTATACCCGCTGACTTTCTCAGTTTCTAGGAAAAAGAAGAAAGAAGATGGTATTTTCCAAATCCAAATAGTTGAAAGGTTCCTTTAAGCTACGGCTTAGAATGAGGCCTTATAGGGCCATGTTATGTCATGTTGTCACCGCAAATAAACCATATCAGTGTAGATCTGTGAATGTACTGGTTAGTGTTCACTAAACATCCACTGTGATTGGCATCATTCTCAGCAGCTATAGGTACTGGACCAAACAGGCAAATGCAGCACACTTTGTTTAAAGCACACCGGACTGCTCAGGGGTAAACACAGCCCAGGCTGGCTTTGAATGCAGCTCTAGCTGAAAGGGCTCTGCATTTCATAGTCTGAGTGCAGAGACGAACCCCCAACCCCTCACCCAAAAAAGTAAAATGTCACACCTCCAAAAACATTTGGGCACTTTTGTTGTTGAATGTCGTGACCTGCAGCAAATGAGTCACAGCCTATTAGTAAAATTGGAAAACATAATAGTGACACAGAGCTGCTCTTTTGAGCAAAAAAGAACCAGAATGTGTTTTGAAGCAGGAACACTGTCTGATGGTGCCTGGGTTTGTTTTTTCTCTCTTCTTTTGGAAGCTCCTCAAGCTCAGCTTGGCAGATAATAGCATTCTGGGGACAAGTATGAGGAACAGGGGACGCTAATGAATTCTTGTATCACATCTGCTGAGGAGCTCTCCACATGCCAGCTACTTACAGGAGGCTGATCGAGAGCTGCACCATATCTGCAGATTAATTGTTAACACGTCAGATGTGAGTTTGGCTCCCGATGTGATGGACACTATAGATTACTTTTGTCTAAAAGAGGAAAATATAATATTCTCTAATGGACACCACAGTGATCGCTTGTCACTGTCTTCTGACTTTCACACAGTTTTCTTTTCATTTCACTCTCTATTAGTTTCACTTCATCTTTGATCCCCTCAGCACCCATTATCATCCACTCCAAAACCCACATTTCGTCTACTGGAACATAAACTGGGAGTGAATATGTCTGTTTTACAGGTGTCATTTTTTCAAGAGAAGCACGTTTGTCCTGTCACTTCTGGGCCGACACGACTGACACAGTGCGTAGTGTCTGCATTCTAGTTTGATCAAATTGATTTATCTTTGAACTTGCCAGGAAATAGTCACATCTCATGATTAAGAGTCATAACTATATAGCTAAAATTATGATTTTCTGTAATCTGTAATCATTACAGTGTTCTATAAAGTGATGGCTCTATGTAAAGGTACTAGACAGACAGCTCTATGTTCTATGTTCCTTCATTCACTAAGTCATTCAGACAGACCATTAGCCCTCATTATCTCCCACCCATCAGCCTCTCAAATAAGCAGCAGAGAGAGAAAAGGGGCCAGAGCAGATGACAATAAAGGGCGATTAGGAGATGACTCAACTGTTGGAAAATGTGGAGCTGTCACATCGAGGCTGTGGAGGCTTAAACAGAGAAAGAAATATAGTTACAGCTAAACACCGGTTTTGTTTAATCTTTTAAAGAATAAGTTCTTGCTGTTTTTCCTTCTGCTCATAAAATGTGATCTGATCTTCATCTAAGTCACAACAATCAACAGTCTGCCTAAAATAATAGGAAAAAATAGGCAAACCCTTGGATTTAACAATTTATTGACCCTCCTTTGGTGGCAAAAACTCAACCAGTTGCAGATCAGAGCTGAACAACTGTAAGGAGGAATTTTAGACCAATCCCCTTTACAGAACCTTTTCAGTTCTGCAAAATTCTTGGGATTTCTGGTGTGAATTAATCTCTTGAGGTCATACCTGCTTTGTGGCCTGCAGTGCTTTTCTTTTTGGTGTGTTTCACCCAAACCACCGGTGTTTTCCTCACCACCGCCAACCTGCTTTTCAATAAAACAAAGACTAGGGAGCTCATTGTGGATTTCAGGAAGAAGGAAATTACAGGGTACTGCCTGGAGAGGTTATCAGACTTCCACTTTCTGGGAGTTCACATCATGGAGGACCCGACCTGAGTCGCAAATTCAGCTGAGCGTGTAAAGTAGGCCCAGAGAGTCCTCAGGAAGAATAACATCTCCCAAAAACTGCTGGTGTCCTTTCACTGCTATTCTATAGAGAGCATTCTGACCTACTGTATCTGTGTGCGCACAGGGCAGCTCCAACCAACACCTCCGATCTCGTTCCACTGATTGGACTCCAGGTTGGCTGACTCCTGACTCCAATTAGCTTTTGGAGGAGTAATTGGCCTAGGGGTTCACATACTTTTTCCACCCTGCACTGTGAATTTTTACATGGTGTGTTCAATAAAAACTTTGTGTGGTATTAGTTTAAGCAGAATGTGTGTGTCTATTGTTGTGACTTCAGAAGATCAGATCACATTTTATGACCAGTTTACGCAGAAATCCACATACATACATACTTACATACTGTGTACACAAACAGCCTATATAATAGTATATAATATAAGTTTATATTTTTAGCCATGCTTAATATTTTAACTTAGGTTGCAGTACAACTGGAGAGTTACATCTTGAGATGCACAAAACTAAGCTTTTCCATTGTTTTTCTCTAAAATAAAACTGTTGCTACCACAACCCCTCTTGTCAATATTTTAATCCCATTGGTTGTATGTTATGGGGGTCAGTGTACAGTCTATTGGGGTCAAAGATCAAAGTTTAATCATTGGTTTACCACAGCTGCTTGAGTCCACAGATGCTTTCTCATTGAAAATAATGGCCTTGCACTACACAATTTCAAACTGGCACTTTTAATGTGGAATCCTGTAAGATATTGATAGTATAAAGCAGCAGTCGGCAAATAAGGCTGGTATCGGGCCAAATTATTTTCAAGCAGGCCAGAATAAGGTCTTTGTATACTTATGTGCATGTTTAGCTCAGTTGGTACTATGTGGGACTTCTGTTTGAATGGTTGTAAGATCGATTCCAACCAACTGTGGGTATTTTTTTTCTCCCTTGTTAAACAAATTGATTATAAGGACACTTTTGCACATGCTCACAATAAATCATGGGCTGCAGTTTGTGCGCATTGCAGCGATTGATCCGCATTCATAAACCCATGGACGCTTATTTTCATCTCCCTGAGGAAATTCAGGGGAATCCAATCACATGTTTATTGACTGCTTTTTCAGAGGCGTATCAAGCAAGCCAGAGTCTCTTTTGAATGTCGTTCAGAACTCTTCAAAGCATTGCTGCACAAAAAGTTCTCGCACTTTTATTTTGGAGGCACAATCACTTAAGAGGAAGTGATTGTGTAAGTAACTGTATTTGTCATGACTGAGATTTTTTATTTCAGCAACAGCCGCAATCAATTTATTTATTTTTCTGCTATCAAAGCAATCTGGCTGCGGGCCAGATAATATTGCTGGCGAGCGGTTCTGGCCTGGCCCACGGGCCGCCTATTGCCAACCACTGGTATAAAGGATAGTACCTTAAACATGAACAAAAGCTGATGAGTGAATTATGGTGGATCTGATTCATTAAACATTCCATTTAAACACATGAATAATTACTTTTAGATTGTCTCACTAATATAGTAGTTCCATTAAAAAATGTATTTATGTACTTCATATGTATGTACTTCAACATTATATGATATGTTCTTTTCTAATAACTTACTTACAGTGTTTATAGTCTTGTTTATTTTCCAAAACACTCAGGTCACCCCTTATGCTCCCTTGAGGGATGGGTTAAATGCAGAGAATCCAACGAAGGTTAAAATCAAGGGCAACTGGAGTTGGTTGAAGCTACTGGAAGACGTTTCGTCCCTCATCCAAAGGACTTCTTCAGTTCTGACTGACTGGCAGGGAAACTCAGCTGTTTAACCGATACTCAGCTATTTGATCGATACTGCAGGTTCGTTCGTAATGAACCAGCAGTATAACGACCCCACTGAGGTTAAATAGCTGAGCTCACCACTTCCCCTATTGTGGCAAACATCTACATGAAAGAAGTAGAAAGCAGAGCCCTGAACTCCTTCACAGGAATAGCACCGTGCCACTGGTACAAGAAACGTGAACGACACATACATTAAACACAAAAATTAAAACCCAGGAAGTGCAAACCTTCACAAAACATATCAACTCCTGGAGAGTAACATCAGGTTTGGCTTTCCTGAACTGTGCTGTACACATTGATGAAGACAGGAGCCTCCACATTCGAGTATACAGGAAACTCACACACACAGAACAATTATTACCACCGAGCTGATAACATACCAATGAGTGCCCAGGCCTAAGAGTAGGATACACTTAAAGCTTGTGGATATCCAAACTGGACCTTTGTTAAACCAGCCACAAGATCCAGAAGATGTGTGATGAGGAAAAGAAGAATAAACCCAACAACTTTGTGATTCCGTACGTGTCTGGAGTATCTAGTGGGTAGAGTACAATGCAGTAAGGAACAGTATATCAGAAAAACACATGGCTCAACACAGAATGGCCAACTCCTCAGGTCAAGACTCAGCAGTTTACAAACACCTGAAGGACAGGGGACACTCAAAAAAGTTCACATTTTGAAAAGGGAGGACGAATGGTTTGAAGGAGAAGAAAAGGAAGACATCTATACCAAAGTGAAAAAACATCTCTCAACTGGGTGAGATGGAGACCGAACAAACTCTCACATCTGGTCTCATGTGACAGTGCCAACAACGGTCATTTACACTTGGCGTCAGGTGACTTGACCATTCTGACTGTTACAGCAGCCAGGGGCACTAATGAACCAGTGGCATCAATCAACTGGATAAAGACCCCACAGAGGTGAAATAGCTGGGGCTCTCTGCCAGTCAAAACTGAAGAAGTATCTTTAACCAAGTCTAGCTGGTCTTGATTTTACCTCCCTTGGATAACTATGACCAAATGACTGAGAATCTTCACAGAAATGTTAGGATAAAATAAAACCTCCTCTGCTGACAACATAAGGTAGGCTGCTTCGGCTCTGTGTGGCCAAGCTGGTGTGTGTGTTTGGCTGTTGTGTTATAATCTGGCAGGGCAGCGTCCCTCCTGACCAGCAGGCTAATGCCTCATAACAGGGACAAGCAGCCAATTTACACATCGCAGCTCCACCATGAACGACGGCAAATCAATACACACTTGGAGTGATCGCGGCATCCAGCAGTGTGTCAGTTAGTGCATGTTTGTGTGTGAGAGACAGTCTGTGATTGTGTGTCTGGGGTTTCACCAAGCCAAAAGCCTCTGCATTTGCAATAGCATTGTTTTTTGAGTGAGAGAGAGAGACTGTGTGTCTGTATTTTTGTATTGTGCATATTGTGTTTGTGGTGTGTGTGTCTGTGTCAGTTTGTATAAGCGCCATGTGTAATTACTAACACCACTCAAGCTCTCACTGTGGACTTCAGGGAAAATACCATTAACCTTTGTAGCTGGGCTTCACAGCTATGGGGGGGAGGGGGGGGGGATTACAGCTACTGTTGGGAGCTGCCCACTACAACTGTAGTCATGTACTGTTGGTCACTAAGCAGCAATTGGGAAGGTCAAAAAGGTCAAACTACAAGCTAATTCAAAGACAAAAAGTGCTACTTTTGGAATAATTGAGTGTGTATAACTGGCGAAAGTGATGTTTGTTAACTTACTGCACCCTACTTCCCCACCAGAGCTTCGGTTCGGATTAATCATCCGTGTGCGTCCTGAAGAAATGTGAATAGCTGGGTCTTCCTCACTAATGTTGAAATGTCAATGCTGCATGCATTATTCTATCCTGAGTAAGGGGGGGGGGGGGTGAGATTACAGCTACTGTTGGGAGCTGCCCACTACAACTGTAGTCATGTACTGTTGGTCACTAAGCAGCAATTGGGAAGGTCAAAAAGGTCAAACTACAAGCTAATTCAAAGACAAAAAGAAATGTCAATGCTGCATGCATTATTCTATCCTGTAAGAGTAAGCCTAGCTTTCACAGAGCAAGTGTGGACAATCAACAAACAAATGCTCTATACTAAATTTATTTAACAGTTATCATAACATTGCACTTACAGAAGCAATTGCCAAGATCTGGGAACATGTCAAAAAAACTACATTCAAACGTGGCAAGAAAAATAAGCGGTCAGATAATGAAACAGGTTGTAAACATACTAACAATTTAGTTACAATATATTAACCACTTTATTTGGAAGTTAAATTAACAGTGAATGCACTTGAAATGTTAGTAATAATCTCCCATTGTACAGGAAAACTGTACAACTATGGCAAGCACAGGAAGTCAGTCTCTAAACTATGATGGGTTAGGGTTAGGGTTACGAGGACACGTTGAGGACAGTTTGACATCACTATGGCTGTCTAATCTATACCCTTTCTGACTTTAAAATGATATGGCCTGTCAGGAAATTCCACTTAGATTAAGTATTTTTATTTAGTAATTAATGTAAAGGGGTGTACCTCTGAAGTACTATTGACACAGTACCCCCTGAGTATTCATGCAGTAGCCTAATTACGCAGGTCAGCCTTGACCTTTTTCCTCTTTTAAATACTGATTTAAGTAGTTTGGTCTCCACTGAATCATGGTATCCTCACAGAGCAACCATCAAGCAATCACACACACTTGAGCCAGGCTGAGATAAAACCAAACACACCCAGCGCAGAGCAAATGCAATGACTGGTACCAGTCACACATGGTGGCAGCTTGCAACATGATGCGTTAACAAGCAAAACTGACATTTGAGGGGATGGAGACTGGGGGAGACTGTTGCGTTTGCATATTTACATTGACTTTCAACATTATAATGTTGCCTCTGACATTACAGAGAGGTAAAGTTCCTGAGAGGTTAAAAACCTGTTGTTTGTGCTTGGTACTAAACTGTCGCGCTGTGTGCCTGCCTGCCTATTTCAGTCTTTTCTCTATCTGTTATGGTGAACTTTGACCTGCAAACTCGCACTCTTCACCAATAGCAAGCCATCTTACAGTGCTGACCTTTGAGGGTACAAAATGGAAAAAGCTCCTCTAGCTTAGTAGCTGTGTTTTTAGATTTTGTTTGTAGCAGACCCAGGAGAGTAGTTTAAGTAAAATGTCTTAAATGAACAAACAATAAATGGATGAAGGGGTTGGCTGAGCTAATGAAGGCAGGAGGCAGGCAGACTGAAGAGCGTGTAGTATGGCTGGGGTTGAGCCTGGGCAGCGAGTGGTGAAAAGGCGAAACAAACTCGCTGGTGCTGGACTCCTGAAGCACAGGAGAAACACGTTAGCAGAAAGGCAAAAGAAATAGACATTACAAAAAAACAAAACACTAGTAGTTTCACTATGGAAGAGTTGGCCGATAATCGCTGTACCACAAAGTAGACAGAACAATCTAGTAGGGGAGTTGGAGTATTTAAGCAGGAGGTGGATGAGTTGATTGGAGTCAGGTGAGGAGATGGGCCGTGTTATTTTTTTCCCACCAGATTTTTGATAACTTTGCCTCTGTTTGGCTAGTACTTGTTGCTTCCATTGGTTAGGTTAGTTAGCACTCAGAGGCAAAGCAGGGGCAGGACTTGACACAAAGCTGATGTCCCTCAAGTTGGAAGTTGTCAAAATCTGGTGGAACCACCACCCAGCTACCAGAAAGGTAAGCCATGCTTACTTTAATTTAACCTTCTCGGTCAAAAGAGGAAAGGTTTACTAACAGTTACGAGACAGTTGTAGATGGTACAATCTTTTCATCTATGTGAACTTATTGTCCCATAAGCAACAGAGCTAAGATAATGAGCTAACCATTTACTGACAGTTAGCAAGCTTGCAGAGTTTATTGTAAATTATAAATGTTGTTCAGTTGTGAACAAAATGCCATGTGAAATGCTGTTGCTGTAAACCGTAAAGGGGGAGTTTAACAGTTAGCCTGCCAGTACACTACTAGCCCTCCGAGTTGTCACTACGCCACCAAGCTTTGGGCCGCACGGAGCGAATGTCACTTTTTGGTGTGACACAATTTGACAAAGGGGTTCATGATTTGTTGCCAGTTGGACTGGCAACTACATATATGCTTAAAAGTACAAGAATGTTTATTGCATCCCTCATTTACAATCTGTGATTCATTAATAAAGCTACAGCTTCATTGTGCTGATCGTGAATATCATGTGGAGTCACACACATAATCATCTGAAAGCAAATGAAAAAGAGTTAGTAGGGACTCAGGACAGGAATGAATAAAAAAAGAAGAAGATGGTAATAAAGGGACTACTGATATCTGTTTGGGAGAGGGAAGAAAGTGATTTTGAATCTCATCTCTTGCTCTGGTGCACCTTTGGACAGGATATTACTTTCTGCTGCTTAGAAGTATACATTTCCTTTCTTGAGCTCAATCTAGATATTGGAGATCCAGCAGCTTCTTATCTCAGAGACATAGAATATTCTCTTTCTCTCTCTCTCTCTCTCTTACTCATTCACACACACCTGCGCGCGCACACACACACCACACACACACACACACACACACACAGATAGATACTTAATTTCCCTAACAGCACGTGTGGCATCTCTACAGTATTTGCAAATGAGAGCTAAAAACATGCTCTCTCATATCATTAATAGCAGACCCTTGTTGGACCATTTGTCAAAGAGTAAGAGGTGTCCTGTCCTTTTCAGTATCAGCCAGTACAGGCTCTCAACCAAAGCAGCGTCTTCATAAAGGGGGGGGTGTCTCAGGATTCAGGTTTTCACCAAACAGAAGCAGGAGTGACATTATAACCTGAGGTTACCTTTTATGACTGACCTGGCAAGTGCTTTTTCATCATGTTTCATCATGTTTTAACCTCTCTTCTGTACAGTCAGTTTTGTTGTTAACAAACAAAGTTATTTCATTCAGAAATATTTGCTGATGAAGGTGCAAAGTTAGGCATACAAATGAAGCAGTTTTAATGTTTGCATGTGTACTGTGAGATTTGCAATGTAGTAAGTAACTTAAGTAACTAAATTAAGTCCACATTTCTTACACATAGCACCTTCATTCACTCTCCTGGCATATTATTGAAATTTCATAGCTATGTTCCATAGTTTATATGTTCTGTTCCTCCAAAATGAAACAAAATGTCAGAGATACTGGTGCTATATGGTGCTATAAAGAACCATTGCTTAAGGTCTTGGTGGTTAGAAGCTCCAAATAGAAAAAAAAGGCTGCTCTTCTCTGTTTCAGTAACACAAAACACTTGTATTTTTGTAATCTAGTAAACCTCTCACCATGACTTTCAGAAATATTTCCATCCGTGCTAACACGTCAAAAACAGACATCACATTACCATTCACATAGTTTGCTTGGACAAGAATGTCAGCAACACCTGTAATTTGTTATTCATGTTGAGTTAAACGCTAGTAGTCAAGGCTGATGTCATTTGTTTTCTTCCGGAAAAGCCTCATGTGACAGGGGTGTGACGAATCAGGGAAGGACACGTCGTGACTGATATGACCCAATCAAGAGTAGTTGGAGGAGGAGTAGTTTGGTCATGAGGTGTAAACTAAAACATATTGGTTTGATCGGAGCTTAAATAATGTAGTCCCATTCACTTCACACAGAATCTTTGTCAACTCGGGTGCTACATAAATCCCAACTTCGACCTCCGACTTCCGAGGTAAATGGAATGCAGCATAACAGTGGCTAAACAATGTGATTGCTACGGCAATCACAAGGTTAAGGCCTACTCTGAACTGTAAAGGACATCCCACATGGTACATCCCCAAAGTGTACCAGGACAAATGACACACCTACACTAGATGGCAAACTCTGTATTTACTGAGTAGAATAAATATGTTAGAGAGTCCATTGGCCTTTCAATCCTTCCATCATCCATCATGCTAGAAACTCTGCACAGTGTACAGAAGGTTTTCTGCCAAGCAAGACTTCTTGACACCCAGTGTAAAGACTGGCTTTCAATCTTATCACCAGTCATCTCAATAGTTTATGGTAATTAGACAATGTGTCAACAGTAATGGTTTATTGATTTTAACATATTACAGGGATAAAGAGGTCTCCCCTGAGGGTATGGATGTGCTCAGTGAATTGTACTGCAATCTGCCAGTAAGGTTAAGATATCTTATGAGCAAATGTCATTTTTGATTGAAGGTGCATTGTCCAAATGAAAAATTGTATTTGTGTATTCTGGCAAACATAAATGTGCTAGTGTATTTCATGGCAATCTGATGTTTTGATGTAATACTATTCTTGTGTGAAAGAGCAAATTTTGTCCCGATTCAGGTCTAGGGGAAAGGTCAGGATGTAACCAAAGAGCATAATAGTTGTAAAGACATATCTCTGTTGCTAACCAGTGTTTGATGGATGGACAGATGAACTGACGGTCACCATTTAGCCTCACTCCTAGCAGAGCAAAAAATCCTGATAATTGCATGCACAATCCATGTGTGTTAAAATCCTCATAACATTGAACATTGTCCAGCTCTGCTTCAAATCCCCCACAGAGTTTGCGACAGTGATCACCTGGTCGGTTTTGTTGTACAAACAAACATCTCAGTCCGACAGCATTGTTACCTGGCCAAACTGCCCAACAGCCAGCTAGCTATTTGACAAAGGGCTTTGTGTTAGTTTATTTTTTGCAAATCTGAATAAGTGTGTTAACAAGCAGCTGTTTGGAGCTCTTACACCTTCAGTGTAGCCATTGGAGTGCACTGAGGTGGCTGATGACTGGCTCCTTGTCCTCATTCAAGAGAATGGCTGTGTGCGCCTTATCAGGAGGAGAAACGCAAGGTTTTATGGGTATGTTACACCTACGGTTTGACAAAACTCTGGCACAATATTAAAATGATACTCCCCTCTTACTCGATCTTAGAACAGCCACCAAAGGCACCAACTAGCTCAGGATCTGGGGAAACTTTGGTTTCAGGGTGGGCTGCAAAAAAAAGCATAGAAAAAGGGAACAAAGTTAAACCAAACTAAACCCATAATTATTCAAACAGAAAATGTGTACCAAACTACAAATTGCTGACCTAAGCCTCTGACTCAAAACAGGAGAAAAAACAACGGAGGGGTTGAGGGGGTCCCACTACAACAAGTTGGAGGGCTGTTATAATTCTCTGCATCATATTGGTCAATACAACCTATATAGCCATTGTGCTAGCAGTACATCCTATAATTAGTCATGGGCATATACTCATATTTGGCTATTTGGTGGGCAGATAGCAGAGTTTGCGTGCTCAAAAAGGATCAAACACATGGTGGTAATTTGTCACTACGAGCAACCCCTTACATATTGACATTCGAGCAATTGTTATATATATATATATATTGGGAAGCTTTAAGGTAAAAACATCAGAATTATACAAAACTCTGTCCAATAATTGCCCCATTTTTTAGTCATGTGACTTTTGTTTACAACCCTGGTGTGCTTGTATTTGGGCAATTTAAACCTAACATTAATGCAGTCATGTATGGTTCAGAATAAACAAAACCAACTGTAGGTGCGATTGCGCTCTAAGATGCTAAGCTGTGTATATACAGTGTGTGTGTGTTTTCTTCTCTAAGACACAGACTGCAAGTGCAGGACTGCGTCTGAAGCTTTATTGAGGCAAGCTAATCCATGAGCTGCAGGCCTCAGCTGCCATCGCCAGTCCGCCAGGCGGAAAATAATTACATTTTAAATGGGTGTGCAAACAACAGCCACCACATTAGCGTGTTAATTCAGGCCAATCACTTCTACTAAAGAAAAAAAAAGAATCGAAACAACAGGAGGAAACCCTGCCTTCATTCTGTCCCCCACAGACTAACAAATGCACAGTAGTCTTCCATGCCCCAGGTGACCATTTATAACATTTGATTATTTATTTATTTTCCTAAATCTGCATAATCATTTTAGCTATAGGTCATATGCGAACAAGATGGGGAGCTCAGAATAGCATGCATTATTCATGACTTGCAGGATACAGTGGGTGCCAGAGGTTTACAAGATATGTGAGTGAGATTTACCAAATTCATTCTTTTCTTTATCGCACACAAGCTTCTTGGACTGGGAGTACCTGGGGCACCAGATAGAGCACAAAGTGTGTAATGAAGAAAATGGTAAAAAGATGAGGTAACCTAGATAAATAAATCGCTGTGTCCTATCCACGCTGCATGCTCGCCCAGCCCTGTTTGAACAAGAACATTTGACTTCATAGTGGACTTCATAGTGAAATCTCCCTTTGTGTGAGTTGGATTTATTGCCTGAAGCAAATGATAATAGATAACTTGTGTAATAATAAAACAGCTATCTACGGCTATGTATTGGCAAGTTAAAAATCTATCCTATCTGTAAATCTTTATGTTTGGTGCTTAGTCTGTTATGACAAAAGCAAATCGGTGACAGAGTTTGCGGCATCATCCTATAACAAATAATAAATTACTTGGAAGAGGTAAACTTTAATGCCAAATACCAAAAAGCATGGGGTCATCTATGCTCTTGATGTTGCTGTTGTTCTGACTCATCCTGCTATGTACTCAGAGGAAAAGGGTGCAGCTCATATGTGTGTGCGAAGAGTGTGCGTGGATGGATGGATGCCGTGATAGGAGAGCCTTAGATCAGAGATAAATGACTTCATTAAAGTGTAAGTCTCAGAAAGCTGGAATGAGCCCCATCTCCCCCCTCTGTGCCACTGCAGATTATGAACTCCATAAATCAATACATTTCTGTAAAAGGATAATGTTCCGATGCCTGCTACATCCAACCTCCAACAGTGGGGCTTACACAGCTAAGGACTTTCACATTCTGTCGTGATTTCTGGTTTGAGAGGACGCTGGGGATGCAGGGGTGTGGGCAGTGGTGTTGGGACTTGCAGGATAACACAGTACTATGTTGGCGGTGAACATGTGCTTGATTTCAGATGGTTCACAAACTAAATGACTAAACTAAATTCCCACATAAAGATATGAAGCCCGATATCAATAATGTATACATTTAGCAGGAACACAACAGCTAAAATGTAAAAGCAGTCAAAACCAAAATGACTGCAGCTGTAGGCAAGCATGCGGTGTGGAAGTTCACTGATGATAAAACTGTCGAGTGAGCACTCAGTAAATTGTAGCTCTTTGTGTAGTTTTCTGGAAGATTCTGCGTACACGAGTACTGTTATAGGTTCACATTCCATAATTAGGATTTCATGACCACTTATTGGTCAAGGGCGTAATTTCCACTGGGGAATTGGGGGGAGTGCACTCTGAGCACTGAGTTTAACAAGCAGCAGTGAGCCGTGTGGCACATTTCCAAATGCATTTTTGAGTAGAAACAAATTGTAATACACACACACACCTTACAAACAGTGCCAAGCTGTTGTCACCTTCACATTATCATCCATTTATTGTGAAACACATGCAGGAAGTGATACGTAAGTATCAGCAGTGTATTTATGCATCAACACCAACCGGAGCAAAGAACAGAGCTAAAAAACTGGAACAGTGTGGCTCTCTCTGACCATAATATTTAAGTGACGATGTGATGAGTACAGGCAAATATTAATCAATGGGAGTATTAGGCACCACACCTCAATTGACCAAAGTCCTAAAGTGTGCATGTTATCTCTAATTGTGCAATTCATTGCAAGATTACAAAGTTGTTGGAGAGAAGTCAGGGAGGCGGTGGGATGCAGTCACAACATGGCTATAGTGGCAGGCTATTCATCCATCTTAAGTGTGTCCTATTGTAAAACATATAAATACTATTTCCTTTAGACATGATGAACAACTTTGTTTAGACATACTGAACTCTATTGTGCAGATAAGTGGTTTTAGTAGTTCAAGGCAACCCTGTCACCAGACAAGACTGCGATATTGGATGATTCTGCAAACCCTGGATTATATTCAATGCCAACATTTTTGAAATTCACACTATTCGCACTACATCTCCTTTTCTTCTCTTTTTCGTAAAAAAAAAAAAGAAGGTGTGTTGTAAGCCCATTTGGGCTGGGCATGTTATTTATGGATGATACAAAAATACACATATTCATTCATTCATTCATTCATTCATTCATTCAAAGAGATTAGATTAAAGTTTGGAAACTTAGAAACTTAAAATACTTAGTTACTGAATGAAAAGGCAAATTTTAATTGTGGGTCTGTGGTGGGGTTAAATCTCTGGTCTTCAACAATAAAAGCCAGACGTGCTACATGCCCATCCGCCAGCTCGTTCTCCACCCATTAGCCTGCATTCAGACTGTAAACAACCGTAAGTTAAAACAGTGCAAGGGGCTGCGTTGGTGGGTTATGTTGCGAGCAAGATCTGGAATGTAGTAAGTCCATTAGAGCAACAGATCCATGAATATGAAGGCTTCTCAAATGCCAAAACACAAAGGTATTACTATGAGACAGGATCTTTAAAAAGGTTTCACTGCGGTGATTAATTTTTCTTTGATTGCGTCGTAAATAGTAGAAGGATGGTGTTGACATTTCAATATCTAAAAGGAATGTGTGCTTGCAATGCATCGCCTTGCTGGATGATGCCTCGTGGCGTGGTGGCAAAAGTTGAGCCAGTTTCAAATGAGTGAAGCCAGTTGGTCAGAGCTAAAGTGGGTGTGATTGTGCCTTACTTGATGAATTGCTTCACAAAAGGGCACACTACTTCCTTCTTACATTGGCACTGAATGATGGCACTGGGTACAAATTATGAAATTTGTAAAACTATTTCACAGATATTTCTGTAGACAAATGAGAAACACTGTAATTGCTACTGATGAGGACATTTTTCAGGTCAAATCAAATGTTAGAAAGTTGAGAGCATGCAACTTTAATTTGGCAGCAGGAAAAGTAAATCCTCTGCTTCCTCAAACAGTGTTACACAATTCTTCTTGCATCTTAAAACATATTTTGAGCCCACATGTGCCTCTTAACACATCCTCTAACTTAAACGTTGACTTGCAGATTGATTCCTCATTCAAAATTATTTAGTGAACTACCATACTAGAACCTATTACAGTGTCTGACAGGGAAGATTGTAACCACAATGCTGTGAAGAGAATGTGAAGAAGAAAGGCAATAACTGTGATGCAGAGAGAATGGGTAAGGATCTCTAGTTTCCAAACTAACACCTTGAAGGACTTCATTTCTGCCACAGCCATGGTGCCACTGCTGGACAAACATTTTAAATTGAACAGCAGTTTTTACAGTGTGTCATTTATGTCCCATGACACAAGGCCAGGTGTCTTGTAGAATGTTAGGAGAACCACAAAGTTTTATTGACATATGGCTCCTACAAAATGCCTGACTGGTTTTTCACATAACTACATTCCTTGGGCCAAGAAAGTTTGAAATCTGCTTTAATAGACAGTAATAGACAGGGGAGAAAAAAAACTGCAGGACCGTATGCTTGGAAGGACTGCTGATCTTGTTTGTTTAAATTTAATACAACGTCTGTTAATATTAGTGGTGACATTCTTATCTTTGGTTGGTGGTGGTCACGTAGAGAAAACAAAATTTGTCATAATGCCCCCCCTCCCCCCGCCCCCCCCCTCATGATGCTGAAAACAAAAAGATACTGACTGAGATAAGTAGCTGTGTAAAGTATAACCCCTCAGGTAAATGCATCTAATATTCAACTTTACATGCTTCGAGTAGCAATATGCACAGCCTGATTCATCCTAATTAGAAATAAATAGTCGCTGACAGCATAATGCACCTGGTAAGTAGCTTGACTTAAAACAATGTTTAGATGAATGTGACAAGTAAGCATGTACTTTAAATAGAAATTATATATTCATGTATGGGAGACTTTTTTTTGCCTGATATGAAAAGCACAAGAATAGGTCCCTATTTTCATGACATATACGTTTTTTTTGCAGCATTTCTTATTTTATGGGTTTAAACTAGTTCAAGACAAAGGCACACATGGGTTTTAAAGGAAATGCCATTTCATTTTTAGCCATGCTCTAGGGATGGCAATATCAGTCAGTCCACCACTTTGGTCGAGATTGTAATATGTCAACAAAAACTAGATGGATTGCCATGAAATTTGGTAAACACATTGATGGTCCGTACAGGATAAATACTGATGTTATATCATCAGGTTTAAGTTTCAATTTTTCCCAGTATTTGGTTTATGACCACATACCTCTTAAAGTAATTACATTTGCATCTGCCTTGGCATTAATTTGTGTTTTATGCTACAAACTATGATGGTAAACGTTGTAAACATACCTCCTTCATCAGCATGGTCAGATTATCATTGTATGTTAGCATGCTGGTGTTACAATTTAGCTCAAAGCACTGCTGTACTGTACCTACCCACTAGCATGGCACTTAGTCTTGTAATGGTAGTTAAACATAATCCATAGAAACTACGCAACGTCACAAATCTCAAAGGAGATTTACGTAAAGGAGTTACGTGGACTCAAAAGCACATGACATAGGCAGGGCAGGTAAGATAAATGTGACGGTTAATGTTCAAAACAATCAAGGTCAGCAACAGGCACACACAGAAAAGGCAAACGGGTCCAAGGAAACAAGTAGAAATAAATTAATCAAAACAACAGGCAGGTACAGGTACACCTAAGAGGAACAGGAATAGCATGTGCCCAAAATATCAAAATAAAATATCATTACCACAATGAAATCTGTTTTTATGGTGTCTGAGAGTGCACAACACACAGCAATTTACTGTTTAAAAAAACACGAATGGGCAAAACATAAGCAAATGATGAAAACATATTCACCACTTTGACAACACTTAACGTTGTAAAAGTAAAACAGAGGCAAATTAAAATACACAGTCAACAATTTGATAAGACATAGTGAACATAAAGATCCAGAAGAAACATCCATCAAATCAAAAGTGGATGACTCTGACTGGATGTTTGTTATTGGCCTATTGTATTGGTAATCCAGCATGTGGGTCTAATTCAAAACTAAGTGGATCATTGTCTATTGTCTACTTTGTACTCCCTAATAAAGAAGATGAATTACCAATACAAAACTGGAAAGGAGTATGTGAAGAAGATATTGTCAAAGCCTATGAAACATTTCTAATAATTTGTTAATGATTATGGAGATTCTGAGAACAGTTGAAGAAAATACATTTATAGATATTGTTAGCAATGGACTGGAATTAAATTAATGACATTAATCAAGAAAGTAATTAATAGTATTGTAAAATTTCAAAAATGGAGTTGGGGGTCTGCGATGGACTGGTGACCTGTCCAGGGTGTACCCCGCCCTCGCTCAATGTAAATTGGGATTGGCTCCAGCCCCCCCGCGACCCTGTACGCAGGATAAGCGGTTGACGATGGATGGATGGATGGAGTTGGGGGTTTGGTCACATTTAATTGTCTCCTCCATGCTGACAAGTACAGGCAGATACTTATTTGTCATGCAATACTATAAAAGAAGCATCTGATTGGCCCCAAATGTATTCTGCAGCATCTCAAAGACCCCAAACATACAGCAAAAGTCATTAAAGTCAGCATAAAGAAAACAAGGACTCCTGAAAGTGATGGTATGGCCCCCACAGAGCCCAGATCTCAACATCATCCATTCTGTCCAGGATTACATGAAGAGAAAGAAGCAACTGAGGCTGCCTAAACCCACAGAAGAACTGTGGGAAGTTCTCAAAGATGTTTGGGCCAAACTACCTGCCGAGTTACCTTCAAATACTATGTGCAAGTGAACCTAGAAGAATTGATGCTGATTATTGATTTGATTTTCTTCTGTTTCTAGGTAATAAATAAATTAAATTGTATGGATATTGAAATTGAATATTTTGTACATATGTTACATATGCAGGGTCCAAAGGATACTAAAATTTGCAGAGGTTTTGGAGGAACTTTCAGCTGAACTGAATAAATTAAAAAATGTGGTTTGACAAACAAATTATCATTAAATTTGAACAAAACAAAACTTGTTTGAAAATAAAATAAACACACATAATGTAAATATAGAAAGAATATATGAAAAAAAGAAATGTCTGGGTTTAATATTAGCTCATAAAATCTGCTTAATATAACTTAATATAAGATGTTTGCAAGCAAAGTTGGCAAGGAGCATTGCAGTTCAGGAAAAACAAAGCACATTTATTGAATGTAAGCGTTGTACACCCCGTATTGTTCACTTGTATTTCCGTATCTGAATTACAGTGCAGAGGTGTGGGGTAACAACTACAAAAGCATCACCCATTACACATATTATGTCTACTACAAAAAAAGAGCTATGAGGATAGCAAACAATGTAGGATCTGTGAACACACTAACATGCTGTTTTTATCCAGTAGAATTTAAGACTGCACAAATAATGTTTAAAGCAAGAAATATTTTCATTCCTGGTGACATACAAAAAAAATTCTTAGACACATTTATTTGACATTTCGCACCCATCTTAAGATAAAATGTATTTCAGTTTGTAACGTGACTATGTGGCTAGGACACTTCCTACAAGCTTGAACATTGAGGTTGATTGTGTATGTACAGTATATGGAGGATAAACATAGATTATGTATGTGTAAAGAGCATGAACATAGGCTGATTACGGATGAAACATTTTCTAACTAAATCTATTCAATTCTAATGAAGAGCAAGAAAGTCCAGAAAAAACAAATACTTTAGCTCATGCATTTTGCAACAATTTGCTATGTTGGCTTGTTGTTTGCACATTCGAAATTGACTTAGCAAGAAAAATCAATGGTCAGGCTTAAAAAATAACACTTATCCCCCGAGATCTGAGTTCAGAATATAATTTGGCGAAGGCAAATTCATTTAGTGAGGCTACACTTCATACCGTGAAATCCCTTTGAGAGTCAAATTCACTCCTTTCCCTAAACTCTGTTCCTTCAGTGCCTCCAGTGTGTGGTGAGCACTTCACCCATAGCTATCCACTGATCGAACACAAACTTGTGTGTAATTGTATAGCGCTCCTCTCTCGACCTTCTCTGTCAGCAGAGAAATAGGGGCCATCATTCATCCTTGCCATTACCAGCCTGCCTGCCGTGAATAATGCAATTTGTATCCTCTATGGAGTGCATCCAGAACAACAGGCACTCCAATAAACAAACAGCAAATCGCAGTAGAAATCCACTTACAGGGGCAGCCTGGCAAACGCCACGGCCATTAGAAGCCCACTCAAGTCCCATCATTTCAGTCCGATAGATCCCTACCTTATCTGTTTTAGAGTAGGCCTATGATAATGAGCCTGCCAGCTTTGTTCTGCCGAAGTGCTGGATTCACGCACGTACGGACAGGGAAACACACACACTTACACAGTCATGCAGCGAGCTGTTCAGTGGAGATTTGCGGTACCTGAGAGTAAAGGTAAAGGTCAGTCTCTAACAGCAACTAGACAGGACTAAAATTGATCAGTCAGGCAGAGGATGAAGTGTGTGTGTATGTTTTATGTTCTCATATCCTGATGGGGACCTGAATGCACACTAACCCACTGCTCCACTGTGGGGACAAACATTTAGGTCCCCACAGATAGAGACTGCTTGTAATGGGAGCAGATAACATGGTGTTGGAGAGTTTCACTTTTTACAACTTAAAAATGTATGTTTAGATACTCGCTTTTCTACAATTGACGTTCCCACCTTGATCCTGTGTTCCCTTTGTTCATCTCATCAGATTATTTTTGTTTAAACCCAATTTAATTTTTCTGTTATTTTATCATCTTGTTTTTCAGCCTGGCAACCCAGCTTTTAGACAAATACTCCAGAGTATTTAATTGCTATTAACAGCAGTTGTAATAACAGTTGAAATTGTAGTAATTAAAAACAGATTTTTAGTTCTAACATTTTGTCTTTATTTTTTTTAATTTATGCAATAAATTTTTATGCAAAACGTAATTATTTCTATTTTCAGTCAAATTGTCCATTAAAGAAAACTGAAAACTTAACTAAACGACTAAATACACTGCAATCACTGCAATGCATTTTCTTTTTTTTTTTTTACAATAATTTATTAAAATGCTACTACAAAGAAGAATTGCACTCCTTACATTGTAACATTGTCATAACATTGTTTTCATTGTCAAAACCTGACGTCAACAGGCAAGTGAATCAAGGCTGCATTAGCTGGTAGTGAATGTATGGGCCTAGTTTTGACAAGGAAGAAGAATGTGTGGAATAAAAAAGTCGATACTGCATCAGTTTGAATCCTTTTTTTAACTGCCCATAGTGACGATGTTTTATGAGTGCGATGCTAAATAGTGGAGTAGTCTTGTGATGACTTAGTTGGCCACATGTAATGTGTGTTGTAATAAACTTTATCCTCTGTATGACAATTGTGGATCTTTATTTTAGTCTTGTTCTCAAAATTGACCCAGTTCCCATCCGATTTTACACACTTCACATTTTCACTGCCTACATCATCCATGCATTACATGATGTTAACCCTTGCAGTTTATTGGCAAATGTGCACAAAGCTGACAGCCCCCAGAAACAAGGCAGTGTATTTTCTGTTTAAACCTGGGCCCAAAGTATGTCAAATTTAATTTGGTCATGCTAATTATATCAGTATCAAGACTAAACCTCATATGTCAGTCACACACCTAAAGTAGCACATCTTGTTGGTGACATTTTGAAAACATGCCTATACAACTTTCCCAGATGATGAATTGGAGCTACATCCTCAGTGTCAAATGATTTGTCCCATAGGCTTGAATCCACTAATGACCAATTGAGGCTCTATTTATCATTCTGGTGTTTAAATCAGTGTTGGCGTTTATTGCTTTGTTGTGGTGAGTGAGTGCTTCATCACCATTCTGAGTGTGTATTTGTACAGCAAATATAAGCTTGCATGATTGCTGGCGCAGGCCTGTTTCTTTGTTTGCTCTGCTCTGTTTCAAACAATTTTCCGACAGCCTCTCCATGCTCCGCCTGCCACAACAAGATAATCCTGCCATCTCCCATAAGATGGCGGCATCTGTCATCTATAATCTGCAGGAGCTGGCTGAGAAACAGTCAACAGGAGGGAACAGGGGGAGCTGCGAGCCTCATTCCCAATGCGATAGCCAATTAGAAGGGGTATTATCTCCGTCATGTGAAGAGGCTTTTAGCCCCCCTGACCGCCCTCCAGCAGGGGACTGGGAGGGCTGCAGGACTGGGAAGCGGAGACAGACAGCACTGCGTGACACTGCAAGGACAGGAAGTGGAAGTAAAGCCATTACTTCTCATTCATCGGGCACAACTTGATAGCTCTTGAAGCGAGCCAACGCTTAGCCCCAGAAGACAGTGATCCTCGGCATGGCCTCATTGTCTCACAGTATTTTAAATTCACATCAACACTTCATAGCTTAGAGCGCGGTGGAAATTCTTCACCCCTTATCTGATTGATTTTGCACATAGTGGACTCAAATAAATCAACTGCACCTTGCATTCCTGGATCTTTTTTGTTTGCTGGTGTATTGCTCTCATTCCTGTGGCCAAAAGGTAAATTATGTGACATCATGTAGAGGAATTTTCATCAGTTACTGAGGAATTTGCTTTCAGAAAATGTTTTAGCAATAAAACACTTCAACATCAGCTTGATGTGAGTTTTTGTTGACCGTCAGGCATAATGAAAAAAGCTTAGGCTCCTTTAAAGGTCTATTTTTCTTTCTTTCCCCTATGGAGTTGAACATGAACACACTGTTAGCTGGCTAAATTATATTTTAGAATATCTTTTCAAATTTAAAAGTGTCTAATTGGTATTAACGGATAGAATTCAAGCATAAATTAATTACTCCATTCATATTTGGTGAAGGCTGCTGTAACTGTTACATCATAATTCTCATGTACAATATGTTTTCAATGAGATTTTCTTCCTAAATCAATTTCTACAGTCCAGATTCACATTTCCGATATTAGGCTAACTAGTCATTCCATGATCCAAAGAAGCACTGCATTAAAACATCTCAGACCCTCAAACCTCCAGATGAAATTCCTGCTCTTTTGCAGCCATAATACACACAGATATTTGACTGCAATGTACACAGAAGGTCCTGTCAGCTATGTGTCAGTCCAGAACTGCCAATTTAACACTTGTGCAAAAACAGTAAATGACTAAACAAAACCAGCCATAAACACAAAACACACAGCTGGAGGCCTGCTGGTTAGTGGTCCATGGGCACTGGCCCAGTCAATCCAGTTTAACATCCGCAGTGCTAACACAGAAAAGTTGGCATGACTCACAGACACAGTGGTAACCTGCTAGAGGGCACAGATTCTTAGCTTTCTCAACTTTCCCCGAGACTTTATCCCCACAAACAGATTGACTGATTGCCTGTAGCCTATTCAAAAGTCCTGTTACTTTCATTTTGGCTAGAACAGCACTCAAGCTTGGAGGTGTAGCAATACATTGCTTTACAGCTGTTTCTAGTAAAACAATTGTGTTTGTTGGATTTTGACACACACATTAGCACCATTGACCAATTACAAACCATCTTGACAGTAGTGACCTTTGAAGGAATGGAGAACTCTGACATTTGCTCTTCCCTTAGTTCCTATAGTTCATAAATCTTCCCCTAACTACTCCACAAAAGAGATGCAGCATGGTGTGCAGTGGATGTTTCAAATGAGTCCCTTTCAATTAACCATGTAAAGAGCATCTTTGGATGGATGAAGGTTTGCCACCTTCAACTAAATCTCTCTAAGACTGAACTTTTGGTCATTCGAGCCAAGCAATCTATCCACCATAACATCAAACTACAAACTGACTCCTCAACCATCACTCCAGCCAGGGCTGTGAGAAACTTGGGTGTCATGACTGATGACCAGCTTTTCAGATCATGTTGCTGCTGTGTCTCGGTCATGCCGATTTGCCATATACAACATCAGAAAAATCAGGCCCTACCTTAGTCAGTAAGCCACCCAGCTGGTACAGGCCATGGTTATCTCTCGCTTCAACTACTGCAATGTCCTCCTAGCGGGTCTTCCAGCTTGTGCGGTGAAACCCCTGCAAATGTTCAGAACGCAGCAGGGCAGCCCAAAAGAAGTCATTATGGAGAGGCTGCTCCAAGATAACAGCCAGGCTTTATCACCCTGTTTTTATTTTCTATTTCACCCTTTTAAAAAAAAATTTCAATTTCCCCATATTGCTTTTATGTTTGATGTAAAGCACTTTGAATTGCCTTGTAGTTGAAATGTGCTATCGAAATAAACTTGCCTTGCCTTGCCAAACTTGCCTTACCCAAAACAATAAGCACACAATCTGATTTATTGCCAAGTAGGTTTTGACTTTAAAACTTTTAACTTTAAGATTTTTGCTTAATCATATAAAATAAAAGCACAATGTAATGTCTATTTAGAAAAATCAAGCAATAGCCTCCTTTCATAATGCTTCTGAAGTTTCTCTGTATATTTCCAAAGTGCCTATAAGTTTTATAAGCAGAGAATGTTCTGTGGGCTACATCACGAGCCAGATGTTTCTTGATTTACTTTAAAATGTTTTTGTCTTTCATGGGCTTTCATACATCATTCTAGAGTGAAAGTAATCTGCTGAGAGGTGCTGAAAAGTGCACAGTAAACACCAATGCAATGTTTTAACAGCAAATACTTATTTGGCAAAACATGTTGTAACAATAGCCCAGTGTTGTATCCAGCAGCATTCAAGAAGCCATAAACACATGTAAACCAAAAGTGTAATTTTTACTTTTATTGACAAAAATGAATACTTATTTTACAATACAGTACTGCTGAAATAACCATTACATTGTTGCATACCTGTTTTAATATCTGAAGGTTCAAATTATGGGGACCAATGTAAAGCAACTCAAGTTGGGCTGGACTCTCAGTCCAGCTTCTCTCATGTCAACCCGTGGTTAATCACATGATCAATAAGTGTGGCCCTGAACTCATCAGTGATGGCTCTCCTCCTCCTCTTCTTCCAACTCTACCTCCTTGAACTTGTCCTCGTTGTCATCCCGTTGCCTCTCCCTCCCTCCTGGTATCTCTGTCATTGGCACTCCGGACCCGGGGCACGTGCTATTGCACTGTGCACTATGTAAAACTGGAATCCCGCGTAGGAAATCTATCATGGCAACAGCGTAAAACTTTATGACACAATGTCACACATCCAAACATTACTCTTCAACAAGCAAGTTTTAAGAAGAAGCAAAAATTATAGAATTTACAAAAGTTCTTTGGAAGGAGCTAGCTTGAAATTCCCTCTATGCAGAGGCTGTGAAGAGACCTTAGAAGAAGTTGTCAGAGGAAGCGAGGAATTTACCGAGTGGCAAGCTAGCCAACAAAGCTAGACAGCAACCGATGCAAGAGCACTGACACTAATGTCACCAATGTTTGAGTGTGTTAGTAAGTTTCCTAACATGAACTACAAATTTATAGTTAGCTGCAAGAGAGCGAGCAACAATATGTAACTTTTCTAAAAATGGAGAGCTGCGCGGTGTCGTCTCGACATAACATTAGCTACTGGCAAAGGCAAAGAGACCGAAGAGGGCGTTGATGGTGGATACTGGGAAAAGAAAAAAAGAGAGTGACCAAGCAAGAGGCTGAAGGACATTGGTGAAAGCTTAGTGAAATAATGATAATAATAATAATAATAATCCTTATTTGTAGAGCACTTTTCAAAAACAAGTTACAAAGTGCTTTAACAAGTGTAAAGAATAATACAAAAAAAAACAAGATAAGAGCATGAAAAAAGCCATATAAATATATATATATATAAATAAAAGGCTGAAAGATAGACACCAAGCTGGCATTCTTTCTTTTGGACTAGTAAGTAATAACTTATAAGCAGGTTTGTCTTGTCTTGTGTTGCCACACTTGTCCATTTCTGATCTTAAGTAATGTAATCATAACAAATGCATGTGTACAGCTGTCCTTATGTACGACAGAGGTGAATTACACTCTGAAAAAGTAGAGGCAGTTGAGTAAACTCTTACATATTTTGGCATTAACCTAAATCCTTTGGCTGTCTACATTCTGAAACCTTCACTCCAGATACTGCATAGCCCTCACACAGGTCATTCAAAAGCCTTTACAGCATGGCTCCTCGTATCACATATCACACACATCACTGTGCCTTCCTGCCTCGACCCACCATTTCTCTCAGTTTTCAATTTTCCATTTCCCCTTGTTCGTTTTTATTCCCTGTGACCCGCCACCCAATCTCACTGTGTGTCCAGGGCAGCCTGCCCTCCGTGTGTAAATGCTGCCTCCAACGACCAATCATTGTGTGTGTGTGTGTGTGTGTGTGTGTGTGTGTGTGTGTGTGTGTGTGTGTGTGTGTGTGTGTCTTGGGCACAGATAGCACTGAGATGGGTTTCTGGACTTCACCACTATCTCTGTAAAACAGGCCCAGGCAGAGCTTCAAGTCCACAAAAATCTCCCAGCATCACCTTGTAGTGCAAAATCAAAACCACACAAGCATCGGAGGAGGGCTTTAAGTTGATTTGTCAGTTATTTCTAATTAAAAATAGCAGTCTGAAAGTCAGATGAATGTATGAGGCATTAGTAGCACGGTGACAGATTCCACAGGAGGGCTAATTGTGCTGACGCTCTACGCTGTTGATTTACTGATGGGTTATGTAACTGCATTAGCAAAATGAGAAAAGAATGTTCCTTCTGAAGAAATTCACAGCTCTTTAAAAGGAAGGAGCTTTGGTCCCTATTCATCTCTCCCATTTCTTCCACTCTCTCTCTCTCTCTCTCTCTCTCTCTCTGTCACTAGATCTCTTTTTCTTAAACTTTTCTGTACAAATCGGTCTAAATCGGAAAGTACAAGGCTATAAGGAATTAAATCAGAACGGTTCTATTTCCTTTGATCAAGGTGCTGTAAAGTTTTTAAACTTCCCTACATCCTCTTGTCCTTTGAGACTCAAACACTGATTTACGTGCCACCATTGTGTTGGTCAATGATGAATGAAGCGGTTTAGAGAACTCCTATCTTTCTGAGGATTTAAAAAAACCTTTTTATTATTGAAATATCTCAATGAATATGTGGAATTTTGGACAAAAGTACCCAGAGGATAAATTGCAAAACATCCTACTCCTAACATTTCATGTACAACTCAGGTCTAAACCTGATTTTGTCTAATACTTTGGTTTATGACAAAATATATGCAAAACCAATGACATTCCCATCAGCCTCAGCTATACTTAGGCTGTTAAGCGTTTATTAGCAAATATTAGCAAGCTAACATGCTAAAATAAGTTGGTGAACATGGCAAGCATTAAAGTGCGGTCCCTCAGCTTTAATTTGAGGGTATTCACATCCACATTGGAAAAAGGGTTTAGGAATTACAGATCTTTAATATTAAGCCCCCTCTTTTTCATGGGACCAAAAGTAATTGGACACAATCCTGAAAAGCTGTTTGATGTTTCATTAGGAGTGGCCAAATCAACAGTTTTTGCTTTGCCAAAAAAAACACCTAAAAAAGCCAGCTCAGTTCTGGAACAACATTCTTTGGACAGATGAAACTAAGATCAACCTTTACCATAATGATGGGAAGAAAAAAGTATGGAGAAGAACAGCTCATGATCCAAAGCATACCACATCAACCTTAAAACATGATGCATGGGCATGCGTGGCTTCCAATGGCACTGGTTCACTAGTGTTTATTTATGATGTGACAGAAGACAAAAGGAGCCGGATAAATTCTGAAGTGCATAGGAATATATTGTCTGCTCAGATTTAGCCAAACAGTGAAGTTGATTGGATGATGCATCACTTTATAGATGGACAATGACCCAAAACATACTGCGAAAGCAACCCAAGGGTATATTAAAGCAAAAAAGTGGAATATTCTTCAATGACTGAGTCTGTCACCTGATCTCTACCCGATCGAGCATGCATTTCACTTGCTGAAGACAAAACTTAAGGCAGAAAGAACCTTGAACATACAAAAACTAAAAGAAGCTGTAGTAAAGGCCTGGCAAAGCATCACAAAGGAGGAAACCCAGCGTTTGGTAATTTCCATGGGTTCCAGATATCAAGCAGTCATTGCCGGCAAAGGATTCTTAACAAACTTTTAAAAATGATTATTTTATTTGTGATTATGTTAATATGTCCAATTACATTTGAGCCCCTAAAATAAGGGAACTCTGTAGAAAAATGGTTGCAGATCCTAAACATTTCAATTAATATTTTTGTTCAACCCCTTGCATTAAAGCTGAAGGTCTGCACTTCTATTGCAAATTGGTTGTTTAATTTCAAATCCACTGTGGTGGTGTACAGAGCCACAATTATGAAAATTGTGTCAATCATCATCAGTTAACAAAATGCAAAGTGAGTGAACAGAAGAAAAATCTTAATCAAATCAATATTTGGTGTGACCACCCTTTGCATTCAGAACAGAATGAATATGAATTCTTCTGCACGCATGTGTGCTGTGTGAGTAAGTTGTGTAGCAGCTGGTCTTGTTTCTTTCCATCTCTACTTCCCCCTTTGGACTGAATTGAATTGACTTGCTGCAAATATGTAGTAGTTTTGCAAAAAGCCTTGTCAGTTTCCATCAGGAATTCCCACTTATCTGATTTTAGAATTCTACAATCACCTGTAATTTGACCCTGTTTCTGGGCAACTGGCCTTGCAAAAGAGCAAACCTGTATTTGATCAGACATATTTCTGCAAAGACATTTGAGATGATTGTGGTTTGATTTCATATATCTTTGTTTATCCATGCTGAGCGTCTTACCGCTGTGGGTCTCTAAACAGATGAAATGACTGAGCTTGGTGCGCAGGAGCATGACGGTTAAGAAGATGATGAGCTCTGTGATGGAGCACTAAATTAAAAGAAAGTTAACTATAACATCCAGTTGATGATCATTATAATATAAACAAGCAGAGCCATGGAATAAAAATCATGTTTCACAATGCAGGTTTTGTCAGGAGACTTCATCTGTGTGTTACATGATATATATATATATATATATATATATATATATATATATATATATATATATATATGTGTGTGTGTGTGTGTGTGTGTGTGTGTGTGTGTGTGTGATGGCTGTCATTCTGTTCTCACTTTATAAATAAATCTGTTGAATCTGAGTTTGTGTTGTGTTTTATGTGTATATTTATTATTTTATGATAGAATATAACTAAACAAATCCAATAAATCACAATGTTTGGTTCACACACAAGCCTCCCTGTTAACTCCATTCCTCATGTAACTGAAAATGTTAATCACTTAACAGAAATATTTATGACTTTGATTTGATTATATGCAACATATCAGCTATTCATTCACTTATTGGACAGAGAATTTTAGTACAACAACTGTTGATGAAACAGTCTAAAAGAAATGATGAAAAAAGTCTAAAAAGCTGGTAAAATCTGTTCCACAAATCAAATGCAGGTGTTTACCTCAGAATAACTGGATGTGCCTCACTGGAAGCTGGAAGACTGTTTGTGTGTGTGAATGTGAAGTATAGATGGGGTGGTGGTATAAAATGATTGATGACTAGGCCCATCCCATTACATAGTACATTAAAGGTACATGTCACATTATGAGGGAATCTGACAAAGAACTACACATTTGCCATAATCTGTTTCTGTTGCAACGTTGTCACAAAGAGCATATTAACTAGGCTTGCTTTGAGTACTTCTATTTACTGCAGAATTGTTTAATGGCCTGGTATACTGGCTATACTACTACTATAATGTATACACACTATGAGAAGCCTTCCGCCTGAACTGATTGTAATGAAACAGTTTGATTGGTTTTGTAACTGACTTTGAAATGCACCTAACATCCACGTGTTCCAACAGCAGTGTGGTCTATTGTAGTAATATAAGTCTGAAAATAGCACTGCACTAAAAAAAGGAAATTAAATTGTGTTTGAATCCAGTTTGAAAATCACATCTGTGAGGTTGAGGGTAACAAAGAACTTCACACAGTTGCCATGGTGACAATTATTTGTCATAGTAAACTATAGAATTACCCCATGATGTTACAAAGTAGTATACCAGCAACCAATGCTTGCACATGTTTGAAGGGGCTGTACAGTGATCGCTTCGAATTTCATTGATGCAAAAATTGAGCTAAAAAAAACCAAACATGTATAAACCAGCCCTGATTTCTGCCTTTTTCCTGTAAATGTGGTTTTTAGACACCAGTATCTGTTGTTAAGATACAGAAATCTTATTGGGTTGGTCGGAAGTACGAACGTCTGATAAATTAGAAAACGAATAAGACAAGAAACCATAGTCACTCTGGCCATCAGGAGGACTGGGTCGCACTGCGGGCCAATTGAGCAGCCCAAACAACAGTGACACAGATGTGTCGGCCCACTTTGTTTATGCACCAGCCCAAATGCTGCTCCTCCAGACGCTCAATACAAGTTTAATTGTTGGTCAAGTTTCTGCAGCTAAAGCCATAAGACAAAAGACAATTGATTTAACATAAGCAAGGTTTCGGTTTGACTATATGGATATTTAACACATAATTTGTATATAATATTCAACTTATATAACGTTCAACTTTTCAGAAAGTTGATGCACTCATCAAAGCGAGAGAGCTATATGAACGAGCAAGAGAGACAGCGTGTGAATATGGACAGAAGTGTTCATGTGATATAAAAACTTTCTTTAATCTTGTTACTCTACAACTCTGGTGTTTGAACTACACTGCAGACTGGAGCCTCTGTTAACAGTGACAGACAGACAGATCTGCTATATTATTATAAACTGTGATGAACTGGTCTTGGGTCACATCTCTGTCCCATCCAGGCGCTGTGTCTCCCTCTTCTTCTCCTTGCTGTTCTCATGCATTGGTTTCTGTTGTTGACTGTCTAGGTGCTGTGGCTGCTTTGGCATACAGACTAACAAATGAATACAAAAAAGAACAATATCACATTCTATTTAACGACATTGTTGACTGAATGACCTTCTCTCAGCACCCCTACATGCGACTGACTTCCAGCGCCCCTTAAAACAGGTTATGATTACTGACAAATATTAACAAATTAGAATAAAAATAAAATCATCCCTGACATTTGGTCTTTGTGCCCTCAAAAAATTGACAAAAACAAAATTATGAAATTCCAGGCCTGCAAGAGACAGATTTAAATTTAAAATTAAAATTTAGATTGTTCTTATTAACATGCAACTTAATATGACACACCACTGTAATTGGAATAAAAACAAGAAAGTAAATTTATGTTTTATTTAGAGTTCGCATCACGTTGTCAGCTTATCCCCATTTTGAGATGCATTATTTTACTTGTAAGTATTAAAGTTGTAGGTTTTTTCAGAGTAACAACAACACCAACAACAACACCACCTTCTACAAAGTTAGTTACATTCTAGATTAGAGAAAGTAGAGAAACAATTTATACATAACTTTATACATAAAGTCTGATCTCCTAATAATTAAGATGTGATTTTCAAACTGAACTTACTGGAGATGCTTCGGGTCAATTAAATTAGTATTGATTTAAATCCAATTATATGTTCACTGTAAGAGATGGTTTTGAGAAAATACATTTTTTATCTAGTAAACTTGTTGTCTCTTCCCTGGACACAGTTCCACTGTTGTTCCCCTGTTTTAATTGGATTGTGCTGCCTCCTTCCCTGTCCATCACAGAGAAGAACAGAAAGAGAGAAGGAGAGGGAGAGAGTAAGCAGTATGTCAAGCTGGTACAAATGGACCATTAGCTTAAATAATTTGTTTTTAATACTTGATTAATCAAGCTCAGAGCATCCCGTGTTGTGTTTTGGGTGAGGGTTCCACACAGTGTTTCTAAAGTGAAGGAAGTAGAGTGAAAGAAGCCAGCTGGGGACTTTTTTTGCCTTCCACGGCTAATAGATTCGAGCCATTACAATCCATCGCTTATTGATTTAATGTTGGTTAGCATTAGCGCAGACTGCATCAAGTCAAATCTGAGTCTGAATCTGAGCCCTATCTGCTGTGAGCTAATGAGACACAGGATTGTTTAATTACACACGATGTTCAAATATGGTTTCCAATCAACAAAACCAGGTGTTTTTTTATGTCTAGGTCCTGATTATCATACTGACTACATGTTTTGATAATAGGTCGAATGTGTAGCATTTGCCCATTGATTAAAAAAAAGTGCTAATAATTAGAGGGTAACTTAAGTATTTTTCAACCTGGAACCCGTGTTTCCATGTTTTTGTGTCTATCTGACAAAACAACATTTTTTGAAATTGGTCCAGTATTGAGCGAGCATGCTGCAGTTGGGAGCAGCAAAACAGGGCTGCAACGTAATTCTTGCAGGCAATTGTGCCCCATCCAAAATACGTCCTCTAAAGTGTTTGTTTTTGCCACTGACAGGCTGAGATTGTGTTAGACTACATTGTGGAAAGGATCCCTACAGAGATAGATCCTTTTGTTCAAACTGCTGGTTGCTTCCTAAATACTATACCAACTGATGCTGTCCCAATTAGTCACATAGTCACAAAAACATGGTAAAATAGCGTCTAGCTTTAAAAATATCGAAGTTAGTGATTGATTAATCTTTATACCACATGGGGGCAACAGAACAAATTAAAACACTACATCTGACATATTTTCACTCTCTAAAGTTGTTATAGCATGCATGTTGGCAAAGAGTTGCCAATTTGCACATCCAGCAGACCCAAAGCAACATTAGCATTCATTTAGAGTTGTGTTTCGGGCCACCCAACAAATGTCAGTCCAACATACAAGGTACAAGGTAGTGTTTGGTGCTGGGCAGGTAGTGTACAGTGGGTTTGTCAGAGCTTTGTCACTGAAAACAGCTGCCTGCTGCTGCTGAAAACAAGGCAAATGAGTTTTTAAAAGCAATGCCTTACTTTACTAGATTACTCACTTCTGAAAGTAACTAGTTACACTACTAGTTACATTACTTTTCGATTACTTCGTAACATCACCTGCAATGCACAATAACACCTCATATGCCCACATATCCTTATTATAATGAGAACATACACATGATCTCTCTTTTAAGTTAGTTCAATATAAACTAGGCCTTTACTGTGTGTGTGTGTGTGTGTGTGTGTGAGAGTGAGTGAGTGAGTGAGAGAGTGTGTGTATATATGACATAACGAAGGTTACGACATGGTAACCCTAGTTCTATAAGAACAGGCGGAGCCCTCTACTGGACTCTATGGGTACTACCTCCTCCAATCACACGCACGCATTTGCCCACTGAAATTTTATCGTGCACGTAGCCGACCAATAGGACGTCGCTACCGATACGTGCGTGACGTACAAATAGCAGTGTCCCTACTGCCTCAGCATCCAACCGCCTCTTCAGCAGATGGTGTCAGAGTGGCATGGCTCATCGGTAGAGGGCTCCGCCTGTGCTTATAGAACTAGGGTTACCATATCGTAACCTTCGTTCTATCTCACACAGGCTCCGCCCTCTACTGGACTCTATGGGTACAGTGGGTGGAGCCCGATGACTGTCCGCCCTAGCCGCAACAAGCCAAAGTCCACCACACCAAGGCCGGCCAAAGCCCCGACCCCCACATCACCTAGTGACAGAATGGTGGGACACCCCTGAGAAGGCCGCTGGACCGATAGGGGCTTGGCCTGACCATTAATAATAATAATAATAATAATAATCCTTATTTGTAGAGCACTTTTCAAAAACAAGTTACAAAGTGCTTTAACAAGTGTAAAGAATAATACAAAAAAAAAGATAAGAGCATGAAAATTTAATATAAAATTAGTAAAATACAATAAAATAAAAGGGATAAAATAGAGTCAAATAAGATCGGGAAAAGCTCTCCTATAAAAGTATGTTTTAAGAAGGGACTTAAAAGAGTTCACTGACTCAGCCGACCTGATTTCCTCGGGCAGGCTGTTCCAGAGCCTCGGGGCCCTGACAGCAAACGCTCTGTCCCCTTTAGTTTTCAGTCGAGACTCTGGAACAGACAACAGACCTCTGCCCGAGGATCTCAAGGTACGTGCTGGTGCGTATGGGACTAAAAGGTCAGAAATATAACAAGGCGAGAGGCCATGAAGATCTTTAAAAGTGATCAATAGAATTTTAAAGTCAATTCTAAAACATACTGGGAGCCAGTGTAATGAAGCTAAAATAGGAGTAATGTGGTCATATTTCTTTGTTCTGGTTAAAAGCCTGGCAGCTGAGTTCTGGACAGTCTGGAGTCGATCAATAGATTTTTGGGTTAAACAGGTGAAAAGGCTGTTGCAATAATCCAGGCGTGATGAGATGAAGGCGTGTAAAATGGTCTCGGTGTCCTTAAAAGTTAACATAGATCGAATTTTAGCTATATTTCTAAGTTGATAAAAACATGATTGAACAAGCTTTGTGGTGTGCTGCTCGAAATTTAAATTACTATCAAACCAAACACCAAGGTTCTTTGCCACAGGCTTAATGTGATTTACTAGGGAACCAGCAGATGGCAGTATTTGATTTGCCATCTGCTGAGACCCGATGACCAGGATTTCTGTTTTGTCTGAGTTCAGCTGGAGGAAATTATTTGACATCCATTTTTTAACTTCACAAAGGCAGTTGTTAAGTGAACTCAGCATTCCAGGGTCTGTGGATCTGACGGGCAAGTATATTTGTGTGTCATCAGCATAAATATGAAAAGAAATGCCATGTTTATGGATAATATGTCCAAGGGGAAGCAGATACAAGGAAAACAAAATGGGTCCTAAGACCGACCCCTGAGGCACACCATATTTAACTGGACAGAATGAAGAGACATAGTTGTTTACAGACACGCAAAACTTCCTATTTGACAGGTAGGATGAAAACCATTCTAGAGCAGTACCAGAGATCCCCACCCAGTGCCTCAGTCTGTCTAACATGATGTTGTGATCAATGGTGTCAAAAGCAGCGCTAAGGTCCAGGAGTACAAGGACTGAGCACATACCTTCATCAGCAGACATTAAAAGGTCATTGGTGACTTTAAGCAGGGCAGTCTCAGTGCTGTGGTACTTCCTAAAACCAGACTGAAACTTTTCAAATATTTTGTTATTTTCCAGCACAGTGAGCAGCTGTTTGGACACAATTCTTTCTAGAATCTTTGCAATAAAAGGCAGTTTTGAAATTGGTCTAAAATTTGTGGGAGGGAGGGATCTAAACCAGGTTTCTTTAAAAGTGGGTTCACGCAAGCCGTTTTAAAATAATCAGGGACACAACCAGTAGATAGGGAGCTGTTGAAAACAGAGATCAAATGGGGCCCAACAGAATCTATTACTTTAGTAAAAATTTTGTAGGTATTATATCAAGTGGGCTGGAGGACACTCTCATTTGTGATATTGTTTTTAAAAGCTCAGACAAGTCGATGGGATAAAACTGGTTAAAACTCTGTTGTTGCTGGTGAGGAACCTCTGAGTAAGAGGACACGGGGGTAATAGAGGCTCTGATTGACACCACCTTATTGGTAAAATAAGATAAAAACAATTCACAGTCATCATTACTTCCAGCTGAGGCACAAGGAGGGGTTGGGTTTACCAGCTGATCCACAGTCTTAAACAGAAACCTGGGATTGTGTTTATGTGTAGTAATGAGTTCAGAAAAATAGTGTGTTCTCGCATCCTTAACCATGTTATTGTAGTTAATTAATAAATCCTTCAGACTGAGGTAATGGACTTGGAGATTGGATTTTTTCCATCTGCGCTCTGCTTTCCTGCATTCCCTTTTTAGGCTGCGAATGCTGTCATTTATCCAGGGTTGCTTACTAGCTTTAGACGTAGGCCTAACCTTTAGAGGAGCAGTAATATTTAGTGACGACAAGCAGATATGATTGAAGTGATCAACCAGATTGTTGGTGTTGGAATCAGACAGGTGTTGGCTTTGGCTCTGAAAGACTGCGCAAAACTTTGAAACACTTTGTTCATTAAAGATGCGACAACACACGGAGCTTGGTGAGGCGGTATGAGTAACAGGCAAATTGCAGCTAAAAACAATACATCTGTGGTCAGATATGGTCATGTCCACTAATTCCACAGAGGAAATGCTGACACCCAGGGTAAAAACCAAGTCCAGTGTATGACCACGGTTATGTGTTTGCCCTTTGACATGTTGTTTGAAGTTAAAAGAAGTGGCCAATTTAAAAAGTCAGTTGCATTAACATTGTTGGGGTCATCAACATGAATATTAAAATCGCCACAAAGAACAATTCTGTCATAATTTAAAACCAGAGTAGATAAAAATTCAGGAAGTTCTGATAAAAATCCTCCAGGCGGTTTTGGGGGGCGATAAATTATAACAAATATGATAGGTTGCAGCCCTCCAACTTTAAGAGTGAGAACTTCAAAGGAGCTAAATTCATCACAGCGTACTTGATGACATTTAAAATTTTTCCTATACACGCTCACTAGCCCACCACCACGACCACTGACCCTCGGTTGACTAAAGCAATCATATTGAGGCGGACACAGTTCAGCTTGCTGGCTATAGTCATTCATTTGCAACCAGGATTCAGTTAAAAACATAAAATCTAGATTTGCAGACAAGATAAAATCATTTAAGATAAAAGTCTTACTTGAAAGTGAGCTCACATTGAAGAGAGCCATTTTAAATGAGTTTGTTCTGGGTGCTGGAGTTGGTGCAGTTGTCCTAATCCTTAAGAGATTACTAATATTTCTGTGTGGGATGTGCACATTTCGGTTTACTGGTCTATGCGTGATGATGACAGGAATAGAAGTCTTTGGAACAGCGCTGGGAGCAGACGGCTTTACATGCCAGCAGGTGGAGACAGTTGTTTGTGGCAGTGAGGCAGAGATCTGTTCTGTGAGTGGTGGTGTGTCCAGGTGTGCTGCATGAATGATGAGTCATTCACGTAAGTCATGTGTGGACCGCACCACATGCTGTATGTGCGCAGCTAACATTTCTGAGCCCCGTTTGTTTGGGTGAAGTCCGTCTGTCTTAAAAAGAGACATTCTTTGCCAGAAAATATTAAAATTATCCACATAACACACACGGTGAGCCCTGCAGGCGGACTGCAGCCAGTCGTGGAGGCCAAGGAGTCTACTGAAGCGGCCAGCACCGCGACCGACTGTGGGAATGGGACCAGTGATAAAAACGGACTTTCCACACTGCTTTAAAAAGTTAAGGAGACGGTTAAAATCTAATTTTGTCAGCTCAGACTGCCGAAGAGCTGTGTCATTTGTTCCGACATGGACTATCACTCTTGTGATGGAGGACGGGAGCGATGGCATCAGGTCCTGGAGTTTTTTTAAAATGTCAGCCGTGGTGGCACCGGGGAAGCAGCGAGTGGTAGCGTTAAAGAAACGGAGGTTTCTGGTTATGGAGTCACCAATTATTAGTGTGGTTGGGGAGAAAAGAGGACGAGGAGATGCTGGTTGTTGGGATCCAGAGCAGGACTGAGCAGAATCTGCTTCAACACTGCGTGCGGACTGAGGATGGAGTGTGTGAGCTGCCGAGTGTTGTGTTGGAGCAGCAGTTACAGACCTGACAGAAGGGCTACCCGACGGTGCAGGGTAGAGACGGCCTCCGGAGCTTCTGAGCACAGCCTCCTTCAGGATCCTACGTCGGGAAGCGGAGGTTTTTGACCGGGATAACGGCCGCCGATCAAGTCCGGCGGCAGACCGGCGGCCCAGTGCAGGAGATGTAGCCGGTGGAGGAGATGCAACAGTGTCAGCAGGCACTGTGCGCCGAAAGAGATCCGTATCAGGGAGACTCGAAGCCGCAGGTGAATCCGCTGGATGGACCGGAGTGTCGTTAGACAAGGCTGCATAGCGGTTGGAGAGGCCGATGTCCGGAGGAGAGGCAGCCCCATCCGAGCCTCTCTTGCAGCCACGGACCACCACTTCAGCCCAGGTTGACTGATGCTTCGGAGTCGAGCAGGATGAAAGCCTGGGAAGACTAGAGGGGTCCCAAAACACGGTGTCCTGGATGTTAGCGGTTGCGCTAAGAGAAACAATCTGTTTGGCTTGTACTGAAGCTACATCCATAAAGCCAGTCAGCAGGGAATCTTTCTCTTTGAGTTCCTCTGAAAGTCGTCGGATGTCTTCCATAAGGTCAGCAATCTTCTTGTTCGCTTTCTTAAGGAGTGAGCAGTCCTCAAGGGGCAGAGTTATCTCGGCTTGCATAGTCACCGGAGCTTTGTTGCGATCAGTAGCGTTGATCGCGTTTTTACGGTCATCTATCTTAGAATCCATGTCGGATGACTAAAAGCCTTAACCCACGTAAAACTTAAATAAAGTTAAGTTAAATAAAAGGATATAAAAAATGTAACGAAAAAAGTGGATTAAAACTGGATAAGAGTCCGGTTCAAGACGGAGCTTCCGACAGGTGGCTACAGACGCCAACGCATGCGCAGAGTGCATTAACACCTGCACTGCCCTGACTTCTCACTGAAACGTCAGGCACTGCCAGTGTATGTTCCCCCTCTACACCATCACCAGATCCTCACTTTTCAGAACCTAGGTCGCACTTGCGAGCTGTATCCAAGAGATAGAAACGCACAAACGGGCACAGTAAGGGACAAGATGCCATTGTGCAGATGTCTTCGACACACACCCCGCTGAAATAATGTCGTAGACCCTTCCACACTTCCGAGTGGAATGTGCATGCACCACTAAGGGTGGGTCTGTTCCCGCCCATGTACAGGGTTGGGAGATTCACTCACAAAGCCAGCTGGCCAAACTCTTCTTGGACAGGGTTTTACTGACTGCACTATCACTGAAACAGACAAACAGCTGACCAGTGCATCGAATGGGGGCTGTGTGCTCTACATAGAACGTTAGCCTAGCACACGTGGACACAACAGATGCACGCTCACCTCCCTGCACCCTAAGTGGGGTAGGGGGGTAGAAAGCATCCAGATTTATTGTCCTGGACCTGAACATGCTCCTTATGTTCTTAAGAACAAACGAGGTGTGTTGTGTTTCTCAATCTGGCTGCACTGTGGACACCAAGAACCAGCATGCAGCTGTGGTGAACCGACAGGCACACAGCTCACTCACCTTCTTAGCAGAGGTGAGAGCAATGCGCAGGGCTGTTGAAGAGATAGCATTTTCAATGAGGACTGCTCCAGGGACTCATAAGGTGCAGATATTAGAGCCACCAACACAAGCAGCAAGTCCTACTGAGGCGCAGAGAGAGACGACACTGGTCGCTGTCTTATCACACCCTGCAGAAAGCGCATCACGAGGGAGTGGGTGAAGTCTGTTCTGTCACCAAATCCCCTGTGACAGGAGAGATAGCTGCAGCGCGACAGCCCCTTCTCCGTCAGACCATGCAGGAAAGAGAAAACGGATCCCACCAAACAGGTAGGCACTGATTGCTTGTCTAATTGTTTGTCTAGTGTTTTCAGTGATATGCCGTTTTGTGATTACCTCTGTTTGTACATTTGTGTGCACACAGATAGCGCTCTCAAAAAAAAACACAGGAATGATCAGAGAGAGCAACATCAGTCACCACAACCTTGGAAATGTTCAGACCCTTGGAGATGACTAAGTCCAAAGTGTGCCCCTTATTGTGTGTGGGCTCCATCACATGTTGGGTCAGTCCATAATTATCAAGAACACAACAGTTCTTTAGTCCCTCTGTCCTGGGGGTCGTCAACATGGATGTTAAAATCACCAACAATAACCACACAGTCAAAGTCAATACAGATTATAGACAGCAGTTCACCAAAGTCATCAAAAAAGTTTGCACAGTATTTAGGGGGCCTGTAGATATTTAGAAAAATAGCTCGAGAAGAGGAATTCAGCTGAAGAGCCACATATTCAATAGAAGCAAAATTCCCATAAGACATCTTTTTGCATTGGAGGAAGTCATTATCAAAATGGCAACTCCACCTCCTCTCTTATGCACTCTAGCTTCACTCATGAAACTGAACTTGGGAGGGGTAGACTCGATAAGGAGCTCCTGCTGCAGCTGCACTGTTATCTTGGTCCAACCAAGTTTCAGTTAAAAACTTGAAATTAAGATTGTGAGTGATTATAAAATCATTGATTAAAAATGTTTTTCCTGCCAAAGAATTTTAGTGTGTTAAAAACATTATCTGGCCCACTTTTTCGACAGGCTGTGGCTGACGAGGAATTAATACTAAATTTGCAGGATATGTTGAGTGCTTCCTGTTTTTCAACACATTCACCATGCTTTTTCTGTTACCTATCAAGACAGGGATGGAGAAGACTATCAGCACACTGGGCCCCAGCTTGTCCTGGGAAGAGTCATGAGTGCTATTTTCCTTGTAGCCTGGACCCAGCACATATCAGACAGACCTTACTGGGCTTTTTCGCCATTGCAGGATTCTTTCTGACGAGTCAGACACCGTATTCTTCAGAAAGCAGAGTATTTTGGTGTTCTTACTGCACATGCTTTTCACATTGTTTACAGCAGAGTCACCCACAATCAGAGTTTGAGGCCAAGTCGTTAGCTTTCCCGGCAGCCTTTTACTTTCTGATTTATTCTCAGTCCTTACCCTTCTGTGTGAGGACGGGATGTTATCCAGGTCCCTGCAATAGTGGTGAAAATCTGTTCTGCTTTTGCACACTCGGTTGTTGGGGAGGTTTGTTGCAAACTCTCCCTTTCGCAGCTGTCCACGGCTGTGTCCTACTAAGAACAAGGGTTGAAGAGGCGCTCAGCCTGGATGATAATGCTGGCCAGCCAGTCGCATCACAAATCTCAGAGTGCTGGGTTCTGCCTGTTACTCGTCCTCTCATTTCCCAAGGAAATGATTTACTCTTAGGCTTTGCACCAAGAGCATTGCAGGTAGGACTCCAACTTTTAGATTTATTACCCAGTACACAGGCCTCCTGCTTTTTGGTAGTCTTGTTGGTGCTAATTAGCCGTGTGTTAGCATGCTCTTGGCCACTGTTTTGGGTCCACGGTAAAGTGGTGTCATTCCCACATAGTCCATTCACTTCCACATTCACTTCCACATTCACATCTAACCTGTGGATCTTGGTTTCCAGCATTTTCTGTAGAAGTTTGTAGAAGTCGTCCGTGGAAAAGGGGGGCATCTTGTTGCTAGTTAGCATTAGCTATAGCTCCAGTCACTGCAGTTAAGGCTAGTGCTATTGATAGGCCGCACTTGCGTAGCACTAAGATCATAAAAGTTTTTAAAGTATGACCAGAGCCTACATTATCTGACAGTCCCAGTGATTTAAAAGTATCCAAGAGCTGCTGATTTCTAGCAGGGGAAGAAAAAGAGAGTTTAAGCAAAAGAATGAAAGCAGAGGCAAGAGCAAGCAGAAAAGCGTCTGCACTGTAAGAAAGCAGGAAGTTTGGCAAATAGATCCACCTCTGCTCTCCCGAAGCGAGCTTAGATCTACTGAACCACATTGTTGTGCAGTCTCCACCCGCTCGGTTGGAGGCCAGCCCTCAGCATGAGGTCAGCCACCGTCGTTCTCCAAGCCTGGGACGTGAAGGGCTTTCAGAGACAGCAGGTGTTCTGGTGCCCACGTCTATAGGTTCCCTGCCAGCGCCAACAGAACCGGATTTGACTTTGCACTGTCTGTTGATGCACGCGCTGGAGGAAACGCACCACCACACTAGAAACACAACCTGGAGTGGATTGTGGATGTGTGGTGTGTGGCCCCCTCTGCTCTCCTCGGGGAGCCACAGCACTCACTGCACTCCCCTGGCAGGTCCTCTCCCTCCAGTGAGAGACTCATCTATGAAGACTGACACGGAGGATGAAGACACCCTGCCGAGCAGCACCCGCGCTGCCAGATAGTGAGACACCCCCAGAATCGCAGGTCCTCCTGAACTAGAGTTGAAGGGGGGGCTGTCACCATGCATCACCTTTGCCTCTTGAGGTCCAGATGCAGGCTGGCACATCTATCACTACAGCCTTCTTCTGCTGTTTGTCGATCAACATAATGTCTGGTTGGTTAGCCATCATCAGTTTGTCAGTCTGGATCTTGAAGTCCCACAGGATCTTAGCTCGGTCATTCTCAACTCCCTTAGGAGGTGTCTTCCATTTTGACCTTGGGACGTCCAGCCCATACTCATGGCAGATGTTCCTGTACACTATACCTGGTTATGGCGTTCCATGTACGTACTTCCTGCCTGCATCTTTCACCCAGCTGTTATGTGCTGTACTGTCTCAGGGGCATCCTTACACAGTCCTACACCTGGGGTCCTGCCTGCCCCAGCCTCTATTGATCTTGTGCTGAGTGCCTGTTCTTGTGATTAGTGCTTCAGTGCTGTCCTTTAGTCCAGCCTTTTCTAGCCATTATCTGTCAGTGGTACATACCGTGCAGTGGCTTGTCCCTCCATGAAGGTTCCTTGTCTTCCTTGTCCTTGTCCTCACCCTCGGGTTTCTGCTATCTGAGGTATTCACCAAGCCCTTCATCTTTGGGGGCCATCTTTCTGATGTACTCCTGGGTCTTTGTTGTTTCATCCTGGACAGTGGTCTTAACACTCACTAGCCTTCAGCCTCCCTCGCTCTGATCTTGTTCTTCCCATTCAGCTGACATTTCAGGACTTGTCTTACTCTTTGTAGGTATTTGGCTGTGGTGGACGTCCTTGCTGCCTCCTCGTGGTTTCCATTAGCCTGCAGGACCCCAAGGTATTTGTAGCTGTCCTGAACATCTGCAACGCTGCCTTCTGGTAGTGTAACCCCCTCGGTTCTGATCATTTTCCCTCTTTTTGATACATCCAACCACACTTGTCCAATGTGAATGACATTCCAGTCTCTAGAATCTGTACCACACTGCAGTCTTTCCCATTCATTGATTTATTTGATCAGATTTCCAATCAGTGATCTCAAGTAGCCATGATCAGGCTATGTGAAAATAGAGACAATCACCCAACCCTAGTAGGTAACTGATGGTTGTTCCACTTTGGAACTGGTATCTGTAGCCACTCTTTGTGATGGCCTGGCTGAGAGGGTTCAGGCCTATGCAGAACAGCAGCGGGGATAATGCCATGATCACCACGGTATATGCCGCACTTGATGGTGACTTGTGAATTGTCTTTGATGCGCGAAAAAATCCTGATATATTTGCTATCGGGGCTGCGGTAGCTTTAACATCAGCCGCAGTACCTGACACTGTGCAAGCAGAGGCACTTTTCATGGCCGGTGCCAGGAGGGCAAATTTTCCTATTCTCCTAATTCACCAGTTGGTTGATGAAAAGAACACATATCACTGAAACGTACACGTATAGAAGTAGACACCTACACAAAACAGGCCCGAACTCTCCATTAAAAAACTAACCTGCCTCCATAATTGAAGAGCCTCGTCAGCACAGTCGTCTGCAAGGTGCGGTGGGAGTGTAGGATGGGAAAATAGATGACAGTAACATTTTCTGCAACACATTCAAACACACTCTTGAAGCTCTTTACAAATGCATCTTGTTGTGTCACAACACTATAGCTCTACAAAGCTTCTCATTAGGCCATTTAATGGAGACCATGGGGCATTACACAGACACAGGGCAGTGCACACACTAACACTACAAGAAAATACAGTAACATGCACTGAGACAGATTGTGCAGTGTAAAAAAGGGAACTGGATATACCATCCAGTTCCCTTTTTTTAAATGATTATGTATTATGATTATGTATTATCTTGAACAAATTAATTCACATTTGAAATAATTAAGCATGACATTTTTTTGAAGAAAGTAAGACTTCTGCTCTCACAAGGTGCATCAATATATTTTAAACAGTTTCTTTCAGAATAAAAGTTATGCTAAATATGGTTAAAAACATGCTCTGTAATCTGATGACTGAATATACATGGAAATGATTCAGTCTGTGAACTTAAAGGTGCCGATATTCTACATTTTCTTATTGTCAACCAATCTTATCAAAGCAATACCAGCAATGAATTGATCCTACAAACAAGTATTGTGTGTATATCCAACGCCTGATTTATCTTATTCCTCTGTGCCATAGAGCGCTGTTCTGTGTAAAACCACATCAATATGCCACACTGTTTCTCTGGGTGATGATGATGTTCATTCCATCTACACACAGACTGTAGTTTATTTTGCCTCAATCCCAATACCATTTGATTAACCTTTGATTAAACTACAGTGCCCAGGTCATTCAGATTTGAAATTAAACTATATCTATGTGAGATATTTGTTTAGTTTCTGTAGGAACCAATGGGCTTGGGGGTGGGAACACAGACAAGGTAGGGAAGTCAGAGAATATTGTGGATAAGACAAGAGCATTGTTTGTTTTTTTTGTCTTTTCAGATTCAATACACACTTTCCTTTTAGCTAAATATGCTTCCCTGAATCTTTGCTCCTCCATCTCCCTGTGCCTGTGACCTGTAAGTTGCCTAAGGTCCGCCATCATTGAGGATGCTCCAATCACGTAAATGCCTCTATGGGGAGTGAGGAGAAACAAAACTTCCAGAGGAGCTTGAAGAGAGGAAACATAGGTGTACCCATGTGGAAAATCTTCACTAGTTATGTGTTTGAGTAGTCACTGCAGCTGATCTGTTGGGACTGTAAGAGGAGTGGGGCACTGTGGAAATAACATTACTGCATTATTTATATTATTGCAGCAGTGGCAACTACCTGTGGGGACAGGAATAACACCACCATTTGTAGATGTACATTAATCAATTTAAAAAAAAAGATAAATTACCTGCAGCATTACAATATAGATTGTATTTAGAGCATTTATAGTTGATTTTATTGCTGCCTCCGTTCTGTTGTCTTCTTGCAGTAAGAAATATATTTTATTTGTCAGTCGGTGTTATTCCGCCGGTGGGGAGTAGATATATAATAAGTATTAGTACAGCAAACAGAACACTAAATTATTTACAGGACATCATTAACATACTATGGATTCATAAGAAAAAAGAACTTAAACATGTAACAAACCAATAAAAGTAGACACTAACATCTACAAGGAAAACACAATTGTCACTGCAGTGGAACTGCCAGATCTCCTCCTCAATACAATAGAGGTTAATGAAATTAGCTTGGAAAAATGTAATTTAGAAAACTTAGTAGTTTTCCAGAAACAGTGTCTAATTACGATGGATCATCCACAGACCTCATCAGGAAAGAGAGTTCATTAGTACTACTTCCTATTTAAAAAATAATTCTTCCAAATGATGCAACTTTTAAAAGAAAATTAAAAAAATATATATTTTTTTGAAGATTACTGTATGTTAGATATAGTCTGTTCTTCTGTACTGCTTTGCTGGATTGTAAAATTATTCTTCATGGATAAGAAATAAACCATAACTCATCTTTGATGCTCTCAAATATTAATAACATAGCATCAGGTTGGTTACTACTTAATTTCTTAATGATGGTACTGCTAACAGCATTGCTTTCAGCATTCAGTACCCCAGAGCTGTTGCTGTAATCGTGGCTTCTCAAAGATGAGTTACCAATGGTTAATAGATTTAACATTCATATGTATCGTGATTATTCAATCAGATTCAAGATTTCAGCGTTGACAAGCCACCTCACCTCATGCCCCCTCAGGAACATGGTAATTGCACTGTGATGATCCTCCTGCATTACTGGCTGCCTGCAGGAAGCTTGAGCCTGTGATTGGTTGCACAGTTCCTTGCTCCAAACAACATCATACCAGTTTAAATTTCCTAAACCGGCGGTTGCCTAGGGCACAAAATGTCAGATGGCGCCACAAGAAAAAGTTTTTAGACTTAGCGCAAATCAACTCCGCCCAGTTGATGTGACACCAGTGTACGGTGTCATATCAAGCGCACAAACCTCATGCTGTAAGTCGCAGCCAGATTATGATAGAGTAGTAATTTTGGTAGGTTGGCAATGGGCCTATAAAAATGGAATTACTAACTTGCTGTTTGGGACTGTGAGCTGCACTTTGTGAGGTGCTGAAGTTAATATTTGTGTGTATTTGTGGTGAGATTTCTGCCTGATCATAAGTGTTTTCAGTTACTTTTGTGTCTGTGAGACAGTCTGACTGTATCAGCCGAGCAATGATGCAGGCTAATGCACAGAGTAGTTAAAGGGCAGGCACAAATAATATGAATTCTCATTATGTCAGAGAAAACACATATAGAATCTCTCCCACACATTTGGGAGAGATTCTATATGTGCAGAAGGTTTTGAACATGTGCAGAAAACCTGCTGAAACACAGAGTAAAGGAGTTTATAAGATAAATAATTGTTTTATTGTATTTGTGTTGACTCAGCAGGGTTTCATTAAATGAGAAAAGTTGATCTACATGAGAATACATATTTAAAGGGAATACAGAATGCCTGAGAGCTGCACTGCATTATATTCTATACATTTTTTATTATTTGAATTTTCACTCGTGGCAGTATTTATGTAAATAAAGGCATTTCCACTATAAATCGGTTCAGATATTTTCACCAGAATGCAGAAAATGAACATTTTACACACTTTGGTGGGTAATGTCACAGATGGCTTGGGGTTGGGCACATGGAATGGAGGGGGGGCTCTGAAATAAATTCTTGCCTAGTGCTCCAACACTGTCAGGGCCGGCCCTGGTTTAGCAGCTGCAGTTCCTAAACCTGCACTGTTGATTATTAGTCAGTCTGCTCAACTGTCAGACCCTTTGTTTTTGACCCTATGTTAATTGTTTTCATTCTAATTGTATTTCATCAACCAAAGTAACAAATGGCATTTGGAATGATCCATCTATGTCTTTAAAATTCAGTGGAAAAATCTCAGTTAACCCCTGACTATGCTGTAATTTGAAGGTGGTCAAATTAGTGAGAGATGTACATGTTAAGAACACTTCTTCATTCAGTATGTTTGTTCTTTAAATGCAGATTTTGTATTCTCATATAGGCTGGAGGTTAAAGCTCCATAAAATGGTGTAGTGGATTGCCCATTCCCAATTTAGTGTGTCTGCCCAACTGTAACAATCTTAATTGTAGTGTCACACCTTGTAAAAGTAAAACCCAATTATAACGATTGTTTATCAGACTATTAGAGGGAGGGCCGCTGTGTGCTGTCCTCATCTTTCCCCTGAACCAAGCCTAATGGCATCAACTGCCCACGGTGCAGAAGGGAACCTCAGTTTGCAGTACATTACAGTATGACCTAAATGTGTGTATGCTTGAGTTCTGTGTAGTCAATTATGCTCGCATGCAAAGTCTTTGATTGTACATGGTCAGTCGGGGGATAAAGGGATGTGTCTTTTCTCCTCTGTTGGGTGCTCCCAAAGAAAGACACATCAGATGACTCTTTAATGTAGGCTTACCAGTAGCTGATGTTAGTAAGCCATCTTTAGAGGACACAACATGGTGAAAAAAAAAAATCAACTTTGGATTCCATCTAATTCCTGGTAAGACAACACACATAATTTACCACCATAATTTACAAATAATTTCTTTAAAAATCTACTATCTACTATGTGATTTCCTGGATTTTTTTTCTCTCATTTTGTCTCTCATAGTTGAAGTGTACCTATGATGAAAATTACAGACCTCTCTCATCTTTCTAAGTAGGAGAACTTTCACAATCAGTGGCTGACTGAATACTTTTTGCCCCCGCTGTATGGTTACAGCCCAAGACTGACAATGACTGAATGAATTCTTCACATAGTAAAGAGGTGTTGAGATGTTGATGCACTGTTGTATTTGCATCACATTTAACTTCCTCCATCCAATCAATATGCAACTATTAAAGTTTTCTGTAAAGACACAGTCAGAAGCGGCAATGGTTTATTTGTCATAATTAAAACACTCGTAAGGACTGAAAACTCCCACATACTGAGGGCACAGAGAGTGACTATGGTGGATGCAGGAACTGTTAACAAAGGAGGAGATGGAAGCAGAGATGGGGTTCTTCTCATTTTCCTTATTCAATTTCTCCTTGCTCCTCGGGTTACCTGGAAATCATTCTGATCCACCATCATGAAGGACAGTGTTAGATAGCACCATTGTCAGGAGACATAACCCCAATGTCATGTCATGGCTGTAATCAGTGGTTGGGTATGGTACAATAACATGTTTGGAATTCTTTTTTTGTTTTCTCTAGGCAGTACTTGTAGCCAGGTGTGTGTGGCTGAAGAAACATACACAGGACACAAGATTGTCCAACAGTTTGTGGCAGATGAGGAGCACAGCACGAGCAGTGGGGACGAAGGGGGCAAAGGTTTGGTGGACCTCTAGGGCTTTAACAAACAGGCATCTTCAAAGTGTCTTCAACATGATAACATGGAAAATCTATAATTTAAGTAAAATGCAGAAGGCACATGTCTGCATGGTAGTTGAAGCAGCATTGCACCCTGGCTCTGTGCATACAGTATATATAAGTGTTGAAAAGTTATTTGATGGTACACTGTTACTAGAACATCAATGTGTGTCAATGGCAATGACCCCATTAGTGCCTCCAGTCCAGAGTCAGGTATTTTTGAAGTACACCTACACATACTGTATACCTTTGCAATGTAGCGTCAATGCAACATTACCTCTGTTTTTATCCCGGAAATGAGCTTCTTCATCAAATTCATTCGTGCAAATTCTCCGCCTTTTGTATCAGTGAGGCTTCTGCAGTTGTAGTAACTCAAATTGGCTGCCACAACTAGAGTAGAAAAACAAATAAAACTAAAAAGAGTCAATCATATTGATCCAGTGTTCATGGTTTTGTAATACAGGTTTAGGAAAATGCACGATGGAAAAAAAATTGATGAATCCGATTCCCAGGGAAGACAAAACCAAGCATACCCTTGTTCTGAGAATCTCAACATTACCCCCTATATTCATTTACATCATATTATATTATCTTGGCCTGGAGTCCAACAACAACGGATTAGGTCGTAACAGTGTGTTATGGGTTTATGGGTCACGCTTAGATTACCACCACTGACAACTCTTTTAATGAGAAGGCCTCAAGGGAGCCTCATTAAAAATTGAAACAATAATTAGCTACATCCAGCATCCAAGGGTCCCAAAGGCTCACCGTGTTTTACCATCCAAATGAAACCATTCGTCAAACTGTGTTGGGATGAATGGTTATATAATGGACAATCTCTTGTATTCTCTATCATCTTCACCGCAGTGAAGACTGGCCCATCCTCAGCTTTAACCTAAGGTGGTACATTATGGTTTTGACTTTAATGAGTGAATGATTATTTCAAATCATCATTAAATAAATCAGGAAATTATGGAAGCCTTCAGTAATTTCAAAGGAAAATAAAATAAGAGATGTTTTCTTGTAATTATAATGTAGTTCCATATGTCGTATGGTCATGTTTCTGAATTTAGAATCTTTTACTTTTGTGAAAACCATATAGAGTATGATCTAGACCTGCTCTTTTATGAAAAGCGCTGTGAGATAACTGTTGTTGTGATTTGGCGCTATATAAATAAAATTGAATTGAAAACTGTCACTGTAAGAATATTTAAAATCAAACTTAAATTTGTTTAAGGAAATATAAACCAAAAAAGATACTGCAGCTATTGTGCATTTTCTTTTCTTTTTTATTAACAGGATTAAAACATTTTTGGACATATTTGTGGAAACATTGTATGAGCCTCTAAGAGGGAATCTTCAGCAAGTGCCACAAAATGACATGTTTACGTCAAAGTAAGGTGATGTTGTGGACTTTAACACAGGAGACATATGTTCATTTCCCATTTTAACCCAATTGTTTTTCCCTAAACCTAAAGTTGTTTTTGATGTTGTCCATGAAAACAAATTATTATTTTTCAATTGTGATTTGTAACTGTTTTGGAAAGCACAGACAAATGATGTCATCATGCTGACAGGGGCATCAGATCAGACAGTAGACGACATTTACAACCAATAGATTGTGGATTTCAGAAAACAAGTTGCTTACAGTTTTATCTGATCGCTTAGGCACAATTTTTTAAACTCGATGTCAATGCTAGCAATGCTAACGTTAGCAACGATGTAGAATGGAAACTTATGTAAGGTAATGTAACGTAACAGCTAGCTCTATGTAGCCAGCGTTAGCAACGATGTAGAATGCTAACTTACGTAACGTAATGTAAATAAAAACCAAAAACTAGTTGTGTAATTCTTGTTTCACTCGGGAACTGAACACCTGTCTCCTGGGTCTGGGACCGACTTACTATCCACCCAACCACCCCTCCACCACCTTAGTGTCAGACTTTCATGGCTATTTATATCCCACACACGCTGCTTACCTGTGACAGTAGGCGTAAAATGGCACGCAAAAGGGCAAACATGCGTTGGAATACCACGCCAAATGACTTAAGAAATCGGCGTGTTATTCACACACCTTTTGATGATACCAGGCTGAACATTGTGTTATCTATGTTGTCCTGTAATTCACTGAGTGTGATGCAGTTATTTGCAATGACCATATTTACAATGTAGGTCTCTGGCTCTGGGGTGAATTGTCAGTTCCCCATGCTCTGGCCCTCCTTTGAGCACCACCACACATTCTGACTCCTCTCCCTCTACTTTATCCTTGTCTCTCTCCTCTCCCTTGTCCTGGTACTTGTGTTCCTCTCCCTCGTGCAGGCATTTTCCTTACTTTCTTTGTGTTACTCTATATTGTTGTTTTTCCACACAAGATCAGCCCAAAGAGGTCCTCTTTTACTGTGTACCATGGTCATGTGATTGAAAGAACCTCAACACCTGAGTGTGTTTCCAGATGGGAATGAGCTGTGATCTATTTGCATAACTCCAATAAGCTGTTTCTCAGCAGCAATGGAATAGAATAAAGGGCATTTATCTGTATTTCAAATATGAATAGCAGTTCACTGTGACTTAAGCTTATAAGTTTACAGGTGAAATCATTTGTAGATCCATTGAAATCCATTGTTTTGGTCTTATTTGTCTTGGTGTGTAAAAGAAGTTCAAGCATTTTAAATTTGTGTTGACTGTATGCATTTTGTGTCAAAGCAATAAGAAATGTGATAATTGTATAACCTAACACAGACAGATGTTGTGCTAACTGTGTTAAGAGTTTAGGAAAATTGTGAAAAGTATTGAAAGGATTGTGATAGCGATCGTGAAAAATTAATTACCAGATGATACCTGCAACAGTATAGCAGCTCAGATTTGGTGGAACCCGTAGGCCAGGCTCCTTCAATCTCATCCCATGTTTTACAGCATGATCAACCACACTCGCTCTTATTGGTAAATGATTTTGCTACAAATGTTAATGGTTTCAGAAATAGTTTTTCCAGGGATGACTTAAGTGTAACATAATTTCAAAAACTCTTACTGCCCCAGTCCAACATGACTAACTAGTGGGAATTCCTAACTGTGTTTTCAGGTGAGAGAGGGGCAGAGCTGCATTCAAGTACTACAGATCTATCACAGCAGCAAGCTACGTAAACGAGCCGTTTTGCACCACTAAACATACAGTTTAAAAATGCACTTGCTATAGAGAACACTAGTGAAGGGGGAACTGTCTTCTTTTGGTATTTCCAATTTTGACCAAATAAGCATGAAGCTAAAAACAAACACCATAGTCTTTTCATTGATTTCTTAGTAAAAATGAATTTTTATTTCAGTTTGACTTAAACCAGAAACACAATTGTTCCCTTCCTTTCCATTTTCCAAGTGTCTTGAATGCAATCCAGGCAGCAATTACTGTTTGATCAAAGCAGTAGTATATGGACATTTTGTGGGAGGCAGGGTGAAGTGGTTAAGATGTCTGCTCAAATCCACCCTGATCATAATTATAAGGATGACAATGAGTATTTTTAACGTTGCTGTCACCAGCAGAGCTTTGACTAATCACTTGATGAACAAATGATCCTTTTCCAGCAATTATGAAATATTCTCTTATTATTACACGGTAAAGATCTCATAATTAGGGAAGCTGATATCATAAACAGGCTATAAACAGCAGCCCTCATGCTAATTCCTCTACACTGCTTTGACAGAAGATGGTCAATGTAATGTCAGACTAAAGGAAATACCATTGAAATCCTGTCTCTCTAGCAGCTGTGCCCTTGTGAAGCAGTATTCATCTCGCCAGTTCTTCTCTATTCACGCACAGATCTGAAAGAGTAGCATTATACAAAGAAGCCTCCTCAGACTGTGTTGAGCTACAACGAACAATAGCCATTAATCAGAGTCAAAGTTTCCGTTAAGATTAAACTGTCTCGCTGAGAACACTGCCTCTCCTGCATCCCCTCTCTTTGCGCTCTCTCCATTATAAAACATTTATTTGGAGAGATACTGCACAAGTGCAAGTGTATAAAAATAATTACAGGGAGGGAGCAGTGGCAGTGAAGGAGTGCAGCTCCTCACAGAAGACTTTTCCAATTAATTGACTTTAATGCACCATAATGTGGTGTTTTCCTCTCCCTCTCTTCATAATGGCTGCCACCTGACTGCTGTACAGTCAATTAAAACATAATACAAATTGACTTAAGCAGTCAGCACTCAGTGATTAGGTTTCCTCAAGACAATTAAATTTGAGAGAGAAAGCAGAGAATGGGTGATTCATAATAAGTTTTTTCTTGATGTCCTGCTGTCACATGTCGCTTGTTACGTCGAGTAGCCTACAGATGTTCATACTCATCTGAATGTCATATGTATGTGCACCATGGAGGCTATTCTGTGTGTACTACAAATGTGTTTGAGTTTTGGCTGTATTATCTGTTTGGCAGTGATTGAGTGTGGCAGTAAAAAGGCGCTGAGAAAGACACGGGGATGTGGTGTGATTGCCGGGTGGCTTTGCAGAGAGCTAAAGGTAATTTCCCTCGCCGCCAACACAACTCTGTCATTTGTCAGCAACCACTTGCGCCACTGGCAGCTATCGTGCCAACAGCAGTCAATCACGCAGCTTATGAATCCGAGCCGCAGTCAATCGCCCTGCTTATGAATCTGAACAGCAGTCAATCGCTCAGCGTAGGAATCCATTGACACATCTGGTTGTTCCAGCTGGTCACATGAATGCCTAGTGACAGGACATCCTGGAGGGAGGCAGAGATTAATCACAACCAATACCTCACAGGAGAAAGATGGCTCTGTTGCACAAAATATTCCCCATAACCAGGGATTCTTGAAAATCACAGACAAACATTTACAGATTTGCAACTACAGAATCAAAATAATAACAACCTTATGATACATAAGATGCATTTTATATTTTGACATAATTGTTGTGCTGATTAATTATCTTTGCGGTTGTATGTGCGTTCCCTTGTACCTATACATACCATCCTTTGTGCTTGTATTGGTGATCGGTGCATCACTTCTCGTTGCAAAGTCGTCACTAAAATGCAAAAATCCCCTGTCAAATCTAAATGAAAACATTAGATATGAGCTTCCCTTTGCTTGAAACTAGCAAACTTGGCTACCAGTGCAGTAAGTGTTTTTCAGGATCAAATCAGGATGTCCAGCTACCAGAATTCTTAAAACGAAATCAAAATGCTACATTTCAAGGAATTCTTCTTCAGTGTAGCTCAATTACAAACACATTAATATTCAGTACTTGGGGATTAAGTGACTTAAAATAAGATTAGTGTTACTCTTGTTTCTGGATAACAGTAGTCCTCACAGGCAATACCTGAGTATTACTGTGGGGAATCATCAGAGCTTGAAATACGTGTTGAAGTACACTGAAGGATTTGAATTAAGTCAAAGAGTTTTTTGCCAGCTGCTCTTCTGAAAACGCCCAGCAGGAAGTGCTAGTGTTTTTTCCTCCTGCTTTGAGCCTTGCTATGATACATAAAATCCGTGGTTGCAAGAAGTTCTACCTAACATTACTGGATGTAAAAATGTCAACACAGAGTAGAGTACTTGCTCTGGCCCTTGCTCTGTATGAAGGCTGAAGCAGGTAGAGAGAGAGAGGACGGACTCGCCATATGTGGGTTTATGATTTTGTGGGCGAGGAAACATCTCGGCGAATACCACCGTTTGGTCCAAGAGGACAAAGCCCGGTTCCAGGATTGTAGCCGTTGCAACGGTGTGGTATTTGTCACCGAGCCATCTCAGCTCTTGAACGAAACGCTGAGGTATTTCCTCGCCCACAAAATCTCATGAACCCACTTATGGTGAGTCCGTCCAGTAAAATATTCAGTAAAATATAGCCTACTTGCAGCACATCACTTTCACAGATATTAGGCTATGTATCATAGCAACCAAAGCCTCTCAGCCAAAAAAACCCGCTGCGCCTCCAAAGCTCACCCTAGCACTCCCAGGTGGGCGTTTTCAGAAGAGCAGGTGGTGTTTTCAGCTGGTAAAAAATGCTTTGGTGGACACGTGCCCTAAAAGAAAAACTGCAGTCACACATTTACAAGCCTGTAAAGAGGTCACTATACAAGGAAGGAGGTGAGTAACCATAATAATTTCTAATCTTATCCTGCAAGTGACATTTTAGTCAGTTACACTTGCATCAAGGATGTGACGTTCATAGCTCCTGGCTGTACAGAGGCAGTAAAGACTCTGCTCTCATATGTCTTTGGATTCTTTGAATGGGAGCAGGTTTGTGAAGTGAACAAAAGCATCTGACGTCAATTAGCTAATGAGCTATATGAGCCATCCATCTTGATTTAGTTGTAACAAGAGGATGCGTGTTGCTTTCTTGTTTGGGTCTCTAAGAGACAGCTGACGGCTGATACTATCGGCCAATCAGTGCTGTGTGAGCAGGGTTAAGAATAAGTATAGTATGACTCAGCTGTATGGGTTGTTATAGGTTGATGTTTATTGTTTAAAAATAAATCTTAAGTTGACATATTTCTCTCACAGAAAACGTTAATAAGTTAATTACCCTTGTCAACAGTAACTACAGCTTGTCGACTTTAAATGATGTCACTCACTAAAATAACCCTCCATTCCCTCCTGAGCAAAAACGGGTTACCTTGAACAGAAAAGTAACATACTTTAAACAAAATTGTCTGATTTTCAATGAGTACCATAAAAATGCACTTACATGCCATAAAGAAACTTTTTGATTTAAATGCATGGATGTACAACCTTCCTGTGTGCAGTACACCTGTCCTTGTGTTTCTACTAGTACTGCAGTTATTGAGTGAGGTTAATGATGTAGAAATTGGGGTGATGAGTTTGAGAGCGGTGTGTTCCCTGGCCTGGGAAAACCCGCCTTTACCACCTGTTACCTCTGTCTCAGCCTCTCCTTCCACAGCCTGCCTGTGGAGGATAACACTGGCCGGGCTGGCTTCCCACTGCAGTGGTTGGAGGTTAAATGGATTCCACCCTTCCGCTCTCTTATCATAACTGTCTGCCATTCTGTCAGAGCAGACCGCAAATGCAATTCCCTAACCCTGGGGTAGACCGACCAAGGCGTGTGTTACACTTAATAAAGTGCTGACCTAAATTTAACTGTACACTCTACACTTATGTGGTCCAGGGGGAACAGGGAACCAGGGAGAGGGGATTTCTTTTGTTTAGTGCGGTTTCAAGTGCTTGTAAATTCATCAAAAATTTTTTTAGAAAATACAGTTGCATCCATTCCTTTTGTAGCAGTTTCACACAATTGCTGAGTAAAAGGTAAACCCAAGCTCTGCAACTTTTAACCATATAACAAATCATAATATAAAGGAGTTATTTATGGGACAATGTTTTCCCCTTATAGCTGGTCAGTTTTTAGTATGAGCGCTGATCCACCCAAACCCACAGTTTTTTCTACTGTTAATGACTGAAGAAGACTGGTACACTGCAGAAACCGTGCTTCTTCACAAGTCTTTCAGTCTTATTTTCATCTTTCAGAACTTGTCTTTCTTAACAAGGAAAAGAGGGGCCAGTTAGGTGCATTTATTCTTATTATTACAGTTGATCCTGTTCAGTTTGGAAAGTTTCTAGAAAGGAGAGTCACTATCATGAAACAAAGCAAAGTAATAATAGTAAGTCATATCACAAATACAATGTTTTGTTTTGGGAACAAACTTCATTGGCTGAACCCACAGGCCAGTCCATCCATTCACCATTTTGGTCCAGTGGGAAATAGCTTCACAGCTATTGGATGGATTGCTATGCAATTTGGTAGAGACATTCACATTCCCCCATGGTTTGAAAAAAGGCTTGGATCCCCCGAAAAGAGGCAAAAACAACAGTCCAGGGGGGTCTTTCTTACCTATATTTGTAAATATTACAATATATTTCCCATATTCATGCCTTATATTCAAGAATCTTAAAATACGATTTCAGACACCCCTAAAATGGAAAATACCATTTCCTAACTTTGACATTAGTCGAACGTCTTGTCTGCCCACATCACTCGCAGCGGCAGCTTATCCAGTCCAGTCAACCTCACGCTGGTGGAGACACTGTAAGTTAATGTCAGTAGCTATCTAGCTCCTTTAATACACTTAACTTTCCTACCTTCAGAGTTTCATAATTAGCATTTCATTTACTTAAAATGAGCCATCTAATTAATTAGCTAGCTGATAGCCCAACATATCATTTCATTACCACTATATAAATATTTTATCTAACTGTCAGCTAACACTGGTGCTTAGGCAGGAGCAGTGAAATAGAGAATTAGTTATTGTAGAGATACATTTTGACATCAAAATAGAGTTTATTATTTCATTTTAAGTCATTTGTGATTCTTTTTACAATAAGCAGCCATATTTTCACTCTGGAATTCAGGAGTTTTACCTGCCCAGATAAATGTTAAAATCCAGGTTTGTTATTACAAATGTATTCAGTTTTATTTATGTAGTGCTAATTCATAACAAAAGTCATCGCATTGCACTTTTTATACAGAGCAGGGAAGAGATCCAACAATTCCCAATTCCCCAACAATGTACGACTTTATTGAACATTGTATTACATTGTATTCACAGTCAACATGAGCGAGAGGAAAGGAGATATTTGCTGAAAAAAAGATTAAGTTGAAACTTACTGCTTGAAGTGAGAAGAATTAGGAATTAGAGATGATAATGCAGCCTGTATTTTACGGTTGTGGCTTTGGTTCTGGTTCAGCATTGTGTGGGTCTGTGTTTGAGTGTTTTGATGGGCTGCTGTTGTGTGTTGTAATTTGCTCTAGAATACTTGGTGACCTATGACTACAAAACGTGTTGTGTGGTATGAGGCACCCATCAACTGATGGAATGACATATCATTAGTTAAATAAGTGAGGATATAGTAAGCATTGTAAGATTTCAGTTCACTTTTCCATGTACCTGCGCTGTACTGGGTTTGGTTTATGAACTGGAAAAAAAGTTGACCCCCTTGGTCGGCATTGTATAATTCGCACCCTGCATTCCAGACAGGTTGAATTGTGATAACTTTATTGATCCCCTGACTTTTCCTCTAGTGCCACCAGCAGGTCAATGTTTTCACTTTCTGTAAAATATCTCAACATCCACTAAATGGATTGTCACATACTTTAGTACGTACATTCACGGGTCCCAGAGGATGCATCTTAATGACCAACATGGACTCCAAACTAAAGCACAATATAAAATGTACAAAATACAAGCTCTTACAAACTTGTAAGTAGACCTTTTAGTACACGTTTCATATAGCTAAAATCGATATCAAAGAAACTGACCTAGAGTCAGACATTAGGTGAGATAGACAAGAGCATTTTCACATCTAATGATTCAGACTGATATGGTTGTATATAGTGTAATATATTCTAAATCCCGCTTTCATTCATGATAAAGCCCTTTATATCATTCAATGTTAATAATTAAATCAACTGTAGTCTTAGAGCTTGTGGTTAACAGAGAGACAAATATTGTATGGTCCACAGTGTGTATTCAGTACATTTTTAGTTATGTTATCAGTAAGAATGGTTCCTCTTTGCTCCAGTTCACAGCTAACTCGTAGCCTGATCCTGGCATTTACCCTTCATATGTTCTTGGCTGCAAAGAAAGGAGAAAGTGCAGAGAAACCTGCAGAGGAGAAAGCGCGGGGCAAAGTGCTTCCACTCTCCCGTGTAGATTTACTGATCTGTCATGACTTTATGTGGTCGAAATGGAAAAGAGAATTGGGCTATGTTTACAGCACCATAAACCTTTCTTTTAAACCCAAGGACTTGGCCACCCTGAAACTGTAGCGTAGCACCCATAAAACTGAGGCTAACACTGTCTTTTAAACCTGATGAAACATTTATCGATTCTTTTTAGGTCTTGTTTTATTTGCTCCTCCTCTTCCACCTCTGGGTTAATAGAACCTAATCAGAGGACAGCAGAGATACCGAGGATGGTGAAGGTTTTTATGCTAACAGCACTGAAGAAAGACAAAGAAAGGGAGCTGCTGGGAAGAAAAGTTCAGTTTTTTGGTTAACATCTTTTCTGCAGTCCAGTTAGGATTAGTTGTCTTTGACATCTTACAACAGAAACAGTATTGATTAGTGGAAACTTATTTTATGTTTTAGACTTATGATGCATTTGGAGCATTTAAAAAATAAGCCTGGCGTTCTAAATTGTTTTCATTGATTGACCCTTAAACGGGATCAAGTACAACACTTTACTTACTGTCTTATATCACAACCAAAACAATTCATATTCATTTACACGATAACTACATGTATTGTTATCAAAATAAATATATTTCATACTTGTCATCTGTTAACCCACCCCCCACTGTTATTGTGAAAATGGTCAGTCGAAACACTTAGATGTGCAGGACCCGAAAAAATGTAAAGCCAGTCACTTCAAGCAAACACTGCAGCCTGTCAGGGGCCCAGAAAAGAAAAGCCAAATTACCAGTACACAGAGAAATATAAAATCATAGGGATGCAATGGCCAAATTTCTGACCAAAAAAAGTGTTAAGGAGCACCATATATGTCTGACAGGTTAGGAGCTAACAGTTAGGCCGACTAGCAAATCAAGCTTTGGCTTGCTTAACATCTGTGCATGAAAACATCTCGTGCTGTGACTTGCTCTGTTTGTTAGTGTTAGTGTCAGTTTCCACTTCCTCCTCTCATTCAGCAAATGCGTCTGTGTCTGCAGACTGTCTGAAGGGTGTACTACCAGATCAGCAGAGCAATAACGCAGACTATTGCACAGCGGAGTATCGGGCAGGTAGAACAAAAAATTATTATGATTAATTGATGACGTTTTTCTTGTAATATTACAACTTGGACATGTCAAAGAAAACACTTTCGATACGTGGGAGAGATTCTGAATGTGCAGAAATTTTTGAACATGAGCAGAAAACTGGCCGAAACACAGGAGCTATTAAAGTCCAGGAGTTTTTTAACTGAATTTAAGTTAAATAATTTCTTTTCTCTAACCATTCAATAATTTTTTCTCTCCTTGTCTTGTTTTAAGGTAAAAGCAAAACTGTCACAGTCTAATTTGAATTATTAAAATAAAAACTACAAGTGACCTGACCTTTTGTGCTTTATAATTGAATATATATGCAAGCATGGCCTGGATGTGTCTACAATGTGTGTATGTGTGTGTGTGTATATATATATATATATATATATATATATACATACATACATACATACATACATACACACACACACACACACACACACACACACACACACACACACACACACACACACACCTGATCATATATCTCCAACCTTGCTCATTTATAACATGTGTAGCAGGACTATCAGTGGGCTTTTCGGGGATCTGATCCTTTTCTCCTCAGTTTGTGTTACCCGGAGCAATATTGCTACTCCCTCAATCTCTCCCATAGATTTTGCATGCACTGCACGCTGCCTCTGATTTTTTTCTCTCATTCTGTCTGAATCGAAGAGGAGACAAAATACAGCTGTCTGAGGAGGTTTGTTATGAGAAAGACAAAGTCTGGATTGGGCTGTTCATTTCAAGAATTTCTGAATGAGGTTTACTGCTTTAGACAATTTATACCCCCAGGTCTTCTTACCCTCATTCTAATTTTATTGTTACAACTTCATAGACATATATTTCATGTTGCAGACACTAATAGCAGAGCTGTGGCTGGAGTCCCCCAGTGAGTTGATGGGCGATTGTTGATTTCTTCTAATAGATGGCTTGATTTTATGGGTGACTGTATATTGGGTATATGGGACATGCAATTAAATAAAGATAAAGCATAAAACATCTATATCATTAAGTACAGTATAAATTATTCTTAAAATATGTAATTATTTACTTCCAGTTGATTGACCTTTTGTTCATTCTTCAGTACCATCCAACAATGAATATTCAGTTCCTTAAATAGGCTGGGGTCCTCCTTTGTTAAGTCAGAGTCATTTAATCAATTTAGATTAGTACTCAAGTTCATCAGAGATGATCACTTCATTATTTCTTACTGTGGAGCTGCCTCTGTCCATTAATCTGTCCTTTACATGTAAAATCTCACATGCTACTAACAGGATTTCTTACAAGACCAAGCTTCAGGGAATTAGTTTCATTGTTTAAGTGCAGTGGGTTGAAATGACTTCCTGTTGCGGTCCATATTACCGCAGCCCTGAAGAAGTCTCCGACTGAAAAGACTTTGTTGTCTGACCAGTAGTTCGTGCGGAGGTCGTGAAGTGTTATCTATAATTTTGAGCAACGTGAGATCTTTCTCCCCACAACCAACTCAGGAGGCTCCAGGGCAGTCCCCAGCACAGAGCCAGCCCTCTTAAATCAGCTTGTTCAGCTTCTTAGTGTCACTGACTCTGATGCTGCTGCCCCAGCAGATGGCTGCAAACAAAACTGTGCTGCAACGACAGACTGATAAAAAATGTGCAACATCTTGCTGCACACAATAAAGGAATAAGCTTCCTCAAGAAGTAGTCTGCAGTTCAGTATTATGACACATTCACATACAGCACGAAGAGAGTCTTTCGTGCCCAAATTGGGCGACATGAGTACTTGATTCCAGCTATCATTGTAATTTACTATGAAACAGTTTAGCATAGCATAGCCCTGATCAATCCAAACACCATTTAGAAAACAAGCAAAGTTGTTTGCTTGTCATTTTGCGGACAGACCTAACAATGCATGAATTTATATGTTTAAAAAAAAAAAATTATGATGTACTTGATGTCTTTATTGCATTGGGGTGGTGATGGCGCAATGGATAAGACTATGCCTTTGGTGTGAGAGACCTGGTTTCAATTCCCCATTGTGACCTATATGCCATTGTGTCCCTGAGCAAGATACTTAACTCCTAGTTGCTTTTGAGATACACAAACAGAACCATGACTTAGGATAAATAATAAACACAAATAGAAATTTGTTTCTGCAAAAGAACACCTCAAATATGCTATACAGTTTAATCAGGAATCATTAATATTCTCATAAATAAAGGTGAACAGGAGGACAAATTACATATAAAAAATAATGACGTTTGATGCCTCAGTGAAGCAAATGCGAGTTCATAGTTTCGCATATTGTTATCAGATGTTTATTGCCTTAATGTATTTGAGCCAAACACTGTGCGCCAGCGTGTGGATGTGATGCTCTGCTTGTATCAAAGAAGAAAAATGTAACATTTTATTAAGTAAATCTTTCAGTGTCCTGCTTATGTCACATAAAACAAGTCATATTTCTTTTAACTCATTGGGTTGAGTGGAATGTAGCCTTTTAAACAAATGGAATTGATTTGGTTCACTTTTCACTGCTCAGGAGGGAGGCACCTACCAAGGGGCTGGAGCCCCGGTGTCCCCTTTACTCATGTGCACAAGTGTTGTGTGTAAGTGTGCATTTTACCCATTAAACAACATTTTCACCTAAAAAAACCATCAGTGTCACACTGTTTTGTAGCTTCTCTGTCAGAATTTGCCTCCTTTTCTTCATGCAGTCAGTACATAATATTAATGGAGGGGCGTTTCACTGAGCATTTATACGCAACTATGGGCATTTACACATTAACAGCAGTTTCCGCTACAGGTTTACACTACCGCTGCACCATCTTGAGGTAAAGTTAGATGATCTAAGAACTATGACACTAGATGCTCTTCTAGTCTTTATTCAAACAAAAAGGCACAGATTCTGATAATGAATCATTACAAGGTGACTCCTGGGTAAAATATTTATTAAAAGGTTTGACATCCATTCCTTTTCCAATGAGGCTTTTTGGGTCAATGCGTGATGTTATAATGGAATATCAATTGCGGCTACTCTGCAAAAATCCCTTCCCAGCCCAGCGCTTCTCCTGGGATATAAAAAATGTGGGTGGCTTAACTCTAGGTGGCCAACTTTGGTGAACTTTAATATGCAAATTTGTGATCAATAACAGTCCATCTTTACTGTGTGATCTCTGAGAGTAGAAACATGGCGTAGTCCAAAAAAAAGGAAGCTATGCTGAGTATTTCTGCTGTGACTTCAGCCTTAGAGACTAGTTAATGGGCAAAAATGCTGCAAAGCTCCAAATGTGAAACACAAAGGTCAAGTGCAAATCAGGTTGAAAGATTTTTGCCTGCTGGTCAACTCTGTTCCTCTAAGCCCATCAGCTGAGAACAGCGCTGTTGTTCCTGAGGCAATGCAAGGGACAACATCAACTAATAGCACCCCTCCCTCTTCCTGGTCCTCTCCTTCTCCCTCATCCTACTTGCTCTCACCCTCTCCTCCTCTTACTTCTTTACCTCCTCATCTTTTAGTGTAGCAAAAATTAGTAAAGTTTACAGTTTTGATAGAAGCGTATTATAAAATTACCAACTATGTGTAAAGTAAGGAACATGCATTCAGTTTGGCACTCTTGATAAAAGATCTGGCCACAGATGTTAATGGTTTCAGAAATAGTGCTTCAGGAATAACTGTTAGTGTTTAAGCATTCAGAAAAAAAACCTAAGGTTCAAAATTAACTGAAGCTTTGTATTGAGACATTTGCCTGTATTGTACAATGTTATAACAGCTTTATGTATGCATGTATTTATTGTAATTTACAAAACTAATTTGGACAACAATAGGGCTCTATGGCATAGAAGAATAAGATCAGGTTTTGGAAACACACAAAATTCTTGTTAGTATATATTTATTGTTGTTATTTTGTAGGATATGTAGACAAGAAAAAAAAAGCGTATACATAGATATCACCAAACTCATTCTTTTAAGGAACCCTATGGAGTTTTTGCTCACAGGTAACTTTCTGGAGCATTTTTAATTTTAATTTTTTTTTTATGAGCAGGGCCCCTTTTCTGTATTGCATGCATGTGAAAAAAATGACGTGTATGAGCATGCAATACTTGTTTCTCCTGATTCATACTTATTCCCTCATGGTGGTTAATGCCAAGAAGTGTAGCAATTAGCCAACAAATGCAAAGAAGTAGAAGACAGCAATGAAGCAAATATGGCTGTAAACAATGCGGGTGCACTCTAAAAATTCCTGGGTTAAAAAGGGACTGTTCTTTTTGACCCAACTTCTGGGTTGAATACCTGACCTTGGGTTAACCCCCCCCCCAACCAACATTGTACTTAATATAACCCAACTTCTGAGTCGAAAGAACAACCTCAATATCTGGGTTGAAATAACCCAGAAATTTGTTGGTCACTTTTTAACCCTAGGAGTTGGGTCAAAAATAACCTAACTTGGGTTACTATGCCAGTATGCCAGTTTTATATCTGTCACAGTGTGGTGCAGGCTGAAGAAGAAAGAGTCCAAAGTTCCAATTCAAATGTTTTACTAACTCCAAAAAAGGTACAGCCAGGCAGGATGTGCGCACACTAAACAAGACTACAAAGTAGAACAGCCAAAGACTGACTGAACTGGAGGAACTAAATACTAACACAGATGAACACTGATTAACAGAACACAGGTGGAACAGATGATGATGATGGTAATTAACTAAACACAGGGGATGCAGATGAACTAAATGACCATGGAAACAGATAAGTGGCTGGAAAACAGAACAAAGGAAGACATGTGACTAGGGGTGACTGTGACAATATTACACACTTCAAGCACTTTTATTGCATTAAATTAAACTATATGAAAAATAGAAAAATTAACAACTCTCAAACATTCGACAACATTCAATAACTGGATCGAACTTAAGGCTTAAAGTCTTCAAATATTGGTCATATCATGTGTGACTTTACACGGACTAGTTAGATGTACATGGCAACCACAGAATTACCACGGCTAACGCTAGTCTCAATGTAGCAACTAAGCCATGGTAATTTTTTCAGCAAATGGTGCTAAATTAACAACGGGTACATGGACACAGAAAAGTACATCAACACTGAAAATACTTGCTTACCTTGAATACACGACGGAAGCGATGGTTATTTCAAACGACTGTTGTGAGAAAATTCCAGAACAACTGCAGGGTGGTTGCTATACATTCATGACAATAAAGTTCATTTGAATTTGAGAGGGAGAAAGCCAACCCTATAACCCAAAACATGGGTTACTCTTTGAAAAATAACCCAGAAACCCAATCAACCCAGGAATTGGGTCAAAATGTTAGCCCTATAACCCAGAAAATGGTTACTCTCTGAAAAAATAACCCATAATTTTAACACAACACAACTAACCCAGAAAATGGGTTGAAGAAATAACCCAGGAGCTTTTAGTGTGTCAAAATATTGGCAAGGATATGCATTCACTGTAACATGTATGTTGGACCTCCACATGGAAATACAGTGCATTTCGGTGATATTTTGCCTAAGGAAAAGTCAAGGTCACCTCCAGGCAATTTTACAACATTAAGAGTCTACAGCCATATCGTTGGGTGGCTCTGTGTATACTATACTATATTAACTTAACAAGCCAATGCAAAGAAGGTACCATCTTAGTTTAGCATTTTACCATGCAAACATTTCCTAATTAACATACATGATGCAAGTACCACAATCACTGATGGGCATTTTTCTTAAGAGTTTTGGTTATAAATCAAAGTTGGGTGATGGTGCTAGATGAGCAGTTAAGGGATCACCAAATCCATAGGTGTCATTTCACTCAAAAACAAAAAAGAAAATCTCATCGTGGGGCCAGGAAAACATTTTGGAGATCACTAAAATTTTGTTCCCGAGATTAAAGTGCTACATTTACGCGAAATAAACTTTGCGAGGAAAAACTCAGGGTATGAAGATGTTAATAACGGCCTTCACATAAATGCTACTTTCACCAACCAGTATTGTGAGAGACTTCCTTCTGTTCAAAAACCAAAAGCATTAAAAATTGGGGAAGAAGTGCATACATTTATAAATAACTAAGATGTGACATGCTTTCAAGTTGCTTTGTTGCAGTCCCTCATATCTGCCTAACTGTCTGCTCCACCTGGTCTCTTATGTCTGTACTGATGTTTGTCTTGTATACAGTTTTTCACAATTGCTAAAAAGCATTTTTTCAATAATGAGTTTACTTTTTCAAAACTCTTCACACTGTTAACAGAAGTCTATGTGGACCAAAAAGAGACTGACTCTTGCCTTGCTGTAATACAAAATGCATTGATTTAACACAAAAGACATTCAATGAAACAGCTTTTAAAATTCAAGAATTCTTTTCTCACTCAAAGTCAACCACCAGAAAAACACCAGTGTATCCACAGCCTATTCTGCAAATGCTTACATAGTCCTTTCAAAACTGTTAAATTTAAGTTCAAAACCTTTCATACATTCAAATGGACAGTAATTTCCCAAATTACAAACCCCATTGAAATACATTCATAATCCTAAAAAAGATGGTCATAGACACAAATAGTGAAATAGTATTGATTGAAATTATATAAATGACACCAACGACAGGTCATTCCCATCTCAGGTATCAATGTCGGAATCTTCCTGCAAACAGAATATGTATTCTGCATATTACCCAAAAATAAAATTTATTGCTTGTGTGTAATTCTTATTTCCTCTTTAGGACCCAATGACTACCCCCCAAAGAGGGGATTTCTTTTAGAGAGTCATGGAGCAGGAAGCACATCACGCACCCCATGTTTTTATCTATATGGACTTGGCCAAAACACGCCGGCGAGGTTTGAAATTGATTGGCAAAAGATTTACAGTTGGTGTCCCAGGCCAAAGGGGTGCCAATATTACCATTTGTGCAGCGTGCTGCTACACAGATGCAAGAGACTGGGTGGACTTTTGAGCAAGCAATTACAGTACTGACTTTAGTTTTCCTTGCAATTTTCATTCACTGCAGTTTATTTTTTAATTACTTGATGGCAAAGATAAAGCACAGCGAAGCTTTTCCTGTTTTCCTGTTCTACTCTGTTGTACATTGTATAAAGACTTTTACCATTCTTACTGTATTTCATAATGGGAACTTTATTTACTGTAAAATAAGACAATGTGCATATTTCTTATACTATCAGCATCTAAAACACACACATACACAACCAAAACAATAAAGAACACAATAATTTACTACTTCAAAGATTCCCATAAAATTATGTATCTACTGTAATACTAGTTGTTGTTAGTGTTTTTTAGGTAATTGTGTTATGAGTGACAAAGTTGTTGCTGTTGGAGAGAACTACTGCTGGTGTTTTTGTAAAATTATTTGATATTGAAACTAGTATGCAGTGTTGTGGTAGTGTTGGTGCATTTCGGATGTGGAATTTAACTGTTGCTAGTACAGACAACAGTGTGAAGGGTTGTTAGCAATTACACTTCTTTACAACTGCTAACATCCTTTTGTCCAATCTGTAGTCACATTTTAGTCACAGTCAACAATGGTCTGTTATACCAGACAATAAACACAATTCATGTTGTTTCTGAATGAACATATCAGTGCAACATTATGAAATAGCTGATTTATTGTACTTTGGACATCAGAGTCATAGACAGGTGTTGATGTTCTTTTAATTACATACACAATGCAGTAAAAAGGGGACTTTCTGCAGTTGAGTTTATCCTATGTGGATACAGAACAACACAGGAGGAGAGAAAGAAAGAATAATGTCTGAACAAGGGAGAAGAAAAGTTGGGCCAGGGAAAGGATGAGGGCCAGGGACGAGTAGCTGAACCAGGGTAGGTGTTTCTATCCAGGACAGACTTTTCCTTACCGAAACAGGAAAAATGGCCACTTGAATCTGGTTCCAGAAACATCCGAACATAATCCACTGTATTTCAAGCATATCACCCAAACACTATTCAAGCCATTCATTCCGCTTCGGTGCTGCGTCCACAGCGGCAAGATCAGGCATCTTCGACCAAACCACTAAAGTTCTCGGCCGCTGCTTATGCCAGGCATACCGCTCATACGTTCACAACAATCTCAACGATCTCCGTCAAGCCCACACACAACTCCGTGCAATATAATCCGACTCATTTTGGGGGTCAGTAAATCGCTCGGGCGAAACCGCTACCGAGACAGAAACCCCAATCTGATTCTTCTCTGCCTGCTCATCATACATCCTCCCAGACCAGCCTTCAGACGGCGTCCTTCTTCCACCACCACCTTTCCCCTCTACATCCATTTATCTATCTGCACATTCAGAATATTCATTAAACCTTTAAAATGACATTTTGTTGTGGCGTGGTCCTTGCTAGTGAAATAAGGTTAATTGGTTAGCTTAGGTTCGGGAGCAGGGCCACCCCTGAACCACACCTCTAATCAGCTGACAAGTCTATCTAGACTCCTGCTATTCAGCCAGCCTCTTCTGTCTCTGTTTGCTCGATCCACCCTCTCTTTCCCTTCCCTACATCCACTCATCCCTTTACCCACTCATCCCCACACCCACTCATCCATCTCCCCACATCCCTCAATCCCTCCATCCCCTCCTATTCAACCCGGTGCACTCTCTCATGTCTCATCTAGGTACCGTCTGGGGAGTCAGTAAATCAGTCAGGTGAAACCACTACCGATACAGAACCCCCACTCTGAGTCTTCTCTGCCTGCTCATCATACATCCTCCCAGACCAGCCATTAGACGGCATCCTTCTTCCACCACCACCCTTCCCCTCTACATCCATTTATCTATCTGCAAATTCAGAATATTCATTAAACATTTAAAATGACATATTGTAGCGCCATGGACCTTGCTAGTGAAACATTGTTTGTTGCCAAAAATGCACACATTCACGACAAAAATGTTGGGTGGTTACAAGGAAAATGAATTACAAAAAACAATGGATTTCACATTGTCTACTGTATGCAGGTAGAACTGAAACATGAAAATGGGGATGGCAATGAAACAGTGGATAGGACACATGCCTTTGGTGTGAGAGACCCATGCTCAATTCCCCACTGTGACACATCCACTAGTGTGTCCCTGAACTAGAAACTTATCCCCTAGTTGCTCCAGAGGCGTGCGACCCCTCATAAAGAGCAGTTGTAAGTCACTTTAGTTATTTTGCTATGATTGATAGGTCTGTTCCTCTTGGGAAAAAAAAAGTTCTAGTGTTTTGACAGAATGATTTGATTTTGAGGTTTGCTGGATTTTGATAGAGTTTGTATGTAGAGAATGTTTTTTGCATTTTTTGAGTTGGTGTTTAAAGAACAAAATATGGTTTTGAGCAGAAACTGTAGTATTTGGCTAATTGTGTGAGGTAGGTGTGTTGCTGAGCTAAGTTTTGATAAAGTATCTTAAGTTTAGGTAATCGCTTGTTAGCAATTGAAAAAAACGGTTACGTTGATGAATGTCTTATTTTACTTATGTGCCCTCATTATAATAAGCCATGCAAAATTCAAGGCCTCTGAAAAATGTTAATGAAAAAACATTTATGTATTACTACAACTACACCTATGCTTTTCAAGCGGTTTCAAGTTAAAATGTCTGCTGTGAGGGGGAAAAAAAGGAATGTACAACATAATGTTGCTCATTTGGAATGAATTTGAAGGTGAATACATGATGCCAGGTCAAAAGTAAGAACAGTACATTTCAACTATGTTATATATAATATTATGACAATATAGCATTGTTTTACTGTTCAAAATAAAGTGAAAATTCTTCCGGTATATTGTTGAATTCAGACCTGTGACTAACCTGTCATAAATTAGTATTCCTGAGTAATACTGCAACGCTTTTGTTTGTAATTATCCTCATTCGTAAATTTGCTAGCAAGTATTCTTTCACTGTAATAGGTATGCAAATGTGACAGCAATTCAAAATTAAGTAATATAATTTGTTCCAGAAAGGTTGATTGGGACATTAATTATTATGTGTTGTACCAAATAAAGCAGTCTAAATTGGGATGTAATTATGAGGAGTCCCATAATAGACTGTTTTAATGAAGCAGAGTATATTTTGGCAAGGGGCTGTGAATGTACAACATAATTACACCATTAAAATATCAAGAGAAGGCCTGTTTGCACTAAAAACAAATGGAAGATAACTTGCATTTATGTCTGTTATATATGGACTAACAAAGCAATGACCGAATAGAAAAGACAATGTTGTGTTTTCTCTGTTGTTGATTTCTCTTCTGAAATGTCATTGTTTTCTATTCTGTTGACATGTCTTATGGAATGTTATTGTGGTTTCTGTTTGTTAAGTTTGTTTTGTAAAATGTCATCGTTTGTCTTTAGTTGATTGTTTTCATGCTTTTATCTTGTATTGTTTTTTGTATTATTGTCTCTTGGGTATTATTGTCTTTAAGTTAACGTGATATCAGATTAGATATTTTCCAATTCTGTCTGACAGCAGGAAATCTTGTCAAAAATGTTTATGTGAGCCCCATAAGAATGAAAGTGCAACGGCTTCTTTATAGGGCAAACATTACTTTTGATGCAACAACATCAGCTTTCTTCTTTGGAAATTGTCAAAAGGCATATTAAGAATTGAAGGAAACACTAAAGGTACTGATGTGAGGTAGACAAGGCAGACTGTTACAAAAATTATAAGACAATTTAAACAAAAAACTGAAGGGATTGAGAACTGTGGAATTCGGGGGCCAAGTCAACACCTTGAACTCATTCTTCAAACCATTCCTGAACCATTGTTGTTTTGTGGCAGGGCGCATTATCCTGCTGAAAGAGGCCACTGCCATCAGGGAATACTGTTTCCTTTTAAGGATGTACATGGTCTGCAACAATGCTTAGGTAAGTGGTACATGTCAAAGTAACACCCACATGATTGGCAGGACCCAAGGTTTCCCAGCAGAACATTGTCCAAGGCATCACTCTGCCTCCGCTGGCTTGCCTTCTTCCTATAGTGTATCCTGGAGATGCACAAGCACCCAGCCATCCATGTGATGTAAAAGAAAACGTGGTCCATCAGACCAGGCCACCTTCTTCCATTGCTCCGTGGTCCAGTTCTGATGCTCACATGCCCCTTGTAGTAGGGTGACCATATTTTGGTTTTCAGAAAAAGGGACAGTGTCTGTTTTTATAGGAGGCCTTAGGGCTGTCCCGACTAAGGATTTACATCGTCAAATCATGTGTGTTTTTGTGCGATGGGGGGTTAAACACATGGTAGCTCCGCTGTAATCTTGAGAAGCTACAGAGCTGAGCTCTGCTGGAACTTACACTGCATTTCCAGGTAAGCTGAGGCTAATTGTTGACCCTTTTCTCTCTGCTTGCCTGCTGTTGGCCGGTTTTGTGCCAAGTTTTTTGTGCATTATGCACACAATTGGATAAGAAAAAGCACCCAAACTTCTCCTCTCTCTGTCTCAGCTGGTAGAGATGGCAGACAAGAATACCGGCAGCTTGTGAGCAGTGCCAGTACGCAAGAAAAAGTCCCTGCACGCCAAAGTGTAAAATGTAATAGTGCCGGTGCTGGTCAAAGCAATGCAAAAACGCACACAATAATTGCGACTGTAGCGCAAAAGCCGAATCCTGAACATTTTGGGCGATTTAGAAATCCCAGCCGGAAGCATCTTTTTAGCTCCCAAAAAGAAGACATGTCAGGAAAAAGAGGACGCATTGTAACTCTACATTGTAGGCACTTCCAGCAGTGGACAAGGCCCAGCATGGGCACCATGACTGGTCTGCGGCTACCCATCCCCATACTCAACAAACTGTGATGCGTTCTCACAAATCTTTTTTTTGGAGATGCTCTGACCCAGTTATCTAGCCGTTACAATTTGACCCTCAAAGTCGATCAAATCCTTATGCTTGCCCATTTTTCCTGCTTCTAACACATCAACTTTGATGACAAAATTTTTACCTACCTCCTAATATATCCCACCCATTGACAGGTGTCATGGTAACAAGATAATCAGTTCTACTGACATCACCTGTCAGTCGTCATAAAGTTATGGCTTATCGGTGTACATGTCTGTGCTAACAGTTGTGTGGAATTGTGTATGAATTATTGTATGCTTAAATGTTTTAACAAGGACTTTTGGAAGATTAGCCAATGAGCTAAAATAGATCCAAATAAAGCAAATGGTGAATTAACGACTAAGCACCTATAAAAGATTACAGTATGTATAAAGAACAAACATATTTAATAATCTGCTCTTGTCACAGGGGCGAGTGTCCATATCTCAGAATATTAGAATAAAGAATGTATATAATACAGAAATGTTGACCTTCTGAAAAGTTGAAAAGTTCTGAAAAAGGTTAATTTATGCACTCAGTACTTTGGGGTTGGGGGCTACTTCTTCACAAATTACTGCTTCAGCGCTGTATGGCATGGAGGCAGTCAGCCTGTAGTGCTGCTGCAGGGTTATGGGAGTGTCAGGAATGTGTCGTGTGCTCTGGCAGATACAGAGTTTTAGGACCAAATGCAGGACACTTCACCAGCAGGCAGAGTTCGATGATTTGACCAAAGTTCACACAAATGGCAGAGTTCAAAAAGAAAGCAGTCCAGTCTGGTAAATCCAACAAAACTCACACAGACAAAAGGCAACAAAAATCCAAACTTCTCTAACAAAGAAACAAGTATCCAAAATGGGAAGGAATGAAACTCAGATCATGTAGGTGGTGATCAAACAAGCAATTAGTATCTCTGTGCAGAAAATACACAGGAACAGACAGGGACTCTAACAAGAACTCAGGAACAATACCAACATACAACTAACAAGCACGCAAGGACAGAACTGAAATGACAAACATTTTTAAGCACAGGCTAACGAGGAAAGCAGGAACTCAAATAGGTGATACCAATCTGAGCAGCACACAGATACAGACAAAGAGGGTGACTGACAGACTGAACACAGACAGGTTACAAAACATAAACCAAGAATCAAACTGGAACTACAACCCAAAACATTTAACAGACAAAACAGACTAAATAACTGAATCACACAGGCAAACTGCACAAGACAGAAAAGACAGGACCAGACCAAAATACATTAACACAACTGAATGACATTCCAAGGTTCATAACCAGTACAGACAGACAGACAAAGACAAGCACGCAGACTAGGATAAAACAGAACAGACCATAATCAAATATATAGCAAAATGGGCAGAGATCACAAACTAACACTTAGCAGACATGCAGACAGAACAGACACGCAATGCTTGTGTACCAGAGGAAAAGGGGCATACAACATGTGAACATGTTGTAAGCCAACACCAAATCTTAAGGATAACATCTTTTGGTCCCTTTAATGTTTATCTTCACCCTAGTGCCTGTAGGTTTATCTCTTAGGTCATCTTTAACTGGCCTTAAAACTAGAACCACAAATCTATCTGATTTTAGACTCCAATGCTACATCATATTGGAATCTATTACTTTCCATGAGTTATACTCTGTGGAGCCAATAAGTTCTTATACACATTCTTGACACAAACTACAACAGTGGTGCTGAGGTGGAGCACGTGAACAGTTTCAGGTTCCTGGGAATCAGCATCACAGAGAACCTGACATGGCCATCTCACATCTCCACGCTGGTGAAGAAAGCTCAGAAACGACTGTATTTCTTGAGACAGGGTGATTAAAACTGCTCAGAAGATCATTGCACGCATCAACTAAGCTGCAACGCATCACATCTAAGCGCTGGCCCATAGCAGTGGGCTCAAATATCATAAGGTAACGAACATTTGATAACAATATATGAAACTATGCGCTCGTATTTGTAAATAGCATCAATTTAAATGTAAATTACTACAGAACGTAGGACATAGGAAAATTCACAGCCTTGTTCTTCTACACTAAATGCATTTTTATATTATTCCTCCGACCTAACGACCTAAGTTTAATTTGTTTTTTTAACCTGTCCTCCTCCGCAGTCTGGTATGAGCAGCTGGATACCATGTTGCGCCAGAAGGATTTTACTTTTAGTGCCACAGTTTCAACATAGACACCAAATCGTTCAGCTCAATGAAGAGAGGGTTGCATCTATTCAGAATTTTGATATGTTTAATACTTTCCAAAAATATTCAAGGTTTTCCAGGAAGATTTTCCCATACAAGTGAATGAAGCCAAGGTTAAAATTTGAAAAAATAATTTCAACTTTAAATTGGTCACAGGAAGTTTGATATCTTTTATAGTTTGATCAATACAGCTGTTTTAGTTGTATGCTTTTTTTTAGCTCCTTTCTGAGTTTTAAGGAGTGTGTATTGCCAGAGTTAGAGTGTGTGACATCAGCCAGTGGAGAAGAATTGGAGAGTCATCTTAAAAATTTGTCTTTAAATCACTGGCTTGACCACAACTTTCACTCTTCATTTATAATTTTACACCAGAAATATAAGAAATCTTGTTCTGGTTTCTCATATGGGCTTATTGAAGCCATCGGACTTATAGACTTGGCTTGGTAAATTTCCAAAGGACAAGCGCCACAAGCAACTCCATTCACAGCCATTATAAATTCTCATAGAAATTTCTGGACCAAAGGAGAATGTACTAGTGTTTGAACTCGCTGAAGTGCTCACTTTTTAAGCTTATCCACACTAATAAAATACTAATTGTTGCCTGCCAGCGAGGTCATTTTGTAGATTTTTTGAGGTTTATTTGAAACATTCAGAGGGATTTTTCCTACATATCTGTAAGGTAGAGCTCATTACCTAGGTGATGTTAATTATCTGAGTAACGATCAAAGGACTTGGTTCTCTGTTCTGATTGGTGGACTAAAGCTAAGCAATTTTAACCTTTCTGTGTACTTTTCAATGAACTTTACTATACTGCATACTGATGCATACAGACACACATTGATACACACACACAAACTGGTTTTGCCATCTGCTTTGCTACTGGATGGATTCTTTTAGTCATAGGATCGGATTTTCCACATTTTTCAAACCTTATTGGTATTATTCAAGCCAGCAATTCAATTTAGCATCAGCCTTCAACAGCCAGCATTTACACTGCAATTTCTCCCGAAATTGCATTTTCTGGTTTTACACAGTAGTATCCATTTTAAACATTTCATCCTTCTGCCATGTGAGTCGGCATTTCTCATTTCTCCAGTTTATGTATGTATGCATTGCTCACAGTTTGCGGGGAGGACCGCTCATTCTCCGGTCAAATTTGTTTTTTAGTTAACGACTAGGGATGCAACGAAATGAAAATTCTTGGCGGAAGCCGAATATAATGAGAAACTTTCCTGAATATCAAACAAGGTTTTTCAAATTTTTTCCATTTATTCTGCCTTTTTTTTTTTTTTACCATTGCATAAATTAAATAGTACAAATAGCACAAAATGTGCTTTTTACTCAGTGTTTCCCACAGGATTTGGAGAGACTACGGTGAGTGGGTCCGAGACCCGAGAGGGTCCGGTAAAGTAAATTACATGTGTCCATTTACTTTTAATGGAGACATATGTTTCATACTTTCCATGAATATGATGGGGCGGCTATGGCTCAGGAGGTAGAGCGCATTGCGGCTCTTCTAGGCTGCATTTCAAAGTGTCCTTGGGCAAGATACTGAACTCCGAATTGCCCCTGGTTCTTGCTCCACCAGTGTATGAATGTGTGTGAATGTTTCTGATTGAGCACTGTGAATGGTGAATGCAATGTTGTGTAACAGCGCTTTAAGTGGTCCAAAAGACTACAAAGGCTCTATACAAATACAGAGCATTTACATTTATAATCCAATTACATTTATAATCCAATTATTTACATCTTGTATAGACACCTTATTTTGAAAACCAGACATTGTCATGTATCCTCGCACTAAATTCATCAACTCCGACCAACTTGATAAATACTGTTATATTTGGTTCTCATATCGCATAACTTGAAGACATGAACTGCAACACTTGTCTTTGTAAAAAGAGAAACTGACTGGATAAAGTCATCAACATGCCTGTCAGCTCGGTCCGTTTCAGTGGGTTTACCATAAAGGCTTGAATATGTGTGCACTCATTAGGTGCGGCTAGCTTAATCAATCAATCAAAATTTATTTATAGAGCACTTTACAGTCCAAGTGGAAACAAAGTGCTGTACAGTAAAACAATAAATGAGTACATAAAAGACACTGAAGACAAAGCTCTCACGACGCATAAAATACAAATAAAAACAATACAATAAAACAAAATCAATACAACACACACAAGAAATGTCAACTTCAGTTTTCAAAGGCCAGAGAAAAGAGGTGGGTTTTAAGAAGAGACTTAAAAACAGACAGTGAAGATGCCTGTCTAATGTGCAGAGGTAAGTCGTTCTACAGTTTAGGAGCTGCTACAAGCAAAAGCTCGGTCCCCTCTGTGCTTGTACTTGGTTTTGGGCACACTTAGGAGCAGTCGATCGGCTGACCTAAGAGAACGGGTGGGTCTATAGGCATGTAGCAGCTCAGAGATGTAGGGTGGAGCAAGGCCATTTAGAAACTTAAAAGCAAATAAAAGAATCTTAAAATGGATCCTATGCTGTACAGGCAGCCAGTGGAGTGAGGCTAAAATGGGGGAAATATGCTCATATTTACGCGTTCCAGTTAAAAGACGAGCGTTCTGGACCATCTGGAGACGAGCAATAGAGGACCCACTGACCCCCACGTACACTGCATTACAGTAATCCAACAGAGTGGTAACAAAGGCGTGGATTACTGTTTCAAAGTGCTGCCTAGAGAGAAATGGCTTTTACTTTGGCCAGTTGCCTCAATTGAAAAAAGCTTGTTTTTGCGATTGTCCTAATCTGTCTGTCGAGCTTAAGGTCAGAGTCGATTTTAACCCAAAGGTTAGTGATCGTTTGCTTGATGTAGTGACTCAAGGAACCTAGATCGACACGGGGGGTCCCAGAATCATAAAACAAATAAAACTTGGCGGTGATACACTGGAGTTTAATCTGTTATCTGTCTTCACTCTGGTATCAGATCAGTCCTTCAGCTGCAGTGTCCAATCCAATAAGAGATCTGTCCTTGATCTTCGCTCCTTGGAGTGCAAATACGAGCTTCGGGACGGTCTGCAAGAGCCTGGTGGCTCTTGATGCACCGACTCCAGCCTCAGTCCACTCCTTGTGAAGTTCCCTCAAGTTCTTGAATCAGCATTGCTTGACAATCCTTTGAAGGCTGCGCTCATCCCTGTTGCTTGTGCACCTTTTCGTACCTCACCTTCCAGTCAACTTTCCAGTCATGCTTTCATACAGCACACTGAACAGCCAGCCCTTTCAGCAGTGACCTTCTGTGCCTTACCCTCCTTGGAAGGTGTCAATGAGTGTCTTCTGGGCCACTGTCAAGCAAGTCTGTGGATCAGGCACAAACAGGCAACAGGTGCTCAAAAGCACAAGGCACAAGGCAGGGAATAGCCTACATATGGGGTGGTTAAATACTGCAGGGCTGAGGAGGGAGTGGCTGGAGTCAGTGAGATGACTGGAAAAGGTGTAAAAGTCAGAGGGCCTTTTGTGTACAGGTTGGAGAATGGCAATGAATGGGGTAATGTGGCTGGAGGGAATGACTCTGAGGCAGAATGTGACAGTTGGATATGATTCGCCAAAACTGCAAGAGGAAACAACTGCACAAAACGTACACAACTCATCACCACCGCAGCAGCAGCAGTAAGACAAAATGTGGGAATAGTAATCAGGGGAACGCATGGAAATCAGAGCATAACAATTCCTGGCTTGTGCCATAATGAAATATGACAAATGATTTATGTCTGGCATTTATTATACTATGGGATGTAATTTGTTAGGCTGCAAATGCACAGACGTCGCCTTTTGTAATTGAATCACACAAAATAATGAATATCCTACTTTGTTGAGTCTGGCTGTTTGTCTTTGTTTTTCATTGTTTTGTTTGCTCCTGGAAATTAATTATGCCATACATTATGCAAGTGCCTTTGATTAAACCTGGGTGATAATTTTACCAGACATTTCGCTATTTGAGTTATAAAACTGCAGACAGAAGTTCTGGCCTCAAAGTTGAGTTCAACTGAAATTGGTGTAGTTTTTCCCCTTATGGATTCGTGGTACTGATGGTGCTTTGTTCATACGGTTTCTCAAATCAAAAATCAAAACACAGACTGTCCGCATGATTATTTGCAAGTGATCAGATTGGACTGGTGTGTTCAGACAATCTATCTGCATGGGTTGCTGTGATAATAACGCATGTGTCAGTAACTACTAGTGAGGCAGCAGCATGGATTCTGCTCAGCTGCTCTAATGCACTTCCATCACTCTGGAGTTGATGTCGTCGTTGTGTGTCGCGTTGCGAGTGAAATCTGATTTGAGCGGCCAGAGATGCCAGCCTGAGACACATCTGTTCAAATGTGATTGGAATCGCATTTTAAACCTCCTCTAAATGTGGCTTGGATACATTTTAAAAAAAAAAAAAGTCTTTTTTGTCCAGACGCTCTATAATAAATCTTGATGACAGTCTGATCAAGGCGGATCATAATATTGCATGAGCATGGAGGTTCATTCTTTACCTCGGGAGCGCTTATCTGAGAAAAAATATTTTTATACTCAAGGCTCACTTAAGAGCTTTTGCCAGAGCTTTTGATCATACAGCCTCCTTCAGCAATCTTGAGCAAGTTCCATTTGCAGATGAAGGTCATGAGATACAGTCAAAATATCTAAAATAAAATAAAAAGCCAGTAAGTGAGCTTTGAGTTTAGAATAATGTATCACAGATCAGGGGACTGGAATTTATTCAAAATTTATGCCATAAGGGCCAAGAGTGCTGGGTCCTTAGACTCCATTCTGTGCAACATTTTTTCCACTTGCCAACTTCAATGTAAGCAATAGTTTAACTGATCCCTTCCTGGTATATGGTAAGCCACTAGTGTCATGTCTAAATCACGCTGTCCAATGCAATTCTGTCCCATTTAACTTCCCTTTTAACCTCAGACCACTGAAATGATTTTTTCATTCCCTCTTCCCAACAAACCTATTTAAATCTGGGATATCTTGCTTCCTTTTAAGGCAACAAAGCATTACAATAAGAATGGTCCACATGTTAATTGTGCAATATTCTCCACCTTGCAGTAGAACAGCAAAGGCAAAATACATTTACTGGCTTTTTCAGAGCTTGCAACTTTATAACAAGTTCATAAGAGTGGGCTGAGATGTCTTGCTCATGGCCAAAGTGCTGAAGAAAAAATATACAAAAAGGAGCCAATATCAGCCCTATACATTGCTACAGTTAATTGAAGGCCAAAATGTAGCTCCAATTCAAAAATTTCAATCTGATTCCTTTTAAACTTTTCAAAAGACATTTAAAACACTATCTCATTTTGCACATATGGATGGGAACATAGTACTGTGAATCAGCACATTGAGCAGCATTATAAAAGCTTTACATGCAGTCATTGCTCTGTAACCAATTTACCAGAATTGGATTAGAGGGAGAAAACTCCTCTGTGGGTAGTTTGAGATGCTATCAACATTCAGCTGCTGTACAACATCACTCTGTGAGCTCTTCTGTGATTACTTTAACGCTATCAAAGACCTGATCCTTTTGAACGCAATCTTAATTAGTACAACTTTAATTAAGAACTGATTCATCCAGCACCGACTGACTGTTCAGTGCAGAGACGTCCACTTTCCTTCATGACTGTAAATTTAAGTTGAGGATACCAGCAGTGAGAGACCCCCGCAGAGGATGGCTGACTGCCTGTTGGGAATGATTATATCCACTGATGATTGACAGTGTACGCAGCAGCTTTAGCCATCTTTTGGTCAGATGACTGTAGTCATGAGTTGGGATTGGCTGTCAGGATCCCAGAAAGGCCTGTGATGGCTGCATCACGTATCCGCTGGAGGGAGAAAAAATCTCATTAAAATGACACAGGGATTATTAAAGAATTTCCAACATACACTGCGATACCAAACGTCATCAATCTGTAGCCTGTCTCAGTCTGGATGAAAAACACTGCGGCCTATAAATGCATTGCTGAAGAGTACAGCAGGACCTTCCTGTAGTTTTGAATGTGTCAGTCTTTAGTAAATGTACCTACTTATGTAAATGTTTTTTTAAATTGCCAAAGGTTGTTTTTAAGCTTTGCCTAGAATGCTCTGAAATACTGTGAGCAGGTAGTTCATTACAGGACATACAGAGGTGGACACCCAACATTCATATAATTTAAAGTCTCCTATCATCACTGCAGGAACCTTTCCAGAAACCGTTTTGGGAACTCAGGAACTTTATCTGTGCTTTGTTGGGAGGAAATGAGCTCTAAAATTTGCTCCCATACTTTGTGGTCCACAAAAAGTCCCTGCTGACCCTCATTTGCAACATCCATGTAAACATCACCATCATGCAACACTAACATTAAGAATACAATGACTATGTTTTATGCAAAAAAAAAGCGTCAGTAACAATACCTTGTGTTTAGCAATGCGAGCAGCAGGGATTGTCCATCAGTCGGTCAGTCCACCACTTTAGTCTAGACTGAAATATCTCAGCAACCTATGGATGGATTGACATTCCTACTGTCAAGTTCAAGTTCATATTTATTTATATAGCTAATTTAAAAACAACCCTAGTTGACTGAAGTGCTTTCCAAATTCAGGATACACAACACATATTACATCACAAAGACAATAGAAAAGGTCAAACTCAACTCTGTTTGAAGACCAGTAGAGGTGGGTCTTTAGCAAGGACTTAAATGTCAGCAGTCCGAGCAGTTCAAATTTAAACAGGTAAAATATTCCAAAAAAAAAAAAAAGACTAAAAAGTCATGGTTACCTTCATTTTTTATCCTGGATCTGGGGACATCGAGGAGCATCTGATTGGACGACCTCATCAATGCATCCTAATAAATGTTGTGAGTTTTGAGGGACACAGCTATTGGATGGATTACCATGAAACTGTGTTTTCCCGTTGGGATACATTGTAATATATCAATCACCAACATTTAAATTTGGAATGTTTCCATGCTGAAGTTAGCATTTAGCTCAAAGCATCGCTGTGCCTAAGTGTAGCCTCAAAGAGGCACTTCTAGAAAGTGGAAGTAGAAATGCAAACTGGTATGTGCAAAAGACTGCTTTATTTCCTGAGTTGTGCTCCTGGGGCTCCTCAGTTTCTGGTGCGATTTTGACATGAGGGGTTTTTTAATTGATGGCAGCATCAAGCAAGACTTTGTGCTGCAGCTTGAATCGTTTACACTAAATTCACTTGTGACTTCTCATTTGGATTTAAAGAGTGGCACTTGTGCTGTAAATGATGTGCGCACTCGTGCACTTTAAAAGTAGTATGAGTTGAGCAGTACCATGCAATGTGCATTCATGTGGATGTCAGGCCTAATTGTACAGAGTGTTGTGGGATGGAATAACACACTAACCATGGAATTATAACCTGACATTTTATTTTATAAGCAGCAGTAGCCTACAGTTTTTAGCCACGCTAGTAGCAGGGCTCTGGAGATGGTAATGTAGTTCCCTCGGTCTGCCACTTTGGACCAGGATGAAATATCTTGACAACTGTTGGGTTGGTTGCTATTCAGTTTGATCCAGGCATTCATTATTCCCACAGGGCAAATTGTAATAAACTTTTCATATCTCAACTACATTTGTGTTTAGCACTGTACAAATATAAGCATGCTAAAATGGTTTTGGTGAAACAGGGAATTTAGCGGGACTTGCAAAATAAATCTAGCTTACTGCCTAAGCTTGTCTCACAAAATAACTCATCAAAAAAAACTATACAGATCAAACCGTGTCAGTCTACCACAGCTGACAGAAACAAAGTCACATGTGCATACATGGATGCTATTGCAGCAGTTAATTATGTCCTTCTCTCTGTCTATGGTTCAGATCACCTCTTCTTATCAAGCCTTTTTCCTTCATCATCATCTTCCCCTGGTTGCCAGAGGGGACATCTTTATTAAAATGGATGGCAGTGTTTGCTCAGGGGCGGGTGGGACTCTCTGTCTTGTGGACCTGAATGGTTATTCCCAGCCGCTGTTGACTTATAGCTGGCTGCCTGGTAATTAGGCTGGGTAATAGCCTGCTGTGAACGACCAGGGTGCTATCACAGCCAGATCCTGTGGTGTGTCGCAGTATACAGGCGTCAAATGCAGGGACTGTAGCTGGGGTCAGGGAGAATAGGCAGACAGAGGGATGGTTTGCAGCAAAGGAGTGTGCAAAGCAGTGTGGAGCTGTGTATAGTGTGCGTATGTGGGTGCAGGAGCTTGTGATTGAAAGGTGAGCAGGTAGCATGACTGCATTTGTCCATCCACATTGTGAACCATGTGCTGGAAATGGTGATGATTTTTGGTTAGTAAAGAAAATTATGCAATGAGACGTGGGCTAGACCCTTTTTACTGGGGCACGTGCCCCTGTATCCATGTGCTGTGCCCCAGTGAAACTGTCAAGACCCCTTGGCGTCGTTTTCAAAATAAAACTACTGGTTGATGTGAAAAGGCATGTTGTAACGATATGAAACGTGAGTGTTTACAACGTTGATGAAAGGACTAAGAGGGACTATCCTGGGCACAAGAATAGAAAATAACTCAATGAGAGTTACCTTCGAGAACAGCAGTCAGGTAAACTTGTGTTCTCTCCTCTCAAAGTCAGATGTGAACAGCATGTGTAGCTGCAGTGAATCTCTGTCTGTCTGTCTGTCTGTCTTGCTAACTCAGCTGAGCAGCTGACGTGTAATGGTATTTATAAACTGCAGCACTGAGAAGAAAACCATGTTGGGCATGAACATGCACATTTTCGAGTGGCCTTTTATTATGGCCAGCCTAAGGCACACTCGTGCAATCCCCACGCTGTCTGATCAGCATCTTGATATGCTACACCTGTGAGGTGGATGAATTATCTCAGCAAAGGAGAAGTGCTCACTAACACAGATTTGGACAGATTTGTGAACAATATTTGAGAGAAATAGGCCTTTTGTGTCCATAGAGAAAGTTTTAGACCTTTGAGTTCAGCTCATGATGAATGGGGGCAAAAACAAAAGTGTTGCGTTTATAATTTTGTTCAGTGTCGAAGGTCACTCAGACCCAGGTGAAATACAGGCAGCCTCAGCCAGTAAAAACACAGCCAGAAGTCTCCAGGCAGCATCACAGCAGCTCAGCTGAGTTAGTGCGCAGAGGTCCATTAAAATCAGCAGTGGTGTTTTCTAGAAGAGGTTTCCATTCAGGCTTGTTACAGGGAGACAGAGTGTTTTAAAGGGGAGTAGTTAGAGCACTGCAGTGTCAGGTGTGACTGTGCAGCAGTGGCAAATTGTTTACATGGCTCACGTCAGGTATGAGGGCCCCATAGTAGAATTCTTCTTAGGTGGTACCATAGGTGTGTGTGCTTATAATAATAAAGGCACATACTAACACATTTAATCTAAATGAAAAATTTACATTTTCGGGAATGAGGGGGTCTGTGCCCCAGTAGAGCTTTATGTATAGCAACGCCCCTGCAATGAGATATGACCATTCATTGTTAACTTCTCATGAAAGATAAGAGCTCAGTGATGTATTGAGCTTGACTTAATTACTCGGGCTGACTCACTTGGCTCTGTGTCAGAAGTACAACATTATCCAAAATACAGACATAATGATTCCTACAAAGAAATCATGTGCATTATACTTTTGATTAACTATCTTCTGTTGAATACTCAACCAAAACCTATTAACTACTTGGCAAGTCTGTCCATGCCAAGTCGAAAACATCTTGCTTTGTGATTCTTTTAATACATCTAAAACTACTACTTAGGCAGCCAAAAAAACCTGTGGTAATTTGTGAACTGCTCTGTAACTGTGAGGCTCTTGTCTCCAGCAGGCTTACAACAGGACTAGCTGTAAGAGTTATTATTAAATGAAGTTAAAATTCAGATCAACAAGAACACCTGCGTGATTAGCTAATGACTGATCATGAAGGAGCACTTTAGAATGACTGTTATGTAGCATTTATTCCACAGATGTTTCAGCAATAATATGCTTTCTTCAGAGCTTAAAAAAAAGCCTTACAACACTATATATGTAGCTTCTGGGGCAACTGGATGTACAGTGATTAGACTGTTGAATTCTAACAAAATAGTCAGTTGGAACCATTTTTATTTATTTATGATATCATTTGATTTTACAACAAAACATGTAAAAATGTCATTCAAAAAGAAGCTAAACATAACTTGTTCACAATTATGTTTTGCAGGTATGTTTTCCATGGTTACGGTCATAGTTTAGCATGTTGGCAATAAACAGACATTCAGCTGAGGCAGATGGGAATGTCATTAGTTTTCCAGGGATTTCATCTTGAAAGTATTTACTCTAGACCGTCTAGATCAGTGATGGACCGACCAATCAACCGACCAACGCTGCTATCCCTAGAGCCACGCTGCTTGCATGGCTTAAAAGGATGGACCATTTGGATCCAAATCACTTACTTATGACAGTTAAAGCAAGCTAAATATTTAACTCAAACCTTAAAGTGGTTGAATCAGTCCTTAATCCCTCTCAAAAGGGCCAAAACCAATAAAAACATGTATTCAATGGAAGTGTGGCTTTGCAATTTCCATGAATGCTAGGGTTCACAATGACAACTAATAAGACAAGATTAGCCCAGTGAATTGTGATATACAGTACACTGGACTACTATATGTATGGACACAACTCCACTAAAAGCCATACTATGTAACTTAGGTTGAACTTAATATTTGAACTCTTTCCCTGTGCGTGGTTACATGAAGCCCCCATCAGCAGTCTGACAGCCTGGTGCTAAAGTCTAATTGGTTTACTGTGGGCTTTAAGTCATAATAATTGACCTCACACCAAGTCTCTCTCACAAAGCAGAGACTTCTGGCTTCATTAGTTGTCCCTTTGAAGCACAAAGAGGACAACTTTCCTGACCCCCAGAGAATTGGTGCTTGATTCATACAAATTGATGTTTGGCTCGCTGTCTGTTTCATGGCCCTCACTTGCCCGCAGCACTTTGATCATTTTTCAAAGCAATAGGCTACACAGAGACATGAGTCAAAGCTTTTACACAGCCTCTGGGATTCAGTAAAGGGGGGATCACTCAGAGGAGATAGTGGCAGTTAAAGGCTGGTGAATCTACCTGGTCACTGCAGCAGTACTGCACTCACCAGAGGACAGATGCTAACTACAACAGGGAGATCCACTCCAGCAGAGCCACACTGAGTCTTCTAAATGAGCCTGAACTCACACAGTGATGGAGTGACAAATACACCCCAGCAATAGGCTAAATGTCTGACCAAACAGTATTTGTGATGGACTGCATGTTTCATGGGAGTATATTTTCATACATGTAATAATTTATTGATCAATGCCATGTGGGTATTGACAGATTGACCTGTGTGGGGTTGCTTCAAAACACATTAAAACCCAGTAAGAAGCATTGATAAACATTCCTTACTATATAATCATTTGAACTTATGGAGCACCTTAACAGCAGCTGACCTCTGGTGGTTCAACTTCTCCTTGCTACAGTGATGTAGAAGTATGCTTCGGTGTATCAGGACACTGTTACTATTGAGTGAAATTCTCTGTGGCAATCGGGGGTCTTGTGCTGTGGGGTGGTGCTTAAAAAAAATCATCAAGAGCGGTCGCACACAGTTTTTTATCCTTTATGCAGTAAAAAAATTTTTTTTTTTAATTTCTAATTTGCAAAATGGGAAGACATTTTTCCTCTACTGTGCAGAGTCCTGCATGTTTACAGTTTTGCAAACCTGCCACGCACCTGCAAAGCTCAGCATCGGAACAGACCTTTTACCTGAAATTATCTCGGAATCAATTCTGGACCTAACTTGACCTGGCACATTAATAAAACGCTCGCGACCCGACCAATGGACTAATCAAATATGCTCTGAGTCATACGGGCACACAACACAAGTCTTCTGACACGACGATGGGTTAACTGTTAACTGACCTCGTGTCCTTTCTGGCAGCAGTGAGCTGTTCGGAAAGATGCACCTTTTATATACTAAGATGGTTTGAAGAATAGCAGCAGACTAGCAACTTTATTATTTCTACATTTAAGGACCCCCCCCCATTAGATTAATAAGTATCTGACATCTTCTGTTTTAATTAGGGGATCAGAAACCCCCAAGACCCCACACTCTGACTGACATCATTGCTGGGTGTAATTACAACGGGGTAACATAGAGAAACATTGCTTTTCACCCTGGTTACTCTTATTTCAGCTTATTATCATTCTTACATACAGTTGGGTTTTTTCTTAGTTTACAGTCTCTTGATCGTTAAATAGTTAATAAAAATACGATGGCAATCAATTCGTCCATCTGTCCATCCTTTATGTCTACCATGGGTTAATGGGAGGCACAAGCCTGTATCCCAGCATGCACTGGGCAGGAGATCCCTAGACTGTTGATGGCTGAATCTGTCATAGATTATTATGGTAAACCACACTTTAATCACTTCATAAAAACAGTTTTGTCTTCAAAATCGATTTTTAAAAAGTACAATGTTGACTTTTACATAATAAATATGCAGTTTCTTATCTTTTTCTGTTACTGCCTACAAGCAGTCGTGATTTACTGAGTGCAGCGGCATGCAAACTGAGGTGTGGACCCAAATGCAGACACTGGCGACGAGGATGCAGTTCAACAAATGGTTTATGGGATAATACAAAAAAGAGAAGGACACAGAGTACGGCTAAACACTCACATGTGAAGAGGAGAGAACTAGAACTAAACAGAACTGAGCACATTAAATACAGGGGCAATGAGCAGGGAGGGAGTGCACAGGTGAAAGACATGAGGGACTAATCAGGCACAGCAGACACACAGGCAGGCAGAGTGAAAACAGGAAGGCAAGACAGGCCGTGAAACTAAACCGGAACAGATCAAAATAAAGAATATACCAAAACAACCATAAACACAAGCAGACACAGATCCATAAACAAAAGTGCAATAAAACAGGCAGAGGTAAAAACTAGACAACACAGGAACAATGCAAGACACGAACACCAGACATTGACAATAACAAAATAAAACAGGAAGGAAACAAACGAACGAAAAAAGTTCATATGATGGGATTAACAAAGTGTATTTAGAGATAAATCAGGTGTTACCATGTCGGGGAGCACACACAGGTACTTGTTGCTGGAGGCTCGGCAGCACTACGCCACATCAAACAAACATTGCAAACATTACCACCATATCCCCCACACATTTAACCCTCAAAATCCCAATGTCCCAGCAGATCAAATGTTCATTAAAATAACTTAAATTGTCCGGATTCAAATAGATGTCCTCCTCAGTAGAAAAAAAACAAAACGATACCAGGTGAAGCGTGGCGAGACGCCACAGTCAGTAATATTCCACAGTTAACTTACGCAACCTCGCCACAGTCTGTTTACCTGATGGGATGATGCAGTAGTCCAGAAAAGTCCCAATATAATCCACCAAAAAGAATTATTCTATTGAGTTCATCTGGCAAGCCTGTAACACAGAGCCCACTAAACTTCTGACCGCTTCACCTGTGGCACTCCAGAGTTTTTCCTAAATATCACTTCTCACTCTCCTTTTAAAAACCTACCCGGCGCCAAAACAATAATGAGAAAAAAAATACATAAAGGATAGTTCATTTAACAATCCGTGATTACACCGCAGGCCTCTGATATGACACACAAAGTACGTTCACCATCACATTAAAAGCTGTAAAAGCAAGGCAGAACAGGTGACTATTACACCATAACACCATATGCACTTCCCATTTGGCCCTCTGATTGGTACCACTTGGCGGAACTGTCTAAATAGGATTTCTATTTACTACATTAGTCATAAAGGTCAAATTTCAAATCCCTGTTGTCTTACAATCTTGAGAAATACTAATTAATACCAACAATCTGTTGTTCCTTCTAGTTGCAGCCCTATTCAAAATGATAAAAAGTCATTATCATTTTGTTGATTATTTGATTAATTACAAAAGAGCCATTTTGTCTATAAAATGCCAGAAGACATATGGTAAACTAACTAGACTATCACACCCATGATGACATCTTTAAGTTGATTACTGAAAACATTTCAGTTTACACTGATTAAAAACTGGGAAAATAAGTGGTGAAAAAGCCACTTAATGAGATTTTTATTTATTTATCAAATTGTCACATTATTCCAGTCACAGATTTTTTGAGGAAGTAGATCGTGTCTGATGGACAATTACTGTAGTAGGCCTACAGTACACTACAGCTTTGATGATGATGCTAGAAATGTATTTAATTAAGGTTTATTTTATTTAAAGATGTAACCATCAACAAGATAAGACTTACATACTCATGTGATGGCTTGTGTCTATTATATAAAATGCTGGATGTCACAAAACTTCCTCAAGGTCAGTGAGTCCAAATCTGAGGTTGTGTTATTCGGCCCCCCAAACCTGACCTGTGCCTGGAAATTAATGTTGGAAACCTTTCCTCCAATCTCAAGCATTCCCCCCATAATTTGTGTGATCTGTGACTCTGAGCTGTGTTTTGAGACACAAATCAACAATGTAGTTCAATCATGCCAAGAAACCAAGAAACCAAGAAACATTGCAAAAGTTAAAAATGTTTCTATCTCATGCAGACCTCAACAAAGTCATCCATGCTTTCATCTCATCACAATGTCTTGCAATGTTTTGATCCACGATAATGAACTATAAATTCTTAGAATGACTTGACTAACCTGGAAATGAAAATCAAGTCATATTATTCTAATATAATACTTATCCTAATTATGGCTACTGACTTTTAAATGTAATAATAGCTGACTACCTTTCTTCCAGTTCCTTACAAAGACAAGCTGTAACTTCACTGGTATTCATGAGGCTTACTTCCACTCTGCTGACAGTTAGCAGGCCTGTCAGTCAATCTCAGAGCCCAGTCTCCAGCAACATTTTGCTGGAAATTACTTTGACTTCTCTTTTGCAATGGAAATTAGCCTGGAGTAGAACTTCAAGTCACCTAGCTCCACCAATAAATGCATCCAGTGGGGAAATAGGAGCTATCATGAAATCAGTGTTTGCTTTATCCCTTCAGGGTTTTCATAAGAGTGTGAAAATGTTGATGACAAATCCTGTTTCTTTGTACGGAGGTAAGAAAAGGCTTGCTCTTGCAATCACACTTCCGCAGTTAGTGGGGGCAAAGAGCTGGGAGGGGAAGAGGTGCTAGCCAAAGGATTTACAGTTCAGAAAAGACAGGCTGCTTCAAAAGCAAAGCAGTGCCATTGTCAGAGAGTAATTTCATTTCATGAATAAGCGCTTGACTGCTTACAGTGACAGCCTAGTCCTCATCCTGTCTGCCCTGGCATCGCTCCCCTTCACTAACCAATGACAGAATGTCTTTCCTGCTTCCAAAATGCACAGACCAGGAGGACAGGGCTTATGTGCAACAACCAAAATGTGTGCCACCCTGACGGATATTCAAAATAAAATGTGAAAGGAAGAGGACTGTGTGAAGTCGACTTTGGCTCCTCTCAACAGGAACCATTTTGACATTTGCTCAGGCTGGGAGTACTTTTGTGGAGGTTAGATTTCTCTGGTGAATATCATCACTGTCGGGTAACAATCCAGCAGGGGGAAAAGCACATCAGCCAGGTTCTGCAACAGCTCAGCATGCATGCCGATAAGAAGAAAACAAATTACAGTGTTTTACAATATATACATACTGCACATAGAGTGTAGCACAGAGAATCATCGCTGGGCCACGTGTCTATAATGCAGTCTTGGAAAGTAACATTTACTCCAATACTTTAGAACAATTTTGACAAGTATTTCCTTTTATGTACCTTCAGCTCCATTACATTTCAGAGGTGAATATTACTTTTAGTGACTAGTCACTTTGAAGATAAAGATTTTAAATACAAATTGTCAGGGCTTGAATAACCCACTAGAGGGCCCTGGCACTAAAAAGAGCTGCAGGGCCACTTCAGTTTCATACACCCCCAGTCCGAAATTTAATTTGTGATAATGCATTTATTTAGGAATATGCACTGTGTAAGCATAATACCAAAAGAAATGCTAAAAATATGGGTATAGGTATATGCCACACAGTGAACCTGAGGCCCGAGGGCAGAGATCAGTTCATAATGCGATACATTAAACTAACTGGCAGCACAAGAAATAGTTAATATTGCCTCTATATGGACCAGGTGCAATATGAAAATTCTGTATACAGCAGTACAAATAACCAAACAATATAACATACATGAATAATTGCAAAGAGACTGTTTTTAAAATGTGGTATTAGTAAAATAAGTAAAATAAATATGGAGTTGTCAGCGGCCACTAGCGTAACATTGTACATGTGCTTGAGCCATAGGCTCGAACTCAACCCTAACTCAACTCAGCAAAATCCGAAACACAACCACTTTCATACAGAGATCTCAATCAACCAGAAACACCGGCATGCTTTTCTCCAGACGTGTTCAGAGTCTGTCACAACGTTCCCGGCTCAAGGCAGATCAACACAGACTTTGCCACACTTTATAACAGTTAGACAACAACTAACATTACTGTAGTGTCTTCCTCTGTGGTGTCAGGGTATATACAGAATCCTGAAGTAAAATTCAATACCTTTTTAAGACTTTTCAAGACTTTTTCAACATATTTCAAGACTGCTGCGCCACTTTGAGCTGTAACCGATTAAATCAGCCACACACCTTTAAAAGGGATATTTTTGAGTTTTTAAAAGGAATTTAAATATATTTATAACATATTTATTGCCTATATGTCATCAGGTTGTAACGCCAACTAAAAATTGAGGCATTCACCAACTTTCTCAGTTGCCTATAACAGCCTGTATAGGCCTATTGTTTTCTATGTGAAGGGCTGGTCAGATTTCCTGCGAAAAGCAACTGTCTGACATAGGTTACGAAGTTTATGTACACAACATTACAGCAAATCATTATGAAGCACAGTGTAATTTTGTGTTTTAGTTGGTTTAAACTAGATAATGTGAGCTTGGCTGCAATGATATGTGTGATAACTTTCATCTACCACTTGATCAGTACAACAAAATTCAAATACGGCAGGAGGGAACAAAGATGAAGAGAATAAACTGAGTGATGAATAACGTAAGTAGTGTTGTAGCAGGAACAACCTGGAGGAGGAACTAGTCTAAATGACTGTATTAGTATAATATTATTACATTAAGTTAAAAGTACATTGTTAATTTAATAGTAAACTGTAAGTTTGAATTAATATATTCATTATATTCAATATAATAGAATATAACTTACCACTAGGGTAATATTAATTCAAATTACAGCTGTTTAAGTTTGGGGTTGTTTTTTTTTCATTAACTTTGTGCCAGAAAAATGCTCCAGGCTACATGATAGTCTCCGACCTTGATTTTAGGCAGGCTACTAACTCCTCAATAACCATAACCATTTATGCAGAACATTGAGTTCAACATTTATAAAAATTTGTTGCAGCACAAACTTTTTTTTTTAAATCCCGCTCTATCCAGGCTGTGATTTTGTTCACAAAAAGTGACATTAACAAGAGCGTCAGCTTTATGAGAAGTTCAACATGTTTCAATAAAAGGCAGAGATTTAGCTAAATAGCCAAACGTTAGCCAAACCCACACGCTCCTTGAATTTTCCCTGTTGTCTTCTTGCAGCGCATCTCACTCTTGTTTTTCAGGAACGGGGCTGTTCAAGTGGCCACAGAGCGACCGGCCAACCAAGTTAATCCCGTTGCTCCTGATCGCCACTCCGACTATGTTTTGGACAATTAGTATTGCGGGTCCGGCGGGGTGGGAGATTACGGTCGGTTGTACTCGTAAATCATTTTCCGGTTCGCACGGATCTATTTTTTGGAGCGTTTAAGAGTAAAATAGGCGCTCGGTAGATCCCTGCACCTAACGTTACAGAGACGAATCACACCGTCGCTATTCTCTGCCTGTTTAGTATTTTTGGCTACGCATTATAAATAAATACGTTCACCTACACTTTTAGCAAACAAACTTTTTTGACAAACGGGATTTTCACATTGAAAAAAATATCTTCAAAATTGAATACCTTGTTAAATGGTGATTAATACTTTTTAATGGCCTTAATTTTCGCTTTTTAAGACCCCATGGACACCCTGGGTGTTGTCTTGTGCCGTTTTGCAGTGTTGTATATTAGGTGGGTCATGTTAGTTACAGCGACTGAGAAGGTGGAGAAGCTGTCTACTTGAGTATCGGTAAAACGGCAATAAATCTGATTTGAACGTTATGAAGTAAACAGTGATAGAGCCGTGCTAATGTAGCGTTAGCTGGCTGCCCCTACCCACCATCACTATAGGCTAGTAAACAAATCACTCCACATTTGCTTTGCAGTATTACATCCTTTTGCTTGGAGCCGGTTGTTTCCTGGTGTTAGTGGACTGCGTGTCGTTAGCTACGGTGTTGTCGCTGTAGTCAGAGAGAGGCTCAAGAGCCTGCACAGACCTACATCCCGAAAACCAGCGTGTACTTCATTTCTAAATGAGATTACCACCCATTGATAATAAGGCAGTAAAATTTTTGATTTATTAATGATGTGATTTCATTGAAAACTACATATAACCCCTTTAAATAGATAAGATCTGAATACTTCTTCTGCCATATTTCCCATAAATGTGGCTTTGACTGTATGGGTCATGCTAATTCACTACCTCCGTTTTAGATATTCGGGGAAGCATGGACTCAAAACAAGACAAGAGACGTGTTTGTAGTGAGTCATCTGAGTCCAACCAAATGTACACACAGAATATAGCGCCCTGTAATGACCATGTTGGCTAACTGCCAACATCTACATTCCTACTGAGTTTTTTTTTTCCTACTGTGTGTCTGGCAATATTGGCCACATTTGTGGGAAATAAACCAGGTTGATATACCTTAGCTTAGGGTTAGGGTTAGTGTTTGAAGCTGTATAGCTTTTCCACATTCTGTATCCAGATTCCATATTTATTGTTTTAAACAACTAGGTTTCCTTTTTGTGGAGGGAAAAACTCTGCCAAGTTGGTTACATCACACATTTCCCAGCAGAGCTCCACCCACCTCACACCTGAATAGATGTCTAAGCAGCCAGAGCAATTAAAAACACCTGTGTGGGTATGCAGAGCCTACTGTGCATGTTGTCATGTAAATGTATTGAATCAATACAATGTTATGCATTAGGGCACCCTGTGAGTTCACCTGGTATATACCACAAGGCTGAGTCCTTAAAGCAGCTGTTGTCAGTACCTCTTTCTCCCCTGCGTTTCTCCCGTTTCTCTGTCTCAATTAAATAATAAAGCAGAATTTCCAAAGAATTATTAGTTATGCATAGGCATTATTAAATCAGTTTGATTATGTGTGATTCCATACAAATTTGTCATTGTGATATATCTGTTTCTGAAAAATAGTATTGTTAATATTATGATATTAATTTCAACCAAATTAATTCCAAGCCCTACCAGTGCTGCCTCATTTGAAGGGCATAACTCATCCAGCTGTAGGCTTCAGAGGGTTAAAACCAGCCACAAGACAGACCAAAAGTAATGGTGCATTCAGGTTGCACATGTCCTCAAAAAGTCAAATATTTCCACAATTATTGTCAGAAACTTGCCCCCCAATTATGGCAGAAAATTAGTGTCATGAAACAAAGTGAAACTAAGTTTTACAATTGTAAGTATTACAATGGGTCAAATAGCTGAGAACCAGGACTGAGAACTAAGTTGATTCAACACTTGATGATTTTGCCCAGAACCGTAACTGTTCTATAATCAACACTTAGCAACCCCATATAATTGTTACTATCATGTAACTCTGGAAAGATTTACTTTCAGTATATTATGAGCAAAGAGTTCTACGTCTACTTGCTTTGCCTTTGCATGATTAGTCTTGCCACTGTGTGCTGTTGTCCTAACATATTAAACAGAGTTATTTCTCCCAGGATGTCCTGAGCAGAGGCCAAGTGGTGCGGCGTTGTGATAAAAACAGTCGTTAATGTGTGGGTGGGCCGGGGCGAGGGCTGAGCGGGATGCATTGTAATATGGTTCAGGGCTAGGTCTAACCAGGAGTGACAGTTCCCTGTTTTAACAAGGCGAGAGGACTGATGCATTATGCATGAGTGACCTGTGCTGCACGAGTCATGCTGCTTCACTTTACACTTAGTACTACTATTACTGCTTTACTACACACAACTACTGAAAGACAACATGTTTTCCTTTGTCCCTCTATGTGTCTAGAGTTACTTATATAGTGATACATAGAGCTGTGCTTCAAATCTAAAAACTTTATAGAGATAAAAATAGGTAATTTATCTGAAATAGAAATACTCTATATACTATAATACTATAAAGTAATCACAATCCAAAACATTTACTGTAAAACATAATAATAACCTAACCTAAAATTATTTGCCTAACCTAAAACTCTAGAATGGTTTGTGAAACTAATGTAGTAGGAGTGAGCAATTCAGTTTACAGAAAGGAATGAGATGGAATGGCATAAAAAGATACACAGAACAACTCAATAAAACCATACAAGACACCCCAGCAGAGTAGAATCACCAACTTGTATTATCTGCTTGATTAGTGAATGTCAGGTTTAATGAAACAACTCCCTGCTGCCTCTTTATTTGGTGTTATTAAACTGCGTTGATTTTTAATTACTGCTGGGGTCTTTTTGTGGTGGCTTTTGGTTTTTGAACTTTTGAAACTGCTGATGTGATACATTAAAGTTGGTCTTTTTTGGCAATTTGGAGGCAAAAATACTTTGCAAAAGCAACACTGCCGTGTTTCTACCATTTAATTTAATATGGCAAACACATCCAGCAAACAGAACAACCTTAGCATTTGTTTGGAGTTATGTTTCAAGCCACCTGACAAAAATAAGTCAAATTTTCACTCTCCTATCAGCCCGTGTTTGGTCTTCATCAACTCATGAGTTGGCAGATAGATGGCATCAAAGGTGGGGAACCACCAGAGACCAACGAAGGTGAGACCTCTCCGGAGCAGCTGAACAGGAAACCAGAGGGAGAGCTGCAGTGCTGAGGACACATGGAGCAGGAGTCAGCTGGACTTCCGACAGAGACCCTGGCGCTGGTGTCAGTCGGTCCACCAACAAGGGACCATAAAAAGGAGTCGGTCGGACCACCGACTGGAACATGGGGGCAGGAGTTGGGTGGACCACCAATGAAGACCTTGGCACTGGTGTCAGTCGGACCTTCGACGAGGGATCAGGAAAAGGTGTCGGTTGGACCACCGAGCGGAACCGGGGAGCAGGAGTAGGCCAGGCTGCCAACTGGACTCTGGGCAGGATGGAGGTCACCTATGAAGCACTAGACTCGGCTCCAGTGGACGGCTTCGTCTCTGAGATATTACATCTCCTCATATCGGTCTCACCATGCGGCTCAGTCTCGAAAACACCGGACAGCAAGTCCTCTCAGGACGGATGACTGGTCGGTGATGTGGTAGATGGGCAGGGCTGCGATGGTGAAGAGCAGGTCTGCAGAGGGAGTGATGATCTGGCCAGCAGTAAGGTTGAAGAGCTGGGTAGTGAATCCCCATGGCCCAGAGAAGCAGGTGAAGGAACAGGCAGGTGGCTAGATACTGGAGGGCTAGCAGGCTGGGGATCAGGCAGGACAGGCAGAGGGCTAGCAGCGCTAGCCGAACAGGACACAGGCATAGGGCTAGCAGCACTAGCCTGGCAGGAAACAGGCAGAGGCACAGCAGCTGGCCAGGATTTGAAGTTTAAAGCAAATTGCCAGAGAGTCCACAATTTGTCCAAAACATCCAAAAAACTGTCCATTTCCATTCTAAAATCTGCTGGGCTCATTTATGGTCCTTATGGTCATTCTGTGCATGTAGTTGAACAAGGTTGTGGACCCAAATGCAGGATACAGAGCGAAGTAGGTACAGTTCAGAGAGTTTATTCCAATAAACGAAAAAGCGAGCATACTTACAGGCAGTGGCTGAGTCCAAAGACAAATCCAAAATAAGGCATGGGGAAAACAATGTGTAGGCAGGTAAGGTTACAGGCAGAAAGAGAGCATACTGACCAGCTGCATCTCTGTCTAGTTTGGGCCCTGCAACGCCTCAGACTGGAAATGTGTTGAGAGAGTGGTAAGGACAGTGGAGAGAATCATTGGGACTGCACTATTCATATTGTCTTACATTGGTGGATCACAGACATCCGGACGGACAGGAAGCAGAATGTGAAGCTGGGAAAGCCATCAGCACCGGTTCCCCCTTCTCCCTTTATACCAACAGCTGCACCTCCAGTCACCAGTCCGTCAAGCTCGGACTGGTGACTGGAGGTCACTGAGGCCGACACCACCCTCATTAGGCTCATCTCTGGTGGTGATGAGTCCGTCTACAGGTGGGAGATCGACCATCTGGTGACCTGTTGCAGCCAGAATAGTCTGGAGCTCAACGCTCTTAAGACAGTGGAGATGAACGTAGATTTTGGTAAGAGCCCAGCCCCACCCTCTCCTATCATCCTGGGTGACTACGCAGTCGCTACTCTGGACTCCTTCCGCTTCCTGGCACCATCGTCTCCCAGGACCTCAAGTGGGAGCTAAACATCACCTCAATCACCAAGAAGGCCCAGCAGAGGATGTACTTCTTGCGGCAGCTGAAGAAGTTCAGCCTGCCAAAGACAATGATGGTGCACTTCTACACCGCCATCATTGAGTCCATCCTCACCTAATCCATCACCACCTGGTATGCTGCTGTCACCAGGGACAAGGGCAGGCTGCTATATCATTCACTCTGCAGAGAAAGTGATTGGTTGTCACCTTCAATCTCTTCAGGACCTGTACGCCTCCAAGACTGCGTGCAGGAAAGATTGTGGCTGACCTCTCCCATCCCGGTCAACTGTTTCAGATACTTCCCTCTGGCGCCACAAGAACAGTTTCTTCCTCAACAAGGCCCGGGTCCCCACTGTCACTGACTCTCATGTCCCCCTCCCCAAACACACACACGCACACTCATACACACTCCTGTCCCCACACTTTACAACTACGTTCAACTGTGCTTTATGCTCATGTTGTGAACTTTTGCACATACTTGTCAGCATTGTATTATAGTATTATTGTATGTTTTGTATACTTGTACATTTTTGATCTCCTTACTTTTTATATATTTATATTTCCATTTAATGTTCATGTTTACTGTAAGCACCAATTTATACCAAGGCAAATTTCCTCGTATGTGAAAATGTACCTGGCAATAAACCCGATTCTGATATACTTTTTTTTTTGGAGCCTTGCAACGAAATCTTGCTTAAATGTACATTGTGAATGTGCAGTTGAATGACAGTAAAGTCTGTCTAAGTCTAAGTGAAGTGTTGGGGAAGACACCTGTGCATTGGACTTTTACTGATGTTGGTTATTGTGTTGTAACTTCCACTGAGTGTAGCCTAGTGGTTTGTCATGCAATCAGCAATCTTTTCCACCAATTAAGTGTGGCACAGCTTCTAGTTTCTGGTGTGGCTCACCAAGACGGCAGTTCAAAGCTAATCAAGTCAGATGCCCTGTCATTCTTCACATGATCCTCCTGCTGTTTCTTAACAACGTCTCATTTCCACCAACACTTTTATTTAGCTACCGGGGAGACACTACACAGCAGGGCTTTGCATCCTGGGAGAAGCCAGAGCATCAATGGACAGGGTGACAACATGACAGAGTGTCGGGGCTCCAAAATGTGTCTATTGCCAGTTAGATAATGGGTTATTTTGGGCGTCTAGATGAATCTTCCACATCATTAAGTTGTGTGATGGGGGTTTCCGTGGAGTGGCAAGCAGGGGGGAGGCACCGAAGCTGAGATGAAGAATGTGATGAGAGCCCAAGTTGTGACATTTCAGTATAGAGTGCAAAATGTGACCCCTGACTAAACACATAAAATAATATCAACATAGCATGCAAAAATAGTTTTTAATAGGTAAGATGGCAGCAATAAGGGTCACTCTGTTACATATGTTACATTTGCAGTGCTTTGGTATTTTAATTGTTTGAGACCATGTTTTTATTTCCTTGAAGGCTGGAAGGGGTGTTGATCACTCCCTGTGGCTTTAATTAAAGTTTTCTATTACTTCTTAATTTGATTTCATAGCTTAGAAATGTTTATACGGTACATACGTAGACAAAGTGTGACAGCACTGAAGAAATGACACTTTGCTACAATGTAAAGTAGTGAGTGTACAGCTTGTATAACCCTGGACTTGGCGTGGGTAATCGCTGCCATTGTAGTCAATGCTTGTGCTCACACTAGAAGCACCGCAGCACGTCCCAGAAGCGGCTCTCTGCTCCGCTGTGCGGAGAATAGGCATCCAGTCTATTTTTGATGGAAGACGCGTCAAGCAGCACAGAGCAGATGAGCCGGGCAGGAAGTCAGACACAGAAACGGCAAACAGAAGCCGGTCGATTTTCAAAATAAAATACCTTGTACAGACTCCCGATCGCATATCAACAATAAACAATTTAACTATGTAGCCTTCTTAACTACGGTAGAAGCACAAAAATCAAGGACAACTTACTAAACAATTCAACAAAATCAGGCAGGCAAAATGCTCTTATTCTGAAATGCTCCATGTGGAAAATTCAGCCCTGCAGGAAACTGGGGAAAAACGGTTCACAGATCGGTTGTAGAAGCACACAAAATGACAAATCAACAAGTCAACAACGTGGGCTCCACTGCTGAAACGCCTCTGAAACGCTTCCAGTGTGAGTTGACGCCAGGCTGAGGAAGGGTCAAAACTGTGGTGCAGCCATAACGCGTCTCACACGCCGCCTGTGTGAGTCCGGGTGTAAATTTGCTGTCCCCTAAAAATAACACATCACACAGCCAAATAATATCTAAACCGCTGGCAACAAAAGGGAGTACACCCCTAAGTGAAAATGTGTTTCTCCAGCTTTGAAACGCATTTTGTGTCTGGTCATATGACTTTTTCTTCTGTTTATAAAAAGAAGTCCCTCCAATTCCGGTGGACCACCATGGGACCGAAAAAAACGGCAAGAATGGCAAGAGACTTAATTTTTGATCCCATTTGAATTGTGCTCTGAATTAAATACATGATGTTTGTTAATTTAAGCAGGTAGAGTTAGCCTATTGCTGCTTATTAAACTGCTTCGCTATAAAGGGATTCTGTAACTGTAACCAGTTTTTTTATTTACAGAGCACAGCCATGTAACCATGTCAACACCAACCGCAGGCTCTCAAAGCCAGTGTAACATAAACTAAATAAAAACTGTAATGTTACATGATCAACAATAAACCTGTAACCTGTTTTTCACAGAGCACAACCATGTAATGCGCAATGCAATCAATGACAGCTTATAAACTCCTGTAAGTGAACACACCCCCAGACTGTCAAACCAGTGTAACGTTGTGGCCTAACTAAATAAAACTGTAACGTGCCGAGCAGATCCGTAGTACGTGTTACGTAGGCAGGTTATAGGTAACGCAACGGAGGGGAATAACAGCACGCTCATCAGACATTTCCTAAAAATAAACATTGCTCATGAGTCCCGCACCTCAAGTCCCAGTCAAGTATGAAGTCTTTTGAGGACAAGTCTCAAGTCAAGTCTCAAGTCACTGTGTGTGTCGGACTCAAGTTCGAGTCTCAAACTTGAGTCTCAAACTCGAGTCCCCATCTCTGCTACATACCTGCACTGTACGGGTACAAGCGGTAACAAAAAAGGACAGGCAAACTACACAGATAATAAAAAATAACTACAGGGTACATTTGGACAATGAAGTTGTTGTGATATTGTCAAGGCCGACCCGTGGCATAGGTGATAAAAGCAGTTGCCTAGGGCGCAAAATGTCAAGGGGCACTGCAAGAGAAAGTTTTTTTGTTGTTTTTTTTTTATTCAGAAAATGCGCTCATGATGATAGTGTCGCTTTTCTTGCTGGGGTGCAGCAGAATATGTCACTGTATCCCCTGAACTGTCAAGTCACAAGTTGACAACAACACGATGGAATAAACACTGCCAGCTATCATGATGTGATATGTAACCAATGCAATGACAGCTAGATTGTGCGCTATTGTGCACTATTCTCCAAGACTGTCTTCCAAATGAGTTTAAAACGGTCAAAATTATTGGTCACACAAGGCAGGAAGCGTGCAAAGAAGAGGAGAAGAAGAACAATACAGAGGTAAGAATCTCATCATTAACGTTAATTTTGATGAGCTGATTGATAGAATTTGCGAATGGTAGGGGCCAGGCAGTTTCATTCCATTTGGCCTAATGTTAATGCTTGGATTGATAATGTAAAGTAATCACAATATTATTATAGTTTGTTGATGTACTGCCTTTGCTGCATGCATTGATTTGCAAGATTTTTCCTAGCTAGCTGTCTGTACAGTAGATTTGGGTTTCAGGGTGTAGTCCGTTTTTATTTTTGTCTACCTGTGTGTGGCCACTGTGCTCAAGTTCTTCAGAATTAGTGGTAGGCTATTTGACACATATAGAGTAGTTGAAATATAGAATGTATTGCATATCCTCATGTATTACATATCCATATATTCCAAGGCTATTGTTCATATTGAATTAAAATTTCAATGCACCAAATGCATTATGATGTGTAATGTATCATCTACACATTCAATATATACAGTAAGACTTTAATTAATAGCCCGGGTTTTTATTTGCTAAAATCACTTAATTGACCCTGCCTATATTTGGGACAGATGTCCATATAGGACAGACCTTTAATTCCTCTTGCGCAAAATATTCAGACTTAACGAGGGCTTCAATGGTAATGGGAGTCGGCCCTTCTTTCTCTTGTACCACGCTGGTTACACCTATAAATCTATAGCCTATGAATTAGACTTTGGCTCATTGTTTCTGTTAAATTAAGTGAACGATTGAATTGTGGAGAATTTAAGCGATCTAACGATGTGTAGCATGTACATATTCATATTTTTCACGTGATGTCATATTCCAAGGAAAACGCTCCCTTGGAGGGCAAAAAAGACGTTATTTTCCGCTGCCTGCCAACCAATAAGCAGGTGATACACAGTTACTTTGAGTTGCTGGATGGTTGTTGTGCTTTCGGATGCACCAATTGAGGAGGAGACAAGCTTCAGCTGTTTTAGGTGAGGGATTCCCCACACGGTAAACGTAAACATACCGCAGTCGAGCGGCGGCAGGGACCTGGCAGTTTTTAATGGTAGAAATGCAGCAGCGGATGCTGGATCGGATTTGCCCAACACTTGCAGTTTGTGTTCATATCTTTCTTCTTCTTAAGTTGAAAGGCGATCAAAATAAAATTGTACTGCTTTTGCGGCATCTCTACGGGGGAGACGCAGTGTGAGCTTCCTGCTTTCTTACAGTGCAGACGCTTTGCTGCTTGCTCTTGCCTCTGCTTGCATTCTTTTGCTTAAACTCTCTCTTAAACTCTGCTAGAAATCAGCAGCTCTTGGATACGGCCTATCAATAGCACTAGCCTGTACTGCAGTGACTGGAGTTATAGCTAATGCTAATTAGCAACAAGATGCCCCCCTTCTCCACAGACGACTTCTACAAAACAGCTGCGAAAGAGAGAGTTAACAACAAACCTCCCCAACAACCGAGTGTGCAACAGCAGAACAGATTTTCACCGCTATTGCAGGACCCTGGATCTCCATCTGATACCCTGGATAACATCCCGTCCTCACACAGAAGGGTAAGGACTGAGAGTAAATCAGAAAGTAAAAGGCTGCAGGGAAAGCTAACGACTGGGCCTCAAACTCTGATTGTGGCGATGTAAGAAGCATGTGCAGTAAGAACACCAAAATACGGTGTCTGACTTGGCAGAAAGAATCCTGCGGGACCAATGATGTTGTGAAGCAACAGTCTGAAGTGTTGAAAGAGGACTTTAATAATCTGTTGAGCCAGCTCTTTGAATGCTGAGGTGTTTATCAGTGGCCCTATACTGCCAATCCAAAGAGGAGCTGAGAGATTCAGCAGATTGATGGCATTGAACACGTCTCTCAACGGCATGTACTGTCCATTCAGTGCATTTCATCGAAAATGTACTTTCTGTGGGACCGCAGACATCTTTTTAAGGCAGATGGACTTCGCCTTAACAAGTCGGGAGTAAAATTGTTCAACTCCACCCTGTTATACTTTCTGCGTCACTCATCTGTTCCCTCTGCCAAGGACAAGAGACAAGAGGAATCTTAGAGGGAAGAAGACATAACACAACATGCCAGAAACCTTGAAGGAGAGCCACCTCAGCCCCCGCTGAGCCATCTTTACCCCCCCCAATCCCCATCTAGGTCACCCTTATCTCCAGACACCCTTTCTCCCCTCTCCCCCCTGTTGGACTTCACTGATCACATGGAAGACCTGGTTAGAGCTGGGACCAAATTTACTCCCCGCACCTTCCTTCGCTCCACTCCCATTTTCTCCACCCTAAACCCCCCTCACCGTCCACCTCTACCACTGGTTCTAAGTCCTCCAGGTTTGACACATGTCACAAATACAGCGCACAACCAGCCCTCCCGCTCCGCAATGGCGAAAAAGTCCAGTAAGGTCTGTCAGATATGTGCTGGGTCCAGGTTACAAGGAAAATAGCACTCATGACTCTTCCCAGGACAAGCCAGAGCCCAGTGTGCTGGTAGTCTTCTCCATCACTGTCTTGATAGGTAACAGAAAAAGCATGGTGAATGTGTTAAAAAACAGGAAGCAATCAACATATCCTGCAAATTTAGTATTAATTCCTTGTCAGCCGCAGCCTGTCGAAAAAAGTGGACCAGATAATGTTTTTAACACACTAAAATTAGCTTTGTTAAACGTTAGGTCTTTGGCAGGAAAAACATTTTTAATCAATGATTTTATAATCACTCACAATCTTAATTTCATGTTTTTAACTGAAACTTAGTTGGACCAAGATAACAGTGTAGCTGTCCTTATCGAGTCTACCCCTCCCAACTTCAGTTTCATGAGTGAAGCTAGAGTGCATAAGAGAGGAGGTGGAGTTGCCATTTTGTTTAATGACTCCCTCCAATGCAAAAAGATGTCTTATGGGAATTTTGCTTCTTTTGAATATGTGGCTCTTCAGCTGAATTCCTCTTCTCGAGCTATTTTTCTAAATATCTACAGGCCCCCCTAAATACTGTGCAAACTTTTTTGATGACTTTGGTGAACTGCTGTCTATAATCTGTATTGACTTTGACTGTGTGGTTATTGTTGGTTTTAACATCCATGTTGACGACCCCCAGGACAGAGGGACTAAAGAACTGTGTTCTGTTCTTCATTATTATGGACTGACCATGTGACGGAGCCCACACACAATAAGGGGCACACTTTGGACTTAGTCATCTCCAAGGGTCTGGACATTTCCAAGGTTGTGGTGACTGATGCTGCTGTCTCTGATCATTCCTGTGTTTTCTGTGTGCACACAAATGTACAAAGAGAGGTAATCACAAAACAGCATATCACTGAAAACACTAGTGAAAAATTTATTGAGGCTTTTTCCTCGACACCCGCCCTCTCATGGGTTCTAAAATTACAAATGTTATTGATGCCATTGCACCAGCCAAGGTGAAGGTGGTCTCTGGTAAGAGAAGATCTCCATGGAGAAATGCCACGCTGGTTAGAACTCAAAAAAGAGAGTGTGGAAAGGCTGAACGCAGGTGGCGGAAAACAAATCTCCAGGTTCATTATGACATCTATAAAGAGAGACTTCGCATTTGTAATTTAGAACTGAGAAATGCAAGGCGGTCCTTCTTCTCTGACATCATCACCAAAAACACTAATAATGCACGTGCCCTGTTTGCTACTGTCGACAGGCTAACCAACCCTGCTGTGTCTGTAGCCTCTGAACTTCTATCCACCAGGGCCTGCAATGAATTTGCCTCCTTCTTCACAGACAAAATTCAAACAACTAGACAAGCAATCAGTGCCTCCATGCCAGTAACAGGATATGTCTTGTCCCTGTGTCCACTTAAAAACAATTCATATAGCATGAGACAATTTGATTCTATAAACCATAAAAACCTGGAAGACATAATACAACATCTGAACTAGTGTGGTATGGGATCCCATGTCTGGAAGCAGTTGTTGAAAATAGGGCGATCGAGACCAGGCTGATCAGTTTTGCTTTATTTGAGGTTAAATCTGAGGGTATTTGGGATGTGAATGGAAATGGAAAGGCTCACATCCTGAAAAGTGTTATTGCTGGATGAGGTGGTGGTGAATTCTGAGCATCTTTAAAAAACTAAAAATGCTAGGAGGAAAATTACGCTGAGGGTTAAGTCAGTAGATGGGGATAAGTATGCAGATTCTGGAAGGGGAAGGAGGTCCAGAAAGGAGGTTGATAAAGAAGTTACTGCTGAGGCACATATGGATGGTTGATGTTCTAATGATTATAAAAACAAGTCAATTGAATTAAAATGGTTATTGTGCTGCTGTCACGATCCTGTCCTGATTTTATCTGTGTTTGTATTATTTTGGCCGTGTCTTCTCTGTGTTCTGAGGTTTTCGGTTTGAATTTGAATTTTAGTCCTGTCTTCTGTTCTGTTTAGTTACTTCTCAGTCAGTTTTGTTATTTTTGTCTGTTTTGTGTCTCTTATTTAGTCTGTGCTTTGGTTTTCAGTCCTGTCAGTTTTCTTATGTTGTAGTCTATCTGTATTATTAGTTTGTAGTCTACTCTAGCCTTTAGTGCTGTTCAGTTTGGTGTTGATCTGTGCCTGCCTTAGTTACTGTCTCATTCTGTTATTATCTGTTTGTTTCATGCTTGGTTTCTGTCTACCAGCTATGTGTTAAGTGTGATCTCTGTCTGATTTGTTGTTCATTTGTTTATGATCATTCTGTGTTAGCCTGTTCTGTTCAGTGATCTTAGTCTGTTCTGTCTTGTGGAGTTGCCCGTGTTTCTCAGTTACTTGCTCTGTCTCATCTGTTCTGTGTTTTTGAGTTCAAGTTAGATTCTTGTCTTGTGTTTTGCAACCTGTTATTGTCTGTTTTTCCCCTGCTGTCACTCTGCCTGCCTGTGTCTCATTAGTCTCATCTCTATCACCTGTGTTGCTCCTGCCCTGCTCGGTAGCTCTGTGTATATATATATATATAGACTGTGTTTCCGTCAGTCCTTGTCCAGTCATTTTTGTGACTGTAGCTTGTCTTGCCCTGCCTGTACTCTGTTGGTTCTGTGGATTCTGGATTATATCCGTTTTGGATATTCTGTTGGTCCCCGCGACCCTGTACGCAGGATAAGCATTGGATGGATGGATGGATGGATGGATATTCTGTTGGTGTCGTGATCTGGCTGTGCCACCTCTTCTACCCTCATGTTTTCCTCCATCCCTTCCCTTATTGTTCCTGTCAGTCTTGTGTGTCTGTGCATGTGTGGTATGGGCAGGGTGTTCCTGCTGGTCTCCGGTGGCGCTCCACACCTGAGGCTCATCTCCATAATCCACTTTTCAATAAAAGACCTTGCTCAACTCCCAGTCAGTGCCAAATCTTCCGTTTACCCACCAGTGATCGCTGCTGTGTTCGTGAAGACGCAGCTTGTCAGCCCTGCCCAGGGAACTTGAAGCTTGGTTTCCCCCAGCCTACCTGCTCTCCGCCTCAAACTCACGCCACCCACCTTTTCAATTCCTGAACCTGTCAATAAACAGTCATTGTGTGACACCTGTTTTGTCGTGTTATAAATCAAACGCACCCTTTCCTTTACAGTGGCGCCCCCCGCCCATCACTAAAAGCTGGGGGTTATAACTTTTTTACAATTTGCTAGTCACCATTAGTAGCTTAGGCCTTTGGCATTTTACACTGCAGAAATTAGTCTAGCCGACTTTTCCAGTATTTATGCTTATACTAAACCTGGTGTGTTAAGCCTTGCTTTACCTGGTCCTTGTTTGTAAAATATTCCCACTGTGCCCTACTACTTGCGTATTATCGGATTTATAATTTTCTCACCATTGCTTAAAGTTAAGTGCATCTCCTGACAGAACACCAAAGTTGAATTTCAGCAGTATGTAATGAATGAGTTGTTAAGTCCAGTAGTTCACCTGTTTTAAGTTTAATAATATTCAATTACTATTTCTCATCTCATGGGCTATTTGGGATAATCCATAATCAATATAAAATGAAGCATTCAATATGTTTTTGGTAGTAGGATCCAAGGCTATGTCTTAGGACTAATCTTGCGCCTGAATGTAAAGCGGACGGCAAAGTAATATTTGAGACAGTTGTGTAATCAATGGAAAAATCTGAACTGGGGATGAGGCTATTGATGCTTGGTGTGATAGTTGTAGCAATGCTGTTGGGGCTGATGCAGTGGATTGGGAAAGAGGGGCTGGTGAATGCACCTATGAAGACTTCTGCCGTCACTACTTTAGCTAGGAACCTGTTCGCTGTGTTTGGCTCAGCCAGGGTGGACCGGAGGTTATGGCAAGTGAATGATAAATCAGGTATCAGGACCACGATGCCTGGATGGAAACCGAAAGTGAAACCGTGTAAGAGGAAGTTGACAAACTGGTAGTCTGGTGTTAATTTTGACAAAAATATGGTGACATTTTATTCCACGACTTAACTGTTGCAACAATGTAAATTTAAAATATTTTACAATACAAATTACAATGAAATCTTAAGTCATTGTGCACTGAAAAGAAAAAAAACAGACAATGTCATGCCCTCTTTCAGCAGAGGAGAGAGAACCTAGATTACGGTGTACGGGTCAAAACATTTGTTTTCTTGTTAACCAACCACTTGCATGTATGAATATGCAACTGAGTCTCATTGCCTTCAAGCGTCTCTCATTGAATGGTTTGTCCCTGCTCAGCTTAGTTCATTCCCGCACAAGTGCTAAATTGTGAGAGAATCTGAAAATGGCATGGTAAATTGGCTCTGGCTTCTGGCTGTGTTGTTCCCAAAGAAAATGGAGAGCTATGTGGCTACACCACCAACCTCATACATAATTTATAGACATGCCACCCTAAAGTATCTCCCAAAGTATGTAACTTAAGTTTGATTCGTTTGCAAGCTAGCTCATCTATAACTCCTCTGAACAATGGTAGGGGAGAGCCCTGTGCAAAGGACAAGGAAGAGATGGGTCTGGTAAGACCATTATTATATTAGAAGTATTAAGTTTAATATTTCAGTTAGTTCATTTTAACTTGTGTTTTGTTGTGGGACCAAAATTTAATCCCATCATTCAATTCATTTAGATTTATTGTCTTGTCCCATGAGGGAATTTGTTTTACAGCAGGTCATACAGGAATATCCCCTAATGATATGTAGTCACTGGTGGTGGTAATGGTGAAGAACAATGGCTTAAGTTCTGGTGGATGAGATGTAGTTGGGGACTTCTGATGGGCTCACTGGAAGGTCCATTTGGGAAGACTGGGAAGTTTGGGAAGTTTAATGTGGGTTCGGACTCAAGAGCAGACAGAGACTTGCAGGTTGAGGCTCACAAAATGATTTTAATGATTATACAGAGGGTTCTAGTGGAGTTGTGGTGGAGAGTAGTCTGTCAACTAGCTCCTGAGTTGGTGAGAGCGTAGCTGAACAAAAAGATCCTGTTGGTGTGGTGTGGCAGATGAGAATCCCAGGAAGTGAAGCAAAAAGGAGAACGCATTAACAAGAGGTTCGCTCACAAGACAAAAGAAGTTAACTAGAAGTCACTAGAAAGTTGGCCGTGAGTTTGTTACCACTAAAGTGAGTACAACAATCTGGCTCTGACTGGGACCACACCACACACCAGAGAAACAGGCAGAAAAACCACAAAAACACTACCCTGGTCACAGACTGGTTGTAATGAAAACGTTAGGTGAAAACCATTATTAGTCAGACATTGTTAATGAATGCATGAAGAGGACAAAACCCCCACTCTCAAGATGATCCCAGTTGTACATGTTCATTTGGCTTAATGGCCTCTAGTCAGCTACAGTTGCTGAGTCCATAAATCAGTGTTTGTGCATTTGGATATGTGACATTTTGATGCTCTTTAGGAGGGGGTGGGTGGGCTGAGAGAACCAGGGGAATGCAGCCTGAGATGAAGTGAGGAGCTCTGAGAGACATTTATCCAGATGGCGACCATAAGAGACATTTTGTTGCCGTAAGTCTGACAGATTACGCATGCACGCACGCACGCACGCACGCACGCACGCGTGTAGCCAGCCTCCCCCATCCCGAATTTGACCGATTCTCATCTGGTCACCCTACACCTACACAAGAATGCTCAGTTATTGCACCTGATTAGACTTTTCAGGACTGTTTGGACACGTTCAGACTGCTCTTGGTTGACATTTCCATCTTTTACAGCAGGGCAATTTACATGCATTTTGACGACCTCCAGCATTTCTCAACTTCAACCTGAGAAGGGGTCAAATCATCTAGAATAAGTGGAAACACGTGTGTGGGTGTGTAGAGCATTCAAGTGTTTTTCATTAGATCAAATGACATTTTTGATAGTATTTATGGTGTACATTTTTTTGCTGCAATATTCACTGAATGTTTTTACGCTCAGTTACCACTTCTCTATGGTTATTATTATTGGTATATTTTCTCTGCTGGATTTAAATGACCTTCACGCATGAGGGATTCACAGGAAACGATGCAGCATGGACTTAAACATTACTATTTTTCTGAATGATAGAAACCTCCCTGATTACTGATAGCACTCCTACAGCCACTCCTACAGCCATATCAGAGCTGTGTTCAATGTAAACAGAATATTTCCTACTGCTGCAGCCCCCAGTGGTTGATCCATGTGTCCCAGGACTCTGGGACCAGTATCCAATTATTAATCACAGGTCTTGCAGGATAAAAACAGATGGAAATCTTAAAAATACAACTTTAAGTCTGTAATATATTATAGGCACAGTAGTGTTCATTTGTATCATTAATTAGGCAGGCTAGGACCACTCTGGAAATAAGTAACCTTTTCACTGTACCACTATCCTGGTAACCTAAAAAGATACGGTAGTGCTTTGGGGTGTATTTGGCTGGACCCGTTAATAAAACTAATAACACCGGTGTTACCGATAACATGCATTCCACCTCACACTGTCACAGTGTCTCTCTCCACTGTGCACACGAGGCACAGAAGCATAACTGTGTGTTGGAGGAGATAAAAACCTCTTTGAATTTCTGTTGGAGGTGAAACAACATTCCAAACTGACTTTCTTTGTCAGGATTTGGACCAAAGCCCAAAAGCAGACCAGGACAAACAGTAAGTTTCAACAATTTATTTAACAGTTCAAACAAGGAAAGTAATGCGTCAGGGTAGAGGGTACTCAATGCAATTCAATTTTATTTATATAGGGCCAAATCACAACAACAGTTATCACTGAGTGCTTTTCATACTCTCCAGAGTATATTGGTAGCTGTGTCATGGTTTTGGTTTCCTGTTCTTGTATTTTTGGGTTTCACTAGTGTTCTTGGTCTTGTTTTACTGTCTTTATGCTCTATGATTTTGATTATGTTTTGTCCTTGTGTTAGGTTTTAGTTCATAATATTCTTCCTGGCATGCTTATTAGTTTTTCCTTGTAATATTCCTTCATGTTTGGTTATGTGAGCCTTTCTTCCTGTTTTATTTAGTAGTGCTCTGCCCCTTGTGTTTCTTTGACTTTGCTTTCTGGTTTCCTGGGTTTACCTTGACTAGCTCATTAGTTGCACCTGAGTATGATTATGTTCAAATACCCCTGTGTATTTAGGTTGCCCTGTCACTGCTCTCTTTGCCAGTTCTCCAGTGTCTCCCAAGTGTGTTCCCCAGCGTTTAAGTGTATTATGTTTTTCTCCAATACATGTACATGGTCATCATAAGTTTTTACAGTGCAGACATGTACTCAACAAAGACGGGCAAGAATATTGATAAATACTACAGAATAATATAAAAATTTTTATTTATTGGCTTAAAATAATCATTCTGGGGTGCGTTTCCCAAAAGCATCATTGCTCTATGGGAGCAACTTCCTTGGTTGGAACCATGCAGTTGCGATGCAACTGTTTCCCAAAACCCTAGTTCCAATTATGGAGGTAACTAAGTGGGTAACCTACATGGTATGATCCATTGTTAAGCGACAAAGGTGTTCTCCGAAACCATAGTTGCGAAGAAAGTTCGCAACCACTGTCGTTAATTTACATAGTTCGAACTACAGCTCCAGACCTGTGGTTAGAAGCTCAGGTGAGGGTCATGTTTTTTGACTTCTCCAGTGCTTTCAACACGACGAGGTCAACCAACACACTCAGTTTGTTTGCTGTAAATTGTGGCTTTCGTGACATTGTCAGTGTAGCCTATAGGACGTGGCCACAAGCACAGGGGTTTGAGTAGTGTGGACATTCTACAAACAGCAGGTGTTTGATCACTGAATTTATGAGATGATTCATATGAAGAAAATAGTTCCCATGGGTTTCAAAGTCATGAGATTACATCTTCATCCATCTAACGCACTGAGCTACTCTTAAGTTACTTCACTCTGTGACGGGAATGGTATTCATAATAGTGGAAAAAAAAAACAGTAGCTATTTACCGTTCATTTGTTTTTTTTAAACAGTGTTTGGTGATTACCAATAGTTCTTTATTTTTCCTTCTTAAATGTGGCATATGTTTTTCTATTGAATTAAAAGGGACTATGTATCAACGTTACTACACACACTGTTACGGGGTGTGGTGTGTGGACAGAGAGGACCCAAATGCAGCACTCTGAGGGAAGGAGGTTTATTTAGGGAAAAAGGGTGAGAGGGACTGGAGTGGAGGGAGAGGAGGACGTCGGGGAAGTACAGGCACGGGGAACCAAGGAGTCAGGGGACCAGGGAGCCGGGGAACACAGGGGCCGAGGAAGCGAGGAGAGGCGGGGGAACAGGGAGGACGCCGTGGGGGAAGTCCGAAGAGGAGTGGGCCAGTGGATGAGCCCAGCCGAACGGAGGACGAGGGTGAGTGTACTTGGGAGGGAGACAGACAGAGAGAGAGACAAGGCACAGGGTAAGTGTGAAAAAACATGGACGCTTGAACACAGAAGTGGCACCAGGTATGGAGCAACGACGATCAAGCGAGGATGGAGTGGAGAACCGGGGTTGAAATACAGGCAGTCATGAGGTGATTACTGGCAGGTGTGGCAGGCTGACGAGGTGGCTGATGAGATGCAGGTGCAGGTAGTTGGCTGGGCTCAGGAGCAGAGGGAGAGAGAGAGCACACAGGGGAGAAAACACAGAGAGGCAGGCAAAGAACAGGAAACCAAGGAAAAAAGCAGAAAAACTGATAAAAAGGAGAAAAAACCAGGACACTCACCGTCAGCCGGACTGCCGCCACAACACACACAGACACACACACAGACATGGATGAAGGAAGACGATTCAGCGTAGTGATACAGAGTGAAACTGTAAGTTGTTGTTAGTGACTGTTACTTGCTGAACTTAAGCTAGGTTTACTTGAGGTAAAGGATATTTTAGTTGGCTATGGAAAACACAAGTGTTGATGATGTGAACACTGTTAATATTACCTATCTCTAGTAGCCTATTTCAAAACAATATCAGTCCCCACACAATGTTGTCAGTGAAAACTAAATGTCATAATGACCCTGTTAATACTGTTGTATATCCTTCCATTCATTGAACAGATGGATATTGAAGATATTTTAGAGAGAGAAGCAGGAGATTGGCAGGGCAGCTGATTCTGAGGTCAGTAGTGGTCTCCAGGTCTAAGCAAATGTGGTGTGTTTTGTTTTTAAAAAAGGCATTTGTTGACAGGTCTATGCACCAAGGCAAAGCCTAAACTAAAATATTTCATGATATTTAATACATTTGCGGGCCCACGTAATGTTGTGCTTTTATTGGCTGTAACAAGTGTGTAGATGTTGCCTAAATGGCAAGGATTTAAATGAGCATATACACACAGATATACCCACAGGAAAATATATTAAAATAAAAGCAACTATACATACAGTACATGTATGCATACAAATAGTTATTATTACTCTAAATCTTTTATTCCTTCCACCATCAGGTTATTAAATATCAGACAGTAGCCATTTTATGTAGGATCCTTATCAAATTGTTACGTGTACACAAGCCAAACTACAGAGCAAAATCTCACTCTGATTGAACCAATCCACAGTGCAGTAACGGTAATTAGTGTAATTAAATACCATTCTTTGGACCTGCAACTTATCTAATAGTGAGAAATTAGACATTTACATGAACAGCTGGGCAGCATTTAAGTCACTACAGAAGAACTCAGTCTGGCCTAAGTGAATTCCCTCCATGCAGCGTTTTCTAAAAGCTAACATTACATGGGCGTTGGAACCATTGTATGTACTTTTTAAGACCAATGTTATCGGACCCATTCACTTTTACTGTCTGAAAATCAACGCATCTGCTTTTCACTTCTCAAAGCGTCATCAATCCAATCTATTCCACTTGAGGAATGCACTAATAAATTAAACTCCATTCTACAGCCCTCACTTTCATGCTGCTGCTTCTTCAAATCCATTCCACTTGGCTGCTTTAGAGTCCAGATAAGTTAAACTCCATTCCCTGTTTTCACTACTCGCGCCTGCTGCACTGCTGCAAGACAGAGAGGTAAACAAAGCATTTTAGCATACCTGCTGCTCAGGTGTGTCTTTGTGCTCACATATTGTCACTAGAAAGGACACTTGATGTAGTCTTTGTTGGAGCATTGAATTACAGTTACTCTTACGCTATGTTGTTATAACACTTATAACAGAGTTATCTGACATTTTTACTAGGCTGGCTAGCTACAGTAATGTTAACATTAATCAACCAGAGTTAGCAGCTCTTTGAATCCTGGTCAATGAGAGAAGCTAGCTGTGGTACCAGTGCCAAATCTGATTCAAAAATGGACTGGACAGAATTAGTGTTTTCATCTGCATGTGTGCTGACTCAGCAGGGATGATATTAAATGAGAAAGTCGATCTACAGGAGAAACATCATTGAAAGCAACACAAAATGAGCTGTATTGACTTAAGTTCTGTTGAGTTTTAGATTTTGAATTGTCACCTGCCACTGAATGTTTTTTCCCTTTGCATAAATTAAAAAAAATCCACCAAAAATTGATGCAGGAAAGACATAAATTGGTGCAGAAAAATTCACCAGAATGCAGGAAATTAAGTGTTTTCTGGAGTGGGACCCTCAGTTCCCCCACAACTAACAGATTTCAGGATTCATGAGAGAGACTCTATTGTCATTGTATACAAAATACGAAATGCAGTTTAGAGTAAAACATTGAACTTAGCAGCTTTAAAATAGTGTATATATATATATATATATATATATATATATATATATATATATATATATATATATATATATATATATATATATATATATATATATATATATATATATATATATATATATATATATATATATATATATATATATATATATATATATATGAGGATGACACTCACTTTTGCTTTGCTTCTGACGCCCATGTAACAGTAGAGTAACTTTTGTTCAACAGAGGAGAAATGGAAGAACAGAGTCTGTTGCTTTTTATTGTTAACATCTTGGCTTCTTCACTGGTTGTTGACATAAGTGTAGTTCTAATACACTAACATAAGATGCGAATACAAAGATTTAGCAAGCGCAAGTTACTCATACCCTGGGGGCTAAGTCCCCCTGTCTTTCAATCCTAGTGACGTCCCTGCTCCAGTGTTTCTCTTGTTTGGATTGCACCTTTTGTAGGACACTTGATCCCATGTCATTGTGGATTACTGAGCTTTTTGTGTTTTGGACAGCTTAATCATCTAAGTTTCATCGGTTTGTGCAATAAAACTCACTAAACCATACCTCCATCTTGCCAGTGTCTGTATTTGGCCCCCAAACCCCTGTTTTGCCATGTAGCTGCTAACTACACATAACAGAATGAACTGGTGTTAGCTTCACAAGATGGGTCCATACGGTACCACAAAGCACAGACCCACCTGCCCAGAGCATAATAAAACGGTCCCTGCCCGGCAGTGTGCAACAGCACACAACACAAACCCAAAGGAATGGCATAGCAGAATATCACATATTCTCCATGCCTACAGAGCTGGGGATGGAGAAGGGAGCCCCGCAGCTGTATATGCACACAGTAACAGTGCAGCTCAGACATAGTGAGTCATAAGAAATGGGAGACTTCCCACAGACCAAAGTGGACTAAGAGCACAGGGAAGACCATGGGGCTGCTGTACATATGTCATCCACCGTCATCCCGCCGTGCAGCGCCACACAGGAAGAGACGCATCTCGTGGAGTGCGCTCTGATGATTCCCGGGGAAGCCTGACAAAATGACAGATAAGCCTGTGATATGGCTTCACACAGCCAACAAGTCAGGCGCTGTGCTGAGACAAACAGGCGCTGGAAAGCCGCCAGGTAGCCCTGTGTGCAACATAATATGACAGTGAGTGCACTGTCTAACGCAGTTTCCTCCTCTGACCTATGAGGAGGGGCGAAGAAGCTGGCTAGATTAATCAACCCCGACTTGAAGGAGCTTGTGTTGCTCTCTGGGCATGACGGCAGGTTATGATGCAGGACAATGGATCTGCTGACACGGGGGAGCCACAGAGAGGGCAGCCAGATTGCCAAAAGCAGTGAGGTCCGGGGCTACTACGATTGCCAACAGACCCGCTAGCTGCAAGCGGTCCAGGAACAGGGAATATCAACCGGGCCGGAGGAAAACGCAGCTTCATACTGCAGCTTCTTGCGGGTGCACAGAAGCATCCACTCCCAGCAGGGGTGTCCTGAAAGCTCAGTGAGGACCACAAAGTGCACTGAGCATTCTCTTGTGAGGCGAGCAGAACTACCTCTGCCACGGCGAACCTGCTCCCGATCTGAGCGATCAGATTGTGGTGGAGGAACCCCTTGACATGATGTCCACCCCTCTGTTCTGCATGCCATGGATGTACTTCGCTCTGATGGAGAACAGTGTGTGTGTGTGTGTGTGTGTGTGTGTGTGTGTGTGTGTGTACGCCCAAAGCAACAGCCGTCTGGCCAAAACAAGCAGCTGTGCAGAGCGCACGCCGCCCTAGCGATTTATGCAGTTGTTGTCTGTGCAAATCAGCACATGCTAGTTTCGTAGGAGCGGGGCATGGAGGGGGCCCAGAGGGACAACCACGTGAGCAGCTAACATCAGTTTCAACAGCCACATCACTGACAGACCGTCACCACGGCCTGCTGTGCCAAGTAACAAATTCAAAACTACATTAAGACATTCAAGGCAGACAGGTGGTGCAGGTAGTTTTTTTGTTTGTTTGTTTTTGCACAGCTGTGACTTTACAGACTTTTGCAATGTACTTAATCACAGTGCACATGTTCAGAGCTCTTTACATTTTCACATCACAGTGCACAAATTAAAGTAATCATAAGTGGGATTCCTAGTCTCCAAAAGTAGAATGGGAGCAAGAGCCTTCAGCTATCAATCTCCTCTCCTGTGGAATCAAGTCCCTGTTTGGGTTCAGGAGGCGGACACCATCTCCACATGTAAGAGTAGGCTTAAGACATTTCTATTTGATCAAGGCCATAGTTAGGGTCAGCTCAGGTGAGCCCTGAACCATCCCGTAGGTTTCTACCTGCTTAAAAGGAGTTTGTCCTTGAAAATAATATTACAAAGAATATAGTGATATAAATTGGCACTATAAAAATAAAATTGAATTGAACTGAACATTCATGTCAGCTGGGCTTATGTGAGATCATTTTTTTAATCATTTGATATGTGTGTAGTACTTTTTACTGTCAATAATTTCTATATATTCTGTTACCTTTTTGGTAAGGTATGTGCTCAGTCATGTGTGTCATATTTTTAAAATGTCATTTAGACTACCTTAGTATTGTCGAAACTATTCTGCTTACAGGCCACTAATAACCATTGGTTGTTCTAAGCTGTCTTTTCTTCAGCAAAGAAATGTATTAATTCATCTGTGGAGTCCTAGCGGTCCCATGGAATAAAATGACGTATTCATGTGTCTTAATAACATTGTACTTTCTAATGTACACCTAATAAAACTGTATGGTATGTTGGTTCTATACAGCCAGCAGTTTTTATATTACATTGACTTGCCTATGCAAATTTGTAAATTGAGCTCTGTGCTTTGGGACAAGTTCCTCCCCTGTGAGTCTCTTCATTATCATCCTTGTCTTCATCGCCATCACCATGACGAGATGATCTGGGATTTGTCTGGCTTTGTAGATGTTGTAAAGTACTGCACAGGCTGTAATGACTTTGCAGACCTTATCTGGCATCAGCTGCCTCCCCGTGTAACACATGTTGCCCTATGGGCCATGTCCATACAAATACACCAGTAAAATTTAATTCAAAGTACCTGGAAAATAATGTGAAATTTCAATACATGGCGGTGCAAGCTGTTTGAGGGAAATATTTAAACTAGGATACTCCAACACAATTGTTTTTTCTTTACATTTTCTTTCCACACAATTATTCAATGCTACTGAAACACAGCACTTTGTTCATTTTTATTTCCAATTTGTAGTTGGGAATTTAATTTTTCCTTTAATGAATTGTGAATTTTATCTCATTCAGTTATTTTTACTTATCGTTATTTTTATTACTGTTTCCTCTGGAAATGACCCAAGCAGCACACCACCCCTTCTGTACCTCTTAAGCTTCCATAGTCCTTCCTTTCTTTCATGCATGGTTCAAAAGGGGTGTACTTAGTCTGTGAATTAGTCATTGTTGTGTTTTGGATGTAACATGCAATAAACCAAAGTCATCACCCATTCCCTTTAAATGCCAGGTGCGCTTGTACCTTAGCGCATTGCTTTTATAATGGCGGATGAATGGCGCATTATTAAAAACGTGTGGACATAATATAAAACTGCCTCCAACCATGAAGCCTAATGTTCCTCTGCAGCTCTGTGATATCAGTGAAGTGTCTGAGCTCCACTGCAGACTGGAGTCACTGTTAACAGACAGACGCTGTCTCCTCTATGAAACGTTTGGACCCTCACTGCGCTGCATTATTATAAACTATGATGAACCGGTCTTGGGTCACATTTCTCTCTCTTCCAGTGGTTTCTTTATTTTGTATTTTATTGCTGTATGAGTGTTTTCTTTAACGATTTACTTTCATGATTAGAGAGGCTGTTAGTCATTTTAAACGTTTCCATGTGCGCAGGAAAGCCACATTGTGGGGCATTTGAGCAGCAAAACAAAAAAAACTGTAGTTATAAACTTGACAGGACAGAGGAAACTCTAGAGGAAACAGAATTCAAAATTCTTAAATAATTTAGACGCTCTGATGGAGCACAGGATTGCTTAGGAGGACGGCTGCTTTACTCCAAACTGTTTTTACTGTATGAACCTGGACTTTGTGTGAGACCTTTTTGGATGTGTAGAAGAACACAGAACATGAATTAACATTAGATCCTGACCGATCCTGTCGGCTTGTCGGGAGATTTTAATAACCAATGAAGTTACGCTGCGTGCCTCGTGCGTAAATGTGCACAGCGGCTCTCTCGAAAAAGGCTCAAATAGCCGACTGCCTGAATTATTCTCATCAACAGTGTATTAAGTGTACAACAACAGCAACTAAAGTAAATAAATAATGCTGCTTTCATGGATATGGATTTCCAAATAAAACTTGCTATGTAGAACGACTCTATTGAAGTATGAAGATTTGATCAGTCAACTCAAAAAATATCACATTGAATCTAAGAAAGTTTATAAAACACTGAAAATTATTTAAATGCCATCTATCAATTTAAATTTACACTACCGAAGTGTGAAATAAAAACAACAAAAATGTATCTATCTATACATCCACCTAGTCCATCTTTCGCTGATGAAGAAAGGTCACCTGTGAGTAAATTAATTCAAGAAACATTATATCATCTTTAGCAATGGTGATCCCACTTGACTTTCTTATCTTCTCAGTTCCTCCAGTAAAAGTTGATCTCAGCACCTTTCTGAATAGGTCTTAGGAGGCAACCTTTAGCTAAGAACCATTAGGACCATTTAGAAGGACTCCGAGTGATAATAAAAGATCCTTTATGAATTCAATCAAACCAAATGGGGTTGAGAGATGTAGCTTTCTGCAGACCATAATAAAAAGCTGACCACACCAAGTACAATTGTTTTTGTTTTCCAGACACCCAAACAGCAATCCAAAACCTACAAGGGAAATCTGTCTCTTCAGTGCCACGGTATAACCACCTATAAGCGTGCTGTATGCGTGGGAATGTGAGTCGTTTGGATGCTGAACAGAGAAACAAAGACAATTTAACACAATGCATAAATGACAAGGGAAGAAAAAGAACCACTAGTGGAAACAAAGTCCCAGAAAGCAAGACGAGGAGACAGAGACCTTTGCACAGGACGGAGTGGAGACACTGGGTGAGCAGGGAGATAGCCTAAAGGCCTTTTCAGGTGTCTTGTATTAAACCCCTGTTCTACTTTGTGCTGGAGAGATCTAGAAAATAGAGCACAGAGATTATACAGCACCCAAAATATGATTATACAGCACTCCACATATACTTCCAAGGGCAAGTGATGTCGCCTCTTAAGGTGAATTAAACTTTCAGGAGACAATGGAATGCCTGACACAATACTTTTTCTGTTTGCACGGTTACTTTAGAAGACAATCACCTGTGGCCTGTTTGGCTACAACTGCTGTAAAATGTAGTTCTATAAATTATGCTATGCTTTTCTTACTAAAGTTATTAGATTTTTAGTGACAGTTAAAGCAACATTATATAGTTAATGTTATTTTAAATTACAGTTTCACTGACTTGTTAGGGCAAATGGCATATCTGTCATTCTTCATGTAACATTGAAATCCCGGCCTGAAAATCACAAAAACGGCGTAATGCTTTACAGCACCGTGTCACACACCAACATGACTCTTCTACAAGCTAGATAGAAGAAGAAGCAAAGAGTTTAGAATGTAAAATGTTCGGTATTGTCAAAATATATATCTATCATGGCAGAGGCAGTAAAGAAACCAAAGAAGACATTGTCAGAGATAGGGAGCAAGAGACTGGGTGGCAAGCTAGCCAACGGCGCTAGACAGCAACCGACACAAGAACACTTACAGGACACTACTCGAGATGTCCAGCTAGGTGTCGTGCCAGGTAAGCTGGCAACATAACTGGGCTCAGCAGCCTCTATGGACATAATGTTAACTAATGGCAGAGGCAAAGAGACCGAAGAAGACACTGACGACAGACAGTGTGACAAAGCAAGAGGCTTCTGGATGTTGGTGATAACTTTGTAAATAAAAGATAGGTGCCGAGCTGGCATTCTTTCTGTGGGACTAGTAAGTAATAACTTATTATATGAAGAAAATACTTGTATTCTGGGAACGGCCAAGGGGTGAAATGGGATTTAGCCTTAACCTACGGCTAACGACTTAACAATCCAGAGGGGAATGGATGTCTGGCCTCTCCTTAAGAAGCGGTAGGAATGGCTGATCCGGCATAGGTGTGTGATTCCCCTTTTGCATCATTTATTGACGTTAAGGTCTCCGTAGTCAAGTTAGCAGCACTTTGCAACAATACATATGCAACGTACGCTTAGACTTTCAAAATAAAACGCTGGCCTTTTGAAACATCACCATTTTGAAACGGCACGTTATTAAAGTCGTGAAACATTGCAGTTTGGTTTAGGCACAGAAAGTACTTGGTTATGGTTAGGAAAAGATCTTGATTTAGATTAAAATAACTACGTCAGTTAACACGTAAGTTAACTATCATCACTTACTCAATTTACTGAACTTGTGTAAATAAAAATATTTAATGCTGACTTTTTGTTTCAAGCGGGACAAAGTCGGGGTTCTGGCCCTCGATCCACCACCTCACTCAGTCTTTTCTGTTAAATATCTACTCAGGCGCATAAAATGACATTGACCTCAATGACCTTACCATGGTGCTGTAACAATCAAGTTTATGTTCTTGCATTCATTAGAGTTTATTTTTCATTTTAATCTCTCAAGGTTATTTGCATCTGGTTCGGCGCTGAAAATGTCAAATAATGTGGTTTTTGGGAATCTACATAGACAGCAAGCAGAATTATCTACAGACTTCACTGATCTAAAGGCATCAAAGGAATTTTGATACAAAATTCTGTTTTGAAATTTTCATGTACATAAATTAATCAAATAATATCGGATTTGTATTTGACCCCACCTTGATTAAAAAGTAAGTCTAGATTGAGTCTAAATTAAAGCAATGTATCCATTATTGGTTTGGGTGGAAATGAATAGTGGAAATAGAACAGGAGGTTTTAACAGTGAAGCAATACAAGTTAGAATTGCATTTGGCTACACTGCATTATTTTTAGTACAAACTGGAGGTTGGTCATATAATGTGAATGGGCCCAGATTAGTTAGTTTTAAAGTTACAATTTAAAAAGCTTAAATGCTCCCTTAGGCCATTAGAAAGCAGTTTGGAGATTCAGCTTGTCCAGTCACGAAGGTGCCACCAGGCTTCAATATCCAATCATGAGGTAAATATGGAACACTGGTCAAGCTTTATCCAGCACTGCTCAATTAATGGGTAAAAACTGATGAAAATGTACTGAAGAGGAATCTCACAGCATGTGTCAATGTCATACTGAAAACTTTAAAACTCTTTAGCCTAAAACCTATTTGTTCACATGTTGGGAAGTCTGTACCATGTGATGATTGATTGGATTGAATGATTTCTTTCATTACCAAAGAAAAGGTCTGAATGTGATTTGACAATTAAGTGCTGCATACATTATTTGACCATACCTGACAAAAAGGCCAATATTTTTATTTCATTTCACAGACACACACACACTTACAGTATAAGACATGTCAGTGGCAGAGCACCCTGTTAGCTGGAGTCATACAGAGGGTCACTGATAGAAATCCAGGGAAACCACAAGGAAGATGAAAAGAATTCCAAATGAGGGACATCCACACAGGGAAATGTTTACCCTTAGAGAAAGCAGACGCCTGTAAGTATGACATGAAATTGGAACATCTTTGATGTTGTGAGTAACAATAATATCTTTTTTTGGAACCACTTCCATTTCTTTTAAAAGTCTGACCCTGGCACTTAGTAGCTGGAAGCTCTATCGTAATGATGTAGCCTTGTGCGGAGGAACCTGATGGATGAAAAGACCTGGACAGCCCATTAATGCTGACCGCTGAACCACAGAGACCTTTAATGTGCTGTCGCCAGCTAGCTGCACAGCTTTGTCTTGCCAGCAATTTCTCAGGAAAGATATCACTCTAATTGTGTAAAGCAGATCGATGTGCAATGATATGGCTGAATTAAGTGGCAATCCATCATGTGTTTGTGCATGTAGACGGTTGTAATTCCTGCATTGTTTTGGTTTTATTTTGCCTTCATAATCATTTCTTTAATGCTGTGTTAGTGTGTCGATTACGATTGAGTTTCTGTATTTGGCACTCATTTCTTGCTTCTGTTCATGCTGGATCCTCACTTCTTATTTGTTTAATGCTATTCCAAACTAACTGGACACACAAATTAAATATTTTTCTTTACACTAAAGTTCTGTTTACTTCAAAAAAAGCAGCTTTTCCGCATTACCAAAATGTAGGAGATTTTTTGCTAAATGTATGCAGCTTGTTGTGTCGTCTTCTAGTGATTTCAACAGTGAATGTGAAGATTTAATGTTTAACGGTGTTGCTCCACAATGCACTGATGGGTGTTTGGAACAATTCAGTATTCATATACAGTACACCTCTGCGTTGTAGGGATTTCGTTTACATGCTCATTCACCAATTGCCACCCCAGCATCCACTGACCCCACAGTTTCCGTGGACAGCTCCCCAGCCTATGCAGGCCCAGGTTTTGAATGTGCTCCAAGAGCAGAGCCACATGATGGTGGCATTGCTCCTCGGACACGACACAGACCAGCCAAGCTTCAAGGTAATTGATAATCCTGAGCTCTTGCTGTGTTATGGGTGCAAAGACTGCATCCACACATTGGATGTATGGCCGAGGAGCCAGTGATATGCTGATTGGCAAGACCTGAAACTTGGAGTAATCTGCCATGTAAGCTTAACCTCAGGAAACCCCAGTGTCCCTGCTCGATGGGTATTTGGAAGTACACATCCCCTGCAGTGATGGCCTGTCTCACCTTGGGGACCGTCAACATTCTGTATATCCGGCGTTGAAGTTACTTGTGGAGGCCCCTGAGATCCTGAAAGGGATGAAGTCCCCATCCCACTTGGGGACCAAGAAATAGCAGAAGTAAACGTTTATCCAAAAGGGTGGACAGTTCTGGCACTGGACTAACTGGGACAAAAAGTGCTCTGCAGTCGTCAGCAGCGAAATAGGGGTGCAATGCAATCTGTCCACTAAAGTGCTTGTTTTTTTTCCATTGAGTGGAGAAAATTATCCTATTAACCATCATATTAATCATACCAATACCTTATTAAACCCATTGGCATATTTCTCTGTTACCTTTTGAACAACCATATTCTGACTCCAATCTAATATTTGACATTGTGGAAATTCAGGCTGTCCACTCCAATGACTTTTCACATTTATTAAATTGAGTTGTGAGCAACCATATACTAAAACACATGACAGAATGTTTCTAAGATAAAAGGAAAAAGCAATCCATTGTGAAAATATGTATGTTAAAATAGCATAGCTTTAAATATTGGAATATAGAGAAAAAAAATTATTTCAAAATTATGAATAAATAATACCTCCAAAAGATAATATTTTAACTTAATAGGAACATGTTATTCCCACAAGTCAGCTGCACCATGTCTTTTATTGATGATTGAAGCTAAAACCCTTTCATTTTTCTTAATCTGATAATAATCAACAGTGCCTATACAGTAAAAAATCTTATTTTATATGTTTTGCAGATGATTGTTTTTAATTAAATGTTCCTTCTGAACTAAACTTCTGTCTTTGGATATACCATATGTCGTTGCTCTTTTAAAAGAGGACTGGAGAATGTGTAAGTCAGTGTGTCTGGGACAAGGCTGGCAGGCAGGAATCACAGTGGCAAAACTAATGCTAATTTCCTACTTCCCCTTCCATATTTAAACCAGTGTTCAAACAGTGGTTTAAATAGCTGCAGTAGTACATCATTAGCTCCTCTCCAGGCTCAATGTGCAGAGCTGTAGGAAAGGGAAATAAATCAACATTTTATAGCTCCTAGGGGCTCCGTGGATCAGACTAAGCTCTGCAGTGAGAAATTAAAGGCTTCTTAATGGGCCACACAGCTGAAACATATTACTGTATCTGAGAACACAGTGACGTCCTCTTATATTCTCATACGTAAAAACATAAGAGAGTTCTTTTGTCAGAACAGACAAATGTAAAGCTACCAACATCTACAAAATAGAGATGTAGTGAATAGTAATTTGTGAAATACTGTTTTAGTTCAGCTAGGAAGACCCTCTCTCCCTATCAGATTTTCCCACAGCACAGCCAATCATGTAGAAACTATTCAACTTTAAAAGCCGTTCTCTCCTCTGCTATCAGTTGTTATTCAGTGTGAATCACTGTGACCCTCCTCTACCCCATTCACCTCCTGCTCATCAGATCCAGGCCCAGTTCAAGCTCAGCAGAAGTCACCTCCTCATCACATCCAGATCCTTAGCATTTTCTTCATGCCATCATCACCTCCACCAGTGTCGAGACTCCATCGGAGGGGAGTTCTAAACCTCTACGGCTTCACCGCCCCCTTGAAACACCTTGTTATCACAATGGCGTCAAATCACTAAAGGCTTTTCACATCCTCATATATATGTCAATAAATTGTTGTTTTTCACTCAGTCACAGTCTTTGGCTTCACTTACCATCAAGCGATCAATTGCAATTCAGATAAGCAGTCACACGAAGCCGGTTGTCAATTTGGTAATTCAGACATGAGCACGTTCACACAGAAGAGGCGATGTTAGCAGCAGATGACCAATCACAAACGTGGACAGGTCTACTGGCAGCAGAGTGGCTTATCTTACAAACAGAGATAACTGTAATATTAGACAAATAGACATTGTTTAAGTAGCACAGCTGCAGCTGATACATGCAGGAAGACAGAAAATCAGAGACAGAGTGAATGCCTAAATGAACAGGCGTAAAATGTGAATGTGTTGATTTGATGTGTTCTCATGGTGTGTATGACAATTTTAGCCTTATTCTTTCAGCTCGGCTGTGTGTTGAAAATCCTCTGGCACTCAAAAAGGGTCGGTCCAAATGACTTAAGAACTTCAACCTACAACAAGTAGTAGCCTACAAGGCTTTAGTATCCTCAGTTTCTGTAGGATGATATTGCTGTACAAAAGTTTCTCTGCGTCAACATAAAAGCAGCCTATAAAATAGTCTGTGGTAGCTTACGGATGGTGATGTCATTTCTGGTGGTGATGACAAAAGAGCTGATTGGTAAGTAAGCAGTGTTTTAAGAGTATCTCTTGTTTGTAACATAACTGCTCGCTGTGGTACTGAAAACCCAGGGTTAACCCCGAAGTTATCTCGATAAGCTCAGATCCTCCTTCGTGCTACAGGCCTCTAGTGATAAGTGAAAATCCTTTATTCACTAACTCAAGTGTTAACATGTGAATGAAATGAAATAATTGCGGTATGAATACAAATAAAATGCAAGAGATCAAGATACAGACTATTAGGGTTTGAATGGCAAGTTAGGAACTGTTCTGTTTGGCTACAGTGTGACGCTCCTCCCACTGTCTTGGAGGTTGTCTTGGCCAACCTCAGTGGGCAATTGGCTTGGGAGGGTCATCAGCTGATTGAGTTCATCTGAGCCCATGGGCTATAAAAGCTGGCCCATGCATTCAGTCCAGGCTCTGCCTTTCTGCAGCTTACATCCATGCTGTAGCACCTTCTTTTACACTTGTCTTTACTTTAGTTTAATAAATTATACTTGTCTTAAGTAAGTACTTCCTGTGGACTCCCTCCATGTCACATTCCCTGGGCCAGTTTGTTCACAATACTGAAAGGGACTAACTGATTTCAGGTATTATGAGTAACAAATGGATGCAGATCAGATATATTCTTTAAGTACTAAACCTAGACCTAGCATAAGCGCAGGTAGCGTGGGTGCATGGGGGTGGCCAATCCAGGGCCCTGGCTGATAGGGGGGCCCTTACATGTGAATGAAATTTAGCTCAGATGATTTTTGTGCTGTACCGGGGAAAATCAGCAGCTCTCCACCACAAGAATGACAATTAACGTTACCAACAAAAACCACTATATTCTAAGGAGATACGTTTACTCCCTTCACTCTCATGCATCATGGGAATTCTGAGGGACGGACGTAGGCTGCGTGTGCGCAGTGGTTATATTTACAGTGTCAATGGAAGCCTCTCAGAAGTGTTTCAGCAGCGGAGCGTGTAGCTGCCCCGCGTTAATGACTTGTTTTTAATATGTCCTTTTTGTGCTTCTACTACCTTCTTCACTGCTCTCTGTGGCCCACTTTAGTTCCTTGTCTTGATGGGTCCATCTAGCAACTACCACAGGGAGCATTTCAGAATAAGAGTGTTTGCCAACACGTTTAGATTTTGTTGATTTGGTGATTAGTGCTTTCTTTTTGTACCTCTACTTATGAGTAGGCTACGTAGTTAAATTGTTTCTCTTCTGTTTGATTTAACTGTGTTTATTCTTGATATACGATCAGAAGTCTGTCCCAGATATTTTATTTAGAAAATTGACAGGGTTTTCTGCCGTTTCTGTGTCTGACTTCCTGCCCGGTTCATCTGCTCTGTGCTGCTTGACGCTTGCATCTGAGCTACTGTGCTGCGATCAGCTCCGACAGCAGCGACGCAGACGGACTCAGCGGACTTCTGGTCATGTAAACTTACTTGTTCAGCTCACATTTATTTACATGTCCGCTCTGGTTTAATCATTTCAGACTTCAACTGTAACTACAGACAAATGGCTCGCAGATATTTTTAAAATACACTATACTATATACATATACACTATAAACACTATAGTTTAACTGCTCATTACCACGTTAGCGCTCCTCCACTGATAAACACGGCATTAGCTTTGTGTCTAATTTAGCAACAGGCAGCGTTAGCTGCTGTAAGCAATGTTAGGGAATATTTAGAAGTGATGAACTAGGGAGAAATGAGAGGACCGTTCACTAGAACTGCCACAATGTTTCAGAAATAAATCTACAATCATGTCAACAGCGTAGTCTCCACCACTCAACTAATGTAACATTAAACATAATGCTACTGCTGTGAACCAGGAGGAAGACGAGAGAGTGCAATGAAAAACAGGAGAGTTATCAGGTCATGAATTTTTTTAGGAGAGGAGAAGTGCTGGGGCTGTTTTTATTATAATTTAAGTCATGTGATTAATGTGACAAATGACCAACTCACCAGTAAAACAGCCACTCTACCGGTTGTTTCTACAGGCTCCGGTAGGCTCCGGTCAGCTGATAACTTCCACACCTACGATATGTTTTAGCGTGTCTGGCTGTGACAATAGCCAGTTACTGTTTGTGCCGCTGTGCGCATGACATGAAACACTGCGCAGCGCTCTATGGCAGTGCAGCGTGCATGTAATATTCAATGTGACAGGCAAATCTTTGGGTCACTGACCGATTAAGCTGAAAACCAGCCTATTCCAGTCCCCAGCCTTAGCTATTGTGGGTAACTTTGGCCTACTATTAAACAAACTATGTAATGTTATATTAGCTAACATAATGGACTCATGGAAAAATACATTGGTTATGATGATTTTTTGTCATGATTAATTTAGTAATGCATAAGCATCATCCGACCCCCCAGACTCCCCTGCGATTTCCGCCTTTGACTGTATGCCAGTAATGATGCTGGAGACGAGTCTGTCCACTGTTGTAAGTACAAATTCTTTCTCTGGGTTTTTCTGCTGTAAAAAACCTTCGTTAACATTCCAGACATTGACCAGAGGTGATAACCACTCCACCTGGCATTGAAATTCCCCTCAGCCTGCATTTCCTGGGAGCTTTATCCCCTTGTTCATGCTGTATTTACAGAGGTAGCAGCCTATCAGACAGTAAACCGCTGTGAGCAATCAAGACTATGGTTAAGTTTGTCCAGCAACCTGAACAGAATTAAATCTAGATTCAGCACCTTAAGGTGGGAAAACCTGATTGCTTTTTTATAAATGTTTCAGAATGTTTTGAACTGCTATTTTCCTATTGTTACTATTACTGCATTTTCAATGAATTGATAAATGTGGGCAATATAACCATATATATATATATAATATATATACTTTTTCCACAATAACAATGCAAAAGGACCTGAGACCAAAGGACCAATACAAGCTTTCCCCTTTTGTTTCATATCTTTGTTTCATTTCTTTGTCTATTAAAAATCCAAAGCTTGAGCGCCGGTGAGTCACTATGATTTAAGGGAAATATTACTGATTGAAGTGCGTAGGTACTTTCAGAACCAAATAATTCCAAAACATCGTGAAAGAGATCAGCAATGATGGACAAATCTGACAGAAAAAGCTAACATTTTTAGCACCACTGGTGGTGCTCCCCATGCTAGAAATGTGATGCAATGCTCCAGGCAACCAAAAACATGTAACGTATGGGTCACATTTTCTCTGCTTTGATGAGTGTGAATCTATGAGTGTGCATTTGCGTAGACAAGTGACTAAAAAAAGTCAGCTGCACAATATTCTCATGAATCAGAATACAGGGAGGAGATGGAAAAGAAACCATGGTGAGAGAATCATTTCTGAGCAAAATAAAATACAGCGATGTAGACAGTATGTAGAACTACTACCACCTACTACCACCATGAGACATTCAGGAACTCAATACAGTGGAAACGGCCCAGACAATGGCTTCACCTTGAGTTACTTGTCCTGTTGCAGAGAGAGTGGGATCGGCAGCTGCCGGTGCTTCCTTCAGGGCAGCCAACCTGTTATCTGGGTGAGAACTGATCTGGAGCAAGTCTCTCATTATCTCCTTTTGATTTATTCTGTCAACCTCCTACTGCTGGTGAAGCCCTTCTGTTCATTTAACGATACTGACGGTTAAATGTCATCACCTGTAAATGTAAAAGAAAATCTGCACCCAGCACACTTGCCTACTAAGCAGCGCATAAAAATGACGACGTTTATTCTCGTGTCGCCTTTTGAATTATGTATATCCAGCAAGTTCTGGTCTGTAAAACACAGTACAAAACCAAGAACCAAGACCATAGAAGCTCTTATGCGTTTATGTTATGGGAAGCTCGGGGGTTACAGGTCATTAAGTTCTTGTAGTGGAAAAGAGCTAAATTGTAAGTAAATAATATAGTAACACTTTAAACTGGGAAGTTAAATTTATGCTTGACACAACGATAGTCCTGCTGTTGATACCCATGCTGTACGTTCTGATTTATGTCAGTATAGGATTTTTTGTTACACATTATAAGCACCACCACAACACTAGAGGCCTTTCTCATTTCTAGGTTTGTACCTTCTTGCCTGCTCGCCTTAAATCCCTTCCGCCAAACAGGAGGAGCTGAGGCTGAGGGCGGAGTGGCGACAAAGAAGCTGCTGTCAGTCTTTTTTATGTTTCCATGTGTGCAGTAATATAACATATTACAACAATACTTTGGGGCTTTTAAGCAGCAAAACTAAAAACTGTGATTATAAACATGACAGGACAGAGGAAACTCTTCGGATGGACCAGAATTCAACTTTTAGCTTCTGAAAGATAGTTTTAGCTGTGATGGAGCTCAGGATTGATCAGAAGGACGGCTGCAATTTCTCTGTATGAATCCGGGCTGTGTGTGAGACCTCTGAATTACATTTACAGTACAAAAAAGTACACAGGTACATTTACAGTAATTACATTACCATTACATTAACATGAATTAACATTAGATTTGTCCAATCCTGTTGGGAGATTTAAATAATAAATGAAGTCACTCTGCTGTGCCCCGTGCGTAAATGCATGCAGCCTCTCTCTTAATGAGGAAATGCTATTTCACTCACCTGCAGCCCACCATACCTCTTATACTTCATGGGTGCCGAAAAGACTTACACAAAGCATACACTAGTGAATCCTCGCTGATAGCGCCTACGGTAAGCCTCCTCCCTCCTCTCTTTCTGGGTCACCGGCAGGAGGACAGAGGAGACAGGAGAAGAGAAGGCACAAAATAGAGAAATGAGAAGATGTACAGCATGTCTACAATCTAATTATATTGTATTATATTCTCCACAATAAATGTGTTTATGTCCATTCATTCAATTGTGATATAGAGTGTTACAACCCTGGCTCAAGTGAAGCAACATAAAAGATAAAACACAAATAAACAAACCAAATTCTGAGTTTATTAAATCAACTAAAAAAAAGAGTGGACAAAGTGGTGTGCTCCTGCAGAGTCTGCTGGCTGAGAGAGAGAGAGAAAGAGAGAGCGAGACTGCTGCTAGCTGAAAGAGGCTTTTGAAGGTGTGGCTGCACAATTGGTTCACCTGCAACCAAAAAGAACAAACAAAGGACTGATGTCTTTGCTACGTGTGTTTTTGTTGTTACGTGTGCCACTGAAAATGAGGTTACTGAACCTTTGTTCAAACTGTTTTTCACCAGAAAATTGAAAAAACACAAACAACCCAAGTTGACCAATCACAGTTCTTGTTGTCCCCAGCGTGGTAGCTCTATAGTTGCCGTAGCCCCAATATATGTTTATATTTTTGAGGAGGCACTTGTCAGGTGTAGCTGAGGCTGTGTGTAGTCTCTTTAGCACCATAACCACCTAATGCAAATCTATAAATCTTCCTTAAATCCCTTTTGGATTCATAATTTTCCTTATTTATGTGCTGATTCTATATATATAATTACATATAATTATATATAAAGATGTATAATGAAGTACTGATTTCTGAGTAAATTATATTCACTGCCTTGCTTAGATCTTAATACAAATGCATGAACTTGATTAATCTAGGCCATCATAAATGAAAGGAACACTCAATATGCTGTCTTACCCACATGTCTCCTAAGGTAGAAACACACTAGGCCAGACAAAAATTCATATCGATCTTCTCAACTGACTCTAGTATAGATAGTTACTGAGCATATGTCTCAATTTTGTGACTTCTCTTTAAAGTTTCTAATAGGCTATTGACTGCTGCCCCAAATTCAAACAGAGAGGTCTCGGCAAAACTTGACCTCTGCTACAAAATCACATCAGAGCCTCAACACTCAGCTATGGGGCTTGCTATGTGAGAAAAAATGGTAAAAGGTCTGTGCTCTTGAATTCAGGCTTCTTCAGCTGTGCAGAGCCAAGGTAAACACACCCATCACATGAAGAAAGAAATGCCCGCGTACTGAGAAACGACTTTAAGAGGCTAGAAACGTGAACAAAAGTCACATAATATTTAGTGAATATTTCAGTCTTAAGACCATCGTCAGCACTATTTACAACCAAAATACTTTAAACACATCTCAGGCTCAACTTTTGTACCTTAACACAGACACTGTCTGCCAATAGTAACACTTTGTCAGTCATTATAAAATGGCCGTAACAAGAAGTAGCATTACAGGTAGTGTCATAGTGTCAGTAATGTCTTTGTAAAAGTATATTTTATTTATTTAAGGAGCATAAACCAAATTCCATTACAAAAACAATGTCTTTTCTTAGTTGCATGGATTGTGCTACCTTACAGTAAACGTCACAGAAATTAATCAGAAATGCTGCAATACGCTTTAACAAATTTCCCCTAGAGGACCAATAAAGTATTTCTGATTCTGAATAAACTTTATTATAATTCCAAGTGCACAAAATGAATGTAATGTAATCCCAGTAATACAATAGAAAAAAACCCTCAGACTGGGCCAGAGGCCTTGTCAGGTGTAGCTGAGACGATGAAATTGACACATTTGTTAAATAGTGTGACACCAACCATCTAATTTTAAACACCCAAAAATACAGGAGATGGTCTCTGACCCGAGGCAAGTTAACCAGGAAGTAACTCAGGTGTCCTCATACAAATATTTAGGTGTCCACATTGACAGTCTTCTTTGCTGGAATACACATGTTGACAACTTGGGTAACAAATTGCAGCAGAGGCTTTATTTTTTAAGGCTTCTAAGGTTGTATGGTGTGCAATCTTAGAGAGTGTCATCAGACATGGAATTACATCATGGCAATTTAACAGTTGAGTTGAAAAACAAGCTTGCCAAAATGCACAAACCAGCCATAAAAATGATAGGGAGGAGAGACGACAAGCCTATACAGAGCCTGTATGACCAGGCAGTTATCACACAGGCTAGGAGAATTAAATCAGACCCTCAACATCCCCTCTTCCCTGAATACGAAACCCTGCCATCAGGAAGAAGACTCCGTGTACCAAATTGCAAACCCAATCGCCTAAAATTATTATTTGTGCCAGCCTCCATTAAGCTGCTGAACAATGTAAAATAGTGCTGTATCAAATAAATATGTAAGCACTTCAGCCCTTCAATTGTTATCTCAGTGCAATAGGGCAACATGCAATAAACATACTAGCACCTTAGCATATGCACTTGACACAAACTTCAGTTCAGTAATGTGCAACAACCACACTAGCAGTTTAGCACTTGCACTTTAATCCATGGAACTATGTTTTTCTTCTGTGTTTATATTTAAGTACAACATGTCAATGCTTCTCGTGTTCTTGTTGATGTCTTTTGTGATGTTTTTTATGAAGCAACACTGCACTGTGCCCAAGCAGAATATCCTCTTGTGGACAATAAAGTTACCTAACTTAACCAAATGCATGAACCAATCTGTTGGTCAACATGAACACATGCACACAGGTTTGTGTGCTGTATCACATGTTGACCTTCAGAGTTGCAGCCTCCTCACAAGGACCCCTTTGTGTTTATAAAGTGAGTCTTCTTCCCTTATCAGGCTCTCCTTACCCGGGCCTTCTATGTTTATAAATCCTAGTTTACTCCTATTGATCCTGGCTCCAGGTGCTATCAACTTTATGTGAGAATCCAACAAGGCCTCATTGTCTCCCGTTTTGGATGTCTAATTACTTTTGAATCATGGTCGTCACCCTAACTTCCCCTCCGACAGTGCACGGCTGCTCTTCTGGCTTCGAGGGAGACCACCCTGTGCCTTTCTTCATCTTTCTGAGGGGACTGCCAAAAACCTATACTCGTAATACCATGGTACAGCCTTCACTCAATGGCCATGCTGTCCACACAAGGTTGTGGGCTTATGATGCAATATTTTGTTCAGTATGAAATCTAGGCAGACATGCTAACACACGCATGCAATGCAAACACACACTTACCCTCTCTCTTTCTCTCTCTCTCTCTTTACTGGTAGAAGCAATCCTCTCTGTCATTAGTAAGTGTTTTGTGGAGTCATGCTGTTTGTTGACGTGGAAAAAAACACAGTAGCAAGAGATAGTATTGCAGTTTTACTGGTATGTAGCCTCCAGTAGTGCTCCCAATGTTTACATACAACAACCAAAAACCCTGGTTCACAGCGAATCTCAGGCAGCTTCGTCAGGCCAAGGAGGAGGCCTTCAGAAGTGGGGACAGAGTCCTGTACAACAAGGCCAGGAACACGCTGACTAAGGAGATCAAAGTAGCAAAGAGGCGCTATGCTGAAAAGCTAAATAACAGCTTTGCAGCCAACGACCCTGCGTCAGTGTGGAGAGGCCTACGGACACTCACCAACTATAGGAGACCATCCCCCAACACTGCTGGTACCCAACGACTGGCAGACGAGCTGAATGGCTTTTATTGTAGGTTTGAAAAGCCCACAGTCACACCTCTCCCCCACTCCAACACCATCTTCAAACAGTCACCTTCCCCCTCTGACACATTGCCACCCCACCCCTCTGATCCCTCACCTGCACTAAAGATCGGTGAAGAGGACGTGAGCCACCTCTTCCAAAGGCAGAAGATCAGGAAGGCTCCTGGCCCAGACGGTGTGTTTTCCATCATGCTTGAAAATCTGTGCAGACCAGCTGGCCCCCATCTTCACACAGATCTTCAACAGATCACTGGAGCTGTGTGAAGTTCCCTCCTGCTTCAAACGCTCCACAATCATCCCAGTCCCCAAAAAACCCTCCATCTCTGGACTAAATGACTATAGGCCTGTCGTCCTGACATCTGTAGTCATGAAGTCCTTTGAAAGACTGGTGTTGGCCCACCTGAACAACATTACAGGCCCCTTGCTGGACCCCCTGCAGTTTGCCAAACAGGGTTAACAGGTCAGTGGATATTGCAGTCAACATGGGACTGCATTACATCCTGCAACAACTCGACGCTCCAGGGACATATGCAAGGATCCTGTTTGTGGACTTCAGCTCAGCGTTCAACACCATCATCCTGTACATCCTCAGCACCAAACTCACCCAGCTCACTGTGCCAGCCTCCACCTGTCAGTGGATCACAAACTTCCTGACTGACAGGAGTCAGCAGGTGAGGCTGGGGAACATCACATCCAGCACCTGGACTATCAGCACTGGCGCCCCCCAGGGTGCGTGCTCTCACTACTGCTCTTCTCCCTCTACACCAACAACTGCACCTCAAGAGACCCATCTGTCAAACTCCTGAAGTTTGCTGACGACACAACGGTCATCGGTCTCATCCGGGACGGTGATGAGTCGGCCTACAGACATTGATCAGCTGGCTCTCTGGTGCGGTCAGAACAACCTGGAGCTTATCACACTCAAAACTGTGGAGATGATTGTGGACTTCAGGAGGAGCCCCCCCCCCACTCTGCCCCCCATCACCATACTCAACAGCCCTGTGTCTGCTGTGGAATCCTTCAGGTTTCTGGGATCCACTATTTCCCAGGACCTGAAGTGGGAGCCCAACGCAGACACCATCATCAAGAAGGCCCAGCAGAGGATGTACTTCCTGCGTCAGCTCAGGAAGCTCAACCTGCCTAAGGAGCTGCTGATCCACTTCTACACAGCCATCATCCAGTCTGTCCTCTGCACGTCCATCACTGTCTGGTTTGGATCTGCCACCAAAAAGGAAAGGAGCAGACTACAACGGACAGTCAGGACTACAGAAAAGATCATCGGTGCCAACCTGCCCTCCATTCAGGACTTGTACATTTCCAGAGTGAGGAAACGGGCAGGAAACATCATTGCAGATCCATCTCACCCCGGACACAACCTGTTCTAGCTTCTTCCCTCTGGTAGGCGCTACAGAGCACTGTACGCCAAAACCAACAGACTCAGGAACAGTTTCTTCCCACAAGCCATCACTCTGATGAACAGCTGACTTCTGACTCACAGTGTCAGGAGCAATTCTTGTGCAATAACCCAGTAACTCTGCTTCAAATCAGCCACCTGTTTACTGGTCACCACTTATTATTTAGTCACCATTCTCTATTTCACTGCTGTTCATACTGTTATATTGTCATATTGTAGATACTGTATACCAAATCCACCTACCTCATGTCATGTCATTACTCCTGCACAAAATACTTATTCCAGCATCCTTTGCACTATGCTTCATTGCTCTGTGTACATGTACTGTGTATGCACTTGTAAATCACATCCACCTCCGACATGTACATACTCCTGCATCCTTTGCACTCTGCTCACTGCACTATTTGTCAATTTGTCTATATTGTTTTTGTTCATAGTGTGTATATTTGTGTTGTCTACACTGAAGTCTGTGTCTGATTTTATTTTATTTTTATTATTGTGATTTTGTATTTTTGTATGAGTAAGCACATCGTGAGCAATGTACAATCCAGAATCAAATTCCTCGTATGTGTACACACACCTGGCAATAAAAGCTGATTCTGATATAAATTCTGGTCAAATCTGTGGTTAAAAGGTGGGATATTTCAAGGATAACTATCCCAGTTGTTTACAACAAGAATAACACCAAACTAATAAAATAGTATGGTTATTAAATACTTACACAACTCTATACAGTAACATATTGTATATTTCTATTTCTTGTTATTATATAGGCTAATATATAAATATTTATGCTCTGTGATGTCTATAATGTTGAATTGGCTTGTTCCCAGAAATTGTTTGGTTGCTCCCAGTCAGTGCACTCCTTCAAATAAAAGCTATATATTTGTCTTTTTAAGAAAAAAGGCCAACTATCCCATTTAAAGAACAATTAATTGCCTAACACATGCAGGTACATAACATATTAAAACAGGATTTTATGGAACTCAAAATGTTAACTGAACTGGTTTGCACGGGGACATTTTCTGGGGGCGACACCGTCAATATGACGGTGGCTTGTGTCAAGCTGTGTCTGTGGGCTTTCCCGAAACTAGACCCTCGCCACTTCCACTCCAACAGGGAGTGAACTCTGGTTGGAGTAACCAAGCCAAATCGAGCTCCCTGCGTAGGGTTTAAATACAGTGAGAACCTTCGGACAAACTACCCTTTCTCCCCAGCATAAATAGGATCTGGCGTTACCGCTGCACTCACTGCTATAATGCGTGTATCAAATAAACAACAGTGGTATTAAGATTCAGGATTGATGTTGAGGAAAAATGTGTTTTTTGCAATAACGAAACTGAAAGAATTTGTCATTCATTTTGTGTTTGTGTCGAATATTTCTTTAAGAACATTACTTTTATATTATATTCTTTTATGAAAAGATATGAAAATACATAATCATAATCATACATTATATTGAAGCATTATAGGCTATAGTATGGAGAATTAAATATATAAAGACTTAGGCTAACTATTTTTCTTTAATGCCTTTGTTGCTTGTTACGTAGCCTAATCCCCCTGTGTATCCCGTTGTGTCGTTCTATTATTAAAATTTTCGTGTAAGATGAATACGATTCAATAAAAATAACCTTTGTATTGTCTATCAGACAAGAGCATTTTTTTTATTAAACACAATATAACCTCAACCTGTCCAGGGTGTACCCCGCCTTTCGCCCGATGTAAGCTGGGATTGGCTCCAGCCCCCCACGACCCTGTACGCAGGATAAGCGGTTGATGATGGATGGATGGATGGATGGACAATATAACCTTTGGGCTACGTTGTTAACCTGTAAATGGTGATGTGACATGCAATGTTAGTGTAGTTTCAAAATAAAAATCCTACATGTTAACCGGCGAAGTCACACGGAACGCAAATTGAAAGAAAGGTCCCCCGTAGTCCAGCAAAGGGTGTTACACACCTTCAACAATCCACTACCACTCCGCCCTCATTGGTTTCGGATGGCACTCAATGTGGCGGACCCTCCGCTTGAACGCGCAAACGGAGAGGAAGTAAGTAGGGAGAGGGAGTAGCGAGCAGTTTCGGAAAGGCCTTGTGTGTGTAGGAGACGCTAAGCCCCGCCCTCGCTGAGAGGACAGAAGCAGCGCCTGTAATGTTAAACAACAGAACAACTTTCCACAACTACAGTTAAAATTAATTGAACTTTTGAGGTGACGAGTGAGAAGCGAATTGCCTGCGTGTGTTAAAAAATAGCCTAATTATATATTTTTGCCATTTTTTCAGGAGGGGCGAGGGGTCGTTTTGGGTAGACGGGCCGCCCCCTTAAAACAAGGTCACTCATCACCCTCCAGACGTTATGCACGTGTTGTCATCACAACCTGGCCAAGCAGTTATAAAGAAAACCCCGCCATCCTGCCTGACAATGCCTTAAGGAGCCCGAGCCCCTGGAAGCTCCACAGGAGGAAGTCAGTTAACCACAGTTCTCTGTGGGACTAAATGCATCCGAGCATGCCTCAGAGCACCCCACAGAGAAACAGCATGCTTCTCTTCCCAAAATCCAAAGCAACTTCTCCCCTGGTCAACTATAACTGATAATAGGATGAAAAGGAGACATACGGTATTTCACTCAAGCTGGCCGCAGCATAGCAGGTGGCTGTTAGGAGGAGAGCCCCATGTAACATTAGGGGGGGGGCTAACTTGGTCAGGGAGACCCAGGTAGGGATGGGCTGTGTAGTTGGTGAGATTTGAACATGTTTTCTATTATCTTTTTTACATACGTGTGCACAAAATAATATGAATGCAACAACTGTATTGAGTTATGTTTTGTTTAGTTTGGGTTGCAGGTAGTGAGCCGCTGTCTTGGTGGTTTTCTTTTCCTTGTTTTGTTCTGTTCTGATGGTCTGGCTTAGTGCTCATCCTGCCTGCGTGATAAACTTGCTCCTAATACATTGATTGTGAGCTCCCCTTGCACTGAGTTAACGTGTCTGCTGGTCATTATATTTACTGTTTTATGGGCTCATTAATATCTCAGCCAACCTGTCTCTTTGTGCTTCACGTTGTTTTAATACCTAGTTTTTGATTAATAAAGGTTTAGATTTTAATATAACTGCTTTCCAGTCGTACTTGCCTTCAGCATGGCAAGAGACTGTACTTGTATTTTATGTTTTGTGAAAAAACTAAACTGAACTGAACTCGGTGGAAATCTTGCAGCGATAAAGACTACAACTAACACTAAGCATTTTCAAAAAAAAAAAAAAAAACTAAACTAGCAAACCCACGTTAAAAACCTATTAAAACTAAACTGAAATTGAAAAAGAAAAGTCAGAACTAATGAAAAATCCAAAACTATAATAACCTTGGTTGTGTGTCTAGTAAGTAGTTTAATAAACATTTAATTTATAAAGAACTTGCTTATTTTAAGGTTTGTTTGTATGGAGAGTAGACGAGAAATCTAGCAACTTCAAATTGAGACTAAATTGATAAATTGGCTTTTGATTTTGCCTTCTGTGAAGGGACGGTGCCCTGAGGGGTATTTAACATGAGTTAAATTCAGTTATCTTTCAATGTGAATATTTATTTCTTCTCATAGCCAAAGGTGAGTGTGAATCTGCTTCTTTCTCTGACCACATTAAAGGTCACTCGTTGTGACCAGTTAAAATGCATGTTAGTGTTTAGTATAGAGGCAGATTACTACAGTTCAGATCATTTTCATACATTTCTAAAAGTTCAAATGTTACACCATGGTGCTATCTTAAGCGTCAGACTAATGTGATTGTGCAATTTAAATTAAATGTGTTTTATGTCAGAAAGGAGATCATCTGATAAACTGGAGATGTCAGTTCACAGGAGCCATATGAATTCACTCCCACCCATCCAGTATATATATATATAATTTGTCAGTAATTTAGGCAGGTGGACACAAGTGAAACTTCATTTGAGTGAAAGATAAGTCACAGACAAAGCAAACAAATAAGTTTCATGGCATAATAAGTTAGGCCTATTTTATTAAAATGTTATGTACAGTTGTAACAAAACAGATATTTTTTGTGATCTGAATTATTTTTAATTCAGATCACAGCAGTTGTCTGAACTGGAAAATCTCAAATCTTGCAACATTTTCTGAGAATGGGGGGGTGCTCTCTGAGCTAGTAACCCCGGTTAGCATGCAAGCTTACTGTTAGTTAACTGTCTGCAAGCATTGCTCTTTTGCTGACAGAGAAGGTGAAGTTAAGTTGGATGTTGACACAGCTAATAGGTTATTATAGCTTCCTCTGTTTTAGACTTTTTGGAATACAGTTTCACTTTGTCCCCATGAGCACTTATCTCTGGGGATTCCATTGAAATGAAATGATTTTACGACATGACATTTCACAGTTTTAAATGTGAGGCATGACTGGGCCTTTAAGGTACGGTATCATACATCCAGATTAGCTGCAGTTTAGCTGTGCTCATTTTAACAGATCAATCAGGTTAAACTTAACATGCAGCTGCGTTCAAACACCTTAAAGTTCTGGTTGTAGAGTAGTAGAGTTGAACTATTAATATTTTGTCCTGACAAAACACAGACACAGCCAGGACATTCTGTTGCTCTTCAACTTGGACTTTTATTTGGGAAGATATACTTGGTCAAACAATATTTACCAATATCAACAAACGCTACATTTTAATACTGATTCAATTACACTACAAGCTGATAAATATTAAGTTAATTTCAGTAAAAGGAAAGAGAGCATACAGTACAGCAGTGAAGACAGTAAAGCTCTAGCTGCCTTGTCTCACTCTGAATCTTCTGCTCCACCATCATCTGGTTTTCACCACACTTAGGAACTGAAAGTGTGTGATATACAACAGTAATCCCTCACACCCAAGACGGAAAACACCCCAGCTTGTGCCTCTGATGTAATCACTAAATTCACATTTGTGACTTCAGCTGTGATAATAACATTCGAGTCACAGAACAGCCATGGCAAAAAATAATAAATAAATGAATAAACATAACAAGGATTACATGAGAGGCTCAGACCGGGGCTTCCTCCTGACAAATTGGTATGCGGAAAAAAGGCCCCCATGACCATAATGATGCGCATGTAAACAGAGGCAGGGATGATGGAGTAGAGATATTGTTGCAAGGCAGCACCCTCCCACTGGAAGCCAGCTGCTCAGGTCAGGGATCAGACTGGGCAGGAGCACAGCGGTGACACTGTAATGACAGCAGCTACCTGTAAAACACAAGCAGAGCAGACAACAGGCATCAATCACCCAGCAGACAACCACCTCCACCGCCGCACGCTTAGCAATGGCGCTGTCAGCCTTCACAAAGCACATGGAGGATGCAGGACTCTTATAGGAGCCCTGCCTCGGGCTTGTTATTCCCTTTCATTTGTGAATTATTAATTGGTAAGAAACCAATTTGTTCTTTTTATTCTGAAAATGTCACAGGTTGTGGGAAGTAATTTATGATTGGTGGTCAACGGCTGAGTTTTAATTAAGTCCGGGCCAGAGTTCACAGTGCTGGAGATGGAAGTGGTTCATTAATCACCAACTAGCAGACTAGCCCAGTACATGAAAGGCCAAAGCGCATCACTTTTATCTGAATTACAGTTAATAGTCAGCCAACAGGAAACATGCAAGTGAATTAAGCCCTGCGAAGGAAGAGGATAATGAGGATCATGTTGGCGTTTCATGAACAGACATAGGTTGAAAACTGATCAAAATATGGATTTAGAATCAATTCAGGGGCTTTCCAATCTGAGTATTAATTAATATGTCATCAGCAAACAGAAAGAGACTAACTGTTTGACTCTCAAATTGAAGGTTAATTGGTTTATTGATTCAATCCTTGACAAGGAATAAATGCAAGGAAACTTCTAAGGATCAAAGTGCTGTATTTGAAAGGTTTTAGTTCAAGTCAATGGATTTAAAGTCCTCTAAAACTCAAGTAAGCATTAATGTCAGTTAATACAAAATGCTGTCAAGAGTTAAAAGGAAACAGTTGTTAGCCAGAAAAAAAAGCCCCCCAAAAATACAACACTGAGACTTGAAGAGCATCAAACGTGTTGTGAAATGGCAATATTTGGAGCCTGAGAAATTATTTTCCTTTTCATCAAACTAGCTGTAGAATCAGTGGACTTTACATTAAGTTCACCCAAACTAGTTTATCAAACCTAACAGGACCAAAACCTTTTAGCGATCCTGTCTTCTTCAGGAGGTTGTCTGAGGCTGTTTCTGATTTCCTTTTTTAGTCCATTCAAGTCCACTGATCAGTCATGTGATAGATAAATAACCATATGTTCAAGGTATACATCATCATTTTCTTAAAAAATACTATTTACAATGCACCATTACTCTTAATGGATGCAATCATTTACAAGAGAAATCTAAATTACCATAAATACAAAACATTTGACAAAAAGCTATATTTGGTTAATTATAATGCATTTACACAAATATTTAAAACGTTTTAGAGTACAGGCCAGTAAAGACCAACAGTGTAAATTGTTTGCTCCTGTCCTATGTTTGTCAGCATGGAATGAGCTTGAGTGTTGTATGTATGCAGTTGCAGAAAAAGCACAAGAAAAGAAGAATCAATAAGTCAGTGAACTGACTCGGTAATGTCAGTTACACAACACTATTATCTAAACCAAGGAAGGTTAAAATCAAGGGCAACTTCTATGGCAACCGGCAGCGCTTGCAGAAGCAGCAGCCGGTAGCTCCTTCAAACTTTGCTACACTTTGTTCTTCATTTTGTTTTGTTTTTTCCAGCTTTATTGCCGAAACACGTGTTACCTCTGATATAAATAGAGTCATTGGAAGACGAAGACGGGGTTTTTGGATTGAAAGAACAGTGGACCACGATCCACCCAGAATTGTTTTATTTTATGTTAACATAATTTATTATACACTTAATTATATGTTGTGTGTGTAGCATAAAGGGACTACACATTTTGTTATGCAGCAATGTGCTGTATAATAACAAATTAACAACCTTGTACCTTGTAACTGGATGTGGTTGAAGGTAGGGTAGGGAATCCCAGCCATTTAACCTCTTGGTTTGTTAGTGCTCATGGATGTTGTAATGACAGTTGCTGTGGTCTTGAGGTTAAGTCTGAATGACGGTCATTAGTCACATGAGGCCAAATAAACTGAAAAAGCCCTGATGAAAGTTTGCTAACATTAGCCACCAGAAGTTACAGGTCATACCAGATAATGTAAGGCGGTAGCAACAAAACCCCTGAGGGTGTTGGATTGAGCAAGTGTGTGGTCTTTTTTGCTTTTTGAAGTCAACTGTTCATTGATAAAAAGTACAGGTTTGTTATCCCCTCTTTCAGAAGTTACATATAGTCTATAAAGTTGGAAAAATCATCTTCCTCCACTCTGTCTGACTTTATATGTTGTGTAACAGTTTGTTCCAATCCTGTGGATTGAGGCTACTGGATGATTACACTGAGTGAACACTGAGTGAAATATTCAAACACAAGTAACAAGACTCTAGTTTTTGTTTTGTGTATGTCAAAGTCACTTCTGACGAATAATAACTATGGTTTAGTATCTCAGTCTAGTCAAGCCCCACAAAGCATAAATTAAATAACAAAACCAATAGAAGCCAAATCAAATTTCAGTAATTAAATACATGGCAACCAGAATCAGCACAATGATGCAGCAATAAGCAAACAGACAATAATTCAGTTCAAATGACACACAACACAATTGGATGTCTACTTGTAAATCTGATATCTCCTCTGACCAAACGTCACTGATGGCTCTGAGTCATAGTAATATTCCTAGAGCAGTGTTAACACATAGGAAACTGTAGGAAACATCAATAAACCATTCACAGCAGTGACCCAATTCTAACATCTAAGAATAATTCGGCCACAATGTCTTGCTTATCAATTTACCCAAAGTTCCCCAAAAATCAGTGTGACACATTGACATGTTGTCTTTGGAACATTTTGGATCTTCACTCACTCACACACAGTGGATCAATTACAGTTTTTATGATTGCTTAAGCCCGATTTTGGAGACATTTTGTCAAGGATTTGGTTTAGGGAAGGACGAGTATGGTGGGAGGTACTGGAGTGAAAATTGTGGATAATGATGAAACCAGTTTTGGACCAGGGTAATGGTCTCATTTCTAAATGGTGCGTACGTACGTCACTTCCCAAGCAAAGGTTGTGATCTATAAAAAAATTTAAACTTGATGGGAGAATGTGCAGTCCTCCAATCAAACTCTGAACCATGCGTACGCACATAACGAGGAAAAATGAGAAAAGGCGACTCACATGGCAGAAGGATGAAATGATTTGAAATGAACAGGCCTACTATTGTGTAAAATAAATCGAATTACCTCTGAGTATTGTAGGCTTAAAGCTTTTCTGAATAAACAAACACCCGTTTGATTGATTTTCCCTGAAGTGTGCACAAAAAACATAATTTAAGATCATTTGCAGTGCACACAAACATGCAGTGCAATTTATTGTTATAAATAAGGTGAACGGGAGGAAAAATTACATTTATATTGATGCCGTTTTCAGTGTGTCAGTCAAGCAAATACCAGAGCATAGTTCTATATATTGTTATCACATGTTCGTTGCCTTATTGAGGCAAACGCTGTGCGCCAGCATGTGGATGTGATGCGCTGCTTGTAAAAACATGGAAAATATAACACTATTTTATTAAGTAAATCTTTCAGCTTATGTCACATAAAACAAGTCATATTTCTTTTAACTCATTGGCAGCTTCTTTAAGTGAGTGGACTGTTTGTGTAGCCTAAATAAATGTTTAAACACAGGTGGAATGCATTTGGTTTACTCTCTTTTCAAATGGGAATCCAAATTAGTACCTGTGTCATCCCGTCTTGCATGTGTGTCCCCCTACAGCCAGTGACGTCTCTACTCAGGAGGGATACCCTTCCTGCAGATCGGTTTAAGGGGGTGGAGCTCCGGTGCACAAGCGTTGCATGAAAGTGTGTTTTTTACCCACTAAACAACTTCAGTTTCACCAAAAGGAACGTCAGTGTTAAATTTCGTTTTGTAGCTTTTCTCTCAAAATTAGCCCCCTTTTCTTCTGAATTCAGGACTTATTAATATTAATGAGGGGCATTTCACTGACCGTTTATAGGCAACTATGGGCGTTTGAAGGGTCGGACATGGAGCTCCCTCACATGCGCCATATTTCAAGTTGATTGTGATTTATAAAGGGAACATTAGTTCAAAGTATGCATACGCACGGTTTTATAAGTCTGAATATTTTTTGCTTTTGGGCGTACATACACTTTTAGTGATGATTCTACGTGCAGTTTTATAAATGAGGCCCCTAATCAGTGGAAAGATACAGTGTCCCAAATGACAATGTATCTCATCTACTCATCCATGGAGATAAGTTCATGTTGGAGTGCATTCTCTTCCTTTTGTAAAACTTTATGTAGGCCTAGTATGAATGTACATCTAAAATGTTCTGTGTGCCATGCACAAAACTGAAGCGTACATTTCTTACCTCCACATACTCATGCCACAGGTCTTTTACTCTCTCAGAATTTCTTTTAAAGGGCAAATGGTAGTGTTGTCATCAGTCCATTATGTTTTTCAAAGTTTCTCCCCAGTGTTGCATGACAGACCTGATGGACATTATTTAAATCTGTGTGGTCAATAAGAATGTTGAATTTCTCTTAGACTTATCATGTTATTGGCCAAAACCATGTTTAAAATAGCTCTGTCTTGTTCCTCTGAAGATATGTGGCCTCTTCCTCCTTGACATTCTTGACCCTTAATCCTACGTAGACTGATCAACATATAAAATGTTTTTGATTCGATTTGATTACGATTATCTTGTCTTCGATTCGATATTTCAATGCATCCCGATGTGTCACCTCTAGGCATGGGAATTTCTAGGCACCTCATTACGATGCGATTGTAAAACAAATAGCATAAAGATGTATTTTTCTCACTGTGTGCCTACTTGGTACGTTTATAGCAAAGTCACGTAGCTGTCCTTTGAAGAAGGAGGAGCTAGCTAAGCGTTACCTTGCTGCACAGTGTGCAGGTGAAAATCTTCAATCTTAGTTGCGTGTTGATTTTATTGATCATGTGAAAGTTTAGTAGTGGCAGTCATTCAACAGCTGCCTGCCTTGCCGAACAGGGAGACACGGCATTTCAGAGTTTCGCCTCTGTTGTTCCATCAACATTACGTTGTCAACTAACCTCTGGATAATCGATTCTTGACATTTGTGAATCGATTCAGAATCATCCAAGTCTGCATCACAATGCATCTAAGAATCAATTATTTTCCACACCCCTAGAATGGGTACCAAACAGTACTGATGTAGTGCAAGTAGGCTACATTGTACTGATTTTAGACTGATCTAGACAGTAGAGAAAAGTGGTTTTTCACCTGTGCTCGAGTTGAAATGTTTGTCGTGAAATGAGCAGAATGCTATCAAGCACGGTGCCAAGTGTCATTGCTGGTCTAAAGTCAATGTCTCAGTATTTCCCTGCTATTTAAAGTGTGCATGATTTCCAAGAGGAAGATGCTCCCCATTAAGAGACACTGTGTGCATTTACGCACGAGGCAAAGCAACGTAACTTCACTGGTTATTTAAATGTCCTGACGCTCTGACAGGATCGGTCAAGATGCACTGACAGCCTCTCTAATCATTAAGGTAAATTGTTAAAGAAAACACTCGGACGTCAATACAACACACAGTAAATTAATCCCCTGGAAGACAGATATAGGCTAATAGTGCAGAACAGTGAGGATAGAGACGTCTGTCTGTCTCTGTTAACAATGACTCCAGTCTGCAGTGTAGTTCCTACTCTTCACTGATAAACCACAGAACTGGATAGTAACATTAGCCTTCATGATCAAAAAAAGATTTTTTTTTATCACGTCCACACTTCAGTCATACTCGCACTCACTGTCTCTTGTTTGTCCACATGAGCTCTCTCTCGCTTCTGCGAGTATGCAGACATTTTTTAAATTTATTTCTAATTTATTATGGTTTTTATAGTGCGCCATTAATACGTAATTTAAATAGCAATGCGGCAGGTGAAAACACAAAGCCAAGATCGGATCATTTATAATCCGGATACAGATCGCATTTTAGGGTCCTCGCTAAGCAGCTATGGTTGATGGCGATCTACTGTATCATATAATCAACCTAAAACTTTGTGTGATACATTTTACACTCTTTTTTTCTTCAGCCTATAATCTCCAATCAGACACTTCCAGATCACTCCAATCACTGAATGAGCCGCCTGCAGCAACGACTCATCTTTTATCACTGTGGGTTTGTGTGGTCAGTCTCAGACAGTTACAGACCTCAGCAGCACACACTTATAAAATGAAAGAGAGAGAGCTAGAGGGAGAGGTGCCGCAAAAACAGACAACCACATGCGTTATATTGTAAAGTATTTTTTATGTAGCAGATATTTTCATTTTTATTTCGATACTGAGAACAAAAAGCAACAAAACTATTAAACAATACTGCTAAAGCCTACTCCCATACAAACAGACATAATGCAACTAGACAAACCAACAGGCTGGTAGATTGTATCAAAAATCCTCTCAAATACCAGACACATGGCTTTCATTTAGTTTTCATCTGCAGCTATCATAGACAGAGACTGTTAGGGGAATATATAAAATAATTATCGAACCATCGAAGTGAGAGGGGATCACTGAGAGTGACCCAGGAAAGGTAAGTATGAGGAAGGGAAAATGCAGCGAGAGGGAGCGAATAGAGAGAGAAAGAGTGATGAGAGGACTATGAAGTTTGACAGCAGGATGAACATGACTACACTGCAGAGCTCGTCAATGAAAAGACCTAAGGCGTCCGTCAGAGCGCTGATTCTGTGCCCATCTGCACAATGTTCCAATCCTGACCAACTGGAAGGACGCCAGTTTAGGAGGAGAGGAGGTGGATAGAGCTGATTTATATCAAGGAAGATATGCGCGCGCGCGTGTGTGTGTGTGTGTGTGTGTGTGTGTGTGTGTGTGTGTGTGTGTGTGTGTGTGTGTGTATATATATAAAAATAAGAGAGAGAGAGAGATGGAAATACTTGGATTAATCACTTTTGTGAATTATACAGTAATATTACAAAAATGATGATCAGTACAAGATATTCACAAAATGGAAAACTCTGGAGGTGGTGATAAAAAACAACCAAAACCCTCTAGATTACCCTGTAACAGAACAAGAATTAACAGAAGTCATCCAGTCCTTGAAAGGTATGGAGGCTTGTGATATTGATGGAATCCTCAATGAAATGATCAAATACTCAGATCATAAAATCAGATTGGCTATACTAAAACTATTCAATACTATTCTAGCAACTGGAACTTTTTCAGACATCTGGAACAAAGGTTTAATAACCCCAATTCATAAATCTGGAGATAAATTTGACCCAGATAACTACAGAGGAATATGTGTATCCAGTAACCTGGGAATAAAATATTCTGCAACATCATAAATAAATGACTTGTCAACTTTCTTGATGACCTCAATATTCTGCATAAATGCCAAATATTTTCTTTTGCCAAATTGCTGCACAACGGACCATATATTTACCCTCCAGACTTTAATTGATCAAGAATTAAACATTAAGAAAAGAAAGGTATATGCCTGTTTTGTTGACTTACAAAAAGCCTTTGATTCCATCTGGCACAAGGGCCTTTTCTATAGGCTACTTCAGAACAGCGTTCTTCTCCCAGGGCCGGGGAGTGAGGCAGGGATGCAATCTCAGTCCAATTCTCTTCAATCTATATATCAATGAATTTGTGAACCAATTAGAGCATTCCACAGCACCTGACCTCATCCTGAACGACACAGAGATCAGAGGTCTGCTGTATGCAGATGACTTAGTGTTGCTCTCACCTACTAAAGAAGGTTTGCAGCAGCACCTTAATCTCCTACAGAGATTCTGTCAGACCTGGGCCCTGACAGTAAAGACAGCAAAGACTAAGATAATGATCTTTCAGAAACAATACAGAAATCAGGTTACGCACAATTTCTATTCAGACACCACTAAATTACAACATACAAAAAACTACACTTACCTTTGCCTTAACATTACATACATAGGAAACCTCAACATGGCTGTGAAAGATCTGAGGGACAATACAAAGAGCTTTCTATGCAATAAAAAGAAACATTAAAATCTATATTCCAATTGAAATCTGGCTTCCAGTTTGTACTAGAACCAATAATTCTATATGGTAGCGAAATTTGGGGGCCAAAACTAAATAATGAATTTGACAAATGGGAGAAAACAATCATAGAATCTTTCCATACCGAGTTCTGTAAGAGCATCCTGCAGGTGCAGAGAAAGACACCAAATAACCTGTGCAGAGCAGAGCTCGGCCAATACACCCTCTTACTAAAAATACAGAAAAGATCAATTACATTTTACAGTCACTTAAAATCAGTTAACCCCAGACATACCATCACAAAGCCGTAACATACCAGGATCTGAAACCAGAGAAGAGTCCCCTCAGCCAGCTGACCCTGAGGCTCTCTGCAGTAACAAGTCCCCAACAACCTCAGGACAGCAAGCAGACCAAACCAAATGATCAACAAGCAGAAAGAGAAATATATTGAATACTGGAAAGAAACGACCAAAACACAAAATAAATTCCAATGTTATCTAACCCTAAAAAGAGAATTCACACTAGCAAACTATCTGAGCATAATAAAATGTCCTAAACTAAGAAAAATGTTGACAACATACAGACTGAGTGAACACAGCCTGGCCATAGAAAGGGTCGCCCCAGACAGAGCTGGCTACCACAAGAGGAGAGACTCTGCTCCCAGTGTGACACAGGACAGGTAGAGACAGAGCTGCACTTTCTAACCTCATGCCCTAAATATAAAACACTAAGACAAAAACACTTTGCAAACATTTCCCAAATATACCCCGAATTCAAATTTATATCAGACAGACAGAAAATTATTATTTTTTAATCAATTAATGAATTTTTTATTTTTTGTCTATTAATATACACACACACACGTTTACGGTATTATTTATTTTATTGTTTAATTTTTTTTTACACACACACACACACACACACACACACACACACGCTTACTGTTTTATTTATTTATTGTATTTTTAATATATTTAAATTTTTTTACACACACACACACACACACACACACGCTTACTGTTTTATTTATTTATTTATGCCATTTGAATGTTTTTTTTTTTTTAACACAAACACACACGATTTAATTAATTCACGCTTTAATTTGTTGTTTAATGAAATGTATGGGGTTGATTGTTTTTATGTAGTTTGATGCTTTGGCAATATTGTTGTTACACATTCATGTCAATAAAGCTAATTTGAATTGAATTGGGGAGAGAGAGAGAGAGAGCTAGAGAGAGAGCGAGATGTAAAGGTAGTTCTTTGTAGATATCAGAGGCTGTGTCTGCTTGGCTCACACAGTCAGAGAGTGTTGCCAGTCATGGCCACATCAAAGCTCTGCCACCACAGAGAGCATCCCCCTCTGCATCCGGAACACACACACACACACACACACACACACACACACTTGTATGTCTACATTTATTCAGCAGCCCATAATCTTGCTGTCAACCTTGGACCACTATTGGATCTTTGTCCTTTACCTTAGTCATGATGCCTTTAATACAGCTTATTTTCAAAGTTTTGAACATCATTTCTATCAGTTATGACATCTGGGCAAGAAACCCAAACAGTCAGATGATCAGACAGGCTATAAACAAGCCAACATTTCTCCAGATTATCTAAACAACTTTATGTGAAAGCGAAACTCCTGCGACAGTTACGTTACCAACAAAGCTAGCCAATCTAGCACTAGCGTTACACCTTTTATTTGTCTTTCACATAAGTTTAGACTAACTTTTGATTAGTCTTTTACTATATTTAGACTTGACTCTTACAAAATGATTCATTGACAAAAGAAAACTTTCAAGATTGCGACATCGATTTTTACAATTCTCCTTTATCCTTTGATGAATCATAATGAGCAACTGCCAGCCACAGGTGTGTGACATCTGTGTGACTTTTGTTGCCAGTAGTTTGGACATTAATGGCTATGTGATGTGTTATTTTGAGGGGACAGCAAATTTCCACTGTTATACAAGCTGTACACTCACTACTTTACATTGTAGCAAAGTGTCATTTCTTCTGTGTTGTCACATGAAAAAATATAATCAAACATTTACAACAATGTGAGGGGTGTACTCACTTTTTTGAGATACTGTAAATGCTCAGTTGTTTGGCAAGAATATGAATATTGAATTTCTTCCTGGAGCTTGGCAAAGCTAGTTCTGTGATTTAAAACAAATGTGGCCAGTGGCGTAAAGTGTGTGTGTGTGTGTGTGTGTGTGTGTGTGTGTGTGTGTGTGTGTGTGTGTGTGTGTGTGTGTGTGTGTGTGTGTGTGTGTGTGGTGTGGGGGGGGGGGGGGTCAATGGTCCCTTCTCTTCTTTTGCACTTCTTGCCTCAGATCACACCCATTTTCGAACTCTGCCTTCATTTTGATCTAATATACACACCTGTTTCATGCACAGCGTCCAGATGCAGTGAGCTAATAGCCCATATCAATCACAGCCAAAACCGGCTGTGACGGAAATGGGCTATTCACCAAACTCTCTATAAGTTGCAAATTACTCATTTCACTTATTCACAAAAGTGTTTCCAAAGAGTATAAAGAATGTCACACCAAACTCCACATAAAACTTAAAATCCAGCTTCAGCAGACAAAAAAATATTAAATGCAACAGTATTTGGGAAACCAACAAAATGTGAATTTATTAATACAGCTGTCAACAAGTCATCAAAGCTAAGCATTGTGAGAGAAACTGTAAAGAGCATTTTCCTAACAACTGAACTGTAGCCTATATGTTTCCATGTCAAAATAGGGCTATGCCAAGTAATTCAATCACCTTGCAGTATATTGGCAAGCCATGATCATGATGCTGAAGTGAATATTCATTTTGCTTCATCTTGCAATATTCATTCAAGTTTATTTTAGTTAGTTTTTTATCTTATCCTGTCCTATCTTAGATGATTTTCATTCTAGAGTCAAACAAGTGTTTTTTGGAAAGAACACTGGAAAGAAACAACCAAAACACAATGTAAATTCCAATGTTATCTGACCCTAAAAAGAGAATTCACACTGGCAAACTACCTGAGCACAACAAAATGTCCTAAACTAAGAAAAATGTAAAGGTAGTTCAAAGGTAGTTTGACAACATACAGACTGAGTGGAACACAGCATGGCCATAGAAAAGGGTTCGCCACAGACAGAGCTGGCTATCACAAGAGGAGAGACTCTGCTCCCAGTGTGACACAGGACAGGTAGAGACAGAGCTGCACTTTCTAACCTCATGCCCTAAATATAAAACACTAAGACAAAAACACTTTGCAAACATTTCCCAAATTTAAATTTGTATCAGACACACAGAAACTCTCCTATATACTGGGAGAAATGCCCATGCCCAAATGTCAAATAATTGCTGCAAAATATCTCCTCATGCCATGAAGTGAGGACAACCAGTGGAAACTCAAGGCAAGGCAAGTTTATTTGTATAGCACATTTTAACAACAGGGTAATTCAATATGCTTTACATAAAACATAAAAGCAACAGGGAAATATGTAAAAGTTTAAAAGCAACATAAAATATAATAGTTACAGTGTTACAATCAGGGTTAAAAGAGTTAAATGGAAAATAAAAACAGGCTGAGGGGTTGAGCAAATAATTAAGTTACAATGAAAAACTCAGACTGATAAATAATTGTACTCATTTTCAAATTATTATTATTTAGATTTTTTTATATTTTAGTAACTTGTTTTTTTAGTCTTTTTCAAAATTTCCCCCCTATTAATACACACATATATACAGTTTTATCTATTCATTTTATTTAAATTTTTTATATATTTTTATAATAACACACATTACTGTGTCATTTACTGAAATTTTAATTTTATTTTTTTTATACACACACACACACACACACACACACACACACACACTGTTTTATTTATTTACTTTTTTATATTTCTTTATATTTTATATATTATTTTATTTTGTATTAACACACACAAACAACTTGCTGTTTTATTTTCTTATCTAATGAAACATATGAAATTAATTGTCCTTATGTACTTTATATATAGCTTTGGCAATATTGTTGCTATACATTCATGCCAATAAAGATCATTTGAATTTGGTACCCACAACAATGAGAAAGATCTTTAGGAGATCTTTTATTCCCTCCTCTGTCATCTTACCAAACAAATTACTTTTTAGTAGATATACTGCTATCATTATGTCTATTTAAGATACAGTATGTATTTATGGTTATTATTTTAGTACTTTCATCCCAACCGTTTGTTATTACAGGCCCACTTCTTGTCTTTATCTCATGTATTTTAAGTGTATAAATTTCTGTGAAGCCAAAGACGAATTTACATGTGAGTGGAGATTGTATTCTATGAGTGGCTCTTGCATGAGGCAAATTAGAACACATTTGCAAAACACAATACCTAGTTTATAGTTGTTCACATTAAGGAGTTCTGAGAAGTAGTGAGTCACATAATCGCCCAATCAGTACCCCTAAGTTCTCGAGACCTTTAATAGGCTACATCAAAAATTCTAATACTAAACATTTTGATTCACTGTATATCTGAGTGAGATAGTTACAGTGGTTTGTCCAGAGTGTTGGGAGATTTAGAGGTTTCAATGTAGTCTAGATCAATACAGACTCATTGGGTGGGTCAGCACTGCCCTGCCCCATTTCCAGAAGACAGCGTCCAGATGAAGGAAGCTAATAGCCCGTATCATCTTATCAATCACAGGCAAAACCAGTTCTATGGCACTGCCATTGATTGTCAGTCAGTTACAGGATGAATGGCATCTCTGTAATCATGTGGAAACCAAGCCAGCAGGGTCTGTGTAGTAGAGTAGTGAACTGTCTAGGGGACTGAAAGCTTTATTGGTGAATGTGTATCCTTAATCAATCACAATAAGTATTTCAAAGGACTAGTATAGTAGGATGTATAAAAAACAAAAACCCTCATAAACAACGTTTATTTTGGAAGATGTAATGAGTGTTTCTGTTCTAATTATTCTGAACTATACACAAAGGTGTTCCTATTATTTAGTCTACTATTGGCTTCATTGATTTTTGAAATGGGGCAGAAAAATAGAGTAATAGAAAGATGTATCAGTAAAGGTAAGCTCTTACCATTCCTGTGAAATTAATTTTAAACACTTATTCAAGGTATATCCAAAGTTAATTGAATGCAGTTCTTGAACCATTTGGAATAAATGCATGGTTTTGGGGCTTCTCTGAAAGATAAAACTCTGAAGTGTCTAACCCAAAAGTCAGAATCACTGTTACTTGAATTGCTACTGGAATTGATTAATATAAGTTTAAACACACTAAAAGTAATATATTCTTCGTTTCCCCTTGAAAAAGCTCGCTAACAAATGCCTGCAGATAACTATAGCTGGGACTTATTAGCTGGAAAACACTGTGGGGCCACAGGATAAAGCCTTCCTTAGTCAAATTTTTAATTTTATATCAATACCATGAGAAATTAATATTTTACACATGTTTTTCTAAGGGTACATTTCAGCATTTTTTTTTTTCCAAAAACAGCACTACCCCTTCACGGCAAGGGGCAGCTGCTGCATCAGTCTATGATCACACCATAGACTGACACAGATGTGTTTGTTTGTTAGTAGATCATGAACTTCCTACTTAAAGCTGGATATCGTTATTTCCAGAATTTTATTGGCTACACAAAGTGCCAGTCATTGGCATAATTGGTTGCAATTGGCTAGACCCACCCACTAAGTAGGGGCTGGCCCTTCCGTACAGCGCGGGCTCTCGTTGGCTGTTGTAGGCTGTGTATGGGACATGTAAGCTCCTATTGGGTCGAATTAGCTGTCAGTCGAAAGGTCAGAGTTCAGCCGCTTATTTTAATACAAGATATCACATTTGTTTACATCCAAATCTGAGTTATTACTGTTATAATGACAAATTAGCTACGTCTGCTGGCAAATATGAAACAATGCCTCTGCAGTCCCTGGGGATTTATTGATGGAACAATGTGTTTTGGACTAAATGTTTTTACTGGATTGGATCATCTGGACCTTTGACAAAGTAACAAGACCATTTTAGTTGGAATTTAATCGATCGATGGATTAAGTTACTATGAGGCTTTCAGTGGCTTTTTGAGTGTTTTAGCTTTAATACGGTGTAGCAGTTATAGGCACATAACAAGAGCTGTCATCAGGACCTGTTAAGAGGTTTTCACATAAAGTTACAAACTGCAGCCAAACAACTGGGTGTAGCTTAAACTTAACGTTAGCTTTCTATGCATTCGACAAGCCTATGATTAAGCTAAAAAGCTAACTTATGACGCATTAAGTTGGATGTTGTGGTGGTCGTGTCGCTGATTTTTGAGCTGCAGACCTTGCACACCGCTGTTCTTTTCTTCCTAACGTCATGACAACATAATCCTTCAATATATGTGTTGTACTAGCATTACACGTAACGGTCTTTTTCATAGTTACGGAGATCCGGACTGCTATGTGAAAGCACACATGGTTGCAGGATTATCCGCAAATGTTGGAATGAGCGAATGCAAGTATTTAATAAAAAAAAAATCAAGTCATTTTCAGGTCATCTGTCTCAAGTCTAAATGAAGTCTCAAGTCATGAACACCAAGTCAAAGTCAAGTAGAGATATTTGTCTGTTTTAGTCAAGCAAGTCTCAAGTCTTCAAATTTGCGACTTGAGTCTGACTAGAGTCAAGTCATGTGACTCGAGTCCCCCACCTCTGCTATCAAGTGTTGATGTAATTAATTCTAAACTGTCTGCTGACCACCCAATCAGTAATGTAAAAAAACTGTAAACATACGAAACGTCCCTTCTTTAGTTGCCATCTGCAACTTTATCCAAAGTGCTTCTTCGGAAATCAGGAAAACTCATAACACTATTAAGTGTATGATTTGCGATGGCAAATGGCTGTCAGTTCCAAATCAATATCTTCCTTCATTCACTGTGCGGTCTGTTGCCAAGATACAACTCAAAAAACAGTAACACCTTATTACAGTGATCTCAGAAGCATTCTGCGTTGAGCCAGCATTTATGAAATCTCTTATTTCAACAGCCAGTGCCTCTCTTTGTCACTTCAAATACACATATAAACAGTTACAGACTGAACGACTAAACTGTAATCACAACTGTCATTATTTTCACCACCCACATGCCCCATCTTAGCCATTCTGTCTCTGTCTGCTGGTTACTGTTTTTCTTGTTTCTGTGTTGCTAATACCTGATCTCATGTCGCATTCTTTGTCACTTATTGTTTTGGATCTGTGAAGTGCTTTGATGTCTGAAGAAAAGGAGCGTGGTATTGTGAGAAAAAAAAGATTTTTTAATTAACTAAGCTGGCCTTTTAACATGTTTATTTTACCTGTCCCTTTTGTACATAAACTGAAACTTAACTGAAACAAATGGCAAAAACTGGTAGAAAACATTTAAACAATAGTGGAAAGTGCTTTCGCTTTTTAATTCTCAGGACCTCAGGGCAGCACATTGTCAGGTCAGACCCGAGTGTCAGTTTGAGCTTCGAAGCTTCGACAGTAATTAACAGCGAATAATTGAAGCTTCAACGGCGGCTTACAGCTGCTTACGCCAACTGTAAGCAGGATGAAATTTCATGAGATACAGCTATGTATTTCATAGATTGAAGCAGAACAGGAGAATTAATGCCCAAGAAGTTCTGGCAATGACATGAGTGAGGGTGAAACCTGACGGGGGAAGAGATAAGGGCGGTCTCTGACTATGTGTGCGTATGTGAGAGAGAGAGCGGCCCGTTTCTTTATTTACACATGTAGGCTGTATAATAACAGCATGTTATTATTACCAAAAGGTTGTGTTTAACTTCTCTCGCGGCTAGGCTATTAGTCCCACGTGCAGGACTAAGAGAGGGAGGAGACTGAAGATAGATAAAAAAGGATATTTATCGTGGTGTTGAAGTGATCGGAAATTGATCCAGGGAAGAGCGAGGCAGACTGGAAGACTAGATGCTGCAGGCCAGGTTGGTGGCTGCTGACAGTGGCGGAAACACATTATTATGTAATATTCGTTTTTACCTTTTTTTTAGAGCCTCCTAAATGTTCTTAAACCCCATAACTGCCCCACTGCCATTGTCATCACTCAGTTTAAAGTGCTCCCACAGAGCTGAAGGCCTCATTTTGTTTTCCCTTTGATGTGAACTGGAGCGTTAAGTTCACCGCTGTGAGGTCAGGCGTGCAAACCCCCCCCCCCCAAAAAAAACAAAATCAATAAAATAATCAATATTCCAATCCCAAAACTGAAAATCGAATGTGTACCCAACGTTCGAATATCTACCTCGTAGACAGACCATCATTGAAAGGATTCATTCTCTGGAGAGCATGCATGTGCTCAGCAAAGAGGACAGGTCACTGTTACTTTGTGATTGTGAAGCAGGGCATTCTTGTAAAAGGAGCATTCATTGTTAGTGAAACTGCGCTAGACAAAGAATTATTAATTAAAAAAAAAAGTGCTTGCACAGTGACCTTAAGCAAAAGTAATTTTTTTCTAAGAATATTATTTCCATATCATGTACTTAAATGAAACATTCTCTGTTGCAATGGTGTGGATTCCACCATAGTCCTGGGCAGAGACAGTCCTGCCTGCATTCTTCCCTTAATCACACTGTAATCTTTAGCCCCATAGGGGCAGGAGACGTGGACTCAGGAGCTCTTCACCTGGTGCTTCAATTTATTTCTTCAGACACGTGGAAAGCGCAGTAGTGCAAGTGTGAATTATCACAAAAATATTTCAAAAACAAACAACAAGGAAACTAAGTACAAACTGATATTAAACAACACCAAAAGAAAAACCCTATATCAGGCCCTGACTATTGAGCTCTAGTACATGTTCTGCCAAGAGGAACCGCTGCCTCCTTCCTTTATACCAGAAGCCCCTCCTACAAGACAAACCAAAGTTAATTGGAAAAATATTTCCAATTATATCCAAAATATTTCTGGCTACATCAATATACAATATATCAACTATAAAACCAGAAATGAAATGTTACATGCTGAACAAAGCTTCTCAAAACAGCAACTTTAGATACTGCAGTACACCCCTCAATACTGGCTCACACTTGGACCATTACAGGTCTTCCCCCCTATAAATTACTCCACACTCCATCACTTCTTGTTTGCCACTTTGACCCAGATGCCTGCTTGAGGATGAGAACAGGTGAATGAAACACACAGTTCATTTCAAGTCATTTATTTTAGCTTATTGGATTTATTTATTTTTTTAAGATCATCCAAATGTTTGTATAAGTGTTGTATTTATCTAATCCTGATTTCAACTCTTTCGACTAGTACTTAAATGAACTGAAATGAAATGACATGAAATGACAAGCCATGTGTCCGTTGATGCTAGCCCATATGCTAAGGTAATGCTAAAAGTCCTATGCTAATGCTCAGCTAAGGTTAGCTTAGCATGCTAAGACCAATGCTACCGCTGGCTTAAATGGGGTAGCCCCATGACACACAATTTGTCATAGTTCAGTACTTCCCACTGTCTTTTCTGTCTGTTTCCCCTGTGTGTGCTTGGTTTTAGCTGGGCGTGTTCTTTTCCTTGGCTCCTGCGCTGAGGTTATCCACACACCTGCATCTCATCACAATCACCTGCCTGCAGAAAATCAACCCTGAGTATCAATATGGTACACGTCACGGCCAAACTAGTTTCCTAGAGAGAGCGATCCTAATTGTGTATTTTTTTCCCTCCACATATAGCCCTTGTTTGTTTTTCCTTGTTCCCCAGGATTTTGGACACCCCTGCCCACCTGCCTGCCTCGCTCTGGTCTGCTCTCAACATAGCCACTAGCTGCCTGGATTGGATTCACTTCTCTGGCCCCCAACACTCCGAAGAGGATTGTACATTCCATCTCTGTAATAAAACTCACTTTTGAAACACATATTTTTAAACAGTGACCTGTAATTAGGGAAAGCACAGAAAATGTTTTATGTAACACCAGCTTGATGATGGGGTTTAAGTAAATTGTCTAGACAACTATTAGATAGAGATTCATGTTCCCACAGGATGAATATTAATAACTTTGGTGATACTCTCATTTGTCCTCCAGCGTCATCATCGGGTCAAAATGTCACTCAAAAACTTCCAACCTCTTACTAGAAAACGTACAGTGGAATGTCGCTCACTGCAAAAACTAAACTCTTAGTAAGATTAATTATGTTAATTGAAGGCAAAATATACTTGTTTTTGGTGTATTTCTTCTTACCAGGTGGCATTTGTTAGAGATTTTCACTTCACTTCAAGTTTATTTGGCTTTAAGTGAAATATTCTTGTTCTGTTGGCAGATAATTTTAAGTAAAATTTCCCCCATTTTAATGCTTTTTTCCCTTGTTTTTGAGAGCTCAGTTTTTGCAATGCTCAAAGTCCCATTTGTGAATCCATCTACTGACTTTATGAAGAGGCAATTGTCTGATATCACAACAATTGCAGCACTCATGGAAGCGTATATTGGAAATGGTAAACCAACTAAAAGGCAACATAGTATATTTGCCTGTTTTTAAATTAATAATACATCCTACAGTAAAACCTGTTCTGTATGTAAAAGTATTTTAACATGTCACCAATGTTATAAAGGTGGGAAAAATTGTCACTTGTCGTCATTAAAACGGCTATATTAATTAACACCAAGGGCACTGCTGAGGGTTCAATTGTGTATACATGTGACAAATATACATACAAATGTCAGTTTGTCAGGGTCAGCAATGTGTTTTGTTCACATATGGCATCTTGCACCTGAAATGCTTTGAGGTCGCAAGTCAGAAATTTACACTAGGGTATTCCAATCTCCAACTGTGACTGGAACACAGAAGTAATCAACACTTATTTCAGTTTTGTCAGTGTGGTGGGTCAGTCAAAATTACTTTATCCAGACCAAGGTTATTATAGTTTCAGATTTTCCATTAGTTTTTATTTTAATTTCGTTTTGACTTTTTGCTTTAAATTTCAGTTTAGTTTTAATTACTTTTTAACATGGGTTTGCTAGTTTAGTTTCTTTTTTGAAAATGCTTAGTTTTAGTCTTTGTCGCTGCAGGATGCCGAGCTCAGTCCAGTTTAGTTTTTTCACAAAACATTAAAAACAAGTACAATCATTAGAAATAATGCAGATTTGTGAAAAGGAACCCCCTTTTTAAGCTATCTGAAGCTTGTGCACAGGGGCCCAAACACTAAGTGCTAACACACTGTCTAAATAAATACTACAAATAAATGAAGCAAATGCAATCTACAGTATCATATCTATGTTACATACAGAAACCCTAAAAGCAAAATACCCTAATCCTCCTACCCAATGGTCCCAAGAAATTCATTACATCAGTCTCTAGCTCTATCATTCTTAGTTAAATAGGTGAAATACAATTGATGGACAGCTAAGAAATTGGATTGGAAAAGATTGTGGCTCCAACGGGGCCTACAATAACAGGTCCTTAACACCCCGAAGGCAAGTACGACTGGAAAGCAGTTATATTCAAATCTAAACCTTAAAAAAAAAAACTACGTATTAAAACAAAGAGACAGGTTGGCTGAGATATCAACGAGCCCATAAAACACATACTGGCTGACATCCAGTAAATATAATGACCAGCAGACACGTTAACTCAGCGCAAGGGGAGCTCACAATCAATGTACATGGGGCAAGTTCATCACACAGGCAGGATGAGCACTAAGACAGAACAAAACAAGGAAAAGAAAACCACCAAGACAGCGGCTCACTACCTGCAACACAACTCTATACAGTTGTTGCATTCCTATTATTTTGTACACGTATGTATAAAAGATAACAGAAAACATTTTCAACCAGCAGCTACGCAGCCGATCACTACCTGAGTAAGTTAGCCATTACTTAACAGTAATTCTGTGGTATTTCACTCAAATTCTCTTGTTGACTACCATGACTGCTGTGATCCTTTTTGTCGAGTCAGTCAGTGCATAACTGTAAAAAGCACTAAAACATTTTCAAACACCTCCAATATGTCACTGAGTTGAGTCCCATGACAGTCCTGATGTGACCCAGCACTAAGCCCTCCACTAGAGGATGGCACTCATTTAACCTGTTAAGGAAATCAGTCAGCTTTAGGTAAAGTCAGATCTTCTGGAGAGCTGTTAGCAGTGCATGCTGGGAGCTGAGCAGACAAACAGGCAGTGGGGTGTTTGCTTGTGTTCTGCAGTGGAGGGAAGTGTGGCATTTTGATTTGATTGGGGATTAAAGGTCATGAGGAAGTATTTAAACGCTCCTGCTCAACTTTGGGCTAATCATTCCCCCACAGCTGTGACTTGGAAGAGTCGGCAGCGCTCTCAGATCACCGTTGTCACAGTGTGTTGTCTCCCACTTTGCGGTGACAGAGCCATACCCACCCAGCCAGTAATCCCCTGCAGCAAAGTTGGAGTAAGCTGACGGCATGGAAAAAGATAAATACGGATTTTCATTTTTTACCCTGTAATGAAAAATTGCATGGCACTTCCTCTCCCCGCTGCATTTATCTCTAATACAGTTTTCGATATTGCTGTAATTTACCACAATGCACAAAAACTTTTCAGCTTGGGTTTTTAACAGCCCAAACAACTGAAACTTATTTAAGATAATTATTTCTTACTTCCAGACTAATCATACAGACATTTAACATCTGCTAAGCTTACCAGCTATTTCACCAGCGCCAGGCTGAGTAAGTAACACATCTATACGCAGAAGAAACTTCTCCCACTTAGAGAAGAGAGATTGAGGACGTCAGTGACAAATGTCTTGCATTAACTTTGTTGTTTATTTTCCCCCCGGAAGATGTGAAATAACCCTATTAAATCAAGTAGTCACTTGGCCATTAATCTCAATGCAGCTGACTAGTCCCTCAAAGCAAATGGGGTTTAGAATTTGCATGAGGCAAGTTTACCCACAAAGCTTTGCCTAAGAGGATTGCTGTTCAGACAGAGAGCTTATTGTCACACTTGTTCATAGACATGGATTAACGATACCAGGCCCAAAGAACTCCACTAACTGTGGCAGCAACGCACAAGTTCCCCTTCACTGGCTCAGATCTCTGTTTCAGAGGGACAGAGATTCAGACAATCTGAAGCATGCATGGCAAAATACCTCATATTTTTTAATTTAAACAAACACTTGTCCAGTTCCAGTTTGTTAAGCATCCACCAAAATAACGCCCTCAAGCATATAATGCTCGTTAAAGCTATAACAGTACAGAGAAAGCCAAATATGATTATTGTTTTTACATTCCTGTTTGAAATTATTCCCTAAAACTTACCTTCCTGCTTTTTAAATATGCTTCTCTTTCAATATTTATTTTTTTGTCATAACATCACAGAGTTGCAGAGCTCCTGAATTCCCGCTCTGTGTTGTCAACTTAGCTTTTTACATCATTTGAATAAGCCTCTTTCAGTGTGAGCATGTGTGCTGTGTTTCATAGTGACTAAAGCAGCTTTGGAGTCTAAATATAGCATGTATCCACTGCATTAATTCATTAATATTTATCAGAGGCGGGAAAAAAGGTGCTTGAAATATGGCATATATCTGTGTTTAAAATTCAGTAAGAAAACAACGAAAAGAAAAAAAAAATGTTGTACTCAACTTCTGACACAGTTTGATCAACACAAACACACACTGCACCTCCAGGACAGCACAAATCCTTCAATATCCTTTTGGAGAAAAAAAAAACACTATCTTGTCTGCCACTGCCCACATTGTGTTACTGATCCACAGTGTGAATTACAATAGCAATCTGAGCACTGACTCTCACTTGTATGATAGCTGCTCAAGAGTGACAACAGGCTGTTAAGCTACATCAAAACTGCAGTTTATCCCCTTGGGTAAAGTGGCGTGTCAGGGATGTGTAGCACATCATAGCCACAGTGTAATCCAACTCTGCAGTTAATATACAGATAGAGTTGTGAGGTGACAGCATTTGAAGGCAGAGAGCTAAGGAACAACTTTTGTGTCTCACTTTGCTGTAGGTGAAGAAGAGCTTTGAGATGGAGAGCACCTACTGTAGAGACGACACGTAACAGATTGTTAAATCTGCTTCTGAGACCATGGGACAGTTACACTTTGAACCCTGGGCTGTTGTATGGAATAGTTACTACTAGGTGTGGGAATCACCAGAGGCCCCACGATACAATATTATCAAGATACGATATTTTACAATATATGAAATTTATTACCTTTTTTCCAATTTCAAATTGTGTCCCCAAAGAAAAAACGAGGACTGAAAAATCAACTGACCTTATTATTATAGTACCAAAAGTAAAATTCTCATGTACAATTTATAAAAGATCGATATTTGGCGTCCGTGTATCGATACGATATTGTCATATAAAATATCGCGATACTATGCTGTATCTAGTTACTACATGTCTTAACTTTAGGATCTTATCTAATCTTTAGGATAAGTTGTGTCACTTGGAAATGTCATCAAATGGCATGTGAGGGGTACTATACATGTTTGGGCACAGGTTTTATGAACAAACGTTTTAGAGAGTTTTACCTCTTGACTTTTAGTTTTTACCTGTTTTTCTACCAGTTTTCAACACACCAAAAATGTCTGTATACATTATGATGCCCTCCTCCCGAATCCCATTCTGAAACGTGTCAAAAACAAACAAAAAACTCATGATTTTGTCCCTGTTATTGTTTGTTTTTTTTTGTTTTTTTACCTCTGTTTGGAATAAACTAGCTCAAAATGTGGCTTCGGTTATACAAAAAAAAGCATTTTGTTGCCACGAAGCCCTGTTATTTTAAGTCTATGTGTGTTTACATTTTGGCAAACCTGCACAATAAAAACTCATGCCATGTTTTGTATTAACTCTGGTGAAATAAGAATCTCTTATCTGTTTAAACCCATGTTCTTGACCAGTTAATCACCTTAAGAAACTATCGCCTTTCAGAGCAAAAAAAGTTTAGAACTATACTGCTATATGATTCTCATATGTTGAAAATGTTTGAATTGCAGTGCTGAAGATCTATTTACAGTGTGTGTGAGAAAAGAACAGTTTGTTAGCAGTGCCTGTACTCCTCCTTTTATGCTGAGGAAAAAGTCCATTAACTTCCTTAAACCTTTGCCACTATGTTGGAAGAACACTATTGTCAAGATTATTATTGTAGTAATTGTAGATTTCCTCAAATAGGAACCATAAAAGGTCCGTTTCTATCCACCAATTTTTAGAGACTGAGTAGAAACGTTGAAAATTGAACATCTCAAAAATATCATAAAAACATTTTTACGCTTGGCTGATGTGGAAAAAGTTGGTTTATTGGTAAAAGCAAAATGCGACAACATGCAATGGAAACCAACTTATTTAATTATATCAATCTTCTTGTTGCTTCCTCATCTTATGCAATGGTTTAATGGTATCCAACTGGAAAATCAGTGCCACCAGCTGTTTCTCTCAACAAACCATTTCCTAATAATGGCATAAAGGCAGTGGAGGAAAACATTATTTATTTGCATTTGCATGTACATTTGCATTTGTGGACTGCCATGACAAATTAGTGAGATTGACATTCAAGCTATCAGGGAATGAACTTGTAGAATTTTAATGAACCTATGTTTTTTCCTGTAGCGCCAACCTCAGGCCAAATGTCCCATATTCAGCCACACTACCGGTAAGGCTCTGTGAATAACACAGTTGTCAGTATGTTGGTCAGTCTAACACTGTAACACTTATGGGCTGCAATATGAATATTAGAACATCTTGTGGCCACTAACAGTGCTTAATGTATCAAATTAATTGTGATATCTGTATGTTTCCTTAAACACACGATGCCAGTGTGATGACAGTAACCTTGTGTCACTGATATTTCGGTCTTCTGTTCCTCCACATTAAGACTATTACTCATCTCACACTCATATTCATACTTCTTTTACATTACTGCATGGATTTCCTGAGATGTGGAGAATCTAAAGACCTTTGACCACTGTCTATCCCTGTTACAATGACATGATATCTTTAGGTCACACAATTTGAGGACTAGCGGTCACCAAATGTCTATTGAAGTCTGTGGGCTGAATACTTCAGGCAGGTTAAATATTTCTGAAAGAATTTAAGACTCGACCAGAAAATCAGACGGTTAAAGTGTCTGGTGTATACACCAAAGTGTGTCCTGTAACTGTAGGCTACTAAATGGACAGTATGTAAGAGGATGACTGACAAAGTGTGTAGCATATGTGTCCCTTATTTGAACACTTTGATTATGGGTTGAGGAGCTCACCCATTATCTTCTATCCTCTAATATGTGTGAAGCCAGGTATGTACTCAAATCTCTGGTCTTGTTTTAATAGCGTGTGTTAAGTCCATACACAGAACCCTCAGGTTTCTGGATTAATGGATGCTTATGCTACTGGAGAGCAAACTCTGCTCCTGATGCTAGTCCAGTCAGAGACACGCGTGTAAAATAATAAATTAATTCAAATGAATTGACCAATACAATTTTTCTGGTGAAGTCTCCAAAGAAAGTGCAACAATAAAAAATAAAAGCCATAATGTTCACCTAAACACTGGTGTCTTTTTATAAAATATACCATCAAATTTGCAGATCTTACTTACTTAGTCAGCCCATGTGCATCATATTGTACTTGTAGTTTTGTGTGCCAGCTTGAGTTAAATTAAAATATTTGGCATTAACAAGTTCTTCTTTAAATGTGATGCATCTGTCTCTGAAATGGTCACATCACCCAAATCAAAGAATAACTAACACTTTTTCCCATTAACCCCTAGCAGCGTCCAGTCATGCAGATACTTTTTTTACTATAGATTTTTAACAGTAAAAGAAATTAAATATGACATTTGAAAAAGCAACATGCCTCTAATAACTCTAAGTCATATAACTGTTGCTTCTAACTGCTTACCATACTAAACAAGGCAATGTATCAGAATAGTTTTGTTCTATTCTTGTACTTAAATGGAAATCATACATGTGGTCGACATTATGATGCCCTCCTCCTGACTCCCCAGTTGTACTTCTCTGCTTAAATTATGTAACTTTTAAATGTACAAAAGTAAATTAGAGTTAGATGAATGTACCACACACACACACACACACACAAACTTCTGTTAATGATGGTGTTCCTCTTTCATTGTTTTAGTGTTACGGAAATGCTCTATATTTGTATATAGAGCACATATGTATATGTATTTGTCTTTGCAGCCACTGAAAGCGCTTTCGCATTCACCATTCACACACACATTCATACACGGACCCTAAAGCTTGATTTATACTCCTGCGTAGGGTCAGCCAGGCATTTATACTTGTGCGTCAGTGTGTCCGTCAATATGTAATTAAACCCCCAAACGCTAGTTGGCGGTAGCGCTACAGTGTCCACTTTGTTGACTTTTGCCGGCTGGGCCGGCTAACTTCCAGTTTTGCCCTCCGTTAAGGTGAATGGGGGTAAAATTGTAAACGTATGGCTGGTGCGGGCTTTTCAAATGTTATCGATTACATTTGAGGAGGTGCACGTCAGGGTACGCCGTAGGTGACGGCATAGGGTAGGGGGCTACGCAGAGGCTACACCATCGATTCGAAGTATAAGGGGGCTTTCACACCTGAAAGTCCGCACCAAGGTCCGAACCAAAGTTCATGTTTTGATACATTCGGTTAGTTTTGGTTTGGTTTCACACTGCAATTCTGCGACCGCACTTCAGGACTTTACATGACACACTTGTGTCCTGTCGTCATCATCTATGTGGGCTGCGTCTCCCTATACTTGACATTGATTGGTTTATTAAATCGTTGAGCGGGTACCTTTGACAAGAATGAATGAAGAAAAAATGAACATATGCATATTTGCCACCACTATATTGTTATTATTATGGCATTACTACCTACAGCACCAACGATATTGAAGGCTAGTCGAAATTAAATATTCTCGTTGTGCGAACATTATAACGTCGCCGACAGGACAGGAGGAGAAGACGGCAAGCAATCCTTCTGCTCCTACATTTGAGGAGAGACCAAAGGGATGGGTGGCAGTGTGCTTCTATAATGGCCCTCTGTTTGAAAAGAGGATCTGTCACGAGAGATTTATAATTGTGTCCTCATTTCTCCGTGCATTTGTTTGTTTCCGGTTTATACGGCAAACGCTGAACTTCCTGTAAATGGTCTGAAAGTCCGAACCATCCAAAAAATGCTTTCACACCAGAAATGAACCCAACCACGGTTCGGTTTGATCCGGAACCGAGACTACCTTTTTTCATCGGACCAAATTTCATCTGTTTGATCCGGACTGTGGTCCAGGGGAGGTTTCGCACCTGTATTTTTGGTTCGGACCAAACTGAAAAGTCCGAAAGTCCGGACCAAACGAGGTAGGTGTGAAAGCCCCCTTAATTGCACTTAAGGGCTCAGTGTGGAACAGCCACCAGGGGCAATTCGGGGTTCAGTATCATGCCCAAGGACACTTCAACATGCAGCCTGGAAGAGCCAGAGATTGAACCGCCAATCTTCTGATTAACAGCCAACCCGCTCTACCTTCTGAGCCACAGCCGCCCCTAATGACATAAAACCTTTGTAGATTGTATCCATTCACTGCTGGCCAAAATCCACATGCTAGTGGATAGAAGTTGACTATTACACCTGATTCACAGTATGAAAGCATTAGGAGTAAACCTTTGTTCCCCAGGTTTTGTCTCAGGCTGCATATAGTCTGTCCTACCTTCTGATTAATAGAGGTTGTCACTGCAGGCTGAGTGTAAGACCTGCAGGAACTACTTTGACCTTGTAAAATTACTGCCAACTCCTATAAACATTTTTCAGAGGAAAAAAAAGTATTTATATGTATCATTTTTCGTCAGTATTCTCCTAAAAATTGAAAAATCAAAGATAAGACATTACATCTTCGTATTAGCAAAAACAATCCCCCCACACATCTGAAACAAAACATCTAACCTTGGCCGCTACAGCCCATTTTTCTAAAGTGATTGCGTGCCGGTTGAAAGTAGCATAACATCCGTGTTCCTAAGCAACAAGATGTAAACAAAAGGTTCTGAGTGAAAAGCACTAAAGACACACTCCATAGCAGTGGGTTCAGTAGTGAGTCACTTCATTGTTTGCCAGCCACCATAAAACAAAATGAACAAGAAGAAAAGTGACCATCCACCAGAGCGTTACAAGCAAGAAGAAAAGATCAGAGGGTCAGCATACCAGAAACGAAAATGACAAACAACAGTGTAAGACAACAATAACCCTTGGTCCAACAATCACATTATGGAAAGAAGCAATGCAACAGCTGGGTTCCTGAAAAGACTCGGAAATGGCGTCTGCTTTACTCGACTGGTAACTTCAATCATGGGCTTCTGCTCTACTATGTTAAAGTGCTACAAAGTAAATTAACATTATAGCTAGTAGTTAGTAGTAGTTTTATTCTGTGGAAGCACAGGTAACACTAAGCTCCACATACTACCTCTTAGTCTAGCATAGCCCAGTTTATTATTTGTCACAATATTAATACTGACCAAGTCAAGACAAAGGCTACTGAATCCACTTGCGTGGTGTTATGGCTGCGTCGTGGTTGCTGAAGCTAATGGCGGCTATTCCAGTCACCACCACGCCGCCCCAGGTATATATCATATTAGGCTTTTATAACCCCCCTTTGCCCCAGTCAGGTAATAGCTGGGCTGGGATGACTCAGGACTGAAGAGTCTTAATGGAGATTCTACTTTGTAAAAATCATTAGGTGAACAAAAGTGGCACAATTCAAATCTACTGATTTTGAAATGTGACGGGTTATTATTTCAACCTTTACAGTGGACATAGTTTTTCTGTGCTGTCACTTATAAGAACAGGAAACCCAGCAACCCCAACACAGTGCATAGTGTGTAGTTTTAGCACATGTCACTGACATGCATATAGAGAAATCTCACTCCCCAAATGACTTTGTAAACAAGATGTGAGGGCAGTGCCAGTAACATAATTCGTATAGGAATAAGTGTCAGGGTGCAGTTATTGCATTATTTAGAGTGCCATAAAGAGCCAGGCTATTGATGTGAGAGCAGAAGCGGCTGAGCAGTTATTTCTGTCATTGTCACCCTCATTAAACTGATTTATGGGACTTGCTGCTCTCCTTTCTGCCCCTCTTACTTCTGTTCTCCATCGCTCTTTCACTTACTTTTTATGCACTCTGTCTGGCTGGATGTCTGTTCTGGAAAAAAAAAAATAGCGAGGAACACACTTGTTGCCATTAACAGCGATTTAAACTGTGTATTTGGATCACTGATGAAAGATATGTGCAACACCTTTCACAATTCTTGATATCCCTTTGCTAGTTAGTTACCTCTGCTATTGAACATGTATACTACCCATATTACACTGCTCAAAAAAAATAAAAGGAACACTTAAACAACACAATGTAACTCCAAGTCAGTCACACTCCTGTGAAATCAAACTGTCCATTTAGGAAGCAACACTGATTGACAATCAGTTTCACATGCTGTTGTGCAAATGGAATAGACAGTAGGTGGAAATTATAGGCAATTAGCAAGACACCCCAAATAAAGGAGTGGTTCTGCAGGTGGTGACCACTGACTGAATCCAACTGAGCACATCTGGGACATCATGTCTCGCTCCATCCACCAACGCCACGTTGCACCACAGACTGTCCAGGAGTTGGCGGATGCTTTAGTCCAGGTCTGGGAGGAGATCCCTCAGGAGACCATCCGCCACCTCATCAGGAGCATGCCCAGGCGTTGTAGGGAGGTCATACAGGCACGTGGAGGCCACACACACTACTGAGCCTCATTTTGACTTGTTTTAAGGACATTACATCAAAGTTGGATCGGCCTGTAGTCTGGTTTTCCACTTTGATTTTGAGAGTGACTCCAAATCCAGACCTCCATGGTTTGATAAATTTGATTTCCATTGATAATTTTTGTGTGATTCTGTTGTCAGCACATTCAACTATGTAAAGAAAGGAGTATTTAATGAGATCATTTCATTCATTCAGATCTAGAATGTGTTATTTTAGTGTTCCTTTTATTTTTTGGAGCAGTGTATTTTAGTTAAGTTAAATATTAAACACAAAGCTGAGTCTAAAAGGAATGTTGTGTTTTGCCTGTGTTTGATCATTTAATCATTAATGTATTACAGGCAATTGAAATTTTGATGATGCAAGGTGAAAAGTCAGGGGATCACCAAAGTCATTAGGGATCAATAATTGCTGAGATATTTCACTCAGGACAGGAGTGGTGGACAGACCGACCAATCGACTGACTGACAGACCCACACTGCCATCCCATGAGCCCCGCCACTCTCATGGATAACAGTGTCAATGCTTGATATTGATAATAAATTGATATTGACCACCTCATATTAAGTCAAACAGCTCTGAGTAATGCTGCGGTCAGAGTGGGTTTATTTTGATCCCATTTGAATTGTGCCCTGAATTACACACATGTTTGTGTCAGGGTCGAGGGTGCGCAAAGCAGGAGAGAGCCCACGACACTGAGAGCAGAAAATACAGTTCCAGGGTCTTTAATCCAAATACACCAGGCAAAACAGACCTCACGGGTACAGGAAACAGGTAATATCCAACATGCAGCAACTGGTAGTCCATAGGGCTGGGCGGTATGAGGTATACCGATATAATTTCTAAAGATTAGACAATACCGTTTATACCAATAGTTTGATGTTAAGTTAATTAATGTTTCCGTAAAGTCCTGCCAGCGTTTGCTCCTCTCTTTCTCTCAGCCCCACCCTCTGCATCTGCACGCCGCTGTCTACTCACAAAGTCTCTAACAAGATGGAGGGAGACACAGTGATGGTCGACACTGTTAAAGACCTGGCTTGTAAAAAGAAAAACACGGTTCATTCAGTGTTTCCCCACATGTAGACTTTACTTCGGTGGTCCGCCCAGGTTAGGCGACACATAGTAGCATTTATCAGAGAAACACAGTGATTATGTTACTAAGACACTGTGGATATTTTACAAGAGAGGACCGGGTAAAGCGACAGTGAACACACACCAGTCAGATGTTATTCGTTAGCTAGCTAGGGGAGAGAGAGAGAGAAAAAAAAGCCCCTTTTCAACTGCACGGTACCAGCTTGACTCGCCTCGACTCTATTGGCCTTTTTTAGATTTTCCATAGTGTAAAAGTTGTACTAGTTTTTTTTCGTATCACCTCCATCTTATCCGTCTTTACATTCTGAGTAATGTTGAAACGTTTTAACTTAAATCAAGAGACAGCTGTGTGTGGTTTGCATCTCTGTTTTCCATTGCAGATGGTACACAGAGGATGGCCAAACCAAGTCAAGGCGAGCTGAGCTGGCACTGGCGGGGAATGCGGACGTGTTTGCAGCAGAGGTACGTTAGGTCTGTGAGTATGAAGAGAACTGAAGGAGGCAAATTTAAGTGAGTGATACTTAAGATGAAGAATAAAGTACAATTAAAAACAGTGAAAAAAGAAATAAGCTACGTTACTAAAAATAGTAAAAACAGAAACCCCAGCCACTTAGCTAAAAATACCGATATTTTATTTATCTGCCTGACAGTACTGGGATATGACTTTTTGGCCATATAGCCCAGCCCTATTACACACACACACACACACACACACACACACACGACAATGACCAGACGGGGACTAAACAGAAACACCAAACATATATACACACAGGGACTAACTAGCAGGGTGGGAGCAACGCAGGTGACAGGGATCAGGACTAATGAGGCACAGGCAGGCAGAGAGACAACAGGGGAAAACAGAGGGAGACAGTGAGGCAGATGGATTACTGGGGGAACAGACAGAAAACCTGTTACAAAATATCAACCGAGACAAAAACAGACAAAACCTAAACAGAACTAGTCCACAGAGGAGCGAGTAGAAATCATCATAACGGGGCAAGGCAGGACTAAAACTAGGATTAGACAGAACACCAGACAATTACAGAATAAGACAGGAACTAAGGCAAGCACAAATCAAAACCAAAAGACAGGTAACAGTAAATAAACTAACGCTGGGCAGAACACAAGACAGGACTGAACACCAAAACAGAGACCTTACTGACAGATACAGAACTGACAAATAAATAAACTCAGAGAAACTCAGGACATCTCAGGATTGTAACAGTTTGTCAGTTTAAATGAGTCAGTTTGTTGTAAAACTGTCAAAGTATAGGCCTGTGAAAATACGTCATTAGATGGAGTCTAAAACCCAAACGTTGCATATTTGACGTTGCATAACTTTTTCTCTAAGTGACAAAAAGCTAACTTTACTGAACGCCTGTCTAAACGGAACACTATCATGCCAGTGTGTTGTGTACCACAATGTAAACATACAAGCAAGGGGCCTTGCTTCTTTCGCTTTATGGCTGATGAAAGGACAAGGAGTAGAGACTTGTAATGATTTTAACCATCAGCTGGTGAGATAAATATTATGTGTGGTCTTCCATTTGTCATAATTTCACTTCTTTTCTTACTTCTAATAAACCAGATGACGATAACTACTATTACAATTACTACTACTACTACTACTTCCTTCTGCTTCGTACATATTCAACATAGTGACAAAACAAGCTCTGCAGAGCAGTTTGTTTGGGATACTGTAGAAACATGGCAGCGCAACATGGCATCGTCCATGTAAGAGGACCTGCGGTGTATGTACATAGAAATGGCTCATTCTGAGATAATAAAAACAATGTTTCATTATGTAAGGTCTTTATACACCACTGAAAACATAGTTATGGATCTTATATTGCATTTCTATCAATAGATCCTCCTAAATATTACTCACAGAACCTTGCAGCCTAAAATATCATATTTCTTTGGCCACTTGGGGGTAGCAGAAAAAAGTTGTGATCACAACACTGATACGTCATGACAAGCTGAACCTGTTGTTGCTTATTTTCACATCCAGCAGATCCAGTGCAACATTGTGATTTATTTTAAGTCATGTTTCTGGCCTGTCATTGTAGGATTCTGGCTGTGACACCCACTTAGCCAACTGTAATATGCTGTCAATCAAAGACTGCAGTTTCTAACTAGAGGCTGCATCTACTAAATAACATGATTGACCCATGATTGACTTCCGCAAAGCAATGAACATTTTTACAGGTTTCATACACTTTAACTGTTCCATTTATGTGAGGCTGTAATATGCCCTTTTGGCTACACAGTTGGAGTCCTCAGAGTTAAACTAAATTCAAATAAAATAAGAGCCAATAAAAGGAAAGATCACTGCTTACTTAATGAACTGTACATTGAAAGTAGCGATATGCAAGTCTCCTCAAATGAGCATTTTACCATCAGATCATTTACTGCTCACAAGTTTACTGTTTTGATTCACTCTCAGGCTTCTCATCGGCCTCGTTTCTTGGCTCCAACAGGAAGCAGTTTTCAGTGAAAAAGCACCAGACAGCTGACAGACAAAGTTAGTCACTCGCTAGTGAACACAGAGAAGCATTTATGGATGGAAATTGATAATCTTAGATTAGAGTGGTACGCAAAGAACAACCTACGGCTCAACATCAGCAAAACTAAAGGAGCTGATCCTTGATTTAAGGAAAAAAGGAGATAAAGACACACTCCTGTCAACATCAGTGGAGCTGAGGTGGAACCGTTTCAGGTTCCTGTGAATAAGCATCACAGAGACCCTGACATGGTCATCTCACATCTCCACACTGGTGAAGAAAGAAACGCCTGTATTTCTTGAGGAAGGTTAAGAAGTCCAAATTTCCGTGCGAAGTTCTTGTCAGCTTTTACAGAGGAGCAATAACATCACTAACTGTTTCAGACCACTGCAGACAGTTTTGGAGATGTTCTGAGCCAGTTCTCAGGCCATCACAATTTGGCCTTTCTCAAAGTCGCTCAAATCCTTACTGTTGCCCATTTCTCCAGCTTTTGAGGACTTATTGTACACTTTGTGTCTAATATGTTTCACACACGGCTGTGTTATTATCTTCACCTGTGTTACGACCCAGCTCGTTAAGGTAAGGCAGTAACAAGTGATTTGGGATTGAAATGAAGGTGGTAAAGGACAACTAACAGGGTACGCAACCGACAGCAAGGCGAACTGATCACTGGCTCACATTCACCCCAAACTGTGGACACACAAACTATTTGTAGTCCAGCTGGTGTTGATTGGAGAATCCTGGTTGGCAGGTTCGGTCGAGTCACAGCCACACCAATCACCGACGCCAGCGAGCAGCAACCAAGAAGTAGGCGGTCCCAGCTCCAGAGGAACCAATCCTCAACAGGGACTCACACAGCTGGGATTTGCATGACTGTCAGAAGCACTCAGGAACACAATAATTACTTTAAGGCAGCCAACGGCGGCCGTAACACCTGTCATTGGTCATAATGTTATGGCTGATCAGTTTAAATGCCAATAGCTTGTGTCCATGTCCAATCTGCCACTGAGAAATTTAACTTGATGGTAATTGTCATCACGAGTCAAGACAAGATCTGGATGACCAATGACAGTCTTTGCTGGTAAATCTGCTCATTAAAAGGTGGACTTACTATGTTATAACATTATAATATATGGTTTTATCACATATGGTGCATCAGTATTGTCTTATTAAAAATCATTTTACCTAATGTATAATTTCAAAGACACTGTAATCACATAATTTCATCACTCATCCACAAGGTTGAACAACCTCATGGATGACTCCAACCTGACCTATCACCTGCCTTTGACACAGTCAATCACATTGTGGCGGTTCTGGTTTTAATATACACAACAACTCAGCGTCAGTCAACTCGCCTGTCAGTCAAGGCAGCTCCGGACGGCTTACACGAGATTTGCGGAGCCATACTTCCGATCCACCGATCACGTCATTTTCCCTCAACAGACAAATGATGGGAGGTCAGACTGTCACAACATGATCCTGCTATCCACACTCTCAGCAATGGGCATATGGGGCAAAGCACTCCTGTGGTTCAAATCCTCTTGCGGCGCCTACAATGTTTTGTGGCAATGACAATTATCTTCCTCCCACTGCCTCTCCATAGTGGTGCCCCAAGGCTCGGTGCAAGGGCCCCTTCTCTCCTCAATTTACACCACCTCACTGGGGCCAATCATTTGCTCGCATAGCTTCTCTTACCACTGCTATGCAGACGACATGCAACTCTACCTATCCTTCCCGCCAGACGCCCCCACCGTCTCGGCGCGGATCATGGACTGTCTCTCGAACATATTCACATGGATGAAGGCTTGCCCCCTTCAACTAAACCTCTCTAAGACTGAACTCTTGGTCATTCCAGCCAAGCACTTTTTCTTTGGAACAAGCTACCACACACCATCAGAGCAGGGGTGTCCCTATCTAACTCCAAGAAGCTCATGAACTCATCTCTTCAGAGAACACTTTCTCTTTCACCTCTAACCCCTAACCTCTAACATGCACTTCCTGTGCTCTTCTTCTTCTATCCCCTTACAATTCTCTTGTATTGATTGCACTTTTTTGTTAACCCTTACTTCCTTCCCTAGGTATTTACCCCATTAATGCCATATTAGCTCTTACTAGTATTTATTGCTACCCTTCCTCAAATGTAAGTGGCTTTGGATAAAAGTGTCTGCCAAATGAGTATGTAAATGTAAATGTAATGTTTTAATGCTAGCATGAGCTACACAGGTACTTCACTGGAATGATTTCATATAAGAGCAATCACTGTATCCAAATACACAATTAGGTCATCATTCTTTTTTCATTATTATTTTTCTTATTTCTCTACTAAAGTAATTAGATAAACAGTCATTGAAATCAGTCAATTTATGGTGAACTTGTTTATTCCTCTATTAGTCATTTACCAGTATTTATTCCCATCCTATTCTTCTCTCATTCACCAATTCTTCCATCATTATATATGGCCAACTATCTTTCTGCCTTTGTTCCTTGAACCAATGGGATGCTGCTCTCTAAAGCTAGTTTGACATTTTGTGGAATACGCTTATTTGCTCTCTTGCTGAGAGTAAAATGGGAACCTACACAACCTCTGCACCACCATATAACCTTCAGGATGTTCAGAGAAATTCAACTGAGAAGTCTTGGGAAATCTTTTACTGACGTTACCTCAATATGGTAAATAGCTCAACACTTCTAATTGATCTTTCCTTTTTAAAATAAAGCAAAGAGACATCTGTCTCTGTTTACTGCATGGCTTATGTGACTTCCTGTTTTTTCTCCCCATCTGTCCATTCTGTTTGCTGCTGTGGATGGTGACACCCTCCCTTAAAGAAAATGGGCAAAAATTTGACGCTGTTGAGGCTGTTTTACTGTTATGCTTGCAACTGTAAATGTTATGTATTAGTTATGTATAAATATTTTATAGGAAAGGCGATACAATACTTTATATATTAAAATATTTATCTGTGCCAATATGTGTTTTATAGAAGAGGACAGTCACTTCAACTTAAATAACCTAAATAATTAGAAAATGGTTGGGCAGTTGAGTTTTTTCAGACAGCAAAATGTTTGATGTAGCTGAAGCCAAGTGTTTTCATTTAGATCTTTAGTACAAGAACTTGTTGACTTTGCTAGGCTTATGACTGCTCTGCTGTGAACAAATAAAACCACTATCTACTTTTAAACTCAAATAGTATAGTACTATAATTGTATTTCTCTACAGTGGGAATAAGGATAGTTAGTCATTCATACACATACGCACAAAGAACGGTTAGCAATCCTTCCTCATCTGCTAAAACAAAGATTTTGGTTTATTTCCATAAACATGAAAAGCTACTACTCTGAGATCCGAGTAAATATAGTAGAGGGATATTTCTGCTGGAAATGTATGCATGTGCCAGAAAGTAATCTACAACAGGGATACAACATTATATCTGATGGGTTTTTTTCCTAGTGGACAATAAAATTCAAAAAGTCAGAGGAAATATATAATTGGGTAAGGCCAGGTTAATGTTGTGAGATCAGCTATACAGATATTTAAAATGAGTGATGACAGAGAAGGTTAGAAGCAACGAAAGGCTCATATACAAGTGCGCCCACAAAGCATCTGTTTCCATCTAATTGACCTTCAAATGTGTAATTATGCTTGTAAAACACAACAAATGTCAGCAAACCAACTCTAAACTATGTTACAGATGTAGTTGCTGAAGGACAACTGGGTCTCTGCTTCCAAAACGTTTCCAGTAGACATCAAAACCATGACAGAACTGTGTTTAAGTTAAAGTGAAGGGAACACAAAAGTTGATAGGATTAATTCTTTGGGGATAAGGATGTGTTGTGTACTCTCCACCTAAGTCATACTCATAAGTATCTGCTGCTAACCGCTGAGTTAGCTCAGTTAGCTGACCAGCTACCTTAGCGGTCCTGTTAGCTGAGTCCTGAAGGGCAACACGACTGGAGCTGGCTGAGCAAGCAATGGAACCGGCCTCCCAATGATCCAAGACCGAATATACCCTTTAAGACCGACGGAAGCCAATCTGAAAACAGGTAATACTATAATTCCAGACCTATGGTCTAAATTGGGTATTTGAGGCTGTTATGTTAATTGTGTGAAGGCCTTGCATATATTGTCAACGTGTTTTTTTTGTTTGTTCCCCCCAAAGAGCATCATTTATCAATGTATATTATCGTTGTAAAAATTTGTGTTTATTGTGGGTGAAAGTGAAATTAAGTTAAAGTTAATTAAACTTGACCACTTCACTTTTCTGATAATTATATTGTAGCTTTCTTTTAACCTTTAGGTTATGAACTTACAGTATATATGGCAGCTTGACATGAAGACATAGTCAAACCAGCTTTCTAAGGCAAATGCAAGCTACAATGTGTTTTTTAAATGTATTTTCAATAAACTATTAATTAAACATGTTGGATTTATGTACTGATTTCAATACTCAATTCATTCTTCATGCTCTTGAAAACAAAAAGAACTTCAAATTTGCAGTAATTTGGACAGAACAATGGCCAGTTTCTTTTTTTAGCACTGAGACTGTCTTGTTGTGGTAACTGATAGTGTCTAGCCACTTGAGCACTGACCGCCAACTGCTGAGCCTCAACATGGGCCAGTCGCCATGGGAGCATTGATTCAGCCTGCTGTTTTATGAATAGAACGCTTTGTTCCAAAGGATTTCCATTTTCCTTCCCCGAGAGGAAAATAGGTGACGATCAATACTTTATGCAAGCAGAGACATCTTGTATTGATCATCAGGAGAGCTTTTTTCAGCCATGAGTGAAATAAGTTGTAAAACCTGTAGGGATGTCAATGAAGACAAAAACCACCAAATTTAAAATAAAATAAACATTCTTAGGATTCTCCTTTTAAGAAATTAATTGTATCACTTTTTAAGAGGAATTCAAGTTGTCTGCTTGCCAACTTTACACCAGAGGTTTCCCCATCTCTCACTTATCTTCTTTACTGCTTCCAATTAGAAATGGGAAATCCAACCAGTTACCAGAGAATTGGACATATGACTGTGTCTGACAGGCAGAAAGCATCCAAATTTAGTAGTGACCTCCATCAACTTGAAGTAAATGGAAATGTAACGCAATAAATAATAATTCCATCAATAGATTGGGGGAAACATGGATATAATGTATAACATGATCCTCATATAGGACAACTTTCTGAGGTAGTCATATTTGTGGCTGAGCGTAGTCTAGGTGGTTCGCGGAAATGCTACCAACCTGTGAACTGTGATGGATTGAAATTACTCAAGCAAACATGACCCCAAAGCACTTCTCTTTTTATCTGTAAGGATCTGTATCTTCTTAATGGGAAAGCAATTCTAAAAAATTGCCACAAAAGCACACGGGAGCTGAAATGATCAAACTGTGGTATTTTTAAAAGAATATGTATTTACTTAGCCACTAGTCAGTGTTGTGATTACCAATTGATTTTTACCAGTGTCATTTGGAGTGCTGACTCAAGGTGACATCTTGTTTACTAGCCCACTTCGTCAAGTTAACACTCTCTCACTCCTAATACTCTGCAGAGTACAGGCTCACATAGACATTGCTAATTATTTGAACTTAGTTGGTGTCAGTACAATAGATTTCCTTACTTCCTTAAATGCACCTTTTTGTTTCGATGCTTGGAACTGGAAATTCTCTTGTCTTCAAATATATACCAATATGAAAGAGTGCAGAGTGATATGATTCAGTCTTGATCAGAAAGGTAGCCAGCATGAGATCACCAAACATCCACAAACTATAAAGATTTTATCATAAACAAATTGTTGATGACATGTTTAAAATTACAAACAACAACTGAGACAGTGAGTCTATGAGCAGAATGATATACTTGACACTCCTCACCAAGTTTTACACAATTTTCATAAAGCCAGTGAACATTTGCAGAGAACTCAGCTGGACTTGACTGATATACACCAGTGTAAACCCTGCAACTGCTGAATGACTGAAACTAAGCAGGTTTGGGCTTGGCCAGCACCTGGATGGGAGACCTCCTGGGAAAACTAAGTTCCTGTTGGTGGGCCAACGGGGGCAATCTTCCCTCTTGTCCTAATAATAAGAACCCAGTGCAGTGATGGGAACACTGCGCTGTAGGAGATGCCGTCCTTCAGATGAGACGTTAAACGTCATTAAACATCCCATGGCACTTGTCGCAAAGAGTAGGGATTCCATGGTGTCATGGCAAAATTCACAACCTGGTTTTTGCCATCTAATCATCCCCAGTAGTAATTGGCTCAATGTTTCTCTGCCTCAAGCTTATGTGTGGTGAGTGTTCTGGCGCTAAATGGCTGCCGTGCATCACCCAGGTGGGTGCTACACATTGGTGGTGGTTGGGGTGAGGCCCCCCCACTTCACTGTGAAGTGCTTTGGGTTTCAATGATAAAGCGCTATATAAATGTAATGCATTATTATTATTAGTAGTAGGGTTTATGGCCTCTTGAAGCCACTTTCATAATTTTAAGATTTTGGCAAACAAAACGGCACAGTGTAAATCTGTCTTAAATCACATGAGAGAAAAAGAGTTATTAAAGTTTTATTGGAATAAGGATTTGGAAACAAATTGAAATCATATATCTTAAATCCTGGACATTCAGCTGAATTTGCAAAGATTTGTATTACGATTTATAAACTATCAATAATTTGAACAATCACAAATTTATCTCCATCGTTGTGCTGCAGTCACATGAACATGCCTAGGAAGGCTGTCTACACTGTAGTACCAAAAACAAGGTACTAGACTGACAAATTGCTCTCAAATTAAAGAACTCAACAACAGCACACCCAAAATTCATACTACATACATGCTACTCCATATGTATGCAGTATGCATCCAGTACTTTGTACTATACTAAAAGCATACATAGCTACTCTCTCAGTCAAGATACATAGCGCAAGTTCACCTTTCCCTGCCGTGTTTGGCCAGTTGTGTGTTGTGTTTTTTTTATTACTATTTATTTGAACAATTAAAATCCTATAACACCACAGTGGAGCGGAAACAGTAAAAAGTAGCAGTCAATTGGCAGCAAATTATATATATATATATATGCTTTTCTCTGTTTTATATATTGGTAAACCAAATATTGTTGGGTTTTGGAAAAGAAAAAACAAGACATTTGACAATGTCACACTGAGTATTTTTCACTATTTTCTTATGATTTATAAAAAATAAGTTGAGTAATCAAAAAATAATAGATTAATTGTTCATGAAAATAATCATGAGCTGCCACCACAGATTATATGATGTTACCTCCTAACTGTGCACACTGGGCCCAACCAGTCGTCATGCCAAAATCATGTGTTCGGTTCAACGTGGGTGTCCTTCCCATTGATCCAAAGTGTCAGACGGTGTGTGTGTTTATTGTTTGCCCTACTGTACTATATGTAGTGACATTCCAGCTGGATGACACTGCCTGGTTGATATTCCAACTTTATTAAAAAGGATTTCAGCTCTGTACATTGCCAAACTATATTTTGTCCAATCATAGCACTAATACTATTAAAAACAATATAGAACTGCACATGTCGTGTTGTTTTGTGGATGATGGATCTTACCACAATGGCCAGTCTCATTTTCTTGCTGAAACAGCAATGATGATGATGAGGATGGTGAGGACGATGGCTCCAGCCACCAAGAGGTAGCACTTCCTCTTCCTCAGTTGCCTCTGTGGGAAGAAAGGATTCAGTGGGTCGGAGACGTTAAATCATTAGACACCACACACTGTTTGCTGTGTAAGCCCAGGCAAGTTATCAATAAGTAATAATAAGAAAAGTAAGTAAGAAAATAATGATGGTGCTTTAATTCGTTGCATGATAGGTTTTCCATTAAATACATTGTGTATATGTCTCTGTGTCCACTTGCGGCATGGATTTAACCCATGATGCATCACATCATGAGAGGTAAAATATTCAGCTCCAACCCCCAATTTTTGCATACATGAAAGCAAATGCCACCCCAAGTGCCCTATTTTGTTGTTTTTTTAACTAATTCAATGCAACCCCACGGTACACATTTACATGCATTCACAATTTGCACACACAATCACAATCCAAACTTATTCATTCTGACGATGTGGGGCTATCAGTTAAGTATCTTGTTTCATGTTACAAAACAAAGAAAAAGAGTGACTTACGCAGGTTTACCCTCCATATTACAAAGCTCTCAATCCTCTCTGAGTATGTAAAAAGCACTCACTCTAGTTAGGTAATTTTCAAAAACACACCAGAAGTGGTTTTTAGTTAAAATGCTTTTTGCAATGTATTTAGCCTACTTTACATGTTGCACTTTGCACATGTTTATTAAATGTACAATGCTTTACATGTTGTACATTGTTTTTTGCTTTTGTATTAATTTAAAGCTTTAAAACTTGTAATTAGGTTTGTCAGAATGTCATTAAAGTTATACATTGTATATATTTTTTTTTTACAAGTTCTATATTGTTTGTACACATATACCTTTACTGTATACTGTACATTTTCTTTATTAAATTATATATTGTACATTTAATTGATTTTGTACTTTACAACTTTACAAGCTTTTGTAATTAATGCCAATATAAAGTGTCTACGGTAAAAGATATTTAATTTAACAGGTTGTACATTGTATGTGCATATTCTGACACATTAATTTTACAAGATGTACATTCTACATGTACTTTTGTTTAACTTTATAAGTTGTACGTTGCACACATTTATTGCTTTTGCATTTATTTTGTAATTAGTTTCCCCGAGGAATAGGGGTTTTGTCAGAATCAAAAATTAATTTATAAGGTTATATAAGGTTTATTGTATCTGTTTTATACATTATACATGCACTTAATTCTTTGCTTTGCAAGTCGTTCACACGTTCACACTGACTTTACAGTGTGAAATGTATATGTTGTTTATTAGAACCAATATACAGTGTGATGTACCAGTTTCCAAAAGGGAGACATTATGTGAGAATTAGATAGAACAACTTTAAGTTATTTATTGCTGTGTATATGTATTTTATTTTGTACTTTACAAGGTGTACATTGTAAAAACAACAAAAAAAGCCTATATAATAACAATTTGTAATTAGTGCCATTGTTTTTTCTTTAAAGTTTGTTTGAGACTCATGTTACCTTTATACCTTTTCATTGTAATGAAGGTTTAATTAGCTGTTTTACTAATGAAATGTGTGAGCAAGATGGCAGTCAAGAGATACACAGTCAGGTGGTACAGAGAAATTAAGCAAAACTGCTTGATCATAGAAAACTTAGAAACATGTAAAACTACACAATTGCATATAGTCACTTGTATTCAGTCAGTGATTTTGAGTGCTTATAGCTCTTAAATGGTTTAACACTATTTTCTGTTTCATGTCTAATACTGCTTGTGGTATAATTTAGATTTCAAATGCTTCAAACATTTCCTCCACACAGCACATGAGCTTTAATCGTCCATGTCAATTACTTTCCATGTCCGAAAATAATGAAAAAAGTGTTCACTGTGTTAGGCAAAAATATGAAAGTAAAGTGAGTGAAGAGTATGGGTTAGGGAATATTTATATTTCCTAGTCTCCTCAGGCAGTGACGACGTGTTGGAGCACAGAATCTGTGTTGTTTTGAAATGCCTTTTCTGTTTTTTTTTCCAGCCTGTTTTCTGCTACAAAGGCAGCGAGAGCAGCGGCGTTAGACCAGAGCCGAGGCTGGAGTCTTTAAATCCTGACGCGCTTCAAAGCACGGAGAGAGCAATTCATCTTCTTATCTGAGACTCAAAACAGGCTTTCTGTGTGGAAGAGAGAGGGAGAGGGGGAGAGGGAAGAGGGAGAAAAAAAAAATGCTGTCGAGTAATTTTCCGTTTAAACGTTCCACTCCACAACAATTTGCATAAGCAGCCCTGCGTCTGTGATAAGAAGATTGGTAATTTTCAAAGGCTCTGTGGGGATTGAGAATTAAAAGCCTTTCTCCGCTATCTCCCCTCTTGCAGCTGGCCACCACAGATTCCCCAGCTTCTCTCACGCGTTTCCTCCTAAACTACGCCTTATAAACTTTCTCTACCATCCTCTTCTTCTCTCTGCTCGCTCTGACAGTGTCAGAGTCGCTCCCTCTCTCTATATACTGTATTCCCTCCCTCCCCTCTCTCTTCCATGCACTCTTTCCCCTTCTTTTTCTACTTCTCCTGCTCGCTCATCCTGGCACTGCTGTTATTTGGGGAGAACAAGAAAATAAATAAGGTAGAGGGGGAACAAAAAAGGGCTTAGTATAACAAAGGAAGTGTTGCAGTATTTTTAAACCAGAATTTTCCAGATTGCAGGGCAGGCTGAAAGGCGGGACAGAGACACTCGCAGAGGGAGAGACAGAGGAGGATACAGGAGGGATGCTCTTATCACTAGTGACTTAATCTGCCAGAGAATGTGTCCTTAGTGCTAGCACTTCAGGGCCTATGGGTGGTGCAAGCCCTCAGGGAGAACATATCTCCCTGACACCTTTTTTTTAAATTCACTTTTAATGTCTAATATGAAGAGAGTAGTTCATATTTAAGGTGGAATATAACGAATATGGCTCGTTAAAGATTGACATCCACACTGATATTTTCCAAATTAGGCTTCCAGACACTAAACAGGTAAAAAAAGCTCAGGAGGTCTCAGGACAGCGAGGCATTGAGTGCTGTTCCAAACGGATGGAACGATCTTTTCCTGACTCGTAAGATGCCTTTAACTGCCCCAGTTAAGGTCAGTTTGAAGGCAGCATCGACTGACTTGATGCTGCCTATTACCCATAAGTGTGTGTGGCAGTGGTAGCTTACGAAAAATGTTTAAAATGGTAGATAAACAATTAGTCTACAAATATACGTTTTTAAAAGTTTTTACTAGTTTTCTCGCTTCGATTTTTGAAAAGTTAGCGAGAACTTAACACTGAACTATCATATTAGCCCGTGACAGTAGGTAGCAACCAGTGTTGGGCAGTAGCGTCGCTACAAGCAGCGCCGTTACTAGTTTAACTACATTTCTCAGTAGCTTGGTGGTAGCGTCGCTATTTTCTGAATCAAATAGCTTTTCAGTAACGAAGCTCTTTTATTGACCGAGTAGCGCGGTAGCTTCCACACACGCTACGTTTTGCCAAGCATTTCTGAAGGATCAGTTAGAGACGCTGGTGACATCACGTACCGATCCTTGGGCTGATGTCTGCGACTTTGCTGCAGGTGAATAAAGACACGCGCGATTGAGTTAACTTTCTATTCTGTTATTGTAACACCTCTTGTGAGAAGGATCATGGTCCAGCCTGGACAGATCTTCCTCTAGTGAGGAGGAAACTTTGATATGTAGTGGCAGAAACTTGTTTCCATGAGATGAGATCTCTCTCTCTCTCTCTCTCTCTCTCTCTCTCTCTCTCGCCTATTGCCATGAATGTTTAGGTTGTTTAGGTTGCAATGTTGCCAGAGCACAAATTCATATTTAAACAATAAAAAATATAATTAAGTAATAATGTGATAATTAAGTAACTTTATACAAACAACAATGGTTCTCCGTTTGTTGCATGAGGAAATACATTTAACTGCAATGATATGGCAATAAGTAGGAGAGTTTCTGTGTCTGATTTAGCTCTCTTTCGCACACACACACATTTGGAGCAGGTTTTTAGTCTTTCTTCTATTGCTACTGTGGAATGAAGTTAATTGAATATAAACTAGTCCTATTCTGTGTGTGTGAGTGTGTGTATATATATATATGACTAACTAAAATATTAAAAAATTAAAAGTAGCTTAGATGTAACTAAGCTACTTTTGCCACATTGCTGTAGCTTAGCTTGCTACATTTCACTGGGGGGGGGGTAGCTTCTGTGTAGTGAAGCTTCATTTAATGTAGAGTAGCTAGTAGCTTAGCTCACTACATTTCCCAAGTAGCTTGCCCAACACTGACGCTACGGCTAGTGACTGACAGGCAGAAGAGACGCAAGACAGCGTGCTGATTTCACACGTTGCCATAAGTGCTGCCCTAAAAGGCTGTTCGAAACCAATGTTCATAGAGATGTTCATAGCCTTCACTTGAAAGTGATGCCTTCTGAGGCACCTGTCTATTATGGTAGCGAGGCAGCAAGGCTGCCAGTGTGGAAAATCCTCTTACAAAGCAGCCTATTCCATAGAAGTTTTTTAAATATCACAAAAAGGGTTTAAGCTTGGTTGAGGAGTTTCCTGGTGTATCAATAAAAACACAGTGCGACAAAGTGCAATGGAAGCAGACTTGGTGAATAAGTAATGACAAACATGAAGCATGAGTGACTTGAACGTCACGGCCTGACTTGAATGTCACTCAAGCTTCAACTGAAGAGACAGAAAATTGCAGCAGATGAAATCGTCAGATCTATGTGGAGCGATGAGGATACTGTAACCTTCCTCAAATTACTACATGAAACAAACAAATGTCATTTTTCCATCAGGTTTTCTGTGTTGGCCAGTGCTGGGGCTCTGTTTTTTTTTCTGTTTCTCCCGTGTTCCCCCTCCCTTTTTGTCTGTGTGTGTGTGTGTGTGTATGTGTGTTATGGGCGTGACAGCATGGGCACCTGGCGGAGCTACACACCAGTCCTAAATGTCCCAATTAACCCATGGCTTAAATACTCCAGGCTTCCTGTGACTTGTCAACAGATTATTTCTTACCCCATGTGGGGAAGTATCTCAGGCCATCACTTGTTGCCCTTGTCTCTGGTTCATCCTGTGTTGTGTGATTACTAGCTTCCTCAGCAACACTTTTTGTTTCTCTTTTCCCTACCTCAAGATTCCTGTGTGTTCACCAGCGAAGCCACAAAGGCTCTCGGAAATGGATCTTGTTAATGGCAACCTGTCTGTTTCTTGCTCACGCCAAGCTACACATGCTCTTTTTTTAATTGTTTCATGTGCTCTGTGTCTGCTCCTGGGCCCGCCTGAACACTAGCCGTAGCATTCTACATTGTTTTCCATCATTTGAGGTCTAAATTATGTAATGTCATTGTGTTGTCTTTTTCTGTAATGGTTTAAGGTCACTAGACAGGAGTACTAGTACCTCCAACTATTTATCAACTCCTAATATTAGAGCAGTTGTGTATTAGCAAATATCAAAAGTATTTAGTAATATTAATGCAGTTATTAATATCACAAAAATATTAATACAGATCAGGTAATACAGGACACCACCCTGGAATCAAGGACCAATAACCAAATGTGAAAACCATCTCAAAAATTTGCCCATCTAGAAATGTCAATTTTCAACACTATTCTACATTAATGAGGTAGACAGTACAGTAAGGAAGCTTAAGTAGAGGGTTAAACTACACGCTGTGGGTTCATACATACTTGCTCTAAATCGCTAAAATATATTCTCAGACATCCAGTGCAGAATAAAATACATATAATCAGCTAAAGGTTATATGAAAGGTAGGACAAAAAAGTTCAACATTTATCACAAGACTAACTAAGACTTTCTTTGGCTCCTTTTCCAGGTCCACGTTGCTGAGGGAGCAAACTAAACTGGCATCCCCAGACACATCCCTCCACCTCCTCCTGGGGTATCCTGGGGCCTTTTCAGACAAGCAGATATATAAAATCTGTCCACCATGTTCTGGATCTGCCCCAAGGTCCTCTCACCAGTTGGATGGGAGGTGTCTTGGGACACATCCTGATCAAGTGCCCGATTCTCCTCAACTTGCTCCTTTCAGCAAACATTTGCTGAATCTTGACAAGCTACAGGAGCTCATTCCTGTATCCTTAAGGGGGAGCCCAGAAATCACGTCAAAGACACAGTATTTGGCTGCTTGTAGCTATGATCTTATCCTTCCAGTCAGTACCCAAAGCTTATGACCATGGGTAAAGGTAGTATTGTAAATTGAGCTCAGCTGCATCAGTCTTATTTCTCATTTGTGAGAAAAACCCTGGGACTCTTAAAATCCTTCAATACGGACATTGGCTCCCTCGTACCCTGTAGGGAACAATTCATCTTTTTCTGACAGAGAATACTGGCCCCAGACTTGGAGCTAACGCTCATCCTGGCTGTTTTACACTTGACTTGCCAACCGAAGTCAATGCACAGTGGAGGTCACAGGCTGACAAAGCCAGCAGAACATCACTGGCAAAAAGCAGAGATGCAAGCCTGAGGTCATCAAAGTAGACCCTCCTGCCCTTTGCTGCACCTTAAAATTCTCTTCATTAAATTCACAAATAGAAAAGGTTACAAATGGCAACGGTGGCGAAGCACAACACCCACACAAAATGTCCAAGATAGAAATCCACGTTTGCAACAGGCCCAGGACTTTAGAATGGAAGCACCCCACAAAAGACCTCCAGAGACACGTTCATTAGCCTTCTCCAAGTCTACAAACACCCATGAGCCCTGCAGTATTTCTGTAAAGGTAAAGAGGAAATCCAAGGCCTTGAAATGCATTTTACAAGAGCACATTGTTTCTGTCCACAGGGACTGTCCCCAACTTCCCTCGGATGAAGTTATGTTAGTCACAGACAACAGATCGACAAAATTCTGTACCCTCAGCAGCTAAGGGTGATCTTCATGCACCGTGCCTCTGTAGAGCTTTTAACTATATAAGTGACCTGTTTCAGGGAGATGGGAAAGGATTCCCCCGAGTCCTCCATCACTTCCTTGTCCAACCTGCTTCATACAAAGCCATTTAGTGCGTTTCCTTCCTCTTTGAACTCTAACCCTTGCCTTTACTCTTCATCATTTTCCGCTCTAACAATCAATATTTTAAACAGCACCAACAATTAAATGTTTTGAATATTGAGGACTTTAATACCCTGAAATGTTTTAAGGTCATGGCTAGGGCTGTACATCGATTATTTTTCAAATCGATTAATCTAACAATTATTTTTTTGACTAACGACTAATTTTGTTTATTCTAAAGAAAGAAAAGTTGCCCATTACTCAGTTAACATACCAATTTATCCAAAATAAATATCAAAAACATGTCTAATCTATATTTTATTCAATCATCCTGATGAAGCACTTTAAAATAATGACAATAGTAGCAAATCTTAAAATGAATCAAATTTCCACCTCACTGATGTGTGTGATGTGTAATAATAACAATAACAGACATTAATTAGGCTACTTTACTTAAAACTTTAAATGTTTCTGACATGGATTCATTTCAATATTGAGTAATGCAGTATGATAATAAAATGTATTTCTGCATCAGTGAACACCTGAAAGGACTCAGACTGTACAGTCAGTCACAGATTGTCTGCAATTAGATTCAGCAGTTTTCTCGCTCATACGTGGCCGTTAAACAAACAGAAAATATGAAATAGCCGAACATTAGATGACACGCGGTGTAACGTTACGTTACCATAACAGCAGCGGGGCATAAATTACTTTTAACATGAAGGCAATGCAGAAGCTCACGGAGCAGCACGTTGTTAAGTGTTTGTCTGAAATACTCCAAACTGTCTTGTAGCTGGAGCTTGTCCGGGAGAATCCCACACTGGATGCAGTGACGTATTTACGTAATCGATTATGTCGACGAATCGCCCTAGTCATGGCTAAAGAGTGATACCAAAGAAAAAAAGGTAAAGGCTCTGAAAATGAGCTTCGTCGTTAAGACACCTGAAGTTCAGTTATTATTTTCTATGCGGAGAGCAATTCGCCACACCAACATCTCTAGGCAGATGGGCTGCTTGTACAGTAGGCATAAGGATAGCATAGTCTTCTCTAGTGCAGCATAATTCTTTTTAAATAGAAGTCTTGTTTTCACAGCTTTAAGACTTGACATTGTTTTGCCTCTCTTCCAGCCCAATCGTGAACTGTCCTGTTCAAGAAATATATGAAGGTCAGCGGTGCTGGTCAACTGCAAGGAAGAGGCACGAGTTACAGAAAAGAGGAGAGCAGAAATGGCGTGTTCATCTTTCCCTTTTTCAATATTGAACTAACACCCTCTGAGACTACTGGAACTACTACTATAAAAAACAAAACCATTTAAAAGCACCATTTTCTCCAAGGGGAGAAAGCAGAAATGTTGAATTATAACCATTTAAGAAGATGGGACTGCCATACAAACTCCACTCTAAATCCATCTAAACTCCACCTCCAATACATGGAAAACAAACCTGCTGTGTCTCTGGGGAAAAAAACTACTTATCTTGTGTGACATGAGAAATATCCTCATAATACAACAGTAATACAATGCAGTGATAATGGCCACAATATTATTTTCCCTTTATCACATCTGGTTTGGAAAATTGGAAGTCCATAAAATAAATAATGTTTACAGCAGAACTGCCTCACTTGTAATCGGCTTATATGCAATTTACATAAAACTCAGAGTCCCATGCAGTCACCCTGATTATGATATTTAAGAGGAGCAGCAAATAAACACAGACTTTATGGCCAATCCTGGCATCCTGCGTGGAAGCCCTTTGACAACCATTGTCAACAATGGAACAAAAATACTCACCAACATCAGCATATTTGACCAATTATTAAAGATTGATTGGCCTTTTGTTAAAATCAGCATAACAGCCAGCCAGCCACATTGTCTACTTCTGACATGTTGGGCATTCCTCTCTTTCAGAACCTGCTGACTTACATACCAACGCAACATTAGCCATGATTCTACAATGACCATCGTATGTGGTGACACAAATGAGGAAATATGAATTTGAAGTGATTTTTCAGTACAAAGTATCAAAAGCAAAAGCTGAACCTGGTTGAAATGTAGAGCAGTATGTTTGGAAAAGTATAGAAGCATTTGGGAGGCATTCTCACCCAGGGAGTAGCATATGTCAGGTTTTCTTATGGATGTATTTTCCTCCAACATGCACTCACTGTGCAAAAAACTAGATGAACAGTTTCTGGTGGGGAAAAGACATCAACTCTTATTAATCTTCTGTTTCATGTTTCCTAGAGACTCTGCGTTGCAGCTGGCAGGCTTCCTACTCTTCAGAGCGGATCGCGACACAGAACTTAACGGCATAGGTGGAGCTATCTGTTTTTTTTCCAACAGTGGCTGGTGTAACGATATGACACGCTGCAATGGGACACTCTAATCACTTCATGGTCCACCTGATTCCTGCATATAGGCAGAAATTAAAGCTCTCTAAACCTGTTATGAGGATATCAAAGCACTGGACCAGTGAAGCTATGGAGGACCTTCGGGGTGTGCTGGCAGTGACGGTATTTCAGGACTGCTACCAACAGTGTGGATGAGTTCACAAAGGATGTGATGTACTATATTAGCTTGTTCACAGCTAAACTCAGACAGCTAAGATTGGAAAAAGAAGAAGCGTTTAGGAGTGGAGACAGGGCCAGGTTCAGGGAGTCAAAGTACAGGTTTAGTAAGGTGCTAAGAGTAGCTAAATGACTCAGCCAATGACTCTGCTTCTGTTTGGAGGGGGCTCAGACAGATCACAAGTTACAAACCTAAAGCCCCCCACTCCATTAACAACTTTCAACTTGTCAACACTTGTGAATGAGTTCTACTGTGGCTTCGAAAGACAATAGGATAGTTCTGACACCACCCACTATGACACTATCGACCAGCTCCCGTCCACCTGCCCCATCTCAGCAAGAGCTAACGTTTGTGATGAAGTCATTTCAGCTCCTTGTGTTGTCCCAACTCAAATCCATCACAGACCCACTCCTGGATCACCTGCAGTTCACCTACAGAGCCAACAGATGTGTAGACAATATATTATTAACAATAAACAATAAATATGGCCCTTCATTTGATACAACCCTTATTGGGCTCATCTGTTGTGGGGATGTCCGCCTACAGGTGGGAGATTAACTATCTGGTGACCTGCTGCAGTCAGAACAAGCTGGAGCTTAACGCTCTTAAGACAGTGGAGATGGTTGTGGATTTCAGAAAGAGCCCAGCCCCACCCACCTCCATCACCCGTGGAGTGCTTCCACTTCCTGGGAACCATCATCACCCAGAACCTCAAGGGGCTCCTGGAGAAGTTCAACCCGCCAAAGACAATGATGGTGCACTTCTAAACCACCATCGCTGAGTCCATCCTCACCTCCTCCATCACCATCTGATACGCTGTTGCTACCGCTAGGGACAAGGGCAAATTGCAGCGTATCAATTGCTCAGCAGAGAAGGTGATTCGCTGCAATCTGACATCCCTCTTGGACCAGGGTTCCTCCAGGAAAGATTGTGGCTGACCCCTCCCACCCTGGACACCTCTGGCAGGAGGCTGCAGTCAATCAGGACCATAACCTCATGCCAGAAGAACAGTTCCTTTCCAACAAGGCGTCCAATTGGACGTATTTGAATAGCTCAATCAATCAAAGATGTGGGCAGTGATTTAAAGGTCTGGAACCAGGATACTGTACACACTGCTAGCAAATATTTGCCACAGTGCAAACATAATGTGAACAGCCCAACAAAAAGAATGGATCTTGGCAATAAATTTGACATTATTATTGTTTATGACCTTCCATTCCAACCACGCTCAATTAAAATAAATTCCTGCTTGTCTAGTGTAAAAAGTTCATTTTGTGTGCACTAATGGTCAAATTTAATTCCTTGTAGAATATCCACATCGACCTAACACCCTGAAGAAATCAAGCTTTTACAGAATCAAATGAGGTTGTTGAGTTACAAATACAATTGCCCCACCTTTGACGAACTGTTTCAGATTTCATTGTTTAAAGAGAAAACAAAGACGTTCATTATGATGTGATTCATTCATCCAAGCTCTTAAGACACTACAATGGAAACAGATTAAAGCTTTTTAGACTCACAAAGGTATCGTCATTGCTGCTATTGTGGGTTAATCTAGAGCAAGAAAGGCAAACTAAATTTAGAGTGGTGTGTACAATCATGCTGGAATCATTAAGGAAAGCCTTGCTTTATAGAGCCTTTCACATCAAGTATCTGAATGTGTTTGTGAGTGTGCGAGGGAGTCAAAGAAAGTGAAGCACCAGCAGTATAGTGTAACCTGGGTTTGACCAATCGGCTGACCCGACAACCCTAAGTTACATATATCTACAATGAATTTGTTATTGCAAATGTAATGCAAGCTACTGACAGTCTCCTATAATAGGGCGGCAAGTGAGGATCATCACCTTTGTTTGAATCAAAACTGGCAACCAATGACATACATCTGTCCACATGCAGATCGGAGGAGCCGGGGATCAATCCACCAACCCTCTGAGTAGCGCGCGACTCACTCTACCTCCTGAGCCACAGCCGCCCGAAGGTAATGTCAGGCAGGTTGGGAGTACATATTTACCAGATGATGGATGTTAAGCGACAACACTGTTTTTTAATAAGACACTGTTATGTTAAGGTTGGTGACAAGAATCACAGTTTTCAGATTAATCGGCCGCTTAACTCAAGAGAGAAAGTAGCTTGACGCTGTGTGGCCATAACCTATCAGTGCTGAGATTGTCCAGACGTCACCGGCTGCTTCAGAGCGTTGTTTGGAGAGGACCAGGCAGAGCCGAGGGAGGGATCTCCGCTGGCAATCAGACTGCTGCTGAGCTACGGGGAGACGTACAAGAGAGCCGGCACAGTGCTGCAGCTTTTGGACATATAAACACCCGTAGTCGGACTGGATTCTGCTATGACAATTATGCTGTTTACCTGCGGGAGGAGCTCAGAGTTGACTGCTTTTATTAAATTAAATTTTTACTAAAATTTTTGGGATTAAATCTTTTATCTTCATTCACGCATCTCAGCAGAGAGCTACCCTGTGTTTCCAGTTCCACCATTGTTGTTAGCGCCAGTGTGCACCCAAAGCTCTACTACTACTTCGTATTTATATAAAAACTGGACAAAACTGGACACTGTAGACTGAGAAAAGTAAGCAAGAAAGTTGAATGAGGAAGTTAGTTGATTCCATCTATCGCTTTACTTTACTATGAACAAGTTAGCATAGCATAGCCCTGATCAATCCGAACATCGTTCAGAAAACGAACATTTTAAAAGTTGTTGTCCTGCTGACTTACTGACAGACATGCATGAATTCATATGTTTAACAAATCGGCATCATGTTGTAGTTATTTCGGCATCCTTCATTGCAATTAAATCACAGCAAAATGTTTACTTTGAGTTTATATAGCTGTAGTAACCGTGGGTTGTGTTTATTCGCATTATCTATTCTAGCAAGAAAACCCCCCACGAGGAAAGTGTCATGAGGATTTAATTCACATTCCAAAATAAGCCGTGTTTCAGTACACCGACTTTACTTGGGTGGACTGCATTGGGATATTAATGGTCGCCAATGTATATTTGGCAGAGAAACAGAGAGAGAGAGATGTTAACTTGTATTACATTGGAAAATGCGGACACAGTGGATATTTTACAAGAATGGACCAGTAAAGCAACACTGAACACATCTGTTGGTGCCAATGTCATTCAGGACCACAGCCGTCAATTCGAAAGGCTACATCATTAACAACAAGCTTATTTTAAGATGTGTGAGTGAAAGAAGGTCTTGTCCTGCAATAAATGTCAATGTTTTATTATGGACATACAATTGAATAGATCCTAGAAAGAATAGCCAATGCTTATGCTGGTGCTAATTGCAGTTATAGACTGCAGCATGCTGTGTCGCCACGTCCCAGCTGTCTGTAAGGCCTTTTCACAGGGAAAAGTAATGTATTTTGTTTGTGTGTCAATGTAAACTAGGGTTGGGCGATGTCTACAATGAAACATCGGGAAAGATGATGACATCAGGTGTGGCGCGGGTGTGTGTGTGTGTGTGTGTGTGTGTGTGGGCGGGGTCTTATGTGCACATGTTCACTCGCACAGACTTCCCTCTGTAAGAAACTTGGTACCCTATATCACGGACGGACCAGGTAAAGCAACAATATTGCTACAGTGCAGATGTTGGTTTCGGTTGCCGGGTCGCGAGTGGAAAAAGACAGAAAATAGAGGAGTGTCTTTTAGGCGACTATAAAACATATTGCTGATGGAGAAAGGGGAGCAGACGGGGGGGAGAGACACGGAGAGAGGCGGGGCAAGACGGTTTACAGTGAGAGGGTGCGTGCAATCGCCCTGTAGTTCCCTGCTAAGTGGACTGCACAGGGTATTCGGCCATTTTAAGTGAGATTCCAAACCACAGGGAGCACAACATGTTCAGTTCAAAGGGCAATGTGAACTGTGTAGGGAAGAAGGGAACAACGGTTCATTACTTCGCAGGAAGTTGACAAGAAAGATTAGCCATAAGCCTTACGCCTTATAGGAGCAGCAAAAACTAACAATGGAGCAGACCACAGAGTTTGTATCTCTGTAATTATTGTTATTGTAACTAATTATCATTATTAATAGATTATTTTAGAGGTTAGGTTACCTAAAAACAACAATGCTCATATGAATCTTTTTAAGGATGACGCTGCATATCTGAAAATTAATCAATCACATTAATTCACAAGTACATACATTAGAAATTATAAAAGAAGAAGAAGTTATAAAAATAAGTGTTGTAATTTTATCAAGTTTGTTTTAATATATATTCAATATTTAATTTCAGTAAATGTCCACTGTAGCAGCCGGTATCCGAGGTGTTTACGTTACCAGAGTAACACATGGCGGAACAATAGTTATGTATTGTTACTCCAGATTCTATGAGTATAGGTGCAGACCTCTAAGGCCATCGCTATTGGGTTTACTCCTACGCGCGCCTGCGGGGCACTGATAACTTTTGTCTACGCCCACCCACAGCGGGACCTCTCCTACGTCCGCACCTTATATATATACACACAACGGTGGGACATAGCCATCTGCTCCCATAGTGCCTTTTCTTCCAAAAACCAAGGCCCAGTGAGGCCCAGTGCTTAGAGGGCTGTGCCTGTACTCATACTCATAGAATCTGGAGTACAATACTTAACTATCATTCTATTTCGTAGCGGTTGTACTGATACTGGACGTAGTTGCTATTTAGTTTTATGTACAGACTGAGCAGAATTGTGCTGTCTTCTCACAGTTTGGATTTGCAGCAAATAAATAGTAAAGTAGTTAGACAGATAACGTGATGTATCACTTTAGATTGTTAAGCGATATATCGATTATTGCAGAATTGCTGTATCGTGATATTATCGTTATCATATCATGAGGTACCCTGCGATTCCCCCCCACTGTACACTGATAGCCTGTGTTGCAGCCAATAAAAAATATCTTTTAATTTTTAGATATGTTATTAATATACACTGTCCTTGTCAAAAAAGTCAAACAAAATCTAAACTAAATCACAATTCAGAGTTGTCTTGTTCTCCTCATGGCCACTGGCCAATTACATCTATTGTGTTTACTAGTGGTTTGTTGTTGTTTTGCACTTTACATGGGTAATTTTTTTATACTGTTTCATTAATATCTTGATGTATAGATAATACTGTAAAAAAATTATCTGTCAGCTAGAGTAAATGTTTTAATCCTTTAGGTTTGGAACCACCTCTTTATATACAGTATATTGAACAAACACAGGTAATGCAGTTTTTTAATTTTAAACAATAAGCATATAGACAAAAACAAAGTAGAAGTAAAAGTGCAGTCAGTCAGTTTTACTTTGAGTGTTTCAGTGTATTTAATTGGCAGTAAAGAACTGCGGCCCATCATGATGCCAGAGGTATACATAAAATGCATTAAGGGTATAATTGTGTATGGTAGGTAGCTGGTTTTATGATTACTTCACTGTGTATCCACAGGGCTGGCCTTACACATACACAAAATAGAAATATCAAATGACTCCATACAAACATGATTTTAGTTTCAGCATGTGTGCACCATAAAGGCGACCAAACACAACCTTTCATGTACATGTTCCGTCTCGGCCTAATGACCATCGCATGTTCTTTTTAGTTTGTCCTCAAACGTTGTCACTCAGACCTCATTTCTGTTCTTGCACTGCACCTTCAACACATCACTTGTCAATCAAACAGCAGGACTGCTTCTGTGATTACTTTTTTCTTGGCCTTTCTGATGGTTTTCTTTTTTGATTAATCAAGTTCCTGTAGCTGGCACTTTGTGCCCACTCTAAATATACAGTTTGTGACATATTCCAAATTCCAGACTGGAAACAAGTTGCATAACTCTGTGTTTAATGAATGGGTCTACCAGATATATATTTAATAAATGGAAATTCTTTGATGACCTGACTATATCTATAAAATAGACATTCACCCGTATGACAATGTCAAAAGTTATTAATATAAAGTAGCAAGATTTTTGTTCTTTCATGATACTATGACAATGATGGTGCAATGGATAAGAAACATGCCTTTGGTGAGAGAGACCCGCTTTCAATCCCCCACTGTGACCCTGAGCAAGACACTTAACCCCTAGTTAAGCCCCTAGTTGCTCCAGAGGCACGCAACCTCTGATGTATAGCAATTGTAAGTCGCTTTGGATAAAAGCAATGAATAAATGTAAATGATCTACAGTATAGTCAAAATTGAAATGTCATGAATCTTCCACAAATAAACAGCAACACACATCCTTTAACAAGGTAGTACACAAACACTCACACTGTCATCAAATGAGATGCACTGTGGTAGTGTAAATAACCATATGCATGTTTTGTATGTTATGAATGTTACGTGGTAGATATTGTATTCGGCATCAAGCATACATGCTGCAACTATTACCATAGTTCAGGATGTTTTTGTTCATATTTTTTGTCCACACCTAACACCAACTCCAATTGAAACCTTAAAGACTGCACATTCTTCCATTTTACAAATAAAAACTTGAAATCATAAGCAATAAAACGCACCCCATCTCAATTTAATACATGTAGGATTTTGTATATATGTAAATGTATATTTTTTATTAATATGTATTTATATCAATATATATTTACCCTAACTGCATTTTCTCTTTGAGAATAAATAGTACAATCTGCCTGCCTGCCTATCTATTTGCAGTGCTATTAAAATAACCAAATTTGTGCTGATTGTTCCATCCGACACTTAACAAAAAAAGTGGTCTTAAGAGACATCTGAGAAATGTATCCATGTTTTATTTGAAGTCAGGTTTACTCTTTCCTCTTCAACATGCTTAGTCCAGCTGTGGCTGATGGGTGCAGAGTCAGAGGAGTGTCACTGACATCAACCTGGGTAACTTCAAACATGGTTATTTCCACTCCACATCCTTCAAAGTAGCATAAAGAATCCAGAGGGGCTGGAGGAAGAGTGATTGAACAGTAAGTCAGTTTTCCTGCAATCTGTCAGAGTTAGCCCATCCCCCCAGTCCGAGTACTGTGATCAGTCAGAGCTTTAGCACTGTGATTAGGTTTTTCTTTTTCATTATCTTATTTGTCAGAAGGGCAAAAATTGTCTGTGCCTATGTGTGGATGGGTCCATTCATCCGTGTACCCATTCATTTACAAGCCGTCTTCCTTTTTTGTCTTCTTTCCCTTCCCCTCCTTCTTCCTTTTGTTCCTTTCATAAACACAATAGGCAGTGTTTTATATTATCTTCAATTAAGTCAGAGGAAAATGGTGTTACATAGATTTTTTTGAGACTCAGAAGGATTTAGTAGCTCACTTGGAGATCAATTTCAGTTCGGAAAATAGATGGACTTAACATCAAATCAAATCAAGTATAAATTCAGTTACTTCTACTTATGAAAAGGATACTGCTTTTGCTCACTGTATTGCTAGAACATCTGTGTTTTAATGGTAATTATAAACTATCTTGTTTAGATAACAATCAACAATCAGAGTTCAGCGTGGTCCACTGAACACAGATGAGGTGATCAAACATCACAGCAACTAGAGAAACTTGCAGAAAGTAATCTGCCTCCAGATAATGGATTATAGATTCAATTTATTTTCAATGTAAAGTGAGTAGACAAGGCAGGGCACGAGAAGAAAATGACATCCGCTCTTAATTGACCATTGGTGGAGATGTGCAGTGGTGCATGTAGAGTGTTCAAGGCTACATCAGTGCTTAGACTTGCTGCCAAGTGTTCAATCTGTTCTTTCAAGCCCCTCTCCCCTCCCCCCAAATCTGTTCTATTGAATTTTTATGTGGTCGCCACAGTGCTATTAAGTTCACGCTACATTCACTTCAAATTGGGTAAATACAAGCTAGCGACTGGTAAAATTGTTCACATCAGCTCCTAGTGGCAATCAAAGAAGATGTAGAGGTCTTACAGCAGATCAAACACCCAAACAACTGACACCTGAGTGAACCTGAACAAGATCTCGGGTGTACACATCTATAGTTCCAGATTGGCCCTAATTTAAAATCAACATGGTCCTCAGGTGATTTTGTCTGGACATGGCAGCATCAGAGAGAGTACGTATCTCTGATCTCACTGATCAACACTGAAGGCCTTTTTACAAATGTTTGTTTGGTGTTTATGTCCAACCCTGCCACTGAAACAAATTCAGAGCTTTGTAGCCCTTGCTGGAAATTGCAGTTCTACAAAGGTTCAAATATCTTAATGTGAATTATTTGCTTATGAAATAAGTTAATGCTGAACCTAAAACACACCAGACCTTTGACTACGTCCAGACCAAAACGCCCAATCCCAAGACCTAAAATGAAGAAAACCCCGTTTTTATTTTAAAACTCCAGGGTAGTCTTTTAGTGCAGACAGGCGAAAATGGGGACTTTAAAAACGATGACTCTCACTTTTAGCTTCCTGATTGGGTGTTATCAGTTAAGTTTTAGTTATTAGTTAGTTTAGTTTTTTTTGGTATTTTTAGTAAAATATTTTGTACCGTGCAAATAACACTTCACAGCGAGCAATAGCCATCATTTCAATCTCTCGGTTAACTATAGACCCAGTTTAGTCCAGCTATGAGTAACCCACTTCTAGCCACAATAACCTTAAATTTGGTTACATGACGTTTTTGCCAAAATAAGGTGCAAAGTGTATGATATTCCATCATATAAGCAAAGTCAACAGTGATGACAAGGTTTCTGGTTTCATTTCTTTCACATGTTCTGTGCGTAACCGCGATTTTTCTCGTAGTCAGACCGGCTGTTTGTAGCCCACTTTTAGTCAAAATGTCCAAAACTGATTAATTATGGTTGCCCAAGAGCAAGTGAAATGGCTGATTCCCATTATTTTCGCAATGTCAATAATAACTACAAGATATCAAGTGTCATTTAATTGACATGGTCTATCTGTGGCCACGATTTAGCTCTGAATTGGACAGGCTACATGTAGTCTGTGTTTAGCCCACACAGCGAAATCGAGGCAGTCAGTGGTCTAATTTTAACGGCTTGGCTATTCACCTTAACTCATCTTTTCAGTATATTGACTCACCATATAATGTGCTGTACCAGAAGTAATTGTTGTTTTCAAGGAGCTGCAAGACACAGCATCTTCAGATTAATTTACAAACTTGTGGACAGAGAGTTCTTTCCTTTAAGGTTTAAGGGGAATCTATAGAGCTCACCTTGTTTAGTTCTAAACAGTATTTACTGACAGGTAATGTGGTGTCCGAACGATAATGCTGCGATGATGTGTTGAGAAGAAATCCGCTTGACACTGTTCTTGATTATAAAGTTTATTACATCAAAGAATTCAGCATCAATTACAAGCTCTGCAGCAGCTTGGAGAGTGACCCAGCCTGATGGCCACTCTGTCTCTCTGTACATTGAACACAGCTTATATAAGACATGTTTAGGTCTCTGCTAAATACCATATAAGGGCACAGTGCTGTAGACTAAGTGTAACCATCTGTTAGACACCACTTCCCCTAACACTGTGTCTCTCTCCAGCTCTGGGTCAGGGGTCAAATTCTATAGGAGGGTTCACTCTTGGTTCACCCATCAATCATTACTTCCTCATAAGGGTTCACTGTTCCTTTCACCAGCTGCAGAGCATTATATTAAACTGTAATGGTCAAATGCACATATGTTATACACCACATATTCCCCCCTACGAGACTTAATTGAGTCTCGAAAAACAAAAAGAGATCAATTTCTCCAACACATACTTCTTACAATATTATTTTTAGCAGCATATCAACTTTATGGAGTGTGAGAACGAAAAACCCGTCCGGCAGCCTTCATTCCAAATTCCCTCCAAGACAATCTAGACAGGAAAATTTTCTCACGGCCCCTCTGCCTTAGGCGGCCACGCATGGTACTCCAGTCCAATTAATAAACGACATCATTATCAATCAATACAGAAATACGGTTTAGCCAATACATGTGAAAACCTCAGGAAATAAAACAAATCAAAACCATGTCCGAATTCAGGCTGGTCAACCCATCGGACCCTCCAACGGACCTTTCCCTGCCTAGACCCTATATCCCTAAGCATCAAGAAAAAGAAAAAAACCTGAGGTCCCCAAATATTAACTCCCTAAGTGTCTAAGTCTTTACACAGTTAACACAAAAAGAATATAATTGTTAATTAAGTATTATTCATTCACATATGTATTCATATCTATATCAAAGTAGACATAGGAAGGTATTCCACTGCAGCTCCTCAGCAGTGTCGATGCAATCCAGACGTTTCCACACCGTCCTTGTCCAGAGTCCATTCATACTGTCCTTGTTTGAGTATTTGAATCCCCATCTGTACATCCCCATATACTCTGGAAGAACTGTAATGGTCAAATGCACATATGTTATACACCACAGTAACATCTGGTCACATTGTGAAGGTTTAAAAAGAATAACTGACAAAGGTGGTTGTTCCTCAGTAGAGTTTTATGTACAAGGCAGCCGGCTCAACACATTGTGTTCCTATATCAGATGTAGGTGTGTTCAGGTTGAGTGGTGATTGAGTGGTGTAGCTGTGGTCAGAGACAGATGGATCCTCCCATTTTGTTTCCGCATCACAGTGCGTAGGCATGTGGATGTGGTCATCCTCACAGTTCTCTACTGCATCTGTAGAAATAAACCATAAACATAATTTTACATTACTTAAAACTTAAAATACATCATGAGTTTCATATATCATGGCAACCACAATTATACAGAACAGTGTGTGTGAGACAGGTGTATTAAAAACTAGACAGTATTCACACAATCTCTAATTCATTTATTAATACTTAGCTCAATATCAACATCTGAATGAGAGATGTGAGAGAGGTAGCCGGCCGGCTAACATGATATATGATGGTGATATGTAAACAGGAATAACGTGCTACTGTTAGACTGTAATGGAGGAGATCATAATATCTTATAACACCTTAATGTCAAATATGAAATACACAGCGTTAGGCAACAGTAATCATGCAAAATTCATTGTATTTAGTTACTTTAGTTACCTGCTCATTACTGATCTTTAAATGTATTTATAGAAGGGACATAACAAACATAACGTTATGCAATGAACACATATATAGCTAGCTTACCTGAATCTGACAAGTTGTTCAGAACCCGATGTGGCTTATTTACTGGAGCATCTTAGCCGAGGAGTTCATCAGTCGGCTTCCTGTTCATGAAATGGTATGAACACACGGGCGCAGTGTGCTTCAAGTGTAGCGCCGTCAGCCACAAGTAAACGTTAGCGTCAAGTTCTCCTCAACTTTAGGTGGAATGGTATAAGTTGTAAAATGCACGACAACACTCCGACCTCTTCACATTATACTCGTAACGAGTGTGCAGTTGTTCTCGCCTCTTGAAACTGAAAATATAATACTTAACATCTTTTCTCGGTTATTGTCTAACGTTACAGCTAGCAGCTAGCTGAAGTCCCGCTCAACCGAAAGTTGTGGCCCTGCTCTGCCGGAAGAAATGAGACAAAACGAACGCAATGGCGTCGCCCTTGCCGGTGTGGAAATAAGGTGAATATATAGCCCTACTGAGACATGACTACTGGCAATGCGAGACTTGAAAGTTAGCAGACAGCGTTGTTGGCAGATCTTGCAATAAACACTTTCGCTTTACACATTTTTCTTAACGAGAGTTACCTGTCGGAGAGCAACGGGCGAGAGTACGACCGCAGACGTTCGAAGCGAAAGGAAATTTACTTTGGTCTTGTAAGTATCTGTGTCTTTGTTCTGACATGTCTTCATTATTTATCTACATTATTTGTTATCATGTGTAGGAACCCTGTAAGCCATATTGTGGTTAGCTTATGGTGGTTATTATTATATATTATTATAATTTATTATGAAAGCCACCAATATGTTTTAACAGCATACAGTCAACAAAGCACGACAAAAATATACCTACATTCACAGCACATTGCTCACAAAGAAGAAAGAATGGGTCAGTGATAAAGACGGGCATTAAGTTAAGAAAAAAGGGTTTTAAAATGAAAATAAAAAGTTTTGACCTTTAATAAAATAACAGTTAGAAATATACAGTATGGTTTCATTTCAAATCATACGATGATAGTAGTCAGACATGTCTTATGGGAGAACAGTAAATACATAGTCAGTTATAATGTTTACTATTATTATCATATTCAATAGTTATGGATCCCAATTACCTAAGAGACTGGCACTGTTGGTGCTCTTGCTGCATCGTGCACTTGGATGAATATCTAGATTTGGATGTAGCCTAACCCATTTATATTGCCATTATTTATATTTTTGTCATAATCTATATATGTATATAATTGTATTTATAATATTTATAACAAGTTGTCTATGGTGTAATCCTTTTTCTTAATAAAATCTTGATATTTAATTTGTTTGGATGGATTGCTATTTATGAGAACCTGTTATATTTGAGTAAAAAGAATCTTTAGCCATTATTTTGTTATGTGTTTGATGTATATACAGTAATCAGTCAAAAGCTGTCTAATTGATGACTAGACCATTCTTTGGCTATGGTTAGACGTTACTTTCATTAACAGTTCGACTTATTGAAAGCTCTCAAATATCAGTTAAAAAGTAACAGATAAAAGCAGCTGAAATGTCAGTTGACATGTAACCACTCTTGTAAGTTGAAGTAGAAGGAATGGTGACTGTTCAAATGTGTGCTTTGTAAGCAGATGAAGTGTCCCTTTCAATGTAAGCACAGACAGCAACATAAATATCAATTGAACTGAATCTACTGAGGTGTGAGTTGATGTGAAGATGCTGAACACAGGTGGGAATGTCACTTTAAGTGAAAACACTTACTTGGGGCTGCAAAGATATTAATATTAGTTTCAGTTGAAGAGTAGACACAGAAAACCACTAAAATGTCAGTTAACGAGCAAGCAATGAAATATATTGAGTTGTAACTGCTGAAGCAGTCAGCAGTTGAAATGTGAAGTTGGATCAGAAATGCTGGAGATGCTCACTGTGAACGACTGAAGAGTCGGCTGGTAAAACTACTGACAGCAGGTAAGATGTCTGTTAAACATACAATTTCCCTTTCACACACACACTGTAGCTTTAATGAAGTGTTGGAACACTTATATGGTATGTAACAGCTATAAAATCTGTAACTTACAACAATGTTTTGCACTAAAAAGTGTGGTCAGGTTTGATGTCAACATGGGACTGTGTAGAGTCTGGACTTGTCTCTCTCCAGGTTCATCATGCTGTCTGTCTGTTTGACTGACTTTGTGTCTGTCTGTCTTTCTTTTGTTGTTTTTCTTCCATTCAGCTGCTCTGCTTCTGTAAAGACAGCAGCTGTCTGGATTGGTGGAGAGCTAAATTGCTCAGTGTGAGCTCAGTCACGGCTCAGCTCTCCTTGAGATAATGAAATGACAATTAATGGGAAAGCTGTTGCCATTTGCTCATTTGTTCACTCACTAGTAGAGCAGCAGCATGGAGGGGGGGCAGAAACCACTGCAATCATGAGAGACTGCTGATATGATGTTGAAAATCCATGCAAATATTAAAAAGTATGATTTAGCGAAAAGATTTTTTTTTTTTTGTATCAGTTTAAAATGGTTTCCATAGCTGCTTAAATATGAAGTTCTATCTTTACTGGCGCTTTATTTAATAGACAGATGTCACTGATGAATAAATCAATATATTTTTCATGGCTGTCAAAAGGCATTGCAGGTAAAGAGTTCAGATGCAGCTCTGAAGCTATGTAACTCATGTAAAAAAAAGTATATCCTTTATTAACCCAGTGACACTTATGTCAATACATTATTTACCATAGCCAGGGGCCTATACAGCACAGAGCCACTCTGAGCTCTGGCCTACTGAGATAGTCCTTGACAGAATGGCAGAAGACACATATATTTCCTTGAAAAGAAAAAGCGAAAGCAGACCCCTGGGCATCTCATAAAACGTCTCTCCAATATGTGCTGTGAAGTGGAAATTCTAGCCACCCCAAAAACCACACAAAGAGAAAAAACATTTTCTATTTAATTTCTGGCTGCAGTTGTGCAGTTGCAGTTGTCCCATTACTTCATTTTCTTCTCTAAGTCAATAAACTTGTAGGATATAATTGCAAATGTGTAACCATTATCTCAGTATGAGTAAGACATACATGGAATTGGAAATGTGGTTTTGTTTTTTATAAGACTCCAGACAAGAATTTTATATTTTCTGTGTCTAAATACAATTAATTTAACTGCAGGCAAAAGCTAGTAAAGTATGACATGAAATTACATCATTTCTGTTATTAAGCTGTGTAATCTAGTTAGCAAAGTCCCTGTTTGCATGGCTGATCAAGCTAAGCTTCTTGTGACTGTGTTACAATGAAAAAGCTCAGTCAAGTAGACGAAATTAAAACAGAACAAAGTGAATGCAAAGCGTGGAGGACACTGTAGTACAGGGCAGTTCACTGTACCTGGTATTGGTTGGCCTTTGCAAGCTCCTGATTGGCTGATTCCACGTTAGAAGATGCGGTCTGAATGTAATCTTCAATGCTGTCTAAGGAAACACAGAGCAGAATGACAGTATGGTCAGGTGGCACGTTGTCACAGCCATTGATTCCAGTTCATGTCAAACAAATCCACTAAACCTATTTTCAGAGTGGTTCACTTTATCGGGTTAAGATTTGATTTAATAGCTAAGGCTAGAGTAAAAGTTTAATTTACTAAACAGACTCCACAGATTTAGTATGGTGGGTGTATAGAAACACAGTCAAGTAGAAGCAGCAAAGGCAGATACCCTAAATTTTAGTCCCTGGTATTAGTCAAGCTCCAAAAACACTGGATCCTACACTTCCCATAATGCCTCTCAATATTGTTTTTCATGAGACACTTCCTGCCAAATAACCACCCACATCTTTTAAACTCAATGCTCCCAGGTTGTAAACACAGATTAACACAGTTAAAAATATTTAGACCCCAAGCTGAAGCCAAGATAGCTGCCGGTACCGTTTCTATCCGCCCAGCACTTCTGTCTCCAGCTATAGTGCGGGTTGCCAGATACTATTGGGGAGCACAGGTGGTGTAAGTCTTTGTCCAGACACAATGGTAAAAAAAAAAACAGCAACTGGATCCAGCTGCTGAAAAAAAAAGCTCCAGCACACAACTCCTATAATAGTTATCTTCATCAGAAACACCTGACATATAAATCTCATTAACCTGGTTACCTTTGCCTTTGCTAGATTTAAATTAATACTTTTAGTAACATCCAGTCAAGATGTGAGGAAGGTTTACAAAGTGAAACGTTCCCAATTTTGGGTAAAAAAAAGAGAAAAGAAATCAGTTTTTTATCAAATACTTGTGGAAATAATTAGGAGAACAACAGCACATACAGTATCCACTCTGTCCTTATTCATGAGAAATACAACAGTAAATGTGCTCTTCTCTAATCATTGTCTTACCCAACTTGCTGAATCATCGTAATATTGTTACTCTGCACACGCAGCCTTGACAGCCCACCAATGTTTCAAAAACAAAGAAACCTCATATTGGCACTAAATAAAAATTTACCATGCTATAGTTAAGGCATTTTTTATTTAAACTGATTTCAGTTTCTGTTACAAACATTTGAACAAATCTACACTTTTCTGGGGTAAATACGCTATTACGGTAGAAATATTATTTACTAGTCCAACTGTGTACACAGAAAGCTGCTCCGCCATGTCGTTTCGCGAGCGACGGTGACGGCTCTGTCGGTCATGAGGCTCTTGGGCCGAGTACATCTCTGGCATGTTGAACAAAGGGGCGCATATCATGTCGAGGGGAGGCCCTCGTCCGGACTAAGAGAATGCTCAGTGTGCCTTTGGTTTTCACTGAGCCGGCGGGACGTTCCCCCACTGGGAGTGGAGAGCAGAAATATAGAGGCCACACCACAAGATGCAAAGCACTCATCAGCAGGAAGATTCGGAAGGCCAGATTGAAATTTGCAAAGAAGCACAGAGATGAGCCGCAAAAGTTCTGGAACACAATCCTATGGACTGATGAGACCAAGATCAATCTCTAGCAAAGTGATGGAAAGGCCAATGTGTGGAGAAAGAAAGGAATTGCTTATCATCTGAAGCATACAAGCTCATCAGTGAAGCCTGGTGGAGGTGATGTCATGGCTTGGGCGTGCATGGCTGCTTCTGGAACAGGCTCATTAATATTTATTGATGATGTAACTGATGATGGTAGCAGCAGAATGAATTCAGAAGCGGAAACATTTTTTCTGCCAATTTACAGAGAAATGCATTGAAACTAATGGGGAGGAAGTTGATCGTGCAGCAGGACAATGACCCAAAGCACAACAACAAAACAAAGGACTTCATCAGGGGAAAAAGTGGAAGGTTTTAGACTGGCCAAGTCAATCAGCTGATCTTAACCCAACAGAGCTGCATTTCACCTCCTTAAGAGGAGACTGAAGGGAGAAACACCCACGAAACAAACTAGAACTGAAAGAAGCTGCGGTAAAAGCCGGGAATAGCATCACAAATGAAGAATGCAACAGTTTGGTGATGTCGGTGTGTCGCAGGCTTAAGGCAGTTATTGAAACAAGGGTTATGCCACCAAATATTAAATGTTATTTACTTTAAGATTATTTGTTCCTTTACTTTGCTCACCTAAGAATGCTGTGGTCTAATAAATACGGTGATATGTCCTAAGTTGTTTAACACATCTAGATGTGAATACCAGGAAATGAGAGCTGAAATTCTGAACTCTTGTCTCATCCTCATCTGTTGATCTTAAACACATGTGTCTTCAGTCAAAACAAAAACAAAGGAATTTCCTTACCTTTCCAATACTTTTGGAGGGACTGTAGGGGAGAAACCATTTTAGGACCCTATGAGATTTCTAGTGCCACCTTCTGGTAAAAATCATTCAAAATTCTGAATACCAGAATAATAAATAAACTCGTGTCCAATCCAGAATGTTTTAATCACCCCGAAAAACAAAAAAGGATGTACTCTTTTGATCTCTACAAATGAATATGTTTTTACACCTCTTTTGTGTGGTGTGCCAGAGTTTGTGTTTGCCTGCTGAACCAACCTTGTTGATTGTGTATCTCGACTCAGAGGGTTTAATATAGTGTGTCCTTAGCCAGCATGAATAGGCCATAAAAGCACTAATCCTTCCTTCTTGAGCCTATTCATTTCTTTGTATTACGTGCTGCTTTTGCAACAAACGCCTCCACAGCACAATCACATATTATTCAGATCCGCCACTACACCAAACAAGCCTTGTTCAAAAAGACCCAAGGCAAATTCAGTGCATCTCTTTTTATTGGGGAGAGGTCCATTACTGCACTCTGTAATGATCAGATTGAACTTCTGCTGAGGTATAAAGTTGATAACTCTGCAGTCTTCCACAGAATCCTCTTCTAACTTGCTGTTCGCCCATTTAGTAGGAATACACTGTGTTCCTTTACCTTCCATGTCCACAATACCATATCAACTGTCTTTCACATGCAAATGACAAAATGGCTGAAAAGCTCAGTTTGATTATGCTGACAAGCACGGGATGTAGCAGAATTCACAAAAGAATGTAGAACCAAGATTCCTGAATGTGATGGAAGAAAGTGTTTAATTTACTCTATATCTGACTGAGGAAATGACACAGAATGTTTAATTGCAAACATAGGTGTAATGGGTTCCATCTTTTTTTTTTCATTTCTGAATTAAAACGTAACTAACGTTAGCTAAGTTGTGGGTTAGCAAACCGTCGCTACTGTTGCTGCTGCGAAGCTAACATGCAGACAGGATGGGCCACCCCAGAGCCAGCACAGCAGCTCCAGACAGCGAACAGATTGCAACTCGCCTCTCACGAGATCCCATAGCAAGAGCTGTCCTTGAGCGAGACTTCTGTTTCTGGTTAAAGCCTGTCAGTGGCAAAAAGCAGCACTTTTTGTGGATGTTATTTTGACGGAAGGAAGGAATACGTTGCAGCCACTGCAGCCAGTTCACAGCTACCAGCTACAGCCATCTACTGCATGGATTCCAAAACATTTTGTACCTACTAGTAGGGCTGCCCAATTATGGCCAAAATGATAATCACGATTATTTTGATCTATATTGAGATCATAATCATTTATCACGATTATTCATTGATTTTAGGGACAGCATTTTTTTTTATTGTACTTTCAAATTTCAATAAATAAGCAACTGTTTTCACATCCATGTTGTGCTGCATTTCTGCTAATGTACAAATCTTTGCATTAAAATAAGACTGGTCCTTAAAGTGCATCATCTTATAAAAATATAAAAAATATTTTACCCACTGCGCTACGGTTTTGTCCCATCCTCTGCTCAGCATTAACTTCCACTGGAAGCGTCTCAGTCACATTTCAGGAGCTTAGCACATTGTTGGCTTGTTGTTATTTTGTGCTTTTTGTGCAACGGCTCTCTGCGACCTGGTTTTGTTTGGTTGTATGCATGGCTGCATATCCCACAGGGAGCACTTCAGAATCAGAGCGTTTTGCCTGCCTGATTTTGCTGACATGTTTAGATTTTGTTGATTTGGTAATCAGTGCTTGATTTTTGTGCTTCTTCTATGATTAAGTATGCAATGTGGTGAAATGGTTCATTTTTGTCTGTTATAACTGTGTTTTTGTTGATTTATGATCGGGATATGCACGCCTTTCTGTGTCTGACTTCATACCCAGTTTGATCTGCTCTGTGCTGCTTGACAGGGCTTCCCATCAAAAAATGACTGTATTTTTCGCAGAGCCGACAGCTGCATCTGAGACGCGCTGCATCTGATGGACTCCTAAGCATTGACTAGAAGGGCCGGGACCAGCTCTGGCAGCCACGGTGCAGCGGACATATGTAGACTCCTGGACTTTGCTGTCTTCTCTGGACTGTAGCAGCAGGAGGGTGCACACACTGCCACATCACCCCCTTGGCTGTAAGTATAGGAAGCGCTTGATTTGATATGCAGCAGAGTTTTTCATGAGCGGAGCAAGCATTTTAAATGGCAATATCGCAGTCGATCATGTTCATTCAATTGTGGGAAACTAAAATCATGATCCAGGCTGCCCCCCTGACCCCCCATTTTGCAGGTGTCTTCGCTTTCAGCAATTGGTGTATTTTCTCTGTTTCTTGTTGTCACCACCTAACCCCCACCCCGTTCTCTTGCAGGTGCTGTCCTTTGTCTATGGTGTCTGTCTGTATGATGTTTGTGCCCCCCACCCCCATTTCCGCTCCTGTGTCCAGCCTGGTGACAAATATATACACATACATAATTAAATAAATAGTAAAGATGAAGGACTACATTAAAACTCCTTTGTTAAAGCAAAATCTGTCTGGCACATCATGGTATCCAGCTCCTCATACTGCATACAGGCTGCAGGGGAGGACAGAGGACTGCTGTTCAATATGGCCCAGGGACTCCAAACCCCTAACAGCTGAAGAAAAACTTAAATTTATTAAAGCACTGGAAAAACAAAATACCATTTCACCCTGTATGTGCATAATTTATTGCTCTAAATGTTAACCATCCTGATTAAGAAGTGTATTGGAGAAAAAGACAAAAGGAAAAGCAGGTATTCCATTCTTCTAGAATTTGGGTAATCCAGTCTGACTCAGCCTGACTCTAAAGGGTATTTAAAGGGCGTCTACATTAGCTTGATTGAAGGCAGCAGACAAAAGGACACTCTACAACAAAAAGGCAGCAATTAGCAAAAGTTATTGCTTCCCATTCCTTCCAAAAAAAAATAAAAAATCATCTCACTCACACACACTAACAGTTTTTCACCACAAAGCTGAAATGTGCATAAAGCATTTGTAACTACACCATTAATCTACAGTATTCATTAAACCCAGCTTTGCTATTGTCTACTTGTTTTACGTTTTCTGCCCACCTTTTGCTGTATCATTCTCTGACTCAGCCAAATATATCTAAATATTTCTATATATATTATTAGAATGCTCTTAGTATGTAAATGAGCCTTGTGTGTTCAACATAGGTTAAGGTAAAAAAAACAAACACATCTTGTCAACGCCAGTATGATAATTAGTATTAGCATAGTGATTGATTATTACAGTTTAAGAGGTTAGCAAAGCACCTGTGTCCTAGTGTTGGTTTATTACAAAGGCATGTTGATTTGATTTAAAACACGTTAACTGTTTTAAAGTTTATAAAGTGAACTTTTAAGTACAGAATTACAGTGTGTGTGTAAAAGTGTAAAATGATAAGCAGAAAGACTCTTGATTTAAAGGTGCAGTCATACAAAATGTGACAATTTAATTAGATTCACTATAACTTCTATCATGTTTAAGTGAATCAATGGGACTACGTTCCATTATCATGCAATATAAACAAAATTCAGGGTGAGTATTTTTAAATTTAAATGACAATAATATGTATATTTTCCATATAGTCAAGAAAAAAACAACAATGAATGATGCATATATTTCATTCCTCTGTCCACAGCTGAAAATAGTCCCCAACAAATGCACTATTTCCTACTGTTTGAGTAAAGTGTGCCAAAAACTACAGTGCCCATGTGTTTTTAAAGTTTCCATCTTCAGTGGGAACCTGTGGGCTCTGGGCTGGGTGCCACACACAGGGTCAGACAAGTATTGAGAGACGGACTAACGCATTGTTTTGTTTAATGTGAGATTTGTAGCCAATAAGAACAATAAAGAATAAGCTTTATCTTTATTGGAGTCATTGGGTTATGCTAAAAGTGGAAAAGGTTAAATTAGCCTCCCAGTGATTTATTTGTCTAAATAAGCTAAAAACCAAACTATAAATGAACTGACTCTCCTCCAGTCACAGCTAAATGTGTTTTTCACCAGCGACTACAGCTCAAGACATTCACCCCAATTTGGAAAGTCATCTGCCTTATCAATCCCATCAGAACAATATCTCCAGGTATGTCTCTTTGTCTACATGGTTGTTGGACATTATTAAGTAACAGCCAATTCTCTAGTGAATGTTCATGATGGAGCCAGACATAGCTGATGGCAGATTCATGACCTAGCAGCAAAGCTTCTGTATCTGCCCTATATCTGTGTGCTAAGTTTCATTTGCCAAGTCTAAATCACTGCAGGGTGTGGAGAGCCGTTTACAGATATCAGGGTGTCTAAATGGATTTTCTCTAACAGCCCACTGTTTGTATAAACCCAGAGCATTTTGCTTCTCATCAAAGAATCTTAACAGCATGGCAGCGAGGTGGAGGTTAAAAAGTTTGTTTTGCCCCCGCAGAATTTTCAAGCTCGTGTTGTTAATCGGACTACAAGAAAACACAGACACACTCACCACAGACACACTAGCTTACCTATGGCGTCTCCTTGTTCGTGGACCATACTGGCCAGGTCCTTCATGATTTGACTGACGTCCAGCATGTCTCTCTATGGAAAAGAAACACAGTGTATGTTACACCACTATTCAACTGAGCGTCAGTCACTGCCACTGGCTGGCTCAGAACACATTATAGATACAGCAAACTCAAAAACATGTCAATTATGAAAATGGTCTTCCCATCGACTATCTCAGTAACAAGTAATTGCTCTTATGTTTAATGTTCATTTTTTAAATCTTCTTTATTTCCTGGTATGGGTTGTTAAACATGTGCAAAGTGTTTCATCATATGTTCAAATATGGAATACTGCTCTTCACTGGGTGTCGCCTTTGATGTGTGATTTGCAGGCGATTATGAAAATTAGCTACTTTAAAGAAACCTCCACTAATTTAGCAAATAACTTAGTCGGACTCACAATGGACAGATTAAAAAAAGGATCAAAAATCGATGCAGCAGAAGCCGTGACACTGTCTTTTGTATTCCATGCATCCTGGCGCCTACGTTAGCCACAACTTGTGTCGACAGTTCTGTCGGAGATTTGGGTGTGTTATGCTTGTAGCGGCTAATGTAGCCTCGAGCCACTAGCCTTCAGCAGAGATGAGGAGCGGACTAAAGAGGTCTGGTAAGTTCCCTTCTTTCCAACTCCACATCTGCACACAGATTTTTTTTTCTTTTTCCAACTGATGCTCAAGCGACATCAGTGAGGACATTTATCAGACTTCCCACAGCTCACTCTAGAGACAATAAAGGTTTCATACAGCTTTTTTCCCCACATATGCAGCAACTGGAAACACACTTTGATGTGTAAAAATCAGCAGCGTTCCAAGGTGTGTTCAGCCTGCAAGCAAAGCAAATTTTATTAACAAAGTCAATTGAAGGATGCAAGTGTGTTCAAGAGTCTCAGAGGCTTCCATGTCTGCAACAGGATGCTGCAGATGTTCTATCAGTCTGTGGTGGCCAGCACCAGTTTATATACTTTTTAACTTGTAATTACATCCAGTTTGCACAAACATGAATACTTTTAACTCTTATTTTTCGTACTTGTGTTTTTATATTTGTTCTTTTGCACTATTCTTTTGCAGTTCAGTTAATTCACGTGCTTACGTCGGTCTGTCTATACACAAAATTCTACCAAAATGACCTGAGCTAAGACGATGACGCATCCACTGAGATGAAAATGTCTGACCAAAACTTTTAGAATCTACTGTTATATAGCGCAACAAACAGACACACAAGGGACAGAGTTTAGAGGGAAATAACACAAATAACTGAAGTTCCTAATGAATTCAGAGAGCATCAGTAGTGGCATCTAATGCATTTCCCCGAGAAATGTCAGACTAAACTACAGTGGTTTCTGATTATTTGATGTCCTGTGCATGGATTTGTAAAAAAACAAATTCTAAAACAAGTTCCCTTTAATTGACAAATTCAGTGGATTTGTTTTTAATCCTAAATGTTGTGTGCTTGGCTTGACTGAAAGTGGAAAAAAAATAAAGCAGTTCAAAGTTTTTGTTCAATTATTTCTCTGTCAGGGCAGAGCAAACTAGTGCAGCTATGGTTGACCGCAGCTAATTCTCCACAGTCTCCGAGCTTTGAATCTGCTCTCAATGTTTCAGCTCAAAGCAATATGAAAGCTTATAAAACCTCTGTCTATCTCCTGCTCACAGGTCCCCCCCTTTCCTCCATTATGGCTCCATGCAATCACAGCTGCGTTTGTGTAGCCTAACCCACTGGGCCATCCATCACAGGTGGCGGAGATTGCTGTGGAAACTGGCAGCCATCCTGCCACTTGGCAAAAACCATTTTAATGGAGCCAAAATGGCCCCTGGCAAACCTTGTGATGCTAAAGACTTTTTTTTTTTGCATTTATCTTTGAGCAACCCTGTCTATCATGCTGTAATAGAATAACAAATTTATTTTACCTGGCAAAGCACTGGGCAATCAGGGCTCATTTCATCATAATGACAGAGAAGTGTGTAACCAATTTAGCAAATAGTGTGTGGAAGTGAATCGGCAGAGAGAGAGACACACACACAGGGAGAAGGCAGAGATGTGATGGGTTGGGACCCCTGCCTGAGGGCTGAGTGGGTGGCCAGGCTTCGGGCCAACACTGTGCTCTTTTCCATATTTCATGGGCTTTAAATTCTGCTCATGGCCAATCTAGCAGCCACTGGATACTGGCACAGGGCTGGGGACCAGGACTGGAGATTTTTCTGTTTCCAACAGAAGATTTAATGCTAGGGGTGGGGGGGGGGAAATCGATTCAGCATAGTATTGTGATATTTGCCATGGCAATACTGTATCGATACACGGACGCCAAGTATCGATATTTTAGTATATAAATTGCAGATGGGAGTTTTACCTTTTTGGTACTTGAATAACAAAATCTATAGCTTTTTTAGTCCACTAGAAAACTTAACAGGACAATATAGAGGACTGAAAAAGTGATATGAACAAACAGAGAAATGTATCTTTTTAGATAAAAAGATGTTGACAAAGGGACCTAATTGGAAAAAGGTAATAAATTGCAATATATCTCAATATATTTAAAATCGCAATAAAATCAAATCGCAACATAAATATCGTGATAATATTGTATCGTGGGGCCTCTGGTGATTCCCACCCTTATTTAATACAGGAGGTTTTCTCATCATCCAGGTCAAGTATATCTGCCCTGTTCGATAGTTTCTGCTGCAGTTCCTCTACAGACCTGACCAGGTGCAGGGGAAGAAGTCAAAGTCTTGGGTTGCTTTCACGCCTACTTAGTTTGGTTTACTTCATCGGACTGAACACAAAAAGACAATGAATCAGTTCAGTCCGTTTGGTCTTCACACATGGCGTGTCCCAAAACTACATATCAGTAGTACTGAGATCTTTTACTTAAAGGTCCAGTGTGTAAGGATCTACTGACAGAAATGCAATATAAGATGCAAAACTATGTTTTCAGTGCTGTATAAAGATCTTAAATAATGAACCGTTATGTTTTTATTATTTTAAAATGAGCCATTTCTATCTACAGAACAGCGGGCCCCCTTACATGGAAGTTGCCATGTTGCGCCGTCATGTTTCTACAGTTGCTCAAAACTGACAAACAACGCTACAGAGTGCATTTTGTCACGTTCTTCTTCTTCTTGTAGATTTCTGGCAGTGTAGATGCTCATCACTATATTGAATACATATGTTCAAAGAAGAACAAGTAATCCATAATCACCAAGAGAAGTAACATGTTTCATTTGTCAATGTTTGTATAAATTTCATCTATTATGTGGTTTGAAATGGACTGTGGTGCAGAAACAGTGACAGTGTTTCACACTCTTGGTTTACATTTTCCATGTTGTCTGTCAGTGGTCAAGTCACAATAACATGGTTTTACTGAATAATTAAGAACATATAAAATCTTGATTTTTTTTAACATATAGATTCTTGTCCTGTGTCAGCTGCCGTAGCTATCCTACGCCCTTTAAAGAGTGGTAGACTAGACAGTTGGTTGCAACTGTCTAGTCTACCACTAGATGCCAGTAAATCTGACATACTGAACCTTTAAGGGAAAGTATCAACACCACAGTGTAGAAATAATCTGTTACAAGTGAAAGTCCTGAGTTCAAAGTTTCACTTAAGCAAAAGTACAAAAATATTAGCATCAGAATATTCTTAAAATACCAAAAGTAAATGCAATCATCAGGCACAATTGCTCATGTTATAATAATGCTTACTATAGTATTGGATTAAAATCATTAATGCATTAATGGATATTCCCTTTGATGAAGATGTAACCAAGTGCAACTTACTTCTGGCTAGACTAATCTTTAATAATACGTCATCATTTATTAGTTGTTTATATTGTGTTTGTAGTACCTCACAATTGTACAGTACTTGAGCAAATGTATTTCGTTCCTTTCGTTGCAACATACTGTACTAATTCTAAGCAGGGTTTGAGTCTGAAGATCACATTGAAAAAGTGAAAGTAGTATCATATGGACTGTAATGTTATGGGGTTACTTTTCACTAAATTTTCACCTTATTATGTTTCAGAAATAATTCTCACCCTCACATACATGGACGTTACCATGGATCTTTCATACTTATATAGGATATTGCTTCCTTCCCTATGGCTGAAGAGCAGATAGACTGTGTAAAGTCAATAGTATTTCAGTTTGTGAAATGATTACATTTATGTTTAAATAAAAATACAATCAATTCAGCTGCAAGAGCTGTACACAGTTTGTGTCACAGGTTTCACTAACAAATAGTTACAAATATGTAACGTGATATAACAAGGCTGTTAATTTAGTATTCACTTTCAAGACAAACAACAAGGAAAACCATCTCAAAATAATGCAGTTCAGACTAACAGGCGGTTTTCCCATTGTTTCAAGTTCAGCTGAATTTTCTTAGCACTGTAAGAAATTCTCTGTCACATTTTTCCTCAGCATGCCATGTTTTCCATCAAAATGAAGGTGAATTGGCAAGAAAAACTTTATTGTAATACACCATGAATCTGTTAGCAGCTACAAGGGGCAGTCCTCTATAGCTGACCCTGACCTCACCTGCCTGTGAGGGACACGTGCAAAAAATGAACTTCCTGTACAGCGATCAATAAAGTGTCACAGAAACATTTGTTGCATTTCACAAATTGTTATTATGGTAGCCAATGAGTCACACTCGTCCTCAGCGCTGACGCTCACCTCTGCTGGTAATCTGATGCCTCCCGTAAAACCTGCCGCTGGTGTTATTGTGTGTGACTGATGAAAAGAACATACTTGAACAAATGAAAGGCTCCAAGGGTCTGAATATTTAAAGACTAAAATGTCAGACTGCAATTCAGACATCTGTTCCATCTGACACTGGGGCCACTGCAGAGACAGCAAAAACACAATTAAACTTGAGGCCAGGATTTAAAAGAAAGTCACTAAAACAAGCCTGCTGGCAGCATTTGATTGACAACTCAGTCAACAGTGCAGCATGCCTCGCATTTCTCCAGTCATAAGGATCTGCCTGATACTGGCTGACATGAACAATTGTGGGAGGGATTGCAGCTCGATCAAAAGCTTTGCAACCTGCAGATTCTCTGATAGAAAATGAGCAAAAAAAGGAATAAGTGACTCCTCTCTCTTCTTTCATGCTCATGATACCTAACGATTCTTCTGTTCATCCACACAGAAATCAGTTGCAGCCTCAATGAGCATGTGTAATTACTTTAATCTGTGTCTTGAAAACAATGCTTTATTCAAAGCAAAATTAGCTGCACGCAGTTTGATACCTTACAAGGTATCAGCACAATGGTTATGATTTACAATCCAAGATATGAAAGTGAGCAGCAGGGATTAGATGAAGTGTTTCATGCAAAGTTTGCAATTCATGGAGGCCAGCAGCATGGTAATATGCGAGTCTTAAACTGCAAAGCTGTGATGAGACAAATGTCTGTGCGTGGAGGTCTCCTCTTGTGCCTGCAGAGGGAAGTGTGGCACAGCAGAGTGCTCCCATCAGCCTCTTTAAGGTGAACGGGCTTCAGTAATAAGAGCTGATTAAGTATGCAAGTCAGCCACGAGGACGGAAAGCGCTGATAGACAGCACGGCCCCTGAAGAGGCGTCTGCGAGATTTATGGCGTTTTCACACCTTGTTCGCTCCGAGAAGTTACTTGGAACTCTGAAGTGTTCCTCACTCCCACTTAGTTTTGCTTCTCGTGGCTAAATGAGAGCACAGCAATCAGAGCGAGACCTCGCTGAGAGAAAAGTCTCTCTCACTACATTCCCAAAGCAAACCGACGCCCCTTCTGTACTCTGAACGTGATCTGACTGAGATCAAAGTCCACCCGTCACCATACACCGGCTGTTCATGTGACTACTTTCATTCACATAAAATAAGCGTGGTGCGAGCCGTGTGACAGATCTTGAACTGATAAGAGGATTTCTCTGCTGCCTCTGGCCTGTGACCCTGTTTTTAGGTTCTGCTTATGATACATATTTCAGCATTGTCAGCTGGGAAATTCAATGCAATGAAGATCAATAAAAACTGAACAGTTTGTAGGAGTCAGACGTGGTAGGTCAGTTATCATGTAAACTGAAGTATGGTGTACTTTAATTAAATCAATGAAAATGTAATTGCATTGTAATATCTCAAGCAAATATCAGCACTACTGAAACATCTTCTTCAACCCTGTGCCCTGTAAAGTGACCCCCTCCCAACACCATGGTTGAGAAACACCAAATTAATTGTGTGTATACAGATTAGAAACTAGAAAACAAATATAAGTTATATTCAAGTATTAAATCAATAAGTGCTTTCAACTGATATGTACCAAATTATGAATTACGAAGGGACATTCCACAGATTTCACACATAATATTCAGGTTATTAGTTGTGGGGAGTACTACTCAGCCTGTGAAAACAGTTGTTTAATGTATTTTACTGCGGCTCTAGAGGAGCTTTGCCACGACCCTGCTGACGCTATTGTTGGCATTATGGGACATGTAGGACCCAGTGTTTTGGATCATACTCTAAAATATAAGTTTATGTAAATGCAACACAAAATGTTTGGCACCCAAGACCCCAGCTAATAAACAGCTATGTATAGCACAGTGTAAATATAATAGTAAATATTGACTCTATACTCAAATTAATCAGCTGTTATCCAACGAGGGTTAAAATGAAGGGGCAACTGGACTTGGTTGAAGATACTGGAAGACGTTTCGTCCCTTATCCAAAGGACTTCTTCAGTTCTGACTGACTGGCAGGGAAACTCAGCTATTTAACCTCAGTGGGGTCGTTGGCCCGGGTCATCGATACCGCTGGTTTGTTAGTGTTCCTTGTTGCTGTGACGACAGTCGTTACAGTTGTTAAGACTACCTGAGGCCAAGACTGAACGACCATCGTTGGTATCTTCACCTGAGGCCAATAGGTTACGTTTGTTGAGTTTCCTGGGAAGTGATGAAAGGACAGCATTGTAAGTGGGGGATAAGTGGTGGCGTAGACCCCCTCCCCTGTTCAATGACGGCTTCTCCACCCTGGTGTAGATGCTTCCTTTCAAACCATCCATCTTCTCTGTCTAAAATGTGCACCTGGTGGTCCTCAAACGAGTGTCCTCTGTCCTTCAGATGTAAGTAGACTGCAGAGTCTTGACCTGAGGAGTTGGCCCTTCTGTGTTGAGCCATGCGTTTGTGTAGTGGTTGTTTAGTCTCCCCAATATACAGGTCTGTGCATTCCTCAGCTGTTGTTTCATTCAGTCTCCTGAAAATCCCAGACTTATGAAGAAAATACTTCAGATTTGGTGGAACCTTTACTCACTGCTCCTGGCCTTTTATTATGGAGTTTAGATACACTGGCACAATGTTAGCAACCGTGTAACTGAGGCAACAGAAAATTCCTATTGGTTCTTAACAAACCTACAATTTCAACAATGTATCAAAAGCTCTCAGACATCATTGCAGATGGTAATATTTTGGGAACAATCACTGAGGTAATGCCATGGCACAGAGACCTGGTAACCAGGTGGTCAGAATATTGGCAAAGTGGTGGTTTAATTTCTGCAGTAGTGTTACAATGAGACAGAACATTTTAATCATTAAAACCTGTGAATCATTAAAGCAGCAGCCGGTAACAAATGAAAATACAATGCAAAACCCTTCAGCGACTCTCTCTGCTGCTCCTATCACTTCGCTAAGCCCCGCCCACCAAACCCACAAGCAGGAACCCTTCGAAACCCGATTAAGACGCCCCTCCGATTCATCACAGCACTTCAAACGAGATAAAAATATTAGTCTTGCCATTGACTACCGTACATATTTTTTCCGAAGTAAGGTTCCATGGCGGTCTACCGGAAGGGGAGGGACTTAGGCTCTTTATTAGGAGCAGTAGGAGGAGCCAGAGGAACCAGATTGTTTTTCACAGATTAATTGTCTCATGTATCATGTCAGGATCCAGTTTTTGCAAATATGACAAAAAGTTTGCACGGCTGCAGCTTTAAGCGAGTATTATTGTTCACAACAATATTGTGATGACAGACAATAATTAGGTTATTTCTGAAACTACTGTACCAGAGTATTTAAAGTTTAACACTGCAATGTCGGTGCTGTGTTAACAAAGCAGGACAGTGTAACGTACGCTGTACTGTGTTTAGGAGGACATGGTGTTGTGTATCTCAGGTGTAGACTGGTTTAGGGAGCACACCAACTGACTCTGCCATGTCAATTGTGATTTGACAGCATTCAGTGACTTATCCTCTCTCCACAGGCACATTAGTCATCATTCGCTGTCAACACTTGTCATTTCAAGTCCCTTCTGTTGCTGCTGCATACTGGCAAATCCATAGCCCGCAAGGAAGGAAACAATTTCTTTACTATGTGTCGAGCCGCTCAGTGCAACTCTGTGCTCCCAATCAGCCGTGAATATAGATCAGTCTGCAGCCTTAGAGGAACTCTGGTTGAACGAACCAACATGTTTTATGTAAAAACCCAGACTGCAGCACAGTTGAGTGTTCCAACCATACTGAGTTAGATGCTGTAGATACATACACACTATAGCACATAACACTTGTATTCAGATGATTTCTGACAAGAAATCCTCACAACACAGGGAGGTGTGGAGTCAAAACAAAGGTCTCACCATCTCCTTAGCACAGGCAAGTGAGCGCTCCATGCTGAGAGAGATGGACATCTTTGTCACATTCACCCCCCCCGACATACAGTATGAAGGGCCTCCAATCTGATTTCTTTGCATTATAAACTATCTGTGTTATGAAACGCCTCAAGCAGATTATATTTAAAAGCTACCTCAACTCACCGGCATCTTAATTTCCTTATAGTTCTCCACCTGGTGTATCTGACCTGCTGCCTTTGCAATTTAAAACAAGTAAGAGGATCATCCAAACATGACATAACATGTTTCCATGGAAGTACACAAACTTAATTAACCTTCTATACTGCAGGTGCTGGATATTGTTATGTGGATTACTGCCATAGCTATCTGTAGCTCATATCAGCTTTAAAAAAATAATACTTTATAAGTACATTCTCAACAAAAACGGAACTTCAGTTAATGGATTTCAGTTTCATGGATGTGTTGAGGTCAACTGAAATTAGTATGCGTGTATACACACACACACATATATATATATTAGAAATATATATAGAATAACATATAGAAATGACTGCAGATGAAATATTGTAATTTGGTAAGGAGTATTTTGAAAAGTCCACCACTGATTCACCACCGACAAATTTGTGCCCCAATGACCAATATTCAAATATTACTTTTTTCATACTAAATGAAGTAGCGTGTTAAAGGTTTAATGCTGACATCTAATTAAAAAGGTTTTACCATCTGTACAGTGTAACCATGGCACAGAATATAAAAAACAGAGTTATGTTAAGATATGGATGATCAAATTGTCTTTGGCAAAGGACAAATGTCTCTCTCATGCTCAGTCAATCCCCCTCCCCCCACCTTGGTCTCACTCTCTTTGGTACGCACGCTTAATGCTGATATGATATTCTCCCCACATCTCCCACCCGAGCCCAAAGGCATTGGGCAACAGGACACAGTGTCACTGCCACAGCAGAAAACGCGTTAAGCAGATTTACTCGCACGCTTACTGGTGAGAAAAGGGGAGGGGGGGGGGGGGGGTGACATTTTTCCCACAACGACTGCATGAAAGACATCTCTTTTTTGCCCTTACTGAATAAACGGTTTATAAATGTAAAATCATGTTTCCTCTCTGGCGGTAGCCCAAGGATCTAACACCCCTGAATATGATAACGCCATGCCAACAGCCGGGCCTGAAGGGCAGCGAGAAGGCTGAGCTAGAGGTTAACTTCTGCTGAGGCTAAACCTGCTTCCTCTTTTGTGTTTTTTTTTCATGTCTTTTCAACATAAATGTGTCCCAGGTGTGTCTAAACACCCCCAAAGTATGAAAAAAAAAAATAAACTCCTCTCTCTTATTTCTCCTGCTCGGTCTTTCAGTCAATGTGTATGCAAACACGGCGTTTGAATTTGACGTCATGGAGTGATCTGTGTAGCATAGGACCTCATCCAACCCTACAGTGCAGTAGACGCCCCGCCCACTAACACGTTGTGAATACACCGCTCTCAGCTCCACCCTCCAACACAACACCAAGCGGTCATTCCATCGGGCTAGAGCTGGAGGTTGTTTGGTATGTATAATATAAATATCTCAACAAATACCAAATCGTCCAGCATTGAATTTTATATGCATTGAATCCTACTGACTTGGATTATACTCTGATTCCTAGTGCCACCAGTTGACTTTTTTTTTTGTCAAACATGTCTAAAACATGTCTTGACGGATTAAGCAAACCATGAAATTTTGGCCATTCATGTCCCCCTCAGGATGAGCTGTACTAACTTTGATTATCCTCTGACTTTCCCTCTCGCACCACCAGCAGGTCAAAATGTGTTCAAAGACTAAATAGCTGCACTAATGACATTCCCATAACTCTCAGTTGTGCTTTCTGTTTAGTGCTAATTTGGGAAAAGTTAGCATGCTAACATGCTAAACTAAGATCTTGAACATGGTAACTATACCTTATAACATGGTGTTTTGCCATGCTGACATCAGTATTTAGCTTTTGTACTGCTGAATGGAAAAAACAGAACGGAAACTGGACAAATGTAAATTGATTGTGTTGTATTAATGGTGGCAGTCCATCAGGCAGAAAAAGAGAAAGATTCACTTCCTTTGATTTTAATTAACATGTAATTAAACCTCCATCATCTCAATATTTTTATGTTGCAAATGAAATAAAGTTAATAATCTTCCTAAATTAAAAAACTATAACTGAGTTATCTCTTATTGAAAAGATTTTAACACCAATTCTTTTACCTCTACTTCATTTAAATTTTGACAAAATGTCCAAGCTCATTAGAAGGATATTTTAACACAGTTAGCATGATTGCACCTACGGTTCAGCAACTTCACTGTATATAATACTTTAATTTACCGATTGGACCTATTTTTCTTGTCTGTGTCTTACTTTTGCAGTAATGAAACTGTATCAAAAAAAGAATTAACGTGTGAACAGTGTCAATCAATAGTTGGAACCCAAAGCCTGCATTACTAAGCTTTAGTGGATAATCAAGTTTGACTGGAATATCAGCATTTGGATTTCACAGAAAGCTGATATTTTCATTATCTTGAGGGAGCCAGCAAGCAGTACGTGATCTGCCATCATACTAATAGCTTCAGTGTGTAAAGAGAGGAAAATCAATATGGTTTTGATCACCAGGGTTATTAACAAACGCTTTTGCTAATAAACCACTTTCTCTAAGATCTTTTTTTTGCTGAGGTGTAAAAGTCTTTTTTGTATTGTTTTCTTTCTGGATTTATTTATCTGGTGGTGTTTCCCACTATACCTGTCTTAACTCAAGGGTAAACTCTGTGGATAGATTGTCCGGAGGATACATTGGTAGGACAGACACGCTTTGCTGTGGGCCTTTTTTTCTCTTTATACTGGGCCAGGTGTTGTATTCAGATTCCCCTTGAAAGCTGTCCTCTGTTATGCCCTAAGCTTTTTTTTTTTTTATGAATTCCTTTTTGATGAAATGATCTGCTGTGCCAAAGCATATAAAGTGCAGCTGGGAGGTGACAGTGTAAGGGGGGGTTGCAATGTGCAAAAAGTGCTGCAGAGGCTTGCTACTAATATTCTGACTTCTATCTGTTGTCAGAACATGTGGCATAACATAACGATACTCAAGGACGATATGTCCAAAAATTCAATTACTGGGCCCTGGGGGGGCTCAAAGCTGTCCAGTGTCCTGTTTCTCAAACATGACTTAACTTTTAATGCCTAACATTAAGTTAGCTAGATAAAAATATCTTGTTTATTCTAATCAGGCTAACTTGGTAGATTTGTTAATCTTGGTCAATTAGTTAAGTTCTGATCATAATGTTGCGATATTGATTCACTGGAATGGCCCTGGGGGTACACACATCCCATTTTTATTGTTGCTTCAGAGTATTTAATTTAAAGTTGAGGAATCATTTTAGTGTTTTTTATATGAAAACAATGTATGTTTGCAGGTTAATTGGACTGATAACAATCATTAACTTTTAGTTGAATATATTTCATGCTTTGCTCAATATACAGTATGTTGCAGTGGGTCTGTCTTTCTTTATGTGTGTATGTATTGATTTTTGCATATTAAAATTAGACATTTATTTTTCCACTAAAACAATAATAAGTATAACATCATAAAGGCACTAAGTGTGTAATATTCATTCTTCAGGATGACAAGGATTAAATGGATTAGGTAAAAAGCGCCTCTAACTGTGTGTGTTAGTCTTATTATTACAGCCTACACCTTTCTACAGGTCATGTTGAGAAGTAGATTATTGCTTAAATGTGGCCCATTTCAGACTGCAGTGTGAACTGTCCGCGGCCTAAAAGCGACCCGCATGTGCAGAAGAATAACAAGACATCACACGTCAAGTTAGCTTCGGTTAGCTCCCACTTGCTAACGCTCCCAATTTTAATTGGAGACTCCCATATTTCATTGCCCTCTCATGGGTGAATCACATGGGTGTTCACAACTTTCTGTTTGTTTCATCAAGGTTTCTGGCACTATACAACGCATCTGCCACACAACTCTGTCTCCCTCTCTCTCTCCACTGTGTGGCACAGACACGAGTAGCAAGCATCAATTCCGACCTGAGTGTCCGGACAGTTTAAAAAGATCTGATCTGTATCGTATTTGGACCACATGTGAACATGTGGCCCAAATCCAAACTGGAAAAGATCAGATTCCATGTGACTTGGCCTGTTCACACTGTTATAAAAAGATCAGATCTGAGTCACATATGGGCAAAAAAAATAAATAAATCAGATTTGGGTCACTTTGGCCTGCAGTCTGCAGCCTTAGAGAGGGGGTCCTTGCAAATGCAAACTCATCACAACATTTCAAACTCTAAACAAGTTGAAAATCACTGATGCAGCCTATTTTGTCATGCATAAATATTTAATTCTTGATTGTGAAAAAAACAATTGTGATTCTTAAGCCACTAGATGTTGATAATTTCTTATCTAAAATCACAATTACGTATATCACCATTTTTGTGTTCGTGCCTGAAAGAAGAGAGGCCATTTTTATCTTAATACTTGCTCACGCTTCAGTGAACTGAAATATAGGTGTGCTTAAAATCCTCAACAAGCTAACTCAGTTATCCACATACAAAGAACAGAGCCCCAGGACTGGTCTTGGAGAGGACTTTAGGAAATCACGATGAGGTGCAGGAATGTGTGTGGTAAGTTTCTGTAAACTCTGTAAACCCCAGAGAGGCTAATGTTACTTACAGTCACTGCACAATGACTTGCCACCCCAGCTGCAGCCAGGAAGCCTTGGCAGAGTTCACACATATATCCAGTCTCTGAGGACGGCAAAATTAACCTCAGAACCACATCAAACCTTTTTCTGGCGAGAGAGGGGCTGATAATGATGACAGACACTAGGCTCTCTTGGTCCTCTGGGAGGAGATCAGTGAAGAAAAGTGAGACGTGTTAGGACTCACAGCAAACACTGCTGATTTAGTGGTATGACGGGATGAGTGGGTGTTTGGACGGCAAGAATGGAGGTGGCGGGGAAGGGGGGGTATGAAAAAGCACATTGTCAGATACTATCACTCTCCCCAAAGGAACAACGTCATGTCCCTCAGCACCTGCCTGAGCGCTGACAATGACATTTATCCATGCTGCTATGACTAAAGCACAGGCCAGACGACCCTGTCTGAACACCAATCCACCGACTGGCCCATCTAGGCGGCTGCGCTGAAATGAAGCTGTCATTCGTGCCATGGCTCTTTCACTGTGTCACTCTGTAGGGAGAGATTGATGCTCTTCCCTTTTTTCGCTCCTATTCATCGCAGCTCCTGCGGTGGGATTAGCTGATTTGAAACGTTGATGAAGTTCAGACAGCTCCAGCTGGGCACAGAGATACATCTTCATTAAGCTGCAAAGTGCTCCTAAAACATTATCATTAGTCTTCAAACCGCTGGATGGCAAGCTGCGGTCCAGAGCTGGACTGCCACATATAGGCTTGTCATTTTAAAAGCAGACTGTGGCAACATGTGTCAGGCTTCTCTCTGCTTTGATTAAGCCATATGGTTCTGAGATGGGTGATGAACTTTTACAATATGCCTTCAGAAGTTTCATCAGTACATATTTCACAAGCGCAGTGGCATGTTCAGTAAAATTCAGACATCAGGAGTGCTGTCAAGATCGTACACGTTAGAGCTAGTGTACACGAGAAAGGGAATGCTGCTTTCACATACCCTGTCTTATCAAAATTATGTTTATATAATACTGATTTGTTTTCCCAGTTCCAATTTTAGTCAAAGATATTCCTTGGTTGGATTATGTTCCCTGACAGCGTTTTCATGTAGATTTGTACATTTATGTACTGCACATTAGTCATAGGTAGGGTGGTGGGTGGATGGTGGGCGGACAAAACTCAAGCTTCAAGATCTAGATATTTCCTTTAGGAGCTGGTAGAGACCGAAAACAGAGCTAAAAGTGAGCAAATATTGGACATGAATCAGGTGGATGTAAACACGACTCAACTCAAATGCTAATATTGGCATGTAATTGCTAGTTGTGTAAATAAGCAACTGTTTGCAGGCTTTAACATCATCAGTTCACACTACAATGAAACATTAAGCTGAGCAGCAAGAGCGGGGATTATCGATACTTACTCCCCCCTCTTAGTTAAGGTGGACTCAGAGCCTACAAGTGGATGCTGAGTAGGGCTGGGTAACATTTCAGTTTTGTCCATTCCAATTCCCCTTATCGAATCCAGTTCTTATCAAATCTTGTTTCCGATTCCAATAGGTATAAACAGTCAACTTTAAACAGCGAGGTTCATTTTAGTGCTCATTTAGCGGACGCTTTTTATCCAAAGCGACTTACAATTGCTATACATGTCAAAGGTCGCACGCCTCTGGAGAAACTAGGGGTTAAGTGTCTTGCTCAGGGACACAATAGTGGATGGGTCACAGTGGGGGATTGAACCCGGGTCTCTCACACCAAAGGCATAGTCTTATCCATTGCGCCATCGCCATTTTAACTTAATGTATAAAAATAAATATGACTGACCAGTGTGATCAGAGATCTTTATGCTGTTTCTGATGTGCTATAACTCCTAAAGTCCAAGGATATTTTTATAGCAGTAGTATCTACTGTATAATGCATTTTACTAAACGGAGGAGACTCAGCCGTAGCAAGGGGATGTAACCACTTCACCACAAACCTTGTCACCACTCGGTGATATTCATCCACTTTCTCCTTGCTCATATTCCCCTTCATGGCTAAAGTGAAAGGAGGAGTGTCTCTGGGGCCTCGTCTCTAAGAAAAATATATATTGGAAGCATTTGTAGACATCATTCGTTTCCCTTCAGTATAAAAGGTGAATGTCAGCTCACCTGTGTTTTGTACTTGAACGTGAGATGTTGCTACTGTTAGCGTTAGCTGTATCTGGGGAGTCATTGTAGCTGGAACACATTGAACACGGTGCGTTCCTTCAGATTCACGCCGTGCTGAAGTAAACGTTTCCTCCATCGCACCAAACCTCCTTACTGCAGGTGTTGCATTTTGCTGTGTCGTTCTCTTTTTTAGTGAAGCTAAGCCAAACTTTTGAGTGTTTGCTGCTGTGGTCCAAGAATGGAAACAGAAGATAAGTGAAACAATTATGGACTGTAAAATGCTCACTACAGAACAGCTGGGATCGCCAGTGAAATATACAAAAATGAAGGTGGGTACATGAGCAGCAGCAGCAGCAGCAGCAGAAGTGGCAGCAAGCAGTAGCATCACTTTTAGATGAGGTGTGACAGCAGGCATGCAGCAGTGAGAAGAGCACTGACGGCTTAGGTAAACTGCCACGGTTAACAGGGTGCATTGGATTTGTGATACAGTGGGTGGAGTATGCCATGTGAGTCTGGCACCTACTTGAGTTGGGCTGCCTGAACTGGCTTCATGGACTGCAGGTTTAAGAGATTAAGAATCACCATTTTAGGAACTTGCATACTATAATACCACAGGATAACTGGGGTTAACTTTATGGATACTGTGTTCTGATAACCTTCAGTGGCCATAATCAGTATTTTCATATTAACAATGTGTCACATGACTTCTTATATTTTATAAAGTGTCCCCACCTGACAGCGACTGCAGGGGCGGGGTGTAAAAACACTGCCGTCAAGTTGGACACATTCTACTTCCTGCTGAGTGCGTGAGCTTAGAACAATTACTGATCTCTTTGCCTTTGCACATGCAACTGCTGCCCCACAAGTGGCCAAAAATACAGTTAATGCATTCACAGAGTAATCTTTACAGACCATCGACGTAGGCATCCATCTGACATATCATCTGTATCACGTTAGAGATGTGTCAGAAATGATTTTACAGTATTTAACAGTATGATATGGTTTTACATACTGACTTTGAAAGTAAAGTCTGGGAACATTATGATTCCGTACACACTTTATCCAGGTAAAGGAACAAACAAGTCTATAAAAGCACCTTAGTAATTGGGTAGCATTCAATATCCTGCAGCAGCATGGGGGTACTGTGACAAAATACTAATAAGCTTTTGGAGTCAGGAGAAGAAGACAATGCATGTCTGAGTTTCTAGTTACTAACGTCGTAGGTGTTGGCCTCCTGGGAGGCAGTATTTGAAGAAAACAAATACCTAGTTTGTTTTTCTTCTTTCTTTTTTGGAGTGTGTTTCAAATTCAGGTGTTTTCTGCCTCAGTTGCCTGACTGTTTTAAAGGTAAATGGCCAGGGCTTTCTCTTTGTTGTGTATAACATAGAACAGCTTTATGTACATGAAAACACAGGTTCCCATTTCTTCTCAGTGCAAGCAACTTAGTAAATGTGGCCCTGAGAGAATTTCTGTTAACAGGCTTAAAATCACATGGTTGCTGGTTTGGATTTTGTAGGCTGGCTGGGAATACATGAGTGGGGGAAGTGAAACATAAGTGGCAAATCTTTGGCTTCTGGGACATGTGTGGAATATACACTTTATTAAGTACACCTGTTCAGTTGCTTGTTAACACAAATAGCTGATCAGCCAATCACATGGCAGAAACTCAATGCATTTAGGAACGTGGTCAGTTTAACTTGCTGAAGTTCAAACAGAGCATCAGAATGGTTGTTGGTGCCAGACGGGCTGGTCTGAGTATTTCAGAAAGTCCTGATCTACTTGAACATGACAATGAGTTCCACTGTACTTCAGTGGCCTCCAGAGTCACCAGATCTCAATCCAATAGAGCACCTTTGGGATGTGGAGGAACGGGAGATTCTCATCATGGATGTGCAGCCGACAAATCTGCAGCAACTGCGTGATGCTATCATGTCAATATGGACCAAAGTCTCTGCGGAATGTTTCCAACACCTTGTTAAGGCAGTTCTGAAGGCAAAGGGGGTCCAACCCAGTACTAGCAAGGTGTACCTAATAAAGTGGCCGGTCAGTGTATCTGCAGAGGGACATTTTATGGTAAATGCAACACAAGAAAATTATATTATTAACAACAAGAAAATAATGTCTGGCTTAGGGTCACTGACCGAGGGGTCCAAGGGATTTGGGGGCCCTAACCGCATCTCCTTTGTGGAAACTGACTGTTATGAAAGGATAAGTCAGAGTTAAGATGTACAATCTTTTTTTATTAAAAAATGTTCAGTGGTCATTGGTTCCTGCTAAAGACATAAATCTTTAAAAACAGCTAATAGATATGGCTCAGTCATTTCCAAAATCAGCAGGTCACTGTAGTTTTTAACAAACATTACTTTAACAGCAGGACATTGTGATGGTTTTGGTTTTGAGTATGCTTATATCCTATTTTATTTTGGTCTTTCTGTGTTTTCCCATTCTCTGTATTAGATCTTGTTTGTCTTTCATTTATTTAGTCTTTATTCTGTGGTAGTCTCATTCTGTGTTTCCTGTTTTACTTTGTTACTTACCTCTCCTCACGTTTCTGATCACTTCACTTCCTACCCTAGTGTATTTTTACCGCTTGTTTGATTGTCAGATCTGCCCTAATGAGTTTCACCTGTGCCACGTGATTTTTGGACTTTGGATTATTTGCCTGTCCTTTGCTGGATTTGTTTGCCTTTGTTCTGGATAGCTTACCTATGTTTTGTTATTTTTTTACCACTGCCAGCTACATCTACCAAGGCCTGTACCCTTTGGTTTCTTTATAATTAAAACCAAGTATAACTGGGTACAGGGGCATGTCCTACAAAGCAGGTTAGTGAGTTAACTTCAGGGTTATAACTGGGTTTTCAGTCCTACAATGGTGGTTCACTTCTTACATCGTCATGGTAACTTGCGCTGACCTGCTTTTATTTGTCATATTACAGTTTGGTCTTCATTTGTAAAATATGCCGCTCTGCTGCCAGTAGATTTGTCCATGTTGACAACAGGACAGTGTATGTGGGATAGAGTCCATATAAACTACAATGTTTGCAACAGTGTTGTTCATTGATGTGGTTTACTTAACACACACACACACACACACACACTACTCATTACAGATGGGTTTTGACAATAAGAAAAGTAAAAAGCAGTGATATCCTGTTCATGCTATTTTGATTCCTGATCCAAGTTCTTTCATCTAGATTATGTGCCTGTGACATGACATTTACTTTTATTTAAAATTATTCCCACATTACCTGCAAAGTACACACTAAGACACACACACACACACACACAGTATGCCTACTATACTGTACATTAAAATCAGTAAGGCGGTTTGTATGTCTGACAGCTAATGAGCTCTGCTTTAAGAACATATAACCTGCATCACAGGTTTCCTTTGATAGTTTCCTATAATTTAGTCTAGTGGCGTATAAAATGTTGTACATATTGGTGGAGATAAGTGTCAGTGTGGATCAGCTGTGGCATATTGGAAAGGAGCTAGACATCCTCTATTCATCTCCAGTGTGAACAAAATAAAGAGATTAGGTCAGCACAACAGCAGAACTTTACAGCTATAGTCAACCTGCAAAATATTGCTAGAAAAGATGCAATACAGGAGGGCTGCTGCTATATGAAAAGGGAGGACGTAAAGGTGTCTTTGCCCAAGGGCCCATTCTCCCACCTCTGTGATCATTATAACCTGAAACAAGCACAATGAACCTGTATCGACTGGGGCAACTGTCTACTGACTTTATAGAGTTTCATTTTTTCTAAGGAGCGTGGTGCAATTACAGACAATATGGCCTTAAGCCAAGCTTCTAAACTCCAGCTGCACCTGTGGAGCCACTCACTGGCAACCAACAGGACACTAGGGATGTTCTGGTTAGAAATTGTACTGGACAACGGTGTGATCTCGGTCCATAATGAATTCACTTGTTCAAATGAAAATGCGTAAAAAAAATACATGCATAAAGCTGAACTGATGTCACTGTTCTTACTTCGATCTGCAGCAGTGCATCCTCTCTTTGGCGGAGCACTTCCACGTCCTCCTCACTGATCTCAGACAGGAACGCCTGAGCTCCTCCCTCTGAGCCTACTGCTTCTCCAAACAGTGGGCCCTCCTCGATCTGCTCTGTGGATGGGGTCTGGGGACTCTGTAGCAGCACACATAAACACACAAACAAACTCTAGGTTAGATTTGATACTAGACTATAGTTACAGTGGTAGTAGATACAGCAACAGTAAAGTTACTTTTCTGAGCGATGCCTGGCAATGTTGGTGTTCTGCGTTTTGATTGATTGATTGGCCCAGACTAAATAGTTAACTTTGAACCTAACCGTTTTTTGTTAACTGATCTGTTCACTAGTTGTAAAGAGGCATATTATTCAGGGTACTCATCCACTAGTAGAATTAGCCTAAGCGGAGGTTCTGTGGTTGCCATGGTCACATGTCAAGCTGCGGCAGCAAGTTGAAAAAAGTTTAACAATCATCAACTCAGAGCATGTGGCAAATAGTAGTGCATGAGAGCAGCAACTGCTCACTGTCTGAAAGTACCTCAACAGAACAGTGTTAGTAGTAATACAATACTAACAACAACAGTAGCAGCAGTATTAGAAGTATTAGAAGTACTAATGATGCAGTAATAGAACGGGACCATACCTATCAAGATTGTAATGAATATGAAGTAATTTAGGTCAGGTGGGTCACAGATAGGAACCAGGAGCACCAGAAGACCTCTAGTAGTAAGGGATCTATTTTTTCACAAGTTTTGTACCACGTTTTTGCCATAAATGTAAACAGTCTTGTGGCAAGATGACTGGTCATTTGCACTCAGTTTTCTTTTTAGACTTAAAAATATAATATGGGTTATCTAAATTTTGTGCACTCATATTCAGTATCCAGTGGTGAAAATATATATATATAAAGTGCATTTCCTCAAGTAGTGTACTCCAGTACTAACCTGACCTACTTTGCTCAAGTATTTCCATGTTTTCACTAGAGTTTAAGGGTCGGTGTTGTACTTTTTATTCTACTACATTTATTTGACAATTGTAGTGACTTGGTACTTGGCAGATTTTATAAACAAACCTTTATTGATGCACTCTTCTTGATTAAACTACTTAAGTGTGTATGGAGTAGTTAGCTTTACCATAACCAGCTACGACATTAAAAGCGTTGCCAAGCCCACACTTGTGGCCCTTGCGTCTATGCATAAAAATATAAAAATCTAGCGGTTGGGTGAGGGTGTAAATTCGCACACATGGTGCTGCATGTGCAAACAGAAGCACAGGGAAGGGAAGGAACATAATAGTCAGAGAAATGCCTAGTTGAATTTTTGCATTGCTAATGTGCTCCACCTTTTCGTGGCTGACTGTGCAGCTAATTCATGGTAGAGGGGCCAGTGTGGGTTAAAGCACAAGGACTAACCCGGGCTGAGTCACAGCGCTCTGTCTACTGACCACAATATGACTCACCAGTCCTCAACAAACTCTGCAACATTGTGCTCACTCCTCCGCAAACATATGCTCAGGAATATATTAGTACATTACCCAAATGGGAAAGACTCTAAAGTCAATTATTCTGACATTTTATTGTGTTGCAAGTTCACATGCTGTTAAAAAGTTTGCTCAGTTTCTCGAGTTTCCAGCTGTCGATTCTAGTTGACTGATGACGCAAATTTAAACATGTGGGTGGAAAGCAGTCAGCATTTGCGTTGATCTGCAAAATGTATGTCTAAATGCATATATAAAGCATTCCAAACGTCAGGACGCCTCTCATCATTTGCTTTTCATGAACTGAAAAAGCCCTCCAGTTCATCTACAGCAGAAGATACAGACTCTTCCTACTGCCACTGTTCATACTAGGTGTAGCAGTAGTTTCACCAATTTGTTCTCACTGAACGCACTCACTGATTAGTGAACTGCTATGCATCGAGGGTAGACAGAGTTATATAATGTAGCATCCACCTCACCGCCCCCAAAGCCCTTTACCACTAACGCTTGCAGTATAAAAGACCCTGACAATATGCCTTCAGAGGGATATAAAACTGTAATATGTTCAACTCTCCCCTCTATGAAAAAGATGGATTTTTAGAGGCTCTTTGTGAGCAAAATGGTTCTTGACAGGATTGTTACTGTCCAGCCAGTTGAAGCTGTAAATGATTTTCCATTCAGTCTAGCAGCAAGGTGGTGTTCAAGATGGTGTCCTTCAATCAAAGGAGTCAAACCGCCACCCCACTGAAGTACTATTGAGTGAGACACACCCAATGTGCTGTTCTGAGCTGAACTCACAACCGTCTCCATAGTGATGCAGGTGACAACATTGGTAAACTTATTTGGTTATTATTGCCAAGAGTTAGATGAGAAGATTAATGCCACTCCTGTGCCTGCATGCAAAATATGAAGCTACAGCCAGCAGCTAGCTGACCACAAACACTGGAAAGAGTTAGCCTGGCTATATCCAAAGGTGCATACCAACACCTCTAAAGCTCACTAATTAAAGGAGACCTATTATACTGCATTTCCAGTTCTATATAGTTGTTCTGTGACTCCTGAATGGCAGCTTTAGTAGCCTCTGTCTGAAACAAGCTGTAGATGCTCCTGTCTCTTTAAGCCCCCCCCCCTCTCAAAGCCCACTGTCTTCTGATTGGCCAAGACCTGAAGTATTTTACCACGCTGTTGTTGCTGCTGAGCGGTACAGACTGATTGTACGTAGCTGTACGGAGCAAATGACCATATATGGAACACCGGCTCCGTCTAGCTCCGTATGTCGTAGAATGGAGCCTTTGGTAGAAAAAGCAGTTGAAAACAGGAACAGACTGTTCTCATCTCGGGGCGTCCAATACCAACGCTTTCAGAAAAAGTGACAAAGTGTAGTTATTTGACGCTAAAGGTACCCTTCAGTGCTCTGGGGCGTCTTGTACAGACCGAAGTGCTAGCCAGCTAGTTACGTTTATGTTAAAGGTGTTGACAGCCCTCAAAAGCCCGCTACCCTTACCATAACAATCAGAAATGTTAGTGCCTAAACCTAAGCCACTGACTTTATGCATATTGACTGGCTAGCCTCCTTTGTGTAGCTGCGACGCAGCAAATGGTGGCGTTTCAAACCGACACAGAACCTTTAGCGTCAAATAAGTACGCTTTGTCACGCTGTCTGAAAGCGCACTGAGATGAGAACGTGTTGAGTGTTCAGGAGGAAATCTGAGGTTTTTGGCTCACAGGGATTTCTTTTAAATACTTTTACCTCATTATTTGAGGCTTTGGCCATGTCTAACATGAACATCCAACATTGTAACGTTGTAGATAAGTCATAAAATATGGAAAAGCATAATAGGTCTCCTTAAACATATTGTATCTTGTTTCGATACAAAAACAGCAGTGTGAAATGACAAATTGCAAGATCAAAGTTTGCACCACTAACCTCCTGGATTCTCCGTTGGTCCCAACCAAGAAATAGTCCAGGAATAACATAAAAATCCAGAATTTTGACACTGCATGCTTCAGAAAATGTGGTTGTGTTTATTCCACTTTGCAAAGTGTTTTTATAAATGCTGTATGTGTTGTTAAATTGGTGAAGATGTTTTCTGAAACTAAATCCATACTACATACACTCTTAATGTACTGTCTTGACCTAAAGTATATTATAAATTCATAGATATGTTGCATTTCTTCCTGTTATATTTATTACTGTTGCTGCTGCAATCATCCCATTTACAAACAGAGATCAAGTTTTATTTTGTGTTATATTGTTTAAGTAATCTAAAATAAGACCTCATCACATGCAGTCGGTCTGTAACAAGGATGTACTTTCATTTGTTAAACACAAATACTGATTATAAGCAGGCCTACATAGTGAAAATAAAAAATCTATTTCCAGCTGCGCATAAGAGTTGGATGTGATGAATGAAGTCCACTGTAATATAACAGAGTGGAAAAGACTAGACAGAGCTTCAAAGGAGCCCTTGTGAGGATGCGATCGAGCAGAGAAATGCCATCTCATCATCCTGCTCTTTTATGAATGACAGTGAAACAAAAGGCGGCTTTTCACCCTGCATATCAGCTCACCTTCCTTTTGTCTGTCTGTGCTGGAGGGAGCAAGGCTCTTGAGCGCTCTGCAATTTTCTGAAAGAGAAGCAAATGAAGAGACAGGGTCAAGAAGTATATTCATATTCCTTATTAAAGAGCCCAGACGTTTTATTTTGCCTGCATGTGCAACAAGTAGCACTTCAGATGTACAAATTTCTGCCAATGTAGCACCTCCATCTATTTAACACTTATTAATAAGGATTCAATGACCATACCAATGAACTGATGAAAGCAAATGGAGATATTTTATTCATGGGTACCTTCTGCAGATCCCCATAGCGCTGCACCGACTCTGAGAGTTCAGTCTTTAGTCTGGTCAGGCGCAGACGGTCTTGCTGTGCAACAAAACAAGATTAGCTTTAATTAGTTTAAATGTTGTTTAATCTGCTGTTTATTTTTTCAAAATGACAATAAATGAGGGAGGAAGGGGAGCATAGCATACCCGTGAAGAGCCACTGATTATATCAGAGAGCTGTTTGATGAGTTGGCTTGTGCTGGTGATGACTTTGTTGGTTTGCTGCTGCATGGAGTGTCTGGGAAAAAGGGAGTAGATGAAAGACAGAGAGAAATTGAGAGAGAGACACACACACACACAAAGACAGCATTAATAGCCAATATGCCAATAATTCTACACAAAATTTGAGCTGATTTTGATCAATTCAATATTTTAATAATATTTTATACATTGTACCATTTTCAAAAATGACAAGCTCTAAGTGTAACAGGATTGACTGATTGACAAATTTTTCAGTTTGGCCCTAAATTCTGGAATAGTATGCCACTTACAATTAGATCTCTCCCTCCACTGATACCTTTAAAACCCGTCTAAAGATCATTTATTTTCTTTAGCCTCTTCATTGCCATCATGAGACATGCCTGACCACACTGATTTTTATTTGTTTATATTTTATCTGTTGTTTGTTTGTGCAATGCTGTTTGTGTTGATTTTATCAAGATATTCTATGCTTTTGTGCATATACTTATATCCTTCTATTTATGTCTGTGTTTTTATTTGGTCATGTTTGTGTTTATATTTCATCCTTCGTGTGTTTTTGTTTAATCTCTCTGTGAAGCACTTTGGTCAACATTTGTTGATTTTAAATGCACTCTGCTTGTTGACCTGACTAGACAATTCTAACAACAACTTGATTTGTATTTTTAAAGAGTGGAATTATTTCACCCAGTTGGCAGATTGTTTTCACGTGTTTTAAGAAAAGAAGATTTTAGAATGAAATAATATGGAACGTTGGATATTTTTAATGCCCCTAAGTGTACAATATGAACATATCCAAGTTTGACACCTCACAGTGGTAGTATTAAAAAGACACTGTGGCAGACATCACTATACATCACTAGTCCCAGTCGGCCCCTCCACATAGCCAACCCAGGGACACTAACGGAGATGGTTTGAAAGCAACACATGGACTGCACCAATGCTCCAGTTTACTCTTTGTACTTCCTTTAAGACATGTGCCATCAAAATGATTTGGAAGCACTGCTGAAACCAGCTACGGGTGGCACATATTAACATTTTTCTTCACCTCTGTGGACAACATCTAGATGTAGTTGCTCCACTGATCATCAGCACTACTAGGTTAGGTTTTGCTTAAATACACTAAGATACCCTGGTTAGTAAATTTTTTCTTGATTTTTTTTGTGTAGCTGCCTATGAATTTTGTGCTGCGACAACTGAACAATATTTATCTTAATGAAAAGCAAAATTTATTGGAAACAGCTTATCAACGTGCTGTTTAAATGCTCTGAGAAATAAGACATTGCACTGCAGTGCCCGCAGTGGCATAACCAAAGTCTACTTGAGCTATGAAGCTGATTGGACTATGATATTCAGAGGCTTTACAAACTGGAACAATTGACAACTGAAAATGTATATAATTAACAAATTATAAAAAAGATGATAGTAATAAATTGAATTTATCTTTTTTTGTCGGAGGGCCCACCAATCTCACAGTCTATTGGCCAGCCGCCCTGCTTTCATCCCTACTTCACGCAGTGATTGGTCAGCTGTGTGGATGTGACAAAGGAGTCAGGGTTTGAACTGAAATCGCTCTAGCTCTCTTTTTTCATTTTTGACCCTGTTATGGTCAGCGGTACCTTCCCTCCATTTCCTTGTGTTTCTGTCTGGTTCCCCTGTCTGTCTTCTGTGTGTGTGTGTGTGTGTGTGTGTGTGTGTGTGTGTGTGTGTGTGTGTGTGTGTATCTGGGTATGGCACAATCATGGGGAAGACTGCTGACTTGACAGCTCTCCACGACCATTGACACCTTGCACAAGGAGGGCAAGACACAAAAGGTCACTGCTAAAGAGGCTGGCTGTTCACAGAGCTCTGTGTCCAAGCACATTAATAGAGAGGCGAAGGGAAGGAAAAGATGTGGTAGAAAAAAGTGTACAAGCAATAGGGATAACAGCACCCTGGAGAGGATTGTGAAACAAAAGCCATTCAAAAATGTGGGGGAGATTCACAAAGAGTGGACTGCAGCTGGAGTCAGTGCTTCAAGAACCACCACGCACAAACGTATGGAAGACATGGGTTTCAGCTGTCGCATTCCTTGTGTCAAGCCACTCTTGAACAAGACACAGCGTCAGAAGCGTTTCATCTGGGCTAAAGACAAAAAGGACTGGACTGCTGCTGAGTGGTCCAAAGTTATGTTCTCTGATGAAAGTAAATTTGCATTTCCTTTGGAAATCAAGGTCCCAGAGTCTGGAGGAAGAGAGGAGAGGCACAGAATCCACGTTGCTTGAAGTCCAGTGTAAAGTTTCCACAGTCAGTGATGGTTTGGGGTGCCGTGTCATCTGCTGGTGTTGGTCCACTGTGTTTTCTGAGGTCCAAGGTCAACGCAGCCGTCTACCAGGAAGTTTTAGAGCACTTCATGCTTCCTGCTGCTGACCAACTTTATGGAGATGCAGATTTCATTTTCCAACAGGACTTGGCACCTGCACACAGTGCCAAAGCTACCAGTACCTGGTTCAAGGACCATGGTATCCCTGTTCTTAATTGGCCAGCAAACTCGCCTGACCTTAACCCTATAGAAAATCTATGGGGTATTGTGAAGAGGAAGATGCAATACGCCAGACCAAACAATGCAGAAGAGCTGAAGGCCACTATCAGAGCAACCTGGGCTCTCATAACACCTGAGCAGTGCCACAGACTGACTCCATGCCACGCCGCATTGCTGCAGTAATTCAGGCAAAAAGAGCCCCAACTAAGTACTGAGTGCTGTACAAGCTCATACTTTTCAGTTGGCCAACATTTCTAAAAATCCTTTTTTTGCATTGGTCTTAAGTAATATTCAAATTTTTGGAGGTACTGAATTTGGGATTTTCATTAGTTGTCATTTTTTAATCATCACAATTAAATGAAATAAACATTTGAAATGTATCAGTCTGTGTAGAATGAATGTATACATTATACAAGTTTCACTTTTTGAATGGAATTACTGAAATAAATCAACTTTTTGATATTGTAATTATATGACCAGCACCTGGTAAATGTTCATTTCTGTCTCTGATGAGCAGTTGGCACCTTAGCCTCTACCATCAGTGTGCAAATGTGAAAGTGCATGAATGGTCGGGAGACTAGAAAAGCACTATAGAATTACAGACCATTTAGTAACGCTTTAGTCTGTATTGTGCACTTGGGCTAACAGACACAACAATGTCACTTTTTACATGTAAAACCAAGTACAAAACACAATGAAAGTCTTCCATGAACAGAGATCTGGAAATGTGCACCATAATACCCATATTTTAAACAATATCCTGTTATCCCTTCTCCATCTTTTCATTCTACCTTCCAGTGTTGTAATAAACACTTTTGCCTAACTAAAACCAAACTACTTTCCACACTGGTTATTTTCTACCATGACCCGAACCTTACTGTCAATCAGGTACAAAGCTAGCTATCTAGATGTATGCTCCTACTACCAACCTTAATTAAAAGAAATGAGTTTTCACCCTTAAGTGGATTTGACATTGGGCATTTTGGGAACCTTGGGAAATCACTGGAAAGATGTTTTTGCCAAAAAAGTACAACACTACATCTTAAAAATAAATAAATAAATAAAAAAGCTAACCTTTGCAGGACTCTTTGGGCTAGCCTTTCTATCAGGTATGTATGGCTGAGATTACATTTGACCAGCTGAGTGACTGAGTGCTAACAGCTGTCTGAAGCAGGTGTATAGTGAAACACAGCCAAATCCTCTCTGTTTTTACTCTGCCAGGATGAAAGGTTGAAGGTGCAGCCATATTCATAACTCTCCAGCATATCCACTGAAAGTCAGGGTTAAGACAGTTATTAAATATCTATGCTGTCAGGTCATGCTGACAGGCTTACAGGAGCCTCGCTTCCCCCAAAGGCCGACTCCCATCCTCCAGACTTGACACTACAACAGGCTGCCCCACAGAGATAGGCAGCCACACAAACACACTTCGGCTGCTGCATACCCTACTCAAATATTGATCTACGTTTAGCTGGTAGCAGGAGGAGCAGACAGAACATAGTGCACTGGGGCTAGAAGGAGCATGTCACTATAATTCTGTGTCTGTTGTGGAAAAAAGCCAAAGTGTCACAGTGGAAAATACCTGAAAAACATCAACATCCTATCTGTGCAGAGCAGGGTTAAAGAGTGGAAGAGTCAGGGAAGTAGACAGGGTAGAAGTTAATTTTGCTGCTAGAAATAAAAGTTTTACTGTAAGGAAATAATTAAATTGGACTGCAGCCAGTGTGTCTCCCAGGCCAAAGTCATAACAGACAGAAATAGTGTCTTCTATGTGAAGAAGTTTTACACTTATAATCTAATCACTATTTAAGGCTTTAAATAGCCAGAACGCTGTCTTACATCACAGCTATAAGGTGATGGAAAATCTGTATGTGCTTGAGATCAGTTAGTGTGATAATATAAATTGAACATTCCAAAGAATGGAGTTTTGTATTTTACTTACTTGGCTAACTTCTCCTGGGCTAAGTATTGTACATACTGTAATTTGCCTATATGAGCAGGCATTAAAGTAAAGAATGCTGCATGATCAGGAATGCATTCTGCTCCCAGACACACCAGTCTCTGACTGAATGTGTGTGCGCACTCACAGCAGAAAGATTAACAAGTGCTAAACCTCAGTCTGATGTGTCATCGTTTAGCTTCACAGCTAAACGATGACGCATCACATGTCTTCACAACATGAAGGATTACTTTGAAATCACAGCCAGCTAATGCTCCACCACGTTACCCACTAAAATTACACAGCGGAGTACAGACTGTACGGTTGGCTCTCTGCATTAGGGATATGGAGGACTGACAAATAGAACTGAATGTGAATGTCTTGCTGTGATGCACAATGTGAAACATATGGAGACTTTGATTTTAGAAACACCTTTTTAATGCATCACACAATCATCGAGTCATTCAAATAGTTGCCCCCCCCATGACAGAATCCCACTCATGAACCATGATGAATATGTAACCTTGTTTTTATTGTTGCAACCAACTTATAGGGTAACCATAGGTGTCATTTACAGTAATTTTGCCTAAGCACTCACAGTTCTTTCCATCTTTTAGTGACTGCTGTTCAATCTCATTGTTGTTCAAAAGTTGTAGCTAACACTACAGTACTTTAGCTCAGCAGCTAGCGATGGTGTCTCCTTCTCGCTCTCCTACTTTCTCCTGCTTGGTGTGCCAGATGTTCAGTTATTCGTCATTCTGCCGCTGGTTGTCGAGGTGGTGTCCAGCAAGTTTATTAGTGGACCAAATCCATGACAACCCAGAGTTGAGACCAGGAGGCAGAGTCGCAGTCTAACACACTTCTCTGCTCCTCCATTTCGGGAGTTACTTAGTGAAAACCCTTTAGTGACGGTGTCTGCCCCCCCCCCACCATCGAAATTATTTAAATCAAAGGTAAACAGAAGAGGAGCTGTACATAAAAACCTCATAAATTAAAACCACAAGTGCAATAATGCAAACGAATAGGAAAATTAAATGTGGATTCTTAAACATCAGATCTCTCTCTTCTAAAGGTGTGCTAGTAAATGAACTAATATCAGATTATGATATTGATTTATTTTGTCTTACTGAAACCTGGCTGGGTGATGGAGAATATGTTAGCCTAAATGAATCCACCCCTCCCAGTCATATTAATACTCACATCCCTCGAGGCACAGGCCGAGGAGGTGGAGTTGCAGCTATCTTCGACTCTAGCCTACTAATCAGCTCTAAACCTAAACTAAACTATAACTCATTTGAAAGTCTTGTTCTTAGTCTTTCACACCCAAGTTGGAAATCACTGCAACAATTTCTATTTGTTATAGTGTACCGAGTACCTGGTCCGTGCTCTGAATTCTTATCTGAATTTGCAGAGTTTTTGTCAACTTTAGTCCTTAAAACGGACAAAGTTATTATTGTAAGGGATTTTAATATTCATGTGGACGTTGAGAATGACAGGTTCAGTACTGCGTTTATCTCTCTTGGATTCCATTGGCTTCTCTCAGGGTGTTCATGAACCGACTCACTGTTTTAACCACACCCTCGACCTTGTTTTAGTGTTCCCACAGAATCCCTCTTTATCTGACCACTGTTTGATAACTTTTGAGTTTGTATTGCTGAATTACACGCCATTGGGCAAATTTTCTGTCTGTCTGATAGTGGTGTAGCTAAATTTAAGGATGCGATTCCATCAGCTCTAAATTCATTATCAAGTAACAGAGGACTCCTATACTAATTTCAGTCCCTCCCAAATCGATCGTCTTGTTGATAGTGCAGCAGGCTCGCTGCGAATGACACTCGACTCTGTTGCCCCTCTAAAAAAGAAAATAATAAAACAAAGACGGTTAGCTCCATGGTATAATACTGAAACTCGCAAATTAAAGGAAATATCGCAGAAACTTGAGAGGAATTGGCGTTCCACCAAACTGGAAAATTCTCGTTTAATTTGGCAAACTTATAGGAAGGCCCTCCGTAATGCCAGAGCAGCGTACTACTCGTCATTAACAGAGGACAATAGGAACAACCCCAGGTTTCTTTTCAGCACTGTAGCCAGGCTGACAGAGAGTCACAGCTCTATTGAGCCAAGTATTCCCATAGCTCTCAGTAGTTACGACTTCATGAGCTTCTTTAATGATAAAATTCTAACTATTAGAAACAAAATTCACCAAGACCTGCCCTTAACTGGCACCAACTTATCTCTAAACTCAAGAACCTTAGAAACAGCTGTAGAACCAGATACATGTTTAGACTGTTTTGCTTCCCTCAACCTTTACTAACTTCAATAATTTCTTCATCTAAACCATCAACCTGCCTCTTAGACCCCATCCCGACTAATTTGCTTAAAGAAGTTTTACCGTTAGTCAGCACTTCTATACTAGATATGATCAATCTATCTCTATCAACAGGCTATGTACCACAGTACTTTAAAGTAGCTGTGATTAAACCTCTTCTGAAAAAGCCCAAAGTTGATCCAGATGTTTTAGCCAACTATAGACCTTTATCTAACCTTCCATTTCTCTCTAAGATCCTGGAGAAAGCAGTTGCTAAACAGCTGTGTGACTTTCTACAGAGCAATAGTTTATTTAAGGATTTTCAGTCAGGATTTAGAGTTCATCATAGCACAGAGACAGCACTAGTGAAAATTATGACCTCCTTATTGCATCAGACAAAGGACTTGTCTCTGTACTGGTTTTATTAGATCTTAGTGCTGCATTTGATACCACTGACCATCAGATCCTATTTATCAGATCGATTTCAGTTTGTACAAGTTAGTCATGGAGTTCCTCAAGGATCTGTCCTCGGACCAATCCTCTTCACTTTATATATGCTTCCCTTAGACAATATTATCAGGAAATATTCCATAAACTTTCATTGTTATGCAAATGATACTCAGTTATATCTATCGATCAAGCCAGATGAAACTCATCAGTTAGCTAAACTTCAAATGTGCCTTCAGGATGTTAAAACCTGGATGACCTGTAATTTTTTAATGTTAAACTCAGATAAAACTGAAGTTATTGTTCTGGGGCCCAAGCACCTCCATGACGCATTATCTAAAGATATAGTTTCCCTTGATGGCATCGCCCTGGCCTCCAGCACCACTGTGAGGAATCTTGGAGTTATCTTTGATCAGGACATGTCGTTTAAGTCTCACATTAAGCATATTTCAAGGACCGCCTTTTTTCACCTACGTAATATTGCGAAAATCAGGAATATTCTGTCTAAAAATGATGCAGGAAAAACTAGTCCATGCATTTACACATCTAGGCTGGATTACTGCAATTCGTTATTATCAGGCTGCTAGAAAAAGTCCGTTAAGACTCTTCAGCTGATCCAGAATGCTGCAGCACGTGTTCTGACAGGAACCAGGAAAAGAGATCACATTTCTCCTGTCTTAGCTTCTCTGCATTGCCTTCCAGTAAGCACCATCTTACCTTAAAAAGCTCATAGTACCTTGCTACCCCACCAGAGCACTGCGCTCCCAGAATGCAGGGTTACTTGTGGTTCCTAGAGTCTCCCAAAGTAGAATGGGAGCCAGAGCGTTCAGCTATCAAGCTCCTCTCCTGTAGAACCAGGTTCCAGTTTGGGTTCAGGAGGCTGACACCATCTCCACATTTAAGAGTAGGCTTAAGACTTTCCTCTTTGATAAAGCTTATAGTTAGGGCTGGCTCAGGTGAGTCCTGAACCATCCCTTAGTTATGCTGCTATAGGCCTAGACTGCCGGGGGATTTCCCATGATGCACTGAGCTCCTCTCTCCTCTACTTTCTCTCCCTCTGTATGCAACCTCATCCCATTATACTATAATCATTAACATTACGATTATTATCATTAACATTACTATACATATCTATAGCATTTTTCATTTAATCTATAGCAACATCACCTTTACTGTCTGTACCTCTGTGTGCCCCCCGACCCCCCCCCCCCATTCATATATTTCAGCATTTAATATTTCCTCAAAACTGTGTTAAAATTTTCTCATCATCTTTTTGACCATTGTCAAGCCTCGTGACACACTTCTGAGCCTTTATGAACTACAGAGATTAATGTTGTACTTATATAAATTGGGGTACTTGTGAGACACATAAAAAGTGGTTAAAATATGTGTGGCAGAGGTCCAGATATCGTGACTTTTATTACCTAGAATGGGTCACGCTCCAAAAACATTGGATCATACTGGACTGGAACCTGGACCCCGCTGGGTCTGCATTTTGGGGCCTATAGAGTATCAGCATTACAGTCCGCCTCTGACTGAGCGGCTAACTCCCCACCAACATGAATCGCATGAAGATTGTTAACTGACACAGCTCTTTGAGACTTCTTATTAGAGGCTTAAACATGATTTTCAAAGAATCCCATCAAGTGTTTTTAATACCTAGAACTCGTCCATTGTTTTACAGCTATCTCTTCAACAACTGTGTATAGGAACAATTGTGACTGCTCCTGCTATGCTAAAAGTCACCTCACCGCATAGTAGAAAACTGTACTACTTGTAGAAAACCTAATGTACCTTAAATATGGCTTAATGGTTGTACAGTCTGTCAACAGCAACTTTCTATAAACAGATGGAAAATTATGTTAAGTAGGTAGAAGTAGCAAAGGGAATCCTTCAAAAGTTGCAGTCTAAAAATACAATCTGAGCTGTGCTTCAGTGCTGATGAGCTCTGATGGATCATCCATGAGTCAGTGGAAGCCCCGCCCACCACTGCCCCACTGTTACCAAACAATAGGAGTTCGCCCACTACTGAGCACCCCCGAGAAGACCTCTGCAGTATCACCGCACAGTGATACATCTGCTCGTCACACTCTTCCCCCACAACTAGCTCGAGAGCCAGGCACCCAGAAACGGCATGCAAAAGATTGGAATTGCTCACACTGTGAATTTCAATCAGTCACCTCTGCTGTATGTTTCTCCTGCCTGCTCTGTGTTTGGTATTCCTTTGAGGTCTGGTTGGCCCTGGTGAAGGAGAACTGAGGAGTCTGGAAGCAGCTGGCTGCAGGGGGAGGTGTGAAGGATGGAGTGGGTAGGGTGTGGGGATGACACTGTGGTGGTGGTGAGGGGTGCTGTTCTGACTGCAATCATAGTTTCAGGGCTTTACAGGATGTCGTGGCGCTTATACTGGGCTCTGATAACAAACAAACACAGGACTTTAGCCAAGGAGACTTTGTGGAACTAAAAGTAAATGATTTCTTTTAGGTTGGTTATGTAAATGAACATAGGTTATGTCAGTGATGTAACTGAACTCTTTTACTGAAAGTAGTTTTAGTGCCTAAACATAATCAAAGTGTGACTCTTCTGTATGGAGGTTTAGGTCCCCTTATTGAAATATATTCCATGTTGTGTGTCACAGTGGCAAATGATGCAGCAGCTTGGACAGCTCCTTGGAGTCCCATCAAAAAAATTGCATTTTATTTCCTTGCCTTCTCTCACCTAAGACCACTACAACGATGTCTGCCGTGACACTGACCCATAGAAGCACAGAACGCTCTTGAACCATAAATATGGCAAGACCGGTAACCATCACCTACGTTGTGTTTGGTCTGTGCTCTTGTTGCTGTGTCAGTAACAACACTAGGGTTGGAAAATACCCACAATCCAGCATCATAAAGATACTACTGAAAATGATATTGGCTTGTCAGCCATAGCTGGAGAAAATAGCTCTTCAGTGTAATTTCAAGGCAGCACTCCACTTTATATTCTCAGTATGGTACCGTAGAAGATATATGCTATGGCAACCGGCAGCGCGGGTAGAAGCAGCAGCCGGTATCTCCTTCGAACATCTCTACACTTCTGTTTTTTTATCTGTTTTTCCAGCTTAATTGCAAAAACATGATGAAGACGGGGTTTTTGGATTCAAGACTGTTGTGCCCACATCGTTACAGAGACCTGCCCCAAGCACTCGGCAGGTGGTCCATGTTCCGAGCTGTCAGCGCAGGACTCCGGCAAGATAAGAGGAAGTGTTTTACATCGATGTGCTTAGTGCTCGAAAGCAGTCAAGATGGACTTTAATGTCAGACTGTTTATTGTGAAGATGAAACTTTCATATTATCATGTGGTTGCTACTGTTTACATTCACTCAGATGCAAATTCAACAAATCCTGACTGATATACATGGTGTGGACACATTTTTAGCAACATCCGTATATACATCTACATCAGTATAGCAACAGTTCAACAAAACCAGTCTTCAAAATAACAATAAAGATGTGTCAACACCAGTTCTCAAACAGTTAGTTACAGTGGAGTAGCCCTCTATTTATAACTTACTAACACTTCTAAATACATTAAATACAAGACTCAATCGCTTATTATGAAGTGACAAACTCAGCACCCTTTACTAATGACTTAGTGACCCTCTATTAAACCATAGAATCTGTGGTTATAAATAAATGTCAGTAAATCTTTCGTGTTTAATGAAAGAATATTCCTACTATATATGAATAATCAGTAATTGTGTCCTTTTCAATAAACAGAACATATTTGTAAGTTGAAAAGGCATGACCTTGATTTTGTAATGAATTCATTCCAATGCAGGAGGCATCTGCTGCCAATGTTAAGACAATGTTATTTGCTATACAGGCCAGATGACGTCACAATGATAACAACAGCTATGCTTTGTGAAAAGTAATTCTACTTATGGAATGGAATAATAAACAAATGCATGAATGTGTCTCAAACACAGCACAGTTTTAATCAGCTGCTCAAATCATCCGGTATGATGGTAAATAGAACTGGCATTTGTGTCAAAGACAAGCCACCTTAAGAGCTGAACCAGTGTGTATATATGAGGTTTCCTCAGGTTCACGCCATTCCTCTGAATGCCAATGGCAATGCGCCACATAAGTTCAAGAATAAACAGCCATGCACAGATGAAAATCAGTTTTGTAAATGTTTTATCTGGAAGGAAATGCATTCATCATCTTTGTTAGGCCTCAAGGATACACATAATGCATCTAAGTAACAATGAACTTAACTGGGCTTGTGTACAAGAAAAAATTGCAATGTGCCCGACATGCTGATGCAGCGCCTGATCCAAACCACACTTGACATTATATATTTTCATTAACAGGGACATATTTCAGGGGCTTATCTAAAGAGACTTCCATTGAGAGCAACAGGAAAGTAGAGTTTTATTCCCAGATCACCAACACCGTAAAGATTATACCCATATGAACACACACACGTGCGCACACACAGCTGCAGTTTTAAAATCCATCTGACATTTAAATGTGAATCTCCAACCGAATATACACCTACTGTTAGTTCGCACATACACATGGCTGTATGAGAGTGGTGCATTAACGTGGGTTTGAGAGGCAGAGTGAGGCCTGCTTGTTGTGTAAGAGTGGAGGAGGACGAGGTGGAGAGGCGTGTATACGCACAGTCATGATCGGAGTCTGAAAATATGGCTTTGAAATTTTTAACTGACTTGTGCTGAGTTTGTGATGAATGTTGATTCCTCTGCTTTCTAGGAATTGCTTATACAGTTGTGAAGTGATTAAACATTCCAATAATTACTAGTTCTCTGAGACCTCTGTCCACTTTTGGAATCTAAATTTTGCTCTGGTCCACAATTGTGGGTATATTTGTTGTGGGAATGACAAAATAGGTCAAAGTGGCAATGTGAGGTTGTATTTTGGCACAGCAGTTGAGCTAAATTCTGCACACCCAAGTATTTTGCACATTCCATCCTATTCTTTTAAAACACTGTACAGCTCTTAATATTTTAAAAACAGATATATCTGTCATTTTTTATTGTACATTTTAGTTTTATGTATAAGTCTTGGGTATTTTACTACTTTTTATGATGATGATGATTATTATTATGCACCAAAATACCAAAAAAATGACTTCCTCGTTAAAGCTGCCAACTTTGTTGACTCAACCATCCACTCTGACACCCTCCCCAAGAGCTTTTGCAGGAAGACGACGACGACGACGACGACATTTATTTATTTTGCGGGGACCGTCTAATATTGAACATATATTCTTCCCAAGTATGTGGGAAGCCTCTGGATAGACACAGACAGTCTCTCTATAATATCATCCTGATATTGTATGAGAGAAATATCAGAACATTACTGTTGAGGTTCCCAAATGTTTCAATCCACAGCACCTCTTCATATAGATGCCACAAAGCATGTTGCTTTGCTATGACAACCATAAATGTATATATATATAATAGGGTTTTTAATGCAGTGGTTTTGATGTTTATGCTAATTTCTTTAATTTAGGTAACTGAAAAATATAGTTAATGTAAATTCTGACTTTTTTTATGTGGTGAACAATTATTCAGTCTCTTATCACTGGCTTTGCCTTACACCATTGCAATATTACCACCGTAGCACACAGTGATGATATCAATATGTGGAAGTAACATACTCTAATAACATATGTCTAATTAGGTTACAGGAAAAGGTTTTTTTTCCATAGCCTTTCTCCATTATTTTTTATAATTAATTAGTGCAAAATGACAGAAGGTGGAAATTGACATGATACAAACTAACAAACAGGATAACTACAACAACGCCGCTTTCTAACTTTTCTCTATTCTGTTGATAGTTTCTCCCCACACATTCTTCTTTTTTCAGACATAACTGCTGGCTTATGTTGGTTTAGGGAATGATAAACTTCACACCTCATCAGCTTTGTGTTTTTATAATTGGGAAATTAGTTTATTTCTGGCAGCACACGCGGCAACGTAGTCAAATTCTGAGTTTGTTTACTGACACTTTAATCTGTCTGACACAACATTTTGTTCCTTAACAAAGGAAACACAGTGAAATTAATAGCTAATAGCTGATGAGCTACTTGACTGTAATAAACTGGAATCACAAACATCATAAAACAGTACAGAGTTGACAGATCAATAGAAATGTGTCAAAATGTAATCCTGGAAAGAAGAAACAATTCTAACTTTTAGAAAGTTTTAGCAAATCAGTCAGTTGAACTTCATTAATGATTTCATGAACATGCTTTACGATCCAGTGGGTGTAAGAAGGGCAGTGAAGTTAGTGCCTCAAAACCAATAAAACCATTGGATTCACGAGTGATTGGCTCAGTAGTCAAGAATGGCCTATTGTTAGAGAGCAGAGTATTTCAGCAACTTCATTACAGTCTTTTAAGAAAGAGAAAATATGAAATTGTCTAATTTTAGCCATTTCCAGAGCCACTGGTTCAGTCCAACAGATGGCGACACCATCAAGTCCGATAAATCATAGGATTTTGAAAAATTAGTTCCCAGTTATAATTAGTTTCCATCCATCGTCAACCGCTTATCCTGCAAACAGGGTCGCGAGGTAATTATTTTCTAGCTTTTGTTTATAGTGTGTATATGTGTTCTCTACACTGTAGCCTGTGTCTAATTTTATTATTGAATAAGTAGGCACATCGTGAGCAACGTACAATCCAGAGTCAAATTCCTCGTATGTACACATACCTGGCAAATCAAGCTGATTCTGATTACAACTTAGATATTGATATGAATGTTATTTACAAGTCACCTTACAGTAACTCTGATATGACATGAACATGACACAGTACAAATATATGTCATACCTTATCAAAAATTTCTAAAAATTTCCCATTGAACAATGTAAAAGAACTATATAATATATTGTAATTGGCAATTTACTGCATTAAACATTACATTAAAGTATTGTAGACAGTTAATTCATAAGACATTTAGTTAATTTATAACCAGTTCCAAAGGAATTTTCTTGAAAGAACTACTCTCACATATATTAGCTACTCCCTACACTATATATATATATATATATATATATATATATATTCACAGCAGTAATTTAACAATGTATGAATGTCAGGTATAAACTTCAAAATGTTGTGAAATTCCTCAAGAAAATATAATACATTGCAATAAAACCCCTTCTGTTTTTAGCAGCTATATACTTCTATGAGAAATTTGAGCACATATTTAAAAAGACCTGGTTTAAAGAGAGTGGTGGTAATGTTAACTTGTGGAAGAAGTATTCGAGTAGATCAGACCAGTTGACTTCGAATATCAGAATGCACTTATATTACTTCAATGGAAATTATTTTCTTTCAAGAAAATAAGACTTTAAGGTCTCAAAAACTGACAAAAGATAGTATGATAGAATGAAGAAATTTGCCCTGTGTAAAATATTAATCTGATTAAAGTACAATTTTTGTTTCTGAAATGTATGAAAATACCATACTTAGTTACTAAACTAGTTAAATTTTTATTTTTTTTTAGTTCAAGTTCAAGCAATTGTTTGCCATAGCATTTGTTTCACTTGCTATCTGTCATTATGATGTACTGTAGCATATTGTGTCTACAAAAAGGCCGTCAGTCAGTCAGGGGCACTCTCCTCCAAACACAGCCTGTGCCCTCTGGCAGGTTACAGCCAGAAAACCAGTGAATGCCTAATGCGCTAACAAAGACAATGACACTCAGAGGGTGCCGGCCATTAATCCACTTAGACTTTTTGCCGTGTGCATTTCCACGATTACAGGGGCGGGTCAAATTCTATTAACCATGAGATTTGAGCTTTTTGCCTGAAGACCCGCAGGCAGATGGTGGGTTACCATTCTAATCACGGGCACAAACAGGATATTTCCCAAAACTCAAGTCTTCCTTGCAAAGGAACACGTGTGTGACGATAGTGCAGCATATGCATGTATATGGCTTTTTCAGTGTGCCTGGATGGCGATCAGAGAGTGTAGTCCTCCGTATGTTACTGCAGTTGGTGATGAAGGGGATAAGGCACAGGAAGAGGGAAGCAGAGAGTATGAAATGAAAATGATCTGTCTTGATTAACATCTAGTGTAGTCAAAGGTTCATTCACTTCAAATGTTATCATGCAGTCACATCAAAACTTCATGGGCAGCACTTCCCCTCAGTCTGCGTACAAATCCTGCCACCAGCATAGGAACTGGCAGAATTTAACCCCAACCATGGCCCTTATTTCCAACCTTAACAATCCCCAGTATAACCTAAACCTAAGTATTAATTGGTGAAGCCTGTTGGGGGCTGAGCATAGTAGGACGCTCTACAGTAGGTATTTGAGTGTGGAGGTTTATTGTTGATCTTGGCAACACATATCTCTGATAAAACATTCTAAACCCAAGTTGCACTTATTAGCTTTTTCAGGAGCTTTAGTCCATATCCTAATGCTCAGGTGTCATCACGTGACCCAAGTATGTAAGATAATTGTTGTCGTCTTGTATGACACATCACTGTGAATGTTAGGCTACCACTCTGATGGAAGGATAACCAATGGATGTGTCAGTGACAAGCTTGTAATGGATGGACTGTGAAACTTCAATTAATAGAACCCTTCCTTTCCCACAAAACTCTTGCTCAGCAAAGATGGAAAATAGGCTACTATTAAAGTGTTAAGGTCGTACTCACACTATGCAATCCGTACCGTGCCCGAGCATGTTTAACCCCCAAAGTTCATTTGACCAGTGTGATCGCTCTGTGCAGTACGCTTAACATAGCTATCCTTAATAGCTAGGCTCTTTACAGGCTTGCTCATAACTTATTTTAAAGTGGGTCTCCAACATTGACAGCTTTATGTCGTGTGCATAGACTGTATATAAACAGTGCAGCAGTGTTCATGAGAGAGAAAGAGGGAGCGAGTGAGACAAGGTGCTGAGCGAATGTGCTCTGCACGCAATATATGGGAAACACCGGAGTGATGACGGGAACATGCTCGGATCGTTAGGCGCAGTCTGAGCGCAGACCAGCGAGGGAGTGGGGCGGGGGGCGGCAATCATGCTTGGGCACAATACAAGGCAACCGGCCCGAGTTTGAGTACGCCCTAATTGAGACCTGCGTTTATTTGTAATTGTGTAGCCAAAACAGCCAGTAAAAGGCGTTGGCATCCAATTGGACTTCAGGATATATGTAGGGTGCATAGTATAAATGCAGATTGATTGAAGTGGTCTGACTCTTGACTTATTGTCCCAGCTACCTCTGAAACCAAACATAACACTCTTCACACTTCATACTGCGAAATTTAGAAGTCTTCTCAATAAGTGATCTGTTAATGGGCACTGAGCCCATACAAGTGACAATGATTTGAAGGAGGGGCGGAGCGGTGGCCCAGTGAATAGCACTGTGGCCTCGCAGCAACATGGTCTGTCAGTGTGGAGTTTACATGTTCTCCCCCCAGCTTCCTCCCACCGTCCAAAGACATGCAGGTATGTTAATTGGTGACTCTAAATTGCCCTTAGCTGTGAGTGTGAGTGTGTATGGTTGTTTGTCTCTACGTATCAGCTCTGTGGTGTGCCCCGCCTCTGGGAGAAGTTATTTTGGGTGTCCGGGGTTCCGGCTGTAAAAGGTCATTTATTTTCTGCATTGACAATGTTAGATGACTGATAGTTGGAGCACATATGAGGCTTAGATAGACATGGAACTCTCCTGTTTGAATCATAAGCAAAATATTAGTAATAATTGATAAATTACATTTTAAGGGTGAAAGTGCACTCTTTAGAAACAGCCTCACCATAGTAATAGTAACTCTGGAAGTTTTGTAGGAGAAATACCTTCTTGATCGGATCAGCATCTACAATCCCATGACCACTGGGCAAACTACATCGGCTGATGAGGATCATGTGATATGACTGAATGCTCTAAAAGATATACTAAAGGGACCTTTTAATGAGCTTCTTCATTATGAATGGAAAAATACAGCATCTCATCCAACTCCATTACTTCAGTATTGTGTAACTGAAGCTGCAGAAATATCCACCATTTGGTGCCAATTGTCTTTAAAACTGACCATTTTCATACTAACCTTACAGGTACTGGCTTTATTCAAACAGCATTTCAGTCAATACACCCTCAAAAATGAAACAACAGCCCAGTCAATAGACATTTACAAAGAAAATAAATGACAGATCAGTAAATATACCCTCATTAAGAACTCTCGAGGTTGGTTCTTTCAATCAGCAGGGTGCTTTGTTTTGTCACCAAACCACTGTAGAGGTACAAGCGATTGTTATATTCTTGTCTTATGTGTTTTTGTGTCTGGAATTTTATTCTTGTCGGACTAGAAAAGCCTTGGAATCTGCTTATACCATATTGGAAAATTTTACTATTCACTTATAATTGTTGGATATGTGTCTTGAAATTTTGTCATAAGAATCAGTTCAGGTGAACGTTCATCACAGGTGACAAGAGGAAACGGTTGCAACTGCAAAATATTATGTTCAAAACAAAAGCCTCTGTTAATGAGTCACCATTAAATTCTTGAATCAGGAAGCCTCCTGACTGTTTTCTGGAACAATCCCTGAAAAACACTGAGAACTGCTGAATAAAACAAAGAATCATGCTGGATGTAATTTGCATCAGTCAGAGGCACTGGATGTGTTGTTTGCATCCACCATCAATACTGCTGAAGGAAAATGGGCAGTTAAAAATAAAAGCAGCCAAGCATTGTCAGTAAGTTTCCAAGGCGATCATAAAAAATGTTCAATAGAATTGATGACATGCCAGCCAACACAGTGGGATGTAATGCATTTTAAACAGATGCAATCATCTTAAATTGGCCACTTTGTCATCAGCTTGAATCTGGTAATTGCTGGCAGCTCAATGAAAAAAAAAAAATCAATATGAAAGAGGGTGATGAAACAAAGAGAAAATAAGCAATTTTCTAGAAAGCAGAGATAAATGTAGCCCTTACACCAAAGCGTCCTCCCGAAAACACGGCAGTATAGGTTGTCCGTGCAAGCATCTTATTACGAACCATATTTATGTTTATTGTTTGGCAGCGACCTCTAGTGGCAGTAGTAGTTACAATGGGAGCAAAGAAAGAAGTCTGCAGTCTTGAAGGACCGCTGTCCCGTATGAGACCAAAAGTCAGCGTTGACTCATTTTAACTTAAGAAATGTCACGTGACTTACTTAAATAATTTGTGTAACTAATAGGGGTGTGACGAGACACTTAACCCACGAGATGAGACACGATATTGGGTTCACGAGATTGAGACGAGATTTTAACACTATTTTTAAGAAATGTCCAATGCACCAATTTATGGTGGAAATATTTTTATTTATGTAAAGGCAAACACAAAATTTAGGCGGCAGGTGACAATTTAAAATATAAAACTCTAACAGAATAGAATGCAGTGCAGTTCTCAGGCATTCTGGGATGCTTTCAGATATGTTTCTCCTGTACATCAACCTTTCTCATGTAATATCATCCCTGCTGAGTCAACACGTCATGATTTAATCTGTTTTGGGAAGTTATCTCTTGAAATGTGCACCTTTTTCACCTCAATGATAAATTCAATAATATTAATTCTGTTATAAACTTAGAATCTCTCCCACATATCTGTGTTTTCTGACATGTTGAGAAAAAAAAGTCTAACATTATCATTTCATGAGAGCTACCTGCCCTATACTCTGCTGTTCATTACGTTACAACTGTTTGGGACTGCATGTTGCATGTGAAACCGAAACTAACGGAAACACTTCGGGCAGAAATCTCACCACAAATCCACACGTTTACATCAGCATATCTGATAAAGAGCAGCTCACAGTCTGAAAAAGACAAACAAGTTTGCACCTCAGGTTTTACATGTTTTTATATTACAAACCTCTACCAGCTACGTTACCACTCATCACAACTGTCTGGACTCACAGCGCTACAGCAGGTTGACTTGATTACTATCACGGCGGTTATCAGTTACACATTTGTTTTTCACTGCATGAGAAATATATCGGCCGGGGACTTGTGAGTATCCCCACACCCGCCTTGCGCCTCACTCCAGAGAAGAATAGTGTCCATCCCCTATCAAGGAGTACGGTTCCAGAACCGAGACTGTGCGTGGAGGTCAGCCCCACCAGATCTAATTGGTAGCGCTCCATCTCCCGCACAAGTTCCGGCTCCTTCCCCCACAGAGAGGTGACGTTCCACGTCCCCAGAGCCAGCCTCTGCCGCCCGGGTCTGGTCCGTTGAGGTCCCTGACCTTCACTGCCACCCATGTGGCAGCGCACCCGACCCCTGCGGATCTTCCGATGGATGGTGGGTCCAATGGATTAAGTGTCCTATTATATATAATTACTCATGCATTAATGTTTAAGCAGGAGTTTTTTTTTTTGTCTGTTTCATACGGCTGCAGCTAATAATTTTTTTTTCATTCATCAACATTCATCTATGTATTGGTTGGTTTGTAAAACGTAACCAAAAAGTGAGAAATCCATCACAATTATCCTGAGGTTTAAGTAACACCTTCAAATGTCAGCCCACCCAAACCTCAAAATGAAAAAGTTTATTCTAATTTAAGACAAAGAAAATCCACAAATCTTCACATTTGAGAAGGTGAAACTATTAAATAATCAGTTATGATTCACATATCATCACATTTTTATAAGAACTAATTGATTTATTGATTAATTGTTTAAGCACATTATATTGGTTGGTAATTACATGTCTTATTATGCTTCGTCATTTTAAAAGTTCTTCATATGTTGTGTTTGTATCTCTGCAATGTAGTAGAGTAGAAGTATAACGAGTCATGAAGTGGGACAACTCAGTTAAAGTGTGGATACCTCAAATTTGTCTTCAAGTGCAGTAAATGAGCAAATGAAATGTTTGAGCATTTGACGACTGGTGTGTGAGTTACTCACAGACTCTGTCGTAGCTCTGCTGTATCTCTAGATGTTCCGAGTGACTGAAGATTCTTCTCTAGTGTGACAACTGGAGAAACAATTGAAGAATACAAACATTAAGAGCGTACTGGACTCACAAACACGCCCACACTCATGCACTTCCATTCATTCTGTAATCCTACTGTGAAACTAAGTAAAGCCTTAATTAAACTAAAATCATAATTTAAAATTACTTTAACTCTAATCTAAAGCAGTTTAAAGGACCTCTCACAACATTTCATCCTTTGTGAAATGGGTGAAGAGACATAAAGAGGAATGACAACAATAGTGGGACACATAAGAAGATCAAGAATTGATCCTTAAGTTATCAAAGCCCTATCTTAGGGTTTAGTGCTGATTTCAATCTTATGAAACCCAAAACAAAATTTTAATTTACTGCTAACCCCTAAAACTGAACTTGCCTCCAACCTACTGTAATAATCAAATACCCTAAACTCAACCCTAAATCTTGAACTAACCGTAAACATTAATTTAAATATTAGAAAACACTACTTCTAAAACTATTTAACCCTAGACCTATCTTACTTAACTTATCCAATATTTAAAACTAGTTTTAACACAAACTCCTAAACCAGCCATAAACATTTAAGTTTAGTACTACTTTTAACCATAAATCCAAAACATTATGCTAAACGAACTGTAACTCAAATTTAAACCTAGTATTAACAATAAGCTGCCCTTAAACTCATCCTTAAATCTCACACTAAATTTAAGCTAAGTACTATTATTATAAGTAGTATTATTATCATGTTAACCACAGACCCGTGTCTTAATTCTAGACCAACTCTAGTACTGATTTTGATCATAACCATTAACTCAAAACCTAAACCGGTTTGAACCCTATTGTAAAATAATAACCACTCAAGTCTCATGCGTAAACTACAGATTTAATCTGAAAGTACTCTAAACCTCAATTTTATCCTAGTACTTCTACTCGTATACCACAATCCAAACACAAATCTTGAAACTACTTTTACCCTGACTTACTTTAATTCCTAATAAGCTTAGAATCCATTTGAAGAGAGAAAGACTGGCCAAAATGTCCTTGGTTTCAAAATATTTATGTTAGGACAGGAGCACAAGGACAAATGCACACTCAGTTGGTCTTTTTACCGTTGGAGTTGATCTGGAAGATGCTGGAGGAGGTCTCCTGAAACACATCTTGCAGTTCTGAGGGGCTGACCTGTGTGGCTTTAGAGAAAACATGACATCAGCAAACACTTCTCAGCCCAGTGGAGCGTGACACTGCAGCAGACCGAGAGCTGACCACACAGTGACAGCCTGTAGTGACTACACTGTGACTACGCTGTGATAAAACAAAAGCAATAGAAATATCCAGTTTTGAACATTTTCACAAGTGTCTATATAGTTGCAGTTGTTTGTCCTTCGCTTTTGATATCTCAAAGGTCAAAAAGGTTATTTATCCTTTTGGCCAGATTCTGATTTGCCAAAAGGAGAAAAGCATCTTTGCTGGGGGACGACACGACAGCCATTACCATGCTAAGCTGCTGGCTAACTGAAAGCCACCATGTATGTCGTTATATTTATTTATTTCATTCCTCCTTTGTACTGTGTTTTTTCTCTCTAGTGAATTTCCCTAATTTCCACATACTTTGAAGCTGCATTTATCAATATTTTTAGATTAACAATGGATCAAAACACTGTAATGTGAAAGTGGCCAATGCAGAGAATTCCCACCCAACTGTGCAGTTTCTCTAAGCAATATAAGGCCTTTTAGCTTTTTTGTTCATTGTTTTGGTTTTCTGGGACAAAAGCGCCTACTCTAGTCTCAGTACACCTTTCCAACTTACCAACTTTCAATTGCGCAACTACTTGCAATATTCCACAGAGAAGTATTACCTAGAAAAGGTTTTTTGCTGATACAACAGATGGCTTATTTACATAGTAATTATGTGTGGCAGCCACCACAACCACACGATAATGCAATTTCCTTAAGATGCACCACTAATGGCCAATACCTAAGCATTTCTATGGAAGCCCAGTATTCATGTGAACTGATGTGGACCTATCACAATGTCCTGCAGTGGGTATCAGGCTGTGCAGTCATAAATCTAATGGGCTCCATGACAGACGACACTGAAGACATTCAAAAACCTCTCTCTAAATTGCTAATTAAATATTATGCCCTACTAGCATTACTTCTTATTTGCATCTTAGTGAACATTTTGAAAAGTACTGTTTCATTACAGCTGGCTGCTGCATGCTCATCCCTCCTCTTCCCCCTCCTCCACTATTTGCTCAAACTTGTATTATCTGGCTCCAAAAGCTGACAGAGATGGCGCTGAACAGTAATACCACATCCAAGCTAAAAAAACCTGCTATGGATTTTACTGGCTTTACAGAGCTGCTGGCATGGCTGTAGTCTGTGCTTAAACTCTTCATTGAAATACATAACCAGTAAAGCAGTATTGTAAAGATTACCTTTTAGCGATCTCACAAAATTTCTGCCATAACAATGCTTTGCATCCCCCCCGTGGGCTAATGGTGCTTGAAGTTCAGTAAATTTTGCCCAGATCAAAGGAAAACTGCATATACACTGTTGCATTTTAATTCTCCTCTGGTTCATGTTCCCACAGTTTACAAACAAACCAAGATGAACACATACAGACTAAGAGGTAACTCATTGATTGGACAATTGTGGCGCGGTCATCCTGCATCATTAGGACCTTCGTGGGAACCACAAGTTATGCAGCACTTTAATACTTCCACTGTGTATATTTATCTTCTCTGTTGTCACATAAATAACCAATTATGAGCATTAATAGTATTGTTAATGCAAATGTTATAAATAATGACAAACCGGTAGAGAGAAAAGTCAAAGAGGTTATGTGTGTATGTGTCTGTGTGGGGGATGGGGGGGATCACATCATGTCACACTTTAATGGACTAATGAACTGCACAGATTAGGGTCACATTATCTAAAAATTAGAAGGTCTGCTTAGAAATGGACTGAGACCGCCTGAAAAGAAGGGTCTATGATTGTTTGGTCTGCACCACAGCTTGATTGACAGCTTTCACACCAAGCCAAACGAACCACACTAACCTGGCAAACGCACCAGGGTTCCTTTTATTCGAACCAAACAGGTTAGGTATGAAAGTTACCTAAGAAGCCCGAATGCAAATGTTTTGCAAGTGCATTGATATAGTGGTCACAAGTTGGATGTGTTATTCATACAAGGCAGCTGACTTGTACATGGATAACCAATAATAGCAAGGCACTTGCTGGTGAAATAGATTCTGCATGCTGATTTGTTGTTCCATTTAAAATTTTACTGAATTCTTTTCTATTCATGGAATTTTGGCAGGTGAGGTTTTTGTAGCGGCAGCATATAATTTAAGGAGTGCTGCTGCATTTAAAATCTCTGTGCAGGACCAATCTGTGCTTGGATGGCACTATTTTATTTGACTTCTCAGTCTAACTAATGCTGCTAATGCAATATAGCCCAAATCTGCTTTTTAAAATTCAAACAATTGTGAAATGTCAAACACATCAGACCGAGCTGACAAAGTGAGTTCTAAAGGATATGTGTAAAGACTGACACATCAAAGTTACATTAATTAGTGATAGCAGATAGTAGGGAAATTGACATTTACAGTAATTATATTGAAATACTGTGTATTGTTATGATAATGAATAGATGTGGAAATGAATGGACATCAAAGGCTGTGGGAGCCTCTAATGTAGAATCTAACTGCAGTGATGATGATAGAGTAGACGGGGAAAATGGCATGGCACTAAGCCACAGGCTGGCAGCAGGAGTGGTGAGTCCGCTGTATAAGTTATGTGGGCAGCGCCGTTTTCCTTTTTCAAAAGCACATGTCATTGCAAATGACAGGGAGGGTTAATGGCCTGAAGCCATTACAGCAGGCTGAGATCAACATCACGACCTGTAGAAGCTGCACGCACAGCCATCTTCTGCATCCAGAAATGACTGCAATTGGCATTTTGTCTGACATGGTCAAAAGTACAGCAGTATAGATAAAATGTAGAGGTGTGAAAACGCTCAAAGGTCCCCGTATTTAAGGCATGAAATAAAGAGAGACATAAAAGGTGATGCAGAGACAAAGCAGAGCTCCGTGGTGTGGGCTGGAGGAAGAAGCGTCAGACCTCCACTGTACATCACAAGTCATTAACTTTACTCACTGAGCTATACTGACAAATCGTCCAGGTAATAACATGATTGCATGCAGTCAGTTGAGCAGCATTACAAGATTGTGATACATTTGGAAATTAGTAATTTTTCAAATGAAAGACCTTTAGTGAATTTTTATGTTATCTCAGCATGCACACATCTTTAGCACACGCTTTGTCCACCTTTCATTTACCATGATGGATGGGTATCTGGTGTGCATGCTCCAGTGGAGGTGGCCATGCCTGTCAAAGGATGGGCTTGGATGGGGGTATGACCAAAGTGTACGTTTTCAGTACTAGGATCCCACTAGGATATTCTTACTTGGCACGGTATTATAAAATAAATAATATATATTGACCACATCACAACACTAAATCTACCTTTACCATGAGGTAACTCTCACTGGTTCTGTTATTTGTGTAGCATGTTTGTATTTCTTTGAATGTATTGTGATGATACTGGATGAGTGTTGAGGGTCGTGCAGACTCTGTGCACTGCATTTTTTATATATATATTAAAGAATGAATTATGTGAGGTTAATATGTGGTTGGTGGATGGATAGATTTACAGTACATTCAAATGCATACTAGGTTAAATACTAGTTTAAGGTCAACATTAAATCCACTTTTTCAAGCTAATAAATTACATTTGGGCGGTGATGGCGCAATGGATAAGACACATGCCGTTGGTGTAAGAGACTTGGGTTCAATCCCCCTCTGTGACCCATCCACCATTGTGTCCCTGAGCAAGACACTTAACCCCTAGTTGCTCCAAAGGCGTGCGACCTCTGACATGTATAGCAACTGTAAGTCGCTTTGGATAAAAGCGTCAGCTAAATTAATACATGTAAAGTCACTCATTCATGTCCTCTATTCAGTCACTCTGCACCTCTGCTTCTTCCCTGTTAAACTAAGAGGTAAACATCTTAAAAACACTTCCTTCGTGGAGATTCGGGGGTGGGGTCTGAAGTTCCGGTTTTTGCTTTCAGTTTTTGTCCACAAGAAACAGTTCAGGCTGCAACCAATGAAACGCGGGCCGTTACTGGCTCGTTATGACGTTAAAACGAGAGTTACATAATGTATTACGGTTCCATAAATTATGGGTGACCGCCAGATGTAACATCTAGGCATTCTAACATCTGAAAGGCTGGAGCGTCAGTGGCCACAGGGAACCACAAGGGAAGGTGGAACGTGTTTGTCAGGGTTCAAATGCATTTTGTTTATTTGTGAAGGGGGCATGTTCAAGCTAAAACAGGGTGTTAAGCATGACATTCATTTTTATCATTGATTGATTGTATTTTGTAATGATGTAATGAACCTTAAACTTCAACCAAATTGTTTAAATGGCTGCCATTGAAGGTCCTGTCTAACGAAAATGTTTTGTTAGACACAGCTGGATGGTAATGTCTATCAACAAATTTGTTGGCACAACCCTTTTATCCACAGCAAAGGATCTGTGGCTAGATTGCCATTTAATTAGGTATTAGATATTCATGGTTCCCAGAGTGTGATTCTTAATTATTTGGTGAACGCTTGATCTTTTTGCGGTGCCACTACCAGGTCATGTCAAGGATGTACATTTTAAATGGAAATACAAGAGATCAAAGTACTAGTGTGATTTGGGTCACTATTGACTTCATAAAAGGTAAAGTCCACTGTTCCACTGCTGTTCTCTCTCCTCCCAGGGTATGTGAAAATGCCAGCCTGATGGAGTGAACACAGTGGACTTACATCTGATCTGCATGAAGTACTGCTACATAAGACCTGACACGGGGCTGTTATGAGAGATTATGCATGTCTGAAAAGCAGTGCAAAAGAAAAAACTAGATTTTATTATTGGTGAACTTAAAATACTGGTTGAAGAGAAAAACTTGGAACTGCATCCATCCTACAAGGAAATAGCTGATGTGAGGAAAAAATAGTTTAGAAGCCTGATTTCAGCTCAACAAAAATATCAGTGATTGAATGACGTCTAAAAAAATGTATCAGTGTATTTTTCAACTCCTTTCACTAAATTATTTCTTGTTTCTGTAAACAGATAACATGACGGCTTACTTATTACTGGCTGCTTCAATCATTGCGCTGGACTGGAGCTGCTGTGAGCCATCAAAGGTCTGTAAGGGACCACACAGAACCTAAAGCTAAAGTTGTGTGGGGGGAAAAAAAGGATTGTTGCGCTCCCATCTTGTGTTGTGTGGAACTTGTGATTTAAAATAGAACATTGCTTTAACGGAGCTCTATTTATAGTCTCTCTCCCTTGTTTGTGTCTGTTAAAACATTGCAGCAGACATTACACCTGCTTTTCCCAGATGTGATTTCCTCTGCAGTGGTCAGTCTGCAGTGATTAATCACTATCACGGCTACTCATATAAAAGACTATTCCTTCCTGCCATATTTTGCTCCTTTACAAAGTAAATATTGCATGCAATTTTCAGTGGAGCTGCCTTTCTTTCATTTTACCTGTGTACAACCTTAGTGCAGTCCTTTGGTAACTAAGGACAAACACAACTTGAGTGCTCCTAAAAACAGGTTGCAAATCTGTAGTAAATATCTCCCAAGGTGAGCTGCCACAGATATTTTCATAGGCTATTTTTACAGGTGTTGAGTCTATTCAGTTGCTGAGGCAGAAACTCCTCTTCCAAATCAACCAAGAGCAAAGTCCAGTAAAGAGTGGAGCGCCTGCAAAATAATACTACTGTGCACAGGCACATCCACAGCTACAAGGCTCTCCTGCAGTCTCCTCCTGTCTCTACTCTTACCTCCTCTTTCCTCATTCACAGAATATACAATTGGAAAACATGAATTAAAGTATCAAGCACAGCATTGCAAATAGTCTGTGGAATAACTATAGACAGTGTATCATGACTACTACTGTGCTAATTTCATAACATTTTAGGATATTAAATCCACCCTCATCCAAAGATCCTCTGTTTTGTATACATTTTATCCCTTTGACAAATGGGTGAAAACTGTATGCTATTGTTACACAATCCTTTTCCAGTGGAGTAACATCATTTTTTACATCAGAACCCACAACACATAATCTGCACTTATGATTTCATGCTCATTTCACAAACTCCCTGGAAGGTTGAGGGATCCATAGAGGGTTATTTCACAACCAGTGTTTGGTAAATGGCTTGGATCATCTCAGCAGCCTTTTATCTTTTCACACTTGAAACTTTTCTCTCACATTAACATGTCGACACTTTAACATGCTCATATCAGCATGCCACTTCAAAGCTGTACTGATATGCACTGCCTTCAGAAAATCACTCTTGACAAATTCAGTCTCTCTGTGGTTTGAGCAGTGTGTCTGATACAGTCATAACTTAGATTTTGTCCTTTATAATGTCCCTGCGGAGGCATTTTGGAAATGCTTATGAGTGGTGTGAGAAAAAGACATTTTATTTTAAATGTTAATAAGACTTAGAGGCCACAGCTAAATGGCTAGATGCTAATATCAACATGCTAGAATGATTACAATGACAGTATTAACATCATGATGTTGGTCACATCTTAATTTAGCTTTTCAGCATGGAAATCTTTGTTAATTTTCATTAAACAGTGTGTTCATGTCAGCTTTTACAGAGGAGCAAAACAAAGCATCCTGACTGGCATGGGGTGTGCACGGCCCAGGACCAGAGGGCTCTGCAGTGGGTGATTAAAACTGCTCAGAAGATCATTGGTACCCATCTCCCGAGCATCAGTGATGTCAAAGGATTTAAAGGACAGTACCCACCCAGCCACAGCCTGCTCACCCTGCTGCCTTCTGGGAAGAGATATAGAAGTATCTGCTGCCACACCACCAGACTGCAGAGCAGCTTTTCCCCCCAAGCTATCAGACTCTTAAACTCTAATTCATCCTCAGCACTGCTCCAGTGATGATAGTTTATTTCTGTTTAACATTTTCCATAATTGATTCTTTATTAATGTATACTGTCTGCCATGTAGCAGAAGGGAGTTACATAACTCAATTTCACTCTATAACTTGTTATATTGTGACAATAAACCTACCTACCTACCAAAAAAATAAAATAAAAAAGAATGTCTTAAATATCCAGGTTTTCAGTCATTAACCAATATCGAATAGTTGTGAAGACATTTCACCAAATCACAAATATCAGCCCTATAAAGTAACTACTTTGCTAAGGTTAGCGGAGCTTCGTCATCGTAGCACCAACAATACCCACGTGGTTAAGATTCATGAACAAATAATATACATACATGCAGTATCTCACAAAAGTGAGTACACCCCTCACATTTGTGTAAATATTTGATTATATCCTTTCATGTGACAACACTGAAGAAATGACACTTTGCTCCAATGTAAAGTAGTGAGTGTGCAGCTTGTATAACAGTGTAAATTTGCTGTCCCCTCAAAATGTCTAAACCGCTGGCAACAAAAGTGAGGACACCCCTAAGTGAAAATGTCCAAATTGGGCCCAAAGTGTCAATATTTTGTGTGGCCACCATTATTTTCCTGCACTGCCTTAACCCTCTTGGACATGGAGTTCAGCAGAGCTTCACAGGTTGGAGTCCTCTTCCACTCCTCCATGACGACATCACGGAGATGGTGGATGTTAGAGACTTTGCGCTCCTCCACCTTCCGTTTGAGGACGTCCCACAGATGCTCAGTAGGGTTCAGGTCTGGAGACACGCTTGGCCAGTCCGTCACCTTTACCCTCAGCTTCAATAGCGAGGCAGTGGTTGTCTTGGAGGTGTGTTTGGGGTCGTTATCATGTTGGAATACTGCCCTGCGGTCCGAAGGGAGGGGATCCTGCTCTGCTTCAGTACGTCACAGTACATGTTGGCATTCATGGTTCTCCAGTGAACTGTAGCTCCCCAGTGCCGGCAGCACTCATTCAGCCCCAGACCAGGACACTCCCATCCCATCAGTCGGAACCAAAGTGGTGGACAGACCCATCAGCATCGCCATAGTTCCATTGCATGCATGGCTAAAAATACATGGATTTGTCTACAGGTCCTTACACGGCTGCAGACTCTTCACACTAGTCATTGTTAAGTATGCTGACATTTTGAATGTAGTTAATCTTTGCTAAAAAGTCTTTATATACTACAGAATTGGGTGATTTAAAATTTGAAAAACTACAGAATTTTTTTTTTTATCAATTAATCTAATTGGCCTTATTGTTTATTGTCTTTTTCATTTTTTTAAAGAATGGTGTATCAAATCAGTTGACAATTTAACTGGGAATGCAAAAGACAATATTTGCTTTGCTTTATAAGTCCTTGATAGGATTTTTAGTTCTCAGCATTTGCTCTACATACAGTTTCATAGCTGTCAAAATAAGAAATAAGTGTCTAAAGTGGAATAAGAAAAAAGAAAGCCCCAGGGCAGAGACTCATTTTGCATATTCCCAGTTGCCAATGATAAAGCCCAGTGAACTGATTATAGATGATGATCAGTTTGGCAGTGTGGTTGATTTTCTTTTTCTCCTTTTTAAGCACTGAATAATCAATACAAAGTGCTCATACTATAATGAGTGACTCCTGAGTAGACCGGGGGATGAATTACCATCATGCCCTCACAGAGTAGCTTGTCGATAGCACAAATGTGCTATCTGCAACATGTTCAATTATACACTCAAATCAGAGAGGGACTTAATCAAGAGCTCCCATCTCATTAAGCCTGAGGTCAGTGGCTGTCTCTCCTCAGTGAGGGGGGACAGATTTTACTCTTCCCAAAAATATGAAAATTAGCCACTGAGCAGCTGACTGAGAGAATGAGAACCTGGCCTGATCCCAACAGCTGGCACTGCAGGTGGAGCCGACATGGTTTGATTTTTGTCCTCAGTAGGATTTGACCAATATCCATACCTAGAGTCTGTAAGAATAAGCCAATCTTAGCAGCTCACCCTGAAAACTAAACCCGTTTGGAGTAAATCAGAGCATTTAGTTCAGTTAGTTTCTGGTTTACATTCCTTTGTCAAAAGGACAAGAAGTGACAACAATGTGTCGTTACCTCAACTGAGAGTAACAGAGATCTCTTGAACATCTTAATAAATATCCTCAAAAAGGCATATAAGATGCTTTATTAGATGCCATTAGACTTGTGAAATGGTCAGTTTACCTTGTGTATAGATTGATAAATACCATATTTGTATTTTTCGCCTTATGTATGTGTCATATATAGTTGTTTTAATCAGGGTTTATTAGGGAGGGCAGTTTATATATCAGGGTTTTTGCAAGTTTCATGTAGTTAAATTTACGACTTTTTAAGACCATTATGGATGAAATTTAAGAACTATATAACATCAAAAAAAGAAAACATACAAAAGGAAATGCATTTAAAAAATTACTTGCAGAGCAAATAAAGCATGAGTTAGTGGATGCGAGAGTGTGTGTGTGCATGCACGCGTGTGTGGTTTTCCAATAAAGAAATATGCTATTCCATATAATTTTGGAACATTATTATATCATTATCATTAATATTATTACCACATCTGTGAATAATAAGATCTAGAGTAGATTTTGAATAAACTACACCCCCAAAAGCTAAACTTGCTAAAGTCTACTGGGTAGGAATTATAACCATTAGATCTGGGAAAAGTCATGTTAGTTTTGATGCTCTCCACAATGGCACAGCATTAATGGCACAGAACCAAGCAGTTTTGAGCCTCACCACCTAATTTAATGACAGGAAAACTCTGTTAATATGACCTCAGATTATTACAGTTAGGATTATTCATGTTTGACTTTTGCGTCTTAATTTAGTGCTCTTTACGTTTGTAGAAATTACTCCCTGCCACTCTCTCCCTCACCTTCACTCGTCCTTTGAAGAATGAGGAGAGGGAGACATACGTTCTGTGTGTGTCTGTGTGTACATACAGTACATTTATATGCAACCATATCTATAGATATTGATATAGATATATATTAGTGTTGACTAAAATATAATAATTTTTGTATACGTATTGATTCTGAATATTTCAAATGGTTTTAAAATTCATTTTCCACAGTATCAATCCTGAAAATGCGCATCTCCCCGACAGCGAGCTGATTCACACATCGCTGCAGTTCCCACACAGTCCCGCCTCCTGTCACTCACAGCGCTCATCTCATTTGCTCCGTCTGAATTGCGTTACTTTCCCTGCCAGAGTTTTGACAAGTCCTGCCCTACTGTGCTGTGATTGGCTAGTACTCGACACTTGGGATTGGATGCTGGCATAGGATACAAGCAAGCCCATATGAATGTGACGTTACAGAGCTGTGCGAACGAGCAGAGCACCTGCAGGACTGACACACTGTCCTTTATAAAGAACCCGGAGAGGTTGGAGACATCGCTCCTGTCAACATCTCAAAAGTATTAAACAAGATGGCCCCGTAAACTGTTGTTAAGATAGTTGTCCTGTTGTTTGCCCAACAGATATTTATAATTCTCAAAAAGCTAGTCCCCCCTCTGAGCTATCAGACCTCAGGAATCTCAGACAGCAGTTGATGGGAAATACTTTGACTCAGGACAGAAGTATATTAACTGATGCTGTTCTGCTTAACATGCAGAACTATTAACTTTACTCACTAAGATGAGTTGCTAAGATAATTTAGTAATTATATTCAATAATTTAATCAATTGTGTCAATTCTCAACCATGGTATCAAAAACGGTATCGGATATTGATATTTTTCAAGGCACTGTATCGAAGTTAGAAATTCCAGTATCGTGACAACAGTAATATTTCCCCTATATTCATTCGGGAGCCGCAGGACGCCGCTACAAAACACACAATTACAATTACACAATTATTACTATAAGTGCGCTATTAATTATTTTCACACACTTTGCAAGCACAGTAACACTTGGCTAGCTTACTCTCCTCATTCTCCAAAGGACATCTCAGCTGCTGTTATGAGAGCAGTCAAACTCATTTAAGGAATTAGGAAGTAAGTAGGGAGTGGTTGATTGTCCGAGAGAAAGTGACGGTGAATGCAAGAGGAGGAAAACATTCTGCCAGTAAATGTATCGTGTTGGCTACAGTGTGTCAGGTAATACATGCATTAGCTTCTCAAGCAACACATACTCACTCCTGACATCTTTTACAAGTTTGGGCTCTGCTAATGTAACTTGATTAACAGTAGCTCAATTTATAGGAAGTAAGTAGTAGCAGCATTTAGCATTTAGCTTAGACAAAACTAATGTAGCCTCTGTCCGTACACATACTGGTTGGATAGGAAAAGAAAGGACAGCATGCAAACTAGTACTTTAAAGCTAATGAGGAGGTGTTTCTTTTGGATTTTAATGTACAAATGCTTGGTGATTATACAAAAGGTAGGTGCTTCTCATCTCACACCCTATTTTTGTTAAATTACTACAGATAAACGTCAAAAGCTGTAAAATTAAGACACAGAAGGCAAACATAAACAATCGTATCTATAATTACTGAGATCATATTAACAGGTTTTTCCTGCAGTTATAAGGCTTAGGTGGTGATTCCCAAAACAGCTTGGGTGCTGTGTCGTGAATGTAAAATCAATGTGGAGAGCATCAAAACTAACTAAATTATATTTCCCAAATGGTTGTAGTTCCTCCCTAGTGGACTTCTTTAGCAGGTTCAGTCCACAAGCTTATTCGATGTTGTTTATTTATTATCTGCTCTCGCTTTTCCAACTATTTACTCACAGATATGGTAAAAATAAAGGAGGACGCCCAAACCCCCATCCCCACAAAAGACAAGCATTTAAGGCTCACATAAGCCTATAGGAAACATTGAAGTTTTAAGCTGATCTGATAGGCATGAACACAACAGCACTGCTGCTGAGACATGTTGGATTGGGGTTTTATATTTTATAGCATGCACATTATCCACACATAAAAAGTTCCTTCACCTCTCGCTCTCTCTCGGGTTGGACCCCCTTTTGCCTTCAGAACTGCCTTAATTCTTCGTGGCACACTTTCAACATGGTTTTTGGAAACATTCCACAGAGAGTTTGGTCCATACTGACATGATAGCATCCAACAGTTGCGGCAGATTTGTCGGCTGCACATCCGTGATGAGAATCTCCATTCCACCACATCTCAAATGTACTCTATTGGACTGAGATCTGGTGACGGCCACTGGAGTACAGTGAACTCAGTGTCATGTTCAAGAAACCAGTTTGAGCTTTGTGACATGGTGCATTATCCTGCTGGAAGTAGCCATCAGAAGATGGGTACACTATGTTCATAAAGGGATGGCCACTGTGGCGTTTAAACAATGCTCAATTGGTACTAAGGGGCCCAAAGTGTGGCAAGAAAATATCCCCCACACCATTACACCACCACCACCAGCCTGAACCGCTGATACGAGGCAGGATGGATCCATGCTTTCATGTTGTTTACGCCAAATTCTGACCCTACCACCTGAATGTCTGTTATGAGTTGGCTCAAAAGGCCACAAAAAAAAGGAAGACACACCATGGTAGAGGTTTAACAAAATGTTTATTTAAACCAAAATTTACCAAATTAAGAGGTATTTCAAACTAACATAATTAAAGTATGAGGTATGTAGTCTGTGGTTTCAGTAGAGATCACGTGCGGGATGATGGTTGCATGAATGTATATGTGTGAAAGTGTTGTAGTATGCAAAAACAAGTAATAAATTCCACAAAGCAATAGTCCAAAACCAAACTAAAGGGGAAACCGGGGAGCCGGACCACAGGGAGGTCTGACCTGGCCTTGACAGCAGCCTCTTGCAGAATGAGAAGACAGCGTTACAAATACTCTACAGGGCAATTAGCCCAGGTGCCCAGAGCGTTCAGAGATGGTAATCTGCATACCTTGGCTGTAACGAGTGGTCATTTAATTTACTGTTGTCTTTCTGTCATCTGGAACCAGTCTGCCCATTCTCCTCTGACCTCTGACATCAACAAGGCATTTTCGTCCACACATCTGCCGCTCACTGAATATTTTCTGTTTTTTTCGGACCATTCTCTGTAAACCCTAGAGATGGCTGTACGTGAAAATCCCAGTAGATCAGCAGTTTCAGAAATACTCAGACCAGCCTGTTTGAACTTAATGCATATGAGTTGCTGCCATGTGATTAGCTGATTAGCTATTTGTGTAAACAAGCAATCGATCAGGTGTACCAAAGAAAATGGCCGGTGAGTGTATCTACGTTATATAGACGTGAAAGCACGTTCTAAGGATTTGTGAGTGTTTACAGTCAACTCGTCCTGCTCCTTATTTATTTAATGATCAAAGGTTTTCTTTTTAAAATGGAGGGAAAGTGGCATCAGTGAAAACACTCTTTTGTGCTTTATTACACTCTAGACATGCGCATCACCCATCAAGACAGCCCTATCTTATTTAGCTTTAATATGTAAGTTTTGCACATCTTACTGTAGTTTGTGACAGGCTTAGATAATAATCATTGACAACTGGGGTAGTCTATGGGGGGTATTTACTATTTTTTTAAAAGAAGTGGTAACTGCAGTTTCACTGCTAGATACCACTAAATCCTACACACTGCTTATTTAATTTACTTTTTGCACCTTGTCGAGTTCATTTTAAAACAACAAACCTTTTGGGAAGAAACAAAATATACGGGTTTTCTAACTTACATGTACGTATGTAATGTTTAATGTATGTCAGCCACATAATTAATACCACAACAGTTGACTTTTAGCATCACTTTTTTAATTTTTCCATGATGTAACCCTGGAAGTGAATTAAATGGTTACCTATTTTGTTGAGCTGTAATTTGTTCATAACTACAAAATGTAAAGACTTGAAAGCTGAAAGAAAATCTAAAATGTTCTTGAAAATTAAGTAAATAAACTAACAATTGCCTATTGGGTGGTATAATTCTTAAATGAAATAGAAAAAAATAAAAAAGGAGGTGGACAACAAATAACTGAACAATAAGATATGTCAGGAGACATTCTATCAAATCCACAGAGCATTTTTAATCAACTTTAGAGAGGTTTTTTTTTCCATCTTTCAGCTCATTGTTTTGGTTTACAGATCAACTTTACTTTTTTGGTTCAGTGTCAGTGCTTTCATTCATTGTTTCCAGCTGCAGACAGCTGCTTTCAATTTAAAAGCTCTTATAAACCCACTGGCTACCTTCCCAGCACCAAATGGCAGACAGATTAAGTTAGCAACTAGCTGGTGAACAGAGGAGTATTTAGCAGCTAAAGGGCTGCAAAAGCAGGGTTCAGCCTTGTTTCTGAAGAGTGAATATTTCCCTTGCTTGGGGACCATAAGCATGACATCAAATGAATTCTAATATTGCTCCGTGTCTGTTGGGTGTGTTCATAAAAAAAAAAAAAAAAAGATTGTTCAGCTTTTAAGATGACACTTTGTTATGGTTGTGGATACAGCTTATTGCAATGCCTGCCAGTGCCCAAATGTCAGTTCATGTAGGTTTAAAGAATAGTGGAACTACTATGATTTACATCAGAATTCTTCAATATTGCTTTGATAATTAGTGCAGAACATTTTATTTTACCTAATTATGTAGTAATTGCTTTCAATCGGTTTAAACGTGTAGTTCAAAACAACACATAAATAGCGTACTGTATATCAGTATAGCATGCAATTAAGTAACGCTGGCAGTTTTTTGTGATGCTACAGTAAGTTCAGCCTGGACAAACGGATATTTTTAGCATATGACTTGATGGCTTTGGATAACCATGAGAAAGTGAACAAACCACAGGAATTCAAGATTAACCTTGACTTCACCGGGGGCAGGCGTACATAACCCCCCACCCCCCAAACACACACATACTGTACACAGACACATACTATACACACACACACACCGCTACATGCAGCGCTCTAGAGGTAATCTGTTCTGTTTGGTGAGCCATCACGTTGCCCGCAGTCTAGTGTTGTAGTACTCGAGACTGGTTTTAAGACCACTTTTTGATGGTCTTGGTCTCGTCTCAGACTCAACCGTATTTGTACTCGGTCTTGTCTCGGTCTCGGACATTGAGGACTCGGGATTTTATTTATATATATAAGACCAGTCAAGACCATAACTATGGGAATGTCAATAAATTGCTTTTGCATTGTCCGATTTATTTGATAACGTAATTTCTTTGATTGGATGTAAAATGTGCTGCTTCAAATGCAACTAATAACCCTATTTTAAAATGTGTTGTTACCATGTAAACATGGAAAAGGAGTGCTGAATAAAGATGCTTACGTTGATTTCAGCTCTTAGTGTTTGTATGTGGGTGTTTTAATGGGAATGTGGCTCTTTCAGGTCAATTTGAGAAATACCTGTGATCTTGTTCTACATTTTATTGCTTGTCATGTAATGTGGGGAACTGGTCTCAGTCTCGCCTCGGTCTCGTCCTCCATCGGTCTTGGTCTCGACTTGGTCTCAGCCCCTAAAAGACTTGGTCTTGTCTCCGTCTCGATAAATTTTAGTCTTGGTCTTGACTTGGTCTCGGTTTGGGTGGTCTTGACTACAACACTACCGCAGTCAGAACACACAGAAAATGCAGACCAATGTTAAATCATTACCATGAAAAGCTCTGTTCTGCTCTGACTGAACGGCATGCTGTTCGGATGCTGCAATTTGGCTGGATATTGTTGTTTCTTTGATGAAAGCCTCCTTGTTATTTTGCCTCACTCCTCTGCTCAGTGGGAGATGGACTATTTGCAAACAGTGCAAGGGAAGATTGGCAAAGATAACAAACATTAAGACACCAAATTGATCAAGCGTTAACGTTTAGAAAAGGGGCATCAATTATGTGATTTCTACTTAATAAAATCTGAGTTTGTGCTCAACTTGATTAAACCTTTTCCCTGGAATGCAATTCAGACTATAAATTATTGTTAACAGAAAAATAAAGCAACAAAACAAAAAATTCCCCGAACGAAAACAAAAAGCACTTAACACTGTCAAATCAAAGGAGAGATATTTTTGGTTTCAACATTTTTTTTTCTGTTTAAACCGGATTGAGCATCCCCACTGTCACAACGCTGTCAGGCCAGTGTAATTACTGTCATTGGGCTTCATTCTTACTGTGGGCATCAAAAACTAACAAACTGTGCAGAATTTGATCTAAAACAAGACAAGTTTCCACATAACAAATATAGCTGTATGCAAGACAAATAATATATTAAGAGTACTTTAATGAAAGAAAAAGAAAGTCTGCAAAAGACAAATACATTTGATAAAATGCATTCTTTAATGTCAACAGCTTGATCAGGGAAAAGCAGGAGAGCGAGTTTACTGACACGTCATATGTCACCAAATTTGGAATTTACATTGGGTTCATTCTCTAATGGATTTATCATGTGGGGAGCATGAATGTTCTGTGAAAATTTAAGTGCAATCTGCCCTTTGGATTTGAGCAATTATTGTGTATAATTGAGTAGAAGAGGAAAGCACTGATTATGACTATACATAGAAAAATTCATGGCAATGTGATCAGTAAATGTCAAAATACAGTATATTGCTTTCAAAGAAAGTGTTAGATGGATGAACTGAATAATGTGGCCATTACAAGCCCGTAACCCAACACAACCTCTCTAGTGGTTATTAGTGTTGTCCAACCCCAGTTTGATAGAACACTGGTAGTTTGATCGATTGCGTCATCTTTGTAAATCTTTTCATACTGCATTTTTTTCCACACACGTAAGATCCAAAGGGGAAAGTCAATTCTTGGAACAGTTAGCTTTTCTTTATTTTCTGTCATATATATGTTCTGTATTATATACAGTATGTTACATAATAAACACGACCAAACATTCAGTTGATGAGGTAAATGAATGTAAAAGTAATCCCTGTGAGCAAAAAACTCAGGCTTCAGCTTGCTCTGAATACTGGGTTTCTAATGTTTTTGTCTACTTTCATGCTGAGCTGACGTCAGCTTGGTCATCTGCTCCAGGCGCATACCACCCACGAAGTACAGGGATGCGCCCATCCGCTTTCTCAGTCTGTCTCAGTATTCCACCATTTTGCTCACAGTGCTTTCTCCAGCTAAAACAAAGTGTGGCGATATGTCTGGCTATGCAAGAATACTTTTTATGTGTTTGGTGGTTGTTCACTAGAGTGATATCAGGCAACTTGGGCCACTTTTTGGTCAATGGCTTCGGACAATAACAAAAAAACCTTCCAAATCAAAAATTCTCCTCATCACCTACAAAGATCTCAGTAACCTCGCCCCTTCCTACCTCACCAACCTCCTTCAGTCATATTCCCAATTTCCGCAACCTCAGATCCACAGACGGCAACCTCCCTTAACCTCTTTACTATTTTGTATTGTTTGTTTACCTTGTAAAGTACCTTTTAAAAATGGGCCAGTCAAGCTGCAAAGTCAAACAGAGAGATTTCGGATAAAACTAATTTATTTAATTTTCAATCAAGATTTTTGATCTTCTTATTGAAGATTTGCAAGTGTAACAAATGTGCAAATCTGAATGGTCATTACAGAAATATGAAATGAACATGGGTATATATAAACAGCAGCTGGCACCAATGTACCTAGGTAGACTGGCCTGATATATAGAAATAAAAGGGTGTTAGAATGTTGGGCAATGTGTTGGGCAAGTTAGTAAGAAATTGTAATAAGGTATTAGTTACTCACTTATAATTACTTATATATTACTGGGTGAAAAAGTAACTAGTTACGTTACTTATTACGTTACTATAGTACTTTCACTACAACCAACACTTTGCATCTTAGACTGACCAGCCGTGCAGTCGCGTATTCACGTCACACAGTAACGCAGCGTTTTTTGGATTAGTTACAGTAATATTATTACTGTTTTGGAAATGGTAATCCCTTACACTACTAGTTACTGGGAAAGTTATCATATTACAACACTGGTAAGAATGCGCAAATAAAAATACATAAAATAATCCCTCCCCAGTCACTTCCAGTGTATTAGATATTGCACATGCTCACTGTCACACAAAAAAGCTTTAGCTAGGAATGAGTAAAGAGTGTGCCGCGTAGTAAAGCTGCACCTTAAGTCAAGCCTTCACACGGTCTGGAATGCATTTAGGAAAGGAATTTCCCATTTGATTGATGAAGTGAGTGTCAAATTTTCTCCAGTTTTAAGCAGGACATGATGTCCTCCAGCCATTGTGCATGCGTGGGAGGGGAGGAATCCCTTCTCCTGCGCAGAATTACTCGCCAAGCAAGAAGGGAGGCAAAGGATAAGGTGCGTCATGTTTATTTAGTTTACTCTTCTTAGAGTAACAGAGAGTAATAGAGCGAGGGAAGCGGGAGTTAGGATCCAAGAAATGCAAGAATTGACAGATTATCATCTTACTGTAGCTACACTGCTACCCAGTCAGTAGTAGTTAGTATGTTAGTAGAACATTAGGCCTGCAAGAGGCACATTCACCTTTTCACCTTTTTAGGCGATAACAGTAATACAGGCTTCTGTAAATGATGGAGGAAGACAACCTTGCCTGCAAGATTCAGAAAGAGCTAAACATAATAATGGGGAAATCTCGGAATATCAAGGCCTCTTAAAAATTGCATTGTAATTCGTCTGAGCTTTCCAAGGTGTATAACTGGTTGTAGAAGTCCCTGAATGCTTCATTAATTTGCAAGTGATCTGCAGTTATGTGCCCATTTGGTAACCAGATCTTAGAAATATTTTGTTTTGCTTTATATCCTTTGACTTAATTGGCCAACATTTTTTCAGATTTGTCTATAGATACTCTTTCAAAGTGATCATTCAATTGAATTAGTGGTGAGCAGGTCAAATTTTGGTTCCATCTGTTTTTTATAAAGATTCGGACAATTCAGGAAATAACAACTCCTCCTGTCTCACACTAAACTAACCGTTGCTTCCATCTGATAAACATAGGGCGATTCAGCACCTCAAGAAACACATGTAGGCTCAAGCAAATAGCCCTCAACAAAGGTAAATTTTGAAAACAAATACGATATTTGATAAGATTACAGATAACATAAAGCATGAAGAAATTCCAGGCCTTAATAATTCAGTTTTAGGCAGATTACTTGTGCAAAGTGTCAAAGCAACTTTGTTAGAACATTGGTAGCTGGCCAACATGGCGCTGACCATGCAGAAAGGCAGGACCAAGAACGGTGCTGCACTTCCTCTGTTCCTCTGTGAGTCGTTAAACAGTCCCATTATAAAGATGACATGAGGAGGTTCATGATGTACTTGAGTGCCTCGTCCACAGAGCTAATCCACTTTCTGGCTCCACTGGACAGCGTTACACGGAGCTGGGCAAGTTAGAGCAGAGCCAGCTTCAGCCCAGTTTATAGAAGAACTCAGTGGGACATCCACTTTAAGTAGACTCTCGTATACCAAGAACACTTATGTACAGCATAAGATCTTATGATCTTCGTTTCTCTTTGATTTTTCTTACCTTGCTCCCCCCAAGCTCGGTGGAAAATCTCTGCTTTTGGGAGCCTCTGGCCTGCCATCGGTCTTCCTCCCCTCCTGAACCCAGTGATGTTTCAGGCTTTAAAAGAATGCTTTATCTGCAGGCTTCAAAGCATGGGTGGTGTGCAGAGGTACTGTAGCACATGATGTGGACATTCTTGCTCTTCATAAGGTTGAGGAATTTTGGATTTTAACATGACTACTGCTCCCATCCAAGTGTAGAAGGTGGGGTTGTGGGTCCTCCTTTCGAAGTGCCTGGAGGAACATATGACCTCCAAAGAGGTCAGCATATATCCATCGATTCTTGTACAACCTCACAGACATTTTCTTTGGGCATCCAGAGAGCCATTTGCAACACAGCTGCTTCACATTGATTATGACCAAGGCTCGCTTGTATATCCCTACGGCATCGAATGCTGCCAAACACGTAGTCATCTCTTCCTTTTTTGCAGTGGTGTGGAGGAGTACTAATCTTGATGACCTGTTTCATCACAACCCATGTGATGGGTTGTCCTCAATGCTGAGTTCCTTCAATAATTTTTCATATTGATGAAATCATTGGGTCACCACTTGCTCATTCAGTCCTGCAGCTCTTGGAGCTGACAGAACGTCTGGCATCTTGATGCTTAGATTTGCATTGTGTTCAAAAAGTTTTGGAACCAATAGTAACCTGGTTTGCTGGTTGCCTGTGAAAACCCACTGATGTTATTCTCTTTGGCGTACTGGAAGGCTAGCTGCTGGACATCCCTTTTGGTAAGTGGAAACCCTCTCTTGGACATTTGCTTCTGCACTGTGGATAGCTCTTTTTCAGTTGCTTCTGGGAGGATTGGCATTTTTTGCTCCTTCCCTGTCAGACATCCTTTCTATTTCCTTTCTGATCCTTTCTGTCTGACATGCTGTCTGTAGTATAAGTTTAAGATTACTACAAACATAGTCGAGCACAGATAAACACACATCACACACAAACACATTTAGTAGGAAAAATGTGAAAACGGTATGTCACAAATGCAATAACATATACTAATAAAATTAACACTTTTTATTAGAGGAACCACCAGATGTTTAACTTTACCTAATGGCCCATTTTATTTAACATATTCAAGAAGTCATATTGTGCTCATTTTCAGGTTCATAATTTTATTTATGGGTTGTCCCAGAACGGGTTAAGATGGTTTCTTTTTCAAAAACCACCATATTTGTGTCATACTGCACATTGCTGCAGCTCCTCTTTTCACCCTGTGGGTTGAACGCTCCGTTTTAGCTACCGAGTGAGGCATCTCACTTCTATTTGATCTTTGTTGGGAGTTCTTAGTTAAGGACTACTAGCCAATCAGAAGCAGAGAAGGGGCGGGTCAGTGAGAAGCTGGTAAACACGGCTTCAGTTCAGGTGTACATCCTCTTACCAGCTTGGCAACATGGACTGGAGCAAGAGTTTCAGAGCGGTGAGTTATTAATCTGTATCCATAAAGTTTTAACTGAGCTCTGTCTCTACATCACAGGAACAACTTTATGTCCACTGACTGCCTGGAGGGTAGCTAGTGTTTGGAAGGGAGAAGAGAGCTGTGTGCTGCAGCTCAGTGTTTTCCACTGGTGTTTTTGAGGGCATGTCGGACTAGCCACTAGGTGAGCGTTATGAACCGTGTTTTCTGGTGACATCACATGGAAGCGGAAGTAAAATCTGGGCTACAAACAAGCTGTTTTCAGAGGGAAAAAGCCAAAAAGGATAATATGACCTCTTTAAGGTAAACTAGTTCAGATACAAAAATTTATTATAAAAATCTGGATTATTTAGAAAAATATCAGCATTTTATGTGACAGGCCATAAAGACATGGGTTATGAATCTCTATTTCTAAATGTCCATTGGTTTATTGATTTATCAACCTTATTATTGAGAAATAAGATTTGATATGTCATTTCACTAACCATGCTTTTTTCTGGCGTGGTCTCAACATAAGGCATTGCCTTTTCCTTGATGAAGTTAAAGAATTTATTGTATCAAATAATTTTTTGTACAGATATCAGGGATGCCCCAAGCAGATCTGCTAGGACACCAGCACCCAGGGACAAATACCGCTCTGGCCAACCTTATACTTGGTGGTCTGATAAATAGTAAATACATCCATTCAGGGCGGCTGCGGCTCAGGAGGTAGAGAGGGTTGGCCGTTAATCGGAAGGTCTGCGGTTCAATCCCTGGCTCCCTCTGGTTGCATGTCAAAGTGTCCTTGGGCAAGATACTGAACCCCTGGTGGCTGTTCCGCCAGTGTATGAATGTGTGTGAATGTTAGTTTCTGTTTGAGCACTTAGGCTCAGTGTATGAATGTGTGTGACTGGACTAAAAGCGCTTTGAGTGGTCGAAAGACAATATAGAGACGTATACAAATACGGTACCCAAGTTAAGATACTGTAGCTGTCAGTTTATAAGCAGGGCCTTCGAAAAGACTAGAAAGGCGCTATACAAATACAGAGCATTTACATATCACTATTTCCCAAGTTAAGTTACTCTAGCTGTCATTTGCCCTCGAGTTTAAAAGCAGGGCATGACGGGCTGTGAAGTCAGACACAGAAACAGCACAGAGAATCCGGTAATTGAACCATGAATGTATTGAATTTTATATTACTGAATACTAGACCCAAAGATGGCGCCTATTCAGAGTTCCTATAGGCCCGCCCGACCTATAGACTTTACATTTTTCTCTGCTCAAGGAAGGTTTTACAAATATAAAGTGGGCTTTCAGGGATTGAGGCCTTAAGGAGCTAAAACGGTTCGTTTCAGACAGAGGACAATCTGTGGGGCTGCATAAAGAAGAAGCCAGTAGAAGTAGTAGTAATGTTACTGGCCTTCGAAAAAAAAAAAACTCTATTCCACAATGTGGAACACTTCAAACTGTGACGCTCTACAGACCACTACCTCTAGCGTCAGCTTTGTCAAGTTAGCAAAATTATTTGGAAACGTCCAGTTAGAGTTTCAAAATAATACATGTGGTAAACATTGTGAAATGTTGCGGTTAGGTCTAGGCACCAAAACTACTTGGTTAAGTTTACAAAAAATCAGTTAGTTATAGTAATTAAGTTACATAACTATGCCCCTTGACCAAACTGCTGCATTTGGGGTTGACAGCCCAGAAACCAGGGAAATGTTGAGTGTATTATTTTTAATAGTTTTTTTTTTATTTATAACTAGAAGCACCTCGAAATCTATTGTGAAAAAGTGAAAGTGTGAACGTGAAAAAGCACATTGACGTAGGGAGCTTGAACCACTGCATGATAACAAAAGTGTGATACTCTATGCTGTGTATTTCATGTCTCTATTGGCTAGGACAGGTAGTAATGCGAGCATTGTAGCGGACAGTTGTGGTGAAGTGGGAGCATCACAACAGAGTTGACAGTGTTCCAGTTAACAACAAAACATCTCTCTGCCAGCTGTTGTTTACAGCTAGCCAGGTTAGCTATTGTTACGCCGGTTGATTGTGCGGTATCTACGCTTACTAAACACTGTAGCAACACCTCCACAGACAGGAGATGGACAGCACTTTGAGAACGAAAATTTATATGAGACGCAAGAACACAGAAGTGCTAATAAACAGTATAAACTACAGCTTTCACTAACTGTTGATACTCAGAGCGGCCATCTTGGATCATGAAGTTGGAGTAGTGCGGTTCTCCCGACTTTCCAAGACGGAAATCTGACTTAAGGGGGCGTTCCCTTTGAAATTTCTGACTTTGAACTCAGAAATTCAGACTTCCTGTGTCAAATGGATCCCACCATATGAGATAAGGTGAGGAGCTCAGACACCCGGGGGAAGTTCGAGGTAGAGCAACTGCCGCTTGGCGCGGAAAGGAGCCAGTTGAGGTGTTAGGGGGATCTGATTCTGATGCCTCCTGGGTGCCTTCCTTTGAAAGTTTTCCCGGGCATGTCCAACTGGGAGGAGATCCCGGGGTAGACCCAAAACTCAGTGGAGGCATAACACATCTCATCTTTGCCTGGGAATGCTTTAGGATCCCCAATGCCTTCTGCCACCTGTTTTTTTCATAATTTAAGAGACAGCCTGTATTTATTCAAAAATCTGTTGTATCACTGAAAAAACTTCACTTTATATATAATTTTTTTTCTGTTTTTGCTTCTTTCTATATGCACTATGCAGTTAATAATGATATTTTCTGCAATTCCAAACATTGTTTAATAAGTGCTGTGTGATTTGTTTTGCAGAGAGAAACTGAAGATTCAAGCTGTCTGGAAAAACTAGTATGCTTTTTTAGCTTCATAATCATAACATTAATTAACATGACATAACTTGTTTATTGTAGAAAACTAATCACATGTGTTTTCCAGAGACAGGTATTCTGAAAGTTCCAAAATGATTGAAGAGGACTGTGTTAGCTTTCACTGTAAGATACTACTGTATAACAAGCTATTCTTTTTTTTTTGCTTTTTACCAAACATGCAGGTTTACAAAGCACAACAGACTGTGCTGCCACCTAGTGGTATCAACTCCAGAACTATTTAGAGAGACGGTGTAAAGAGCACAGTGAAGCCAAAAGTCAACAGAAGTGCTCATAAGAGGATGCAGGGTCACAGCAAGCTGGACTTGAGATCAATGGCGTCTCAGTTGGTTTATTAATCCATGCGTGGCTGTCTCACACATGTTCCACTTTGGCCACTTACTGTCCATCAGCAGTGCATGGAGCTGTAGGAGCAAGTACTCATCACAGCCCTGTCACATCCAGCCCACCCTCTCGCTTCATTCAAGCTTAATGAGCAGGACGATGTCTCCAGAGAGCTCATCACAGGGAACTAACAATCTGGACTCTTCCATGGGTCAGGTCTAACACCTAGCACTCTGCTGTCTGCTGCAGATAACCAGGTGGGACTTTAACTGTGATGAGAGATGTGGGAGGGATGGGATGCTGTTGTCAAGCAATGGCAAGGATTTATGCTATCACCAGGTCATAACTGTACTAACAAGGAAAAGAAATCCCCCTTTATATGTAGCAGTGTCCAAACAACAAGGTTGATTAATTATTTCAATCATTTTAGGAAATAATGGATTTGCTGCTTCTCGTTGTTGTATATGAAAAGAATATTTTATCTGCAAAGTTCTTTTGACATTTCATAGACTACATGATTAACAGATTAATCAAAAAAACAAAGGCAGATTAATGGGTAACACAAAATGTATCCCTCCTTTCCATACACCTCATATCTGTTGGCAGTCCTGCAAAGCAAGTGGCTGAATAGCTAAGATAAAAATGAAAGGATGACAACCATAATGATTTCCCCAAATATAAAGTTATGGGTTTTGAATATCTAGCGTTTGTTGAGACTGGATCTATTGTAGCCTACAGAGGGAAAGGTATGAATAATAAATCACCCATTCCATTAATAGATATCTATTTACTAGGGCTGACCCCGAATAGTCGAAGATTCGATGCTTTGATGGGCATATGGGGGTGCTCAATGTCTGATTTTACATAGAACTACCAGTTTTCTCCAAATAAGTTAATATACAGCCTATTACAATACACATTTCAACGTTTAATGATGTAAATAAACATGTAAAAAGAAAAAAAAACTTTCAATAAATATTTCTAAAGTGCGTGAATGAATCCAAAATTGTCACCCTAACCCTGGGCCGTCGGTGCGCATGTGTAGGCGTTGCGTGTATGTGTGTAGTGGCAGGAACACTTGCTGAAGAGACGGAGCTCCAGCTTCACTGGTGATAAATATTTTATCGTTTTTAAACAGCCACCACTTGAAATAAACCCGCGAGGAACCGTGACGTGCGTGCGGTTGTCGGCAGCACGGCATGCACACAAAACTTTCTGATTCGACGATGTAAATCCTTAGTTGGGGACAGCCCTACTATTTACAAAATACACTTGGTCAGGATTGTTCTTCTGCACATCCAAAAAGGTCTCAAACACAGGTTCATACAGTGAAACTGTTTGGAGTAAAGCAGCCGTCCTCCTGATAAATCCTGAGCTCCATCAGAATTATATTATATATATTTATTATATATATATTATATATATAAATTATATTAGAAGGTAAAAGTTGAATTCTGTTTGCACTGGGGAGTTTCCTCTATTCTGTCCTGCAACATTTATAACTACAGTTTCTTTTGTTTTGCTGCTTAAATTCCCTCTTTTGTTCTTTGTGACTTTATTGCGCCAAGATACAAGTACACCTGACTTTTAAAGGGAATGGGAGATGGCGCTACTATGATTGTTTTATTGCATGTTGCACCCAAAACACACTCATGACTAATTCACAGCCTGGCACACAAACAATTTTTTCCGCCATCAAACTAGCAAAATTGGAGTTGGACATGCCCCAAACGCAACTGCATCACACGCAATACCAATTCAAGGCAGGTTCCAATAAGCCAAAGTGTTTACTGGGAATACATTTTATTCAACTACCAGCATGTAACATTATAGTGTCTCAAAATCACAAATTATCTTACTTTCTAGTTAGTGGATCAACTCTGCCTTTTCCCAGTGTTGGTCAGCTGAGCTTAACAACAGTCCAAACTGTTAATATAATATGTTAATATAATCCACGAGCAACTTTAAACAGGTACCAATGCAATGCTGTTTCAACAATGCAATGGCATCCCGAAATCACTGGTGATTTTAAGAAGCTCTCCAACTGTATTGCCTTATTTCTTCCATACTGACCATGCTGAACACATTGCTGTCTCTTGTCCTGCTGGCGCAAGTCATTATGAGTATCTACATCTACTTGGAACACATGACAAGTAACACAGACAATTGGCAGAGTCACAAGAGAAAGAGACAGAGATAGTTTAACTCTTAAGTTGCATTTGAAAATAATCCAACCTGAAAAAGACTCCCGTCACAAACGCGACCTGACACACGACACGTTGTCAGGACCTGCTATGTTTGGGTCATGTTCCTCAACTCACATGTGAAATGGCTGTGTTGTCAGTTACAACTAAATTAAATTGATAAATTGTGTAGTACATATTAGGCTACTCTTCCATTCGAGATGCTGTCATGCATAAAATAAAATAGTGAGCTTTAGCACCCTTTCATTTTCAGTATTTATTGAAAACAACATGTGGCGTGTCAATATGTGTTGATACTGAAGCTGTGTTGTCCCGTCATCCTGAATGAGACACGGCTGTGCTAGAAGTGACATGCCGCCTCTCAGTGCGCAGGGTGGAGGGTTGAGAGCTTTTGCCGCGAGAGGGAGGAGAGAGATTAGCCTAAAAGACAGCTCTATTAGAGACTTAACCTGGGCTTTGATCATTTCCTGAGCTCCCCTTCAGATCAGCCTGAGCAACAGACGGGAAATCTGACAGGCTCCTGCTCTACCCCTCACCCCCACCACTACCATTCATATCCCTTATAATGTACCCAGGCTTCACTGTGATCAAAGACCCCCTTTTTGGTGACTGAGGCTCCCATCTGTTTGCCCACAATAGAGAAGACAGAGAGAGAAACTGACTGTCAGACTGAGTGAAAGGGAGTATTTCAGGGCACACATAAGAGTACAGTATGTTGGAGTCCAGAGATAAAAAGCATATGGGATGTTTGTTTTTTTTCCCCCATGACACATCCTCCCTTCCTCCTTCACTGTGTATCTGACTTGCAGCATAATGACTTGTGCCATTTACTCCCCTTGAGGGTCAAACGTGATTGGTATGAACATACATTCTGTATACACCGTTATAAATGAACAGTACAGGGCAGACAGATAAGGGCATATTCATTTGGCACTGACCGGCCAAATAGGGAACATTCGACAGGAAAAAAAAGACCTGAGGCCTTATTCATAAAGCTCAACACTAACGGCTGTGGATTGAGCTAAATTCGCTGCTCAGTGATTTGAGCTTTTTCATAAATTGAAGGTTGTGATTGCCTGAAACACACTGCTGCATACACACTCTCAGTGACAAACAATAAAAAAATCTACGGCCACACTGATTGTACACCGAACAGCCATAACATTATGACCACTGACAAGTAAAATGACACTGATTATCTCGTTAAATGTCAGTGGGTGGGATATATTAGGCAGCAAGTGAACATTTTGTCCTCAGAGTTGATGTGTTAGAAGCAGGAAAAATCCAACAGACAAGCTATTGAAGGTCAGATTGCTGAAAAAGTTGATACTGGCTCTGATAGAAAGATGTCAGAACACAGTGCATCTGATGGGGCTGTGTAGCCGCAGACCAGTCAGGGTGCGCATGCTGATCCATAGTCACTGTTGAAAGTTGTCTACAAAGGGCATGTGAGCATCAGAACTGGACCGTGGAGCAATGGAAGAAGGTGGCCTGGTCTGATGGACCACGTTTTATTTTATATCACACGGTGCATGTGCATCACTCACCTGGGGAACACATGGCAAGCCAGCGGACATTGTTCTGCTGGGAAACCTTGGGTCCTGTCATTCATGGGGATGTTACTTTGACACGTACCACGGCAAATTTGCCTTCAAAATAACACAGAAACTTTTTACATAACTTAATTGTTCCTGATGGAATCTGTTTTTATTTGTAGTAATATCCTACATTGTCGTAGTCACCAAAATCAGAAATCACATGGGGCATTTAAAGAGATTATGCAGCATTTTTACTACAAGATGAGTCTACAGCCATGCTAGTGGCTATGTGGGGCTGTACTTTGGCACAGTGGCGCTTTGAGCTAAATACAAATGTGAACAGACTGACATTCTCAGAATGAAAATGCTGATGTTAAGCAGGTGTAAAGTTTGGAATCTTAATTTAGCATGCTAACATATGCTAATTAGCACTTAACCCAAAGCACAACTAGGGTTGACGAATGTTTAAGTTGAAGTTGATTTGTCACGTATTATCTATCATACAGGGTACAATCATAGTGAAACGTATGTCCACAAGCTTCTACAATCGAGCATTAATAAATGTAAAATTGAATAAAGTATACAAATAGATATTTATTGATAATATAACTTCTTGCATAGTAGTCAGGGGGACAGTCATTAGTTTTGTAGTCAAAAAACAAAGTATTAGGTAAATTGATGGCACTAGATGAAAAGTTCAGGGATCACCAAAGTGATTATGATTCATCTTGAGGGAAACATGAATGTCTAAACCAAATTTTATGACAATTCATCCACTAGTTGTTGAAACATTTCACTCAAAACCAAAACTGTTAACTTCATGGTGGTCCTAGATGTAAAGTCAGGGAATCAACACAGTCAGTAGGATTCATCCTCTTGGGAACACAAATGTCTATACCAAATTTCATGGCAACTGATCCAAAGTGGTGGACTGAACAACCAGCTGACACTGCCATGTGTGGGCATCATGGCAGTCACTGACTTCAATCTCGAGGTTGGATGTTTGCTGTGCTGGTAGTCAGAGCAAAGAAGCCAAGTCCCTGCTGGAAAGGCAAGGAGGCTGGCTGTCACTAAAAGCACATTGCAGCCCCTATTAGAGAGAGTCCTGTACTGGCTAAATCTCTCAGATCAGATCTCTGTGCACAAAATCTGATTTGGACAGCGTGAGATAAAAAAAACGAGAGCAGATCTTGCAAATTCACCATTTCACTTTCACACTAATGTATGTTTATTTTTCTTGATGACGTAGTAGAATCATTAGTACACTCAAATATCTTAAATTCAAGATAGATTAAAATGGGCTTTACTGGCATTGGAAACAGAAATTTACATTGCCAAACATCACAAATGTACAAAATCACTGAAATTAACCATTTCTAAATGAACCCTCCCTCTATTCATTTCATTAACAGGCTGTAGCACTGATCCTGCCCAAAATCCCTTCATACAGTCTCAAATGAAAAGTATTTCAGTCATTACTTTCACATGACATTCTGCATAGGCCTGTTCGAAATGTACACAGACAGTAGGGAATGCGGTTCCCTTTCCTTTGCTTTAAATAATCTGTTAAATTGATACAATATTCTATTCTATGATCAGTGGGCACCATTTGAAATGATTTGGAATATTCCTTTGTGTAATTTGAGGTGAGGTGGCTTGTCTTTGTCACTACAGCCGATGATGTCATGGGTTTTTGGATGCAATAATAAAAAAAAATCCAAGAGAATTTCTCAGGTTCTCCTTAATGCACATGAATATTGTTGAGTTACACAAATGGATCTTTTCACACAACATGAAACATTAGTTCATTGTCCTTGGCATCTATTCATCTCAAACTCTCTCTGTGCTAAGTCTCTCTCCATCTGTCTATCTTTCTCTCTCACACGCACGTGCACAGACACACGCACACACACACACACACACACACACACACACACACACACCACTCCAGTTTGGCTGTGAACAGGTTTAACCTCAGCAGCTCTGTCTTGCTCCTACCCCATTACTAGGCTAATGAAAGCAGTGAAAGGATAAAATCCAATGAAGCTGCTTTTCACACTGCTTAACCCTTAAGAAAACCTTTGACCTTTGTGCAAGAGCACACACACAACACAAGTATACACGTGGATGATTGATACACAATGGAGCAAGTGGTGAGTTCATTCACATTAATATGAAAACAAAGAGACAACTTTCACAGGGGTTTGTGCAGCACGTGTTTGTGTAAAATGTTCCATGTAATTGTTGTATTTGTGTGTGTTTTTTCAGCAGGTATATGTAGTGTTGATTGCTTGAATTATTCATTTTTTTATGAATAATAAATGTGTTGTGATGACTGGAACACCTGACTCTGATTACCTGCTCAGAAGTAGGAAAGTGGGTGACTACTAAAACTCATGCGAACTTTCATAGAGCCACAGTGTTGACATGCAACTGGTATTAATAACACTTGCTGCTGCTATTTACAATTAAGATAAGTTGATGATGAAGTTTGCGCAAAACTTCAAGACAGAAGTTTTATTCCTCTAACTCTTCCTTTTTTATTCTTTGTTGTCAATCTTAACCATAAATTAATCTTAATTCAAAAATGATCTATAGCTTAAATATATACTTCATACATCATCTGTGGAAATCTGCGTGCCACACAGAGAAAATAGATTCACTGCTAAAACTGTTGCTGCAGTCCTGCGAGCTGTCGGTGTAGGGTCTCCAAAAAGAATGATTGCAATTGATTTGTAATACTTTTCGGAAGATACTTTAATGCAGCCCTAATTACTCATTTTATGTACCAAAATAGGAGAAAACATAATAATATAATATATAACAGTTCCCTGCCCATGCAAAGAGTTTGTATTGAACATACAGCATTTACAGAGAGCTTTACTCTCAATGTGTTTAATTTGTTTCCCTGCAATATATCCTCCCAGCGATGCATTAACCATGCATAACATTTTTATGGTTAAGGAAAAGTCCACATGTCCCCTCTCAGTCAGTGTTGACTTTCCATATTTAACCAGGGTCACTACCTGTTGGGTCACCCTAACATTAAAGCTGCACTAATTATATGAACAATGGGTCAATTCACCCAACTCAGTTCCTCTCAGCTCTATAGAGCTTTAAGCATCTTTGAGCTAAGTGTTTGGCTTTACGGCCCCCGACATCACTGTTTTTGTTCTGCTTCACAGCTCTCATCAACTACGTTTCTAGCAGCAGCAGACAGCTGTTTTCAGTAAAGAAGCTCTGATAAACCCACTGTACACGGCCCACCCATGAAAACTGTTCACATGTTCAACTGTACAAGGTGACAATATATTAATGTTTTGTTTATAGCTGCTCAGCTGCTCCGAAGTGGCAAAGATATCATTATAAAAATCTGAAAAAGTGTGTCCTGTCATGTGCTTCAAGTCAGAATTGGCTTTGTACTGACAAACAAGTGTTTGCACTGATGAGCCTGGGTGAACTGAATTTGCTTTGAGATAATTCTGACTTGTCTAAATCTATTCTGCACTTTCTCAGATCTGCACTGAGATCTTTGGAATTTCCCACTGTGATGTCTGTGGCTCAATCTCATGTGTGTAGTCAAACAGGCCCTATTTAATTAAAGCCACATATAAGTTACAAGTATAGCTGCAGTAAATCATAACCACTGACAGGAAGCTAAGAGGCATTCATAAAGTTTAATGACATTTTAAAACGCTCTTTGCCCCCAATATTTATAATAAACTGTACTGTAACTTGCTCTATGTATATGTTTGACAAATGTATAAGAATACAAGAAACCAAACGTACTACATCTGTTTTGTGACTCTAGTGACAAATAATTAACAAAAGTTATAAGTACTGTTTTTGGTAAATATGATTGTTGTAAAATGCTACATGTAGGACATTTTAAAGGGCAGCATAACACAACATTTTTCCAACATTTGTCCTTACCTACTGGCTGGTAGCCCTGCCTTGTTGGACCTCCAAATGGGTTGCGACTGCCAAAAGAGCCTCCATCAATAGACCCATACGACATTCTGCCTGATGGTTGGTGGCGTGTCAGCTGCAGGCACCTAGGGAAGGAACAATAACGAGAATCCAATAAAACACAATTGGTTTTCCATTTCTCTGCCAGTCTAAAAATGTATGCACAGACAGTGCTGACAGTAAGTGAATAAAGTGAGCATGATTTTTATTTCTTTGTAGACATTTGCCCTGTAAAGATGGGCTTTACTAGAAGAGGGCTGGTAATAGAGTTTTACCAGAGCTCATTCCAAGCAAAGACCTACTTGTACTCATCACATCATTTAAAACAAACATGTAAAACCCATTACATCATCTTTAGTTTTCTGAAGGGCCTTGGCAGGGTCTCAAGCTTAAATTCAGGTGAAGCTTGAATTCGTTAATTGCTAATTTGTTCAAGGCAACCAATTTAGAAACATTTTTGGAGCAGCTGCCATGACTTTGATTCGCTGAAACAACTATCAACCAAGCAATTATGCCAGAAAATCCACTTCTCTTTAAGCCTTAAAAACAATGAAACAATGTAACATTTTGCACTTCGAAACTAGCTAAATGAGACTGGATCCTCTTTTGTGAAATAATTATCTTGTGAATTAATTGTCTTGTATTATAAGAGAGAATTTGGCACACATTTTGGTAGACTTCATCTCAGCCCACTGTTGTTTGTGCATTTACATTATATATATATATATATATATATATATATATATATATATATATATATACATACATACACATACATACATACACACACAACACACACACACACACACACAGTATATATATATCTCAATATTTTAGATAAAATCAAAATGACACCATATGAAAGTGTTGCTCGTAGTGCCAAGACCAAAGGGAAGTAGCAGCCAACCTCACAGATCAGAATCAGAATACACATACGAGGAATTTGACTCTGGATTGTACATTGCTCATGATGGGCTTACTTAGACAATAATAAAATCAAAAACAGACTACAGTATCGAGAATACATATATACACACTACATATGTATGATTTAGTTTCATTGCTCTCATCAAAATCCAAAGCATTCATAGCTCCAGAAGGAGACAGACAAAGTTATTGACTAGATGAACATTTATTAGATAAAGAAACAGCTATTATTATATTATATTATAGATATTTCTTGGGAGCTGGTGGAGACTATATCATAGCTAAAAGGAGAGTAAATACTCAACTTAAATAATTGTTTGCTAACACACTGGTATTGACCCTGGACATTTCCACACATGTTTTAAATAATTCTGTCTAAAAAGACCTCTGCTTAGGTTGAAGGTACGTGAAACTACACTGGGAATTACAGGATAATCAATAAGGATAATACATTTGTAATTTGTCCTAACAAGTGCAACAAAACTAACAGGAGAGCAAGGGAGATGTCAAACAAGCCCAGTCTGTACACACCCACACAGTCCTGAGAAGAGGTATAATCAGCTGAAAGAGGTGAAATAAAGTGTGTGGGTGTACAATAGGTGAGCAGGGCCTATTATAAGCAGGGGATATGGTGGTGGTGTATCTGTAACCTGCATATGTGTTTGCTTGCCTGTTTCCGATGGATGAGTGGGCGGGGAAATGTGTGCAAACATGTAATAATAACTTAACAGGGTGGCATTAAGGCATGATGGAGAAAACTTTCTCCAACAAAAACTCATCTCAACTCATCATTTGTTAACTCTAATACCCCCCATATTGAATAAAATTGTCCATTAATGGTACATCAAATAAAACATACTTGGTACAGTAAAATGATTACTCTTTGAATGTATACAAACCCACAGACACAGAAATCCACATAGAATCACTCATCAAAGATTATGCTAATGTCAGCGTGGCATCTACTCTAATTTAGGCTGATAGAAAAACTATGGTGTATTACAAATCTATTGTGACATCACTGAAAATAACAAACACAAGTAGTCAGAAAATCTGACAGGTTGTAAGAAAGCAAACAGATAATTTAAAGGAGAAAAAAAGGCATCCAGTAAAATTACCCACAGTAAGTGCAATAAAATATTATTAGCAACATTCATGTGTGTTGACATTTGGTTTTATTTCCCAATAAAGTTGAGGTTAATCTGATAAATAACCTCTGTTCGTTGCTATGTTGTCATATTGTCCGAGATTTGGCAGTGTGTTCCAAGATCTAAGCAATTACTTTGGGTACAACATTATCATAAACTCATGATAAGGGAAGAAAAGAGTACTGTAGCAACAAAAGAGAAAAATGTGTACACATGGAGAATGTGGGACAATCTACCAATCATATGCTGCCATCCAACACCTTTAAAGACTATTAGGATGTTGTATCATGTTGGTTTAATCACCAGAAATAAAAACAATAATGTGTGATTTTACCTGCTGTAACTGTTTATCAGTACGTCCGGTGCTTTTTATGTAGTGTTTCCATCTATATTGTTTGCCCATAAATTCTTCTAGCAGGAAACGTCACCTACATCCAAAATGTTATATTTTTTTACTTTCCTGTTTGTCTACAGATTGAAAAACATGATGAAACATGTTAATTAGTGAGCTTGAGAGGTGTTGGTGGATGCTTTTTAATATCTTCTCGTGTCATTCATGAAAAGAAAGAATACCGGTATGCATATTTCCCAAAATGCTGAGCTATTCCTTTAAGTCTTACACCTGCTAAGGCTCTTTGAGCCTCTTTCTGTCCTTTTCGACTGTGGTATAATAAACATTATAGTGGCATATCTACACAGAAGTCATTTCAGTCGCACTCTCGTTTAAATTAATCCAGCGTCTACACAGGCCGCATAACATTTCACATTTCATTCACGCTATATGTGTGTAAATAACCTGAAGTATATTTTTATGCTTCAAGTCTATTTTCTTCAAATTAACACGCATAACTACAGTGATTGTGTATTGGGCTTTGAGCACAGCCAAAACATGAACCTGAACGCATCCTGTGTAGCCACAGATGGAGGTCTACAGCCGCTGCTGCTGCTTTGCTAACATGCTGCTCACACTAAGCCTCCTGTGTACAGATGGTGTAAGGGCCGCTGCAGGGGCCTAAACATTTTGTACTTTTAAGGTTTGAGCATGTCTAGGTCAGAATCAGACATGACAAATATGTTAAATAATTGAGCCTTACTCTCTAACATATATTTGTTTCCTGTGAGGGCACTGTTATTATGTAAACCAGCCTCTTTAGCCGTAACCCACTTATATGATGAGAGGTGAGGAGGATACAGAATACTCTTCTGAATACTGCTGAAAAGGTCAAATCATCATGTGAACATGTGTTTCACCTGCGGCCAGAGACACACAGACGAAACTCTAATCAACAAATCTCTCTCAGCACTCTATCAAAGGTCAGAATTTGATAGTGGTCAAGTAGCCAATACTCTTTCCCCACCGTGAAAGACAAGAACTCAGACAAGCAGGACAATGTGATTACATTGTGCAGGCCCTTGTTGTGATGAAGCCAGTGAATCTGGCCTGTAGGACTGGCATTATGTGCTACAAGGCAGGGCAAAGGAGCAGCCAGAGATCCAGCGTCCGCGCATAACAGGCAGACTGATTCACTGGGCCACGAAAACATTTAATCCGATTAATTTTCATAGAGAAGGGAGATTAATTACTGTTGGCAGTCTATAAACAATCTTCCCTCTGCTTGATTTCAAGCCCAGTGACTGCGCCTTACATCCCTCTGAAGTGTGGACATGCACCGCCTCTATCTGCACACAACATGCACACTCGTGGATGCACATCAATGTCTGCACACACAAACACACACACACACACAACCATACCCTTCACCACAGTGTAGAGTTATAAATCCCCCAGGTTGTTCACGTAGTTGCCCATACATGTGAAAATTTAGGTCATTAGAGTGTTGATGAAGATTAAAAATAGGTATACCTCTGTGTCATTTCTCATGCACACAGTGGCATCATCCCTGGAAATGCTTTCAGAGCTTGTCCTGTCCTCTGTATCCCAACCCTCTGTCAAACCATCATCCCACACTTGTAATGGAAGGGGAAATGTACAGCCTCTAACTACTCATTTTTGCATAACTGTATGTGAAATATAATATTTAAATTAAAGTAAATTGGAGGAAAAAATGCATCAAAAGAGCAGGGGTTAAACATCTGGGGAGCAGTGACTGACCATAACCACTCAGGGTATAGATGGTGATATGCTTCGCCACAGTGCGGTAGTGAGAACTAACCAGCCATGAGCAGCTACTATCAGACTCTCTGCTTCTCTGCTGAAAGACAGGTATATATGAAAGTTGCGACTGTCACTAGAAGCACATTTATGTGTTGTCTTGTAGCTAGGACAGCAGGTCTAATACGAGAGGTCCTCCCAGTGGGTTTGGGGGAATGCCGGTGCATAGTTGTAGCCCTGCTGTTTATTATGGTTAAATTAATGTTACTGTTCATCAGCCCTAAACATATAAAGTCAGTGAAGCTGAATATAGCACAGTTATCCGAGGCCTCATTTGTTGTGTTTACTGCCACAGAAGAGAAATTAATCTCGTGTTGGGGACCAACGGGGTCTCCTCACCGGCATCCGTGAATGCTTGTTAACATTAGCAGCCATGTTACCTTGCCAGGCTAAATTAGCTTCAAACTAGAGGTCTCCACAGTTCTGACAAACTAATAGTACAAAAGCCACTCAAAACAGATTAATAATGATGGGAGTAAATACTGACTGAAGCCCAAAAAAACTACATTTGGGGGTAGTTGGTCTACAAATTGATCACTTTGTGTGAAATCTGACAATCAAAGATGACCCGTCTCTTCTGTTCAATGCAATTCAATGTGTTTTTTTGTTTAAAGCTCAGTAACAACTGACAATGCCCATCACAGTTTCCCAGGGCACAAGGATGCTTCTTCTGTCTGACCACCAAACCAGAATATTTGGTTTACAATGATAAAAAACATCCACGTCTTTGAGAAGATGGAAATAGCATCTGTTTAGCATTTTGCTCGTTAAGTGACTTGAACAATCCATTGATTTCAAGCAATGTCGTTGCCGATCGATCAGTCAACCTTCAGCACAAGTTTTTTTTGCACTAATTAAACTGGAAACTGGTCTTCTGTAAACTGTGTTGATGTTTTGTAAAGATGTTTTATATGTCATGACTGAATCTAATTCATTGCACATACTCTGGAATCATATTCACAATCACTGACAATGCTGTCCTCTCATCACTTCCCAGGAAACTTAAGAGATGTTCCCTTTTGGCCTCAGGTGAAGATGCCAACGATGGTTGTTTCAGACTTGGCCTCAGGCCTCAGCTACCATCATAATAGAATTGCAGTCTTACGATAACAATGAAGTTAAATATATAATACAGCACCTAAATTTACCTGTTTAACTTTTATACTATCTACAAATATAAACCAAAGTGTCTCATTACTGACAATGCAGTTTATAGAAGGACAAAAAATTCATCACAAAAGACGACCTGTTAATGGTCCTTCATCACAACCCTGAAATGTAAGAATCCGGCAATTCCCCTCTTAACTCCTGCTTGGATAACGTGCATTTTCTTAAAGCAAAATACATGTCTTTCAAAGCAATTTTACAGCAAGCTAAACTATACAAAAATGTCCGGTTGGTGAAAGATTTTTGTAGCACATGAAATGCCACTGTTGAATGAAGAGAGTCCTCGCTTATAGAGAAAAATAGGCCCTTACACTGGTAAACAGAGTAGAAGTGAGGTAGAGCAGCGTGCACCCCTGTGTGGCACTGCAGGACACAGAAGGATGGTAAATACAGGCCTGGCAGGGCCGAGTGACTGGATCCACAGCTACTCACCACCCCCACTGGTTTTCATTCAGTCCCCCACTCTTTTCACAGCTGTCATTATCAGCAACACAAGGCTTAGCTTAGCCAGAGCAGGCAACTGAGCAGAAATAAGCCTACACCCTGTACACAAATGCAGCATTTATCACATACAAGCAAGGGCCAACCTGAGGTGGGACTGTGTGTGAGCATTATGTGAGCATGTGTGTGTGGGGGGGGGGGGTGTTGAAGCCTCATTTCAGTTTTTCCAGAGTAAAGAGACCATATTTTTGTTTGTTATTCAATACTTTTCAGCCATTTTCTCATCAACACAAATCCATATGCATGTACATATATATTTACAAAAAGGGTGAAAGGGTGAAGTAAGTGTACTTGATTGTGAGGAAAAAACTCTAAATAGCTTAAAGTCAATGTCAACTTCTAAATGACATATACTGAATAGTTTTTATGCAGACAGCATATCAGGACTTCTAATGGCAGAACGTCAGGTGACGTAGTATAAAGAGCTACAAAGTTCGCGCAAGGAGGTGGTGGGGTGGATGGATGAGTGAAGTAAACTCAGGACTTTCACTCAGGAGACTGATTTTAGAGTCCCGTGTTAAAGAACAGTTGACATGTTTTAAGTTAAATACCGTTTTGTAGATGACTTGCATCACGTGACTTACATAATGTACTTATTTGAACCCAAACCACCATCTTCTCCTAAACCTAACCAATTGGTTTTGTTGCATAATACCTAACCAATCAGTCACACACTACAAAACTGTTTTGCAGTTTAGTGTTCAAGTTTGTATTACATACATGAAGCATGCGACTTAAAATCATCACATTTCTGTGTAGACTGATGAGGAGACAGTGCTCAAATTAATGATTGTTTTCCACATGATTTTCATTTGTTTTAGCTTTGACTGGAGCTCTTAACTACATTGTTTCTTCTTCTTCTTCAGTGGACTGGAGAATTAGGTCTACCAAGTGTTTATCGTCACGAACCAACTCCCTATATACAGTATGATGGTTACATTTCTGCTCACAATTCTCCAAAGCCCGCAGAAGGATTTAGATTATTGTTGTCCTTGGTAGCCAACTTGCAGGTGTGTCAGTCTCCTAATACAGGAAATGGTATTTTGGTCTTTTTCAGGAGGTTTCCTGTAGAGACTGAACAATTACAGTCTAATTACAGTGAAAAAAAAAAAAACAGGTTGGCACAGTTGATAAGTACCCCTGATTTACTGGAGGTTCAAAGAAAGCCTTGAAATTATACTTGCAAAGAAAATGGATGGGGTCATGTTGTGTCAAGTTTATCCAATTATGAGTTCAGAATTTTGCTCTTCCCTCAAGTGAAATATTTTAGGAATTAACAGCTTCTTATGCACTTCAACAACCTGACCTCTTCCATTTTCATAAAATCTGATGTTTGTTTCTTCAAAAGCTGCCACTGTTTTCTCCCCCAATATTGAGTACGCAAATTAAGGGACCAGACCATCTCCTGCTAACCCCAAATTACCAGAAATCCTGAGACAGCTAAGGGACCTGGGCCCCTATTTATCAAGCTTCTCAGAATTACTCATAAGAACTGACTTAAGCTCAAAGCTGTGCTTAAAAGTTAGTTATCAAGCATCGTAGTCCTAATTTGAGTGAAGTGTAGCACTAAATCTTAAGTGTCAGTCTTAGTGCTGATTCACGACACTTTGATTTTCACAGATTTTGGATGACAATGTCGCCAAGGACCAATCACTGAAGAGATTTCCTTATTTAAGAATATTCTCAGATAAATTCACATTGAATGGTGAAATTCCTAAGAGGAGTTTATATTCAACACACATTTAACAATAAAGAATTTTCAAGATAATACATTATGATATACTGTAGGTCTACACATTAATAAATGAAAGATAAAAAAGTTTATCGTTAGATGAGCGCCATCAAAGGCGCCTGCTGCTCCTGTATTGTGGCTATTTGCATGAACTGTGTTTGCTTCTGTCGGATTACGGTGGGTGTTGTTAGGAAGTCGATGAAACACGTGACAGTTTGTGGAGCTGTAGCCTAAGTGCCATAATTGTTTCCATGACTATTCTGCTTATTGATGGTTATGACGGCCGCAATCATCAGCATTGCTGTTTTTTTCATGTGGCAAATAAACGAAGCGTCATCTCCACCTTCAATTTAACTGGAAACGCATTACTGCATAAAGTCTGCATAAAGCCAACTTGCTGTCAAAGTTTATGCCCGCGCTGTCCGACCCCGTCTTATTAACTGCGAGTCGTCAGAATTCTTCCTCTTCTCTCCGCATGTCTCTGTCTCCACAGCGCCATCATAAGCCCTACTGGCTGCTCCTAACCACTTGAGAGACCTCTCGAGCAGCAATAACTGGGAGAGTAAGAATGATTCTTAGCTTTGAGAAATTTGATAACTTGCTTTTATTCTTAAGTTTAAAAGTAGGAGTAAATTTCATGAATTCTCAGCACTTAAGACTAAAACGGCACTTTGAGAAGCTTGATAAATACCGGTGCTGGTCTGTAAAGCACTACCAAAAGTTACTGGTCCACCGCCAGTAACTCTCTAACCTCTGATTTTGACACATTTCAAGTTGTCAAAATAGTTTTGTCTCACAACTCATTACTGCTACAATGAGGCATGTAAATGTAATGGTTTGGTGTGATGGATTACAAATTTCAATATGAAATCTATTAATTCCATGACACACTTGTCACATTCGCCCCAGTAATTAATACAATTGTATCTATTTAAATACACCAGTACTGTAAGATTCTTCGTTTTTGCAGCGGAGCTCTAAACTGTGTAAAATCTGTTTGACATCTTGTGCAATTATCAAAAAAAGTAAATCATAACTATATAAGAGGTTCAAAGTTTCTTCACATTGGAAACAGACGTTGAGAAACATATCTTACCACAAGGTCCATTTAGTTCGTCATCAAGCTTTTGATCATGCCACATGATCTTCAGCAGCAGATGGAGTTTGATCAGTACAATAGATTTCAATAGTACATTTATGTCTTTGATGAGCTAATTCCATCTGTGGCACATTGCAAGCGTTTTAGGGTATGGATAGTAATATTAACAAATGCTTGTGTGACAGACTGCTGCATCTAAAATATGCTCTTAGTTCAGAAAGCAATTTTCTGTCATTCTGTCATTCAGATCATGTAGGACGTCAACACTTTTTCCTACAAATTACTTTTAGTTATGGAATGAAGCTATGAAGGACCATGTTTTCCAGTCCAATAATTATTACATTCTTCTGTGGCACAGAAGAAGGGAGGGGTTCTGGGTGTGTGGATGGTGTACAAAGCACAGTGCTCTGTTCTACAGTAGAGGGGTAATAATCAGAGACAAAACTCTTCCAGGATTACAGTTGTAAATTTACGGGGGGGGGGGGGGGACACAATTCTACAAATAAAATAATTAAATATTATCTGACATTATAGTCATCAATTTAAGACATTTTATTGTAAATGATTATTGAAAAATTGTGTTTTTTTGTCAAGGAACCACATCGCTTCACTTTGCAAAGCTGCAACATCACATCGCAGGTGCCGCTGCTTGCTGTGTATTATGGCTCCAGTGGAAGATTTTATTATGTTTAGTAATAAGAAAATACTTGTGATTTTTATTCATTATCATATGCATCAGGACGTTAGAGACATTGCAGTGATTTAGATTGTTTTCTCATAATTGTGGGACTTTAATCTCAGAGAATTTCTGAGTTTTGTTCTTGTAAACCACTTTCATCTCGGAAGTAAATTGCCATGACAGCAAACCTCGGCTAAAACGTATCCTTATTTTGTAGTACAGATTAATCAGGAAGTTACTCCTGAAGTTTCCTGGATAAGCCAGTTACCTCGCTTCGTGGTCCTGACTATTAATACACACCACTTGATAAAATACGTTTAGATTTCATCCTGACTTGTTCCACTGCGGTTGCAACACATTCTTAACACAATAGCATTGGGTTCATACAGCAGGCTCTGTAGCCTCTGTGATTTTAGGGAGGAGGTTAGGCTATAATTGAATTATCCGATTCATATTTTGATAAACCATTTTACGTGTCCAAAAAATACGGAGCCAGGGTGGTGGGTTAATAAACAGAGAAGAAAATTCCAAGATGAAAGTGGTAAATTTACTAAAACAAAACTCGGAAATTCCTTGAAATTAAAGTCACAAAAAAATCCAAATCACTATGGTGTTTTTTTCTGAATACGCACAATCCACAGCAAAGTCTCCAAGGTGCATGATAATATAGTGATTGAGGGCTAAACTCAAGAGTATTTCCTCACAAACATAATGCACGGCAGAGGTGTGTGTGTGCAATGTTGCAGCCTTGCAAAGTGACATTTCTCTCATAAATGGATGACTATACTGTCTATATAGAGAATATATAAGTTTTTTACTTGTAGATTTATCTTGGAAATTATAATTTTATTCTCGGATTATTACCCCTCTCTACTCACTCCATTTTTTTTTTTTATTACATTGGACCTTATGTGCAGTTGTATCTTTACATCTTAATCATATTACACATAAAAGAAGAGTCAATAAAATACTAAATAGAGAATTAGCCTACAATAAGAACACGGTGAAGATAATTAGGCTACAGATTTACTCTATGCGACGCCAACAAGCCTCCTTGGCTTTGTCGGCCGCCACGTTGTTAGATTTAGGTGTTCATGTGTCTTTAAACTCCTCATATCCCGACACTATAGTATTATTTTAAAAAAATACTGAGCATGCGCCATTGCGAAAAAAATCTGCCCACACGGCCGAACACTCCCCTTGTATGTGTTAAGTTTAAGGTAACAGCGACTCAACTAACCAACATCGCATTCACTGTCGTAGTACCATTTTACACCAGTGTAGGCAGTCAACCCTTTTGAACTCCCTTTGTAGTACAGGCCACAGGCCTCTGGACTGGTCATGACATGCTTGTGTTTGAGGTGATGGAAAAAAATCACAGTATTTGCGTTTAGCTTTTTTTAATGTGTATGTTGACTGAAGCCAAGGTGGGAACTCATCAGAATTTCCACTGTTGACTCCACTTCTGTACTAAACATACACAAAAGACATGCTGACTGGTTTATTTACTGCCATTTTTCAAAGCATAGTGATATGAACTGAAACTAGTGGCTTCTAAGAAGAACCATACCTGTTCCTTTACATGGGAAAATTTGGGATACACTGCTGCCTTTAAATAAGAACAATAAAAATAAAAGGCCATGGCAGACCCATATACAGTGTCAATGTATCCATGCTGTCTTTATTATACTTTATATTAATGCATTTCTTCACCAAAAGCTCGAGTAGTATACTGACTCTAAAGCCACTGACTCGATGATGAAATGACATTTTAAAACGCAAGACTGACCTAAGGCCCATTTTACTGTAGCCACGTTACTGTCAGCGGTCCGGAATCAAGTTAGTGAGACATGATGACCATTAACACTGTGATGTTGTTTCTTCAAGATGGGACTGACCCTAATCAGCCAGGGTTCTTTTGCCCAATCTGCTCCTTCTGACGTACAAGACATCCTGATTCCAAACTAGCTCCCTGTCTAATTATCTCTCACACACAATTCAATTGAGTGACTCTATCAGGTTAATGGATATATAAATGTGTTAGATATGATTCATTTACCAACCCAGAAATGTCTGTTGGAATTATTCCATATTCTACAGTGTTCTGTAATGGTTCTCATTTACCCTAATGTTTATCCGTAGCCTTAGGCAGGCGGGACAACTCTGTAATAGTGGTGTGGAGAAACAGAAACAGCCAAGAAACTTATATCTTCTGTTAACAAACATGGATGGACAATTGACATAACTATAACTACTTATTTCATTTTCATATAGTTGTCTGACATCGTCTGTATTGGGAGATCTGCCGTAATGAAAGACAAAATATATAGTCATAAGAAGTTGGAGGAAAAATATAGTTCTTTATATATAGTATATAGTTCCTTTATTATTGACCATACCACATTTACACAATAAATGCAGACACGTAAAGTTCACCTTGACCTTTATTGACTTACTAACATAATAACGGCAGACTTTGTGGCTTATCAGAAAGTCAAGACAAAGTTCTACATTTATTCATTTTAGCTGATGCTTTTGTCCAAAGCGACTTACAATTGTTATTTATGTCAGAGGTCGCACGCCTCTGGAGCAACTAGGGGTTAAGTGTCTTGCTCAGGGACACATTGGTAGATGTGTCACAGTGGGGGATTGAACCCTGGTCTCCCAAACCAGAGGCAGGCACCATCAATCTGCTAGCAGCTAGGGTTCACCTCCTATGCGTCGGTGCGGTCTCCATGTGTCTTTGTCATGTGACGTATGTGATTTATGTACCCCAGGTCTGGTCGGGAAACAGAGTTTGAAATTGTAGCTTTAGGAGGCATGGACAAAGGCCACGCTTAGGGGCGCTAGCATAGGATACTCTTAAATGAGTCGTATTTGGAGGTTGGTTAAAATGACTTATGTTGTCATTTAGGTTAGAGGACTTGTTGGAGCGTTTATTAAACCTATGTTACCTATGTTAACATAATAATTAATACCAAGTAAAAAAAAACAAACACCAGCCAAAGGAGTTTTCACAACCTGTTAGGCCAAAACGGCTCCTAACTTATCCATAAAATGTCAATAAATATATACGTTTAAATTAAAAAAACGCTTACGAAGGATATCTTAGTAGAATTTGGTACCACTATGTCTTGAGAAATTGCTCATTTCTGACTTATTTTTAAGATTTAGAATTAATTTATAAATCAAAGCAAACAGATGGGTTTATTTTGGTTATTTGGTTATTTCTTGTATGGAGAGGAAATCGCAAAATCCCTTCCCTTGAAAATCTATATTTTCCATTTTGCCTCATTATGGGCAAACTCAATTGTTGGTGTCCCCTGGTAAATTCAGCATACATTTGGTTCCTCGTGTTCTAATGTTCCTCAACTAGTCAACCAATCAATTGCATTCATTGTCAATTTGTTCTGGAATTTCCCCCCTCCATTGATTGTCCATTATACATTTTTCAGTCCAAAACTTGGTATTTGGTGAAATTTAACCCAAAGTAGCATCTTCTACATGCAAATAACAACAGCACTATCTACAGCTAGTGTTGTAGTACTCGAGACCGGTCTTGGTCTTAAGACCACTTTTTGATGGTCTTGTCTCTGTCTCAGACATTGAGGACTCGGGATTTTATTTCAAGCCCAGTCAAGACCATAACTTTGGGAATATCAATAATTTGCTTTTACATTGTCTGATGTATTTGTTAACATCCTAACTTTGATTGGAAGTAAAACATATTGCTATGCATATTCAAATGCAACCAATAACCCTGATTAACGACTCCCCGCGATGCTTACGCTGATTTCAGCTCTTAGTGTTTGTATGTGGGTGTTTTAATGTGGATCTTTCAGATCAATTTGTGAAGAACCTATGATCTCGTTCCACATTTTATTGCGTGCCATGCAATGCAGGGAACTGGTCTTGGTCTCGACTGCTCTCAGCCCCTAAAATGTCAATGTCAATTTTATTTCTATAGCACATTACACATTTACAGTTGACCAAAGTTCTGAACAGGGTCGATGTCAAATACATAAATAACAAGTGTAAAAATTACTACAACCAAAATGAATCACAGGGAAAACAACAACACTTTAAAACATCAGAAACCTGGTTTAACGGTTAAAAGCTACTGCAGAAAGGTACGTCTTAAGCAGCTATTTGAACGTTTGTAGGGTCTGTGCAGCTTTAATATGCACGGGGAGACTGTTCCATAGGATGGGGGCACCCACTACAAAGGCTCTATCTATCAAAGTCTTTGTCTTGTCTCGGTCTCGATAAACTCAGGTCTTGGTCTTGACTTGGTCTCAGTTTGGGCGGTCTTGACTACAACACTATCTACAGCTGCTTAGGTCCTGAAAAACCCTGAATGCAGCTTTTTGTGACATTGATGCCAAATCCCTATAGCAACATATTATAGGCCATATGCCCGCTTGTAATTTGATATTAAAATGAAAGGATGTTTTGCCAATACCTCATAGAGAAGCGAGTACTTGCTGGTTTGATTGCAAGCTTTTTGATGTGCATACTCAGAGATACTGATATGCAGCCACATGGTAGATTTGTATGACAGGATCAAAGGAAAGGATGAAAATCAAAAGGCAGTGTGTTTTGAGGCTCAGCCCTCTACAGTAACCTCTTCAGAAAAGAAAATAAAGATGAACTCAAAACCAGTGTCTTTCCCTCCAGTGGGAAAGTAGCTCTGCTAAATCCCCTCTCTTTATTGTCACCCCTTCAGCTGACACAGCCAAACTTAAGGATTGCTCATGTGTGTTTACTAAAGCCTCCTCCCTTGTCCCCAGTGTGATCTTTCCAGGTCATTCCATCAGCACAGCCTCCCTTTGAAAACAACCTTCAGCCTGGGGAGGAAGAGAGGAGAAAAACACCTCTGGGCAGTGAAATTGCCTTGTCACACAAAAAGGAGTCATTATTATTCTATTCCATAACTAAACTCTGCCTCAGCTTACCTTCCAGTGGCACCTGCCATCCAGGCTGAGCTATCACATGTACTCTCCCGACTGAAACTCTGTCTGCCAGGAGGATTCAGTACTGCCTCTGGTTGGTTTGGTTTGGTTTGACAGTGTGATCTACACAAAAAAAAATGTTCATTGAACGGCTAAGGCCGAAAGCTAACAATAACTGTTAAAAACAAGACAGCTAAGTATGCTGCAGAAGCCAGTGTCTGAATGTTGTGTTACCGAATCCTTCAAAAGATATTCACTAAAAAATATTCCTATGCACAAAAAGCAGAATAATCCATCTGCATGATTCTTAGATATATGAAACATGTGTAATGTTTTTTGTCATTGTGAAATTGTGCAGACATGCACAGTCTTGATTTCCACTCCCACATTCTTAAACGGCTTGCATAAAAACACCTCCATTAGTGGCATGGCCCTCCTCACACCCTTTATGACAGCAACATGAAAACAATAAATGGATGGAATTATCAGCCTCATTCAGTGAGTTCTATGTTGCCCCTGAAAGCTCAACACAATGCAACTTTAGAATACTTAAAATAAACAAAACAAAACACACACACAAACATAACTGTAGCTAAACCCAAATTTAATAGATAGGGTGATGTATTGTCAACACTGTATTTTAATCCACCGAAAAATTTCCATCCATCCATCCATCCATCCATCGCCAACCGCTTATCCTGCGTACAGGGTCGCGGGGTGCTGGAGCCAATCCCAGCTGGCATCGGGCGAAAGGCGGGGTACACCCTGGACAGGTCGTCAGTCCATCGCAGGGCCCACCAACAAATTTATAAAATATAATACTGAAAAGATCAGTGCCCTCAGGGGCACCAGTGGATGTCTGACCTAGGGAAGCAAAATGTGTCTAGATCCGGCCCTGTTTGGCGTGATGCCATTCATTGTGAATTGAACCTCATAAAACATGCTGGCGCCACCCACCACTACTCAAAGACTCAAACGGCACCTAGCAGCTACTGAAAGTAGAGAAATGTTCACTTTAAGCCATTGTCCTCGGACATGCAGTATTTAAAAGAAAAGAGGAAAAGTGTTGACAAGCTACTGGGTCTTGAAACAAAAAATAATGCCTGTAAATATCTGCTTTGTTGAGAGCCAGTATAGTGGTTCAACAACTGTTCAATCTGAGAATGTATGTGAAGTATGTGAATAACATAATCTCTAAAATGCACATCAGCACGTTTCCAGTGATTACAAGTAATGACACCACTGCTGCTCCAAAGCAAACTAGCTAATGGTAACATACAGTGATAATGTGGAGCAGTTAGCAGCGTGACCCCGTCTTTATTTTCCTCACTTAACACTTCATGTCATCACACAAACAAAATCTTGTGATCTACGACAGCCATTTTTCTTCTTCAATAGCATGTGTGGATTGGCAGGGACAAAGCAAACGGTTAGTGGGGAGGTTCTGATGGAACACAAAGCATGTGTTATCTGTATTTGCTCTCTGTCACAGCTTTGGCCTTAGGAAGGCAAACACTAGCAGGAGTCTGGCTCAATACATAGTGCTGTGCTTCTGTGTGTATTTGTTACTGATGTTATATTGATTGCATATGAATTTCAGCCCAAGTGTTAGCATACTAATCCATGTACATTATCATGCCATCGCCACAAACATCATCATAATAATACACCCACAAACAACTACAACCATTTTGTCACATATTCTGACAGTGTGTCTCTCTGGAATGCCAATTTGGCAGTCGCTCCAACATGTGGGCAGAATGAAACACTGTTACGCTCATACAGCAGTGTCTGCTGTTTAGATGACTGTCTAGACACGATGAATTAAGAGACAAAAGTACAACAATCTGACAGTTTAGGGACTGGAGGGGGTTGCTAGCCTACTGGGTGAGGCCAGGGCCTTCGTGCTCTTACTCATCACACCCGAGCTCTCTCTGCTCTCTAATTGGAACATCCTTTTTTAATTGGGTTTGGAAACCATGGAGACGGCCACTCCGTCTGGGAGCTGATAAGCTGAAAGAGACACCTTCAACAGAGGAAATGCCGCTGAGTGAGGTGGCACTGGCCTTGCAGTAACCGAGACGTCTCACCGCTATAAAGAACAGAAGCAGATGTGACTGACAGGGAAGTGTTGCATCACTGCCGAATACTGCTGGTCAATAACACAAGTTTAAAGACAACCAGATATATCAATACAACAAAGTTTTTCAGAGAACAACTTGTACTGTGGGGAGGTATGTGGATGTGTGACAGTAGTGGATCATTTATTTTCCTTGTCAAGTAATAGTCGGGTTAAGGTTTAAATATCATTTATTTAAAAAAATAGGTATAAACCCACCTGTTTGCAAGTTTAAAAAAAGTGGACACTTGAGCTAAAAACATATCCCAAAAAAGACATTTATGCTCTTCTGCTCATTATTTCAGGTGCTACCCTGATCATATAGATTTATTTATATGGGAATGGGGTAAATCTCATGTTTTTCCATTGTGCAATGCGTTTGAGATCAGTGCTGCCACACACATGCCCACACAGCCTCTGATTGGTCAACATGTGAAAACAACACCACTGATTGGTTGTCAGACTAAACCAAATGCATCATGGGATTGCCAGTGGGCCTCTAGCAAGCATGCTAACAACAATAACAATTTTTACTGAGGAAAGATTGTTAAATTATCACAGATTGCATCTTTATGGATACAAAGTCTCCAAAAAGACGCTGCACTTCAAGGTGGGATTACAACGCTTCTGAGAGGGATATAATCGAAGCACTTGTTAAAACGGCGCAACAGTAACCTAACCTAAGTCTCTAGCATGCAGCGTTCCAGAGATATTAAGGATGACTTAATACTATGCTTTGATGTCAGATCCGACATCGTCGACCTGGCAGTGTTAAACAATAAGATGATAAGCTTAAAAATAAAATAAAAAGCTTGATAAAGATTAAACTTTTCGTTCAAAACCATTTGGCTTGTGACCTCTTACAAAAACAGCCTGTTCGGGTCTTTTGGTTATGTTTCGGATGTCTGTCAGTTGTTAGTCTTTCGAGCAAAGAAACTTTTTTCATTTAAACTTAAAAAAAAGGCACCTGAGTACTTCTTCCACCCCTGAATATCAGTACCCAGAAGTGAGACATATTTGTAAAATTAGGTCTCATGAGGATGCTATGCTAGAAGGTTAAAAATGATCCTTTAATAAATCAATTATGAATAAATAATTAAGAAAAAGAATTACTTCAAGTCTACATTTCCTAACTTGTTGTTTTGTGCTTTCTTTAACAAATTCATGTGATGATAAACAGGCCCTCCATTTTACATATGGAATTCTGTTTACTCATCATGGTTGGTACTACTCAGCCTGTGAAAACACTTGTATTAGTCTTCTGTGGCAGTCTGAGAATATATTCTTGATGATGTCATAGTGAAGTCATCAGGGGGTGTGGAGTTTGAAAGATATCGACATTTACCAGGCAGGGAGTGTCTATTGTGGGAGAGGCTTGCTGCTCCTCCACAAAATCCCGATCGTTTGGCTCCACAATGGTGGAACGAGCATGTAGCACTTCAAGCAGTTCAGCATATTTGATGAAATTGATCTACTTGCATGATTAATGCAATGTTTGGGTTGGATCTATATATATATTTATTTATGAATGCACTTCTTATAAGTCAATTTGAATAAAAGTGTCAGCTACATAAATGTAATGTACAAAAAAGTGCTTGTAATTGCTGATATTCATCCATCTTGACATCTTGCTCATGTTGATGGAATATGATGAAATTCAACTCTAGGTCCAGTGCTTCTCCCATTTGTGTAATGTTTTTTATGTCTGACATAGTGTACATTTTCTTTGATAAGGTTAAAATGTCCTTTTCTAACATACACAGAAAAACTGTAGCTTTAGGCTTCACCCACTTAGCTTAAACTCAACCATGAAATGTATTTCTCCTTCCACATAAGGTTTGCTTGCACCAAATTTTTGTAGAAATTAAACTGAAACACTCTAATGAATAAATGCATTTCTATAGAAAACATTAAATGTGTGGTTTTTAGCTCGGACTTTGCACAGAAGTGCATCCCCTGTCTCTCAGCCTGCTGATTGCCATATCACTGAACCCAACACCAGCTAGTATCCAAGCCACCTGCATCCACTGGGACATCATGGGGAAAAAATCTTCAAAAATTGCCTTTATTCTGGCTCTTAAAGAACCAAAATTGTTTTTTGAAAAGAAGTAACCTTTATTTGTTCAAAAAGAGAATGGTGATGATAAAAAAAGATGATATTCAATTTCTCTGACAGTCTTATGATTGCCAGAGGCACCTGAGGTACAGAGTTGGTTAGAATAGTCAAATATTAAAGAAATATATTTTTTAAAGCATTCAGAAAGTCAAATTGTATACATTTTTATAAGAAAACACTTTCCTTTATGTATGGAGGGAAACGTTCACTCACAGTATCTGCAAAGGTAATGAAATATAACTAATCTCAGGGGGGGAAATGGTACAGAGATAAATGCCATCTGCATAGCACTCCTGCATGCCCACCCATCACATCTGGATAGGCTTGAGAGGGCAATCACTCAAAGACAGAGATCACCTACAGAAGAAGTAACATCATCATGTTGCCTGGCGAAGCAAAGTTATAACTTGCAGAAAGACTGGTGGTTGTTGTACAGCTGCTTTTGTTCTTTCGCTATCAAAATCAAATACTAAAAATACATAATAAGAATAAGGTAAGAATCCTTTATTGTACACAAAAACTGTATGTGCGTAACTTCAGAAAACAGGCTGCATCAGTATTTCCCCAACCTCTTGCCTTTGTTTTCTCTCTAAAATAAGTTTGGCTAACCTGGGGATTTGTTAACAACCTCTCTGACTGCTTGTGTTTCTTGGCCCAACATCAGACTTCTGTTTAGCAATGTTCTCAGCAATTAACTTTGTGACAGTGATGTTATTATTCCTGGGAGGAAAAATGGGCCAACCTATGAAAATAAGACCTAAGTTGCACGAAACTGGACATATCCTTTGGGCATTAGGTCAGATCATCATACTGATTCTGAAGCTGTTGTTCTCTCTGAAAGGAACCAGCTATATCTCCTTTAGTGAGGCAGGTGTTCAGGCACAACACACCCAGTTCAGCCATACGATTATCAATAACGCTTTACAGAAAGGGAGCCCAGATGTCCCACAGTGAGACAGGAACACTTTAGTGAAAGGTGACCTTGAGTCAGAGGGCTAAAGTGCTACGCCGCTTTCATTTGTTTGAAAGGACCAACAAGGTTGTCCTCTCTGCACTTATTTGATTGGACTTTCAATGGCAGGATGATAGTTTTCTGCCACACATCACTGCCTTGCATGCATATGAATGCAGCGTGGAGCAGGTGATGGTCCTAAGGGGAAACTGTTCATTATTCCACAAACTCCTCTCACTAATCTGTGCATAAGAACTGATCTGTTCTCTTTTTCTTCCTGCATCCCTCTTGCTCCCAATCTAGCTGTGGCCTTTCTCTAAAGGACACCGGAGCGTGCAGCAGACTTTATCTGGCCTCCTTTTCCTCTGACCTTTGAAAAAAGTACCTATTATTTTACCTCAGGGTTGTGTAACGCGCACCCACATACCTACAGAAATATCTCAAGTCAGGCTATTCAACAGCTATCTCAGCTGATTGTATTTTTAGAATGGTGGCCCTTGAAAGAGAGAAAAAAGCAAATAAGAAAATAACCAGAGGGTGCATGTTGAATAATAGTTAAGGCTGGAACATAATAACACAACTCGTATGTCAGTTTTTGGTTCAGCAGAAGCACAAAGACGTCAGACACAGGATGTGAAGCCATGTTACAACAACTGCTGCTGGACTAGTCTACTCTTCTTCCTTAAAGGGCATGTTTTTAGAGATGTGCCATTACCACCCCAAGAAACGCTGATATTTAGAAAGTGTACTGTTTGCAATGTTCATCATCTTAGATTAGCGTGGTAGCATTCTAACATTTGCTAATTAGCATAAACACACAGTACAGCTGAGGCTGATGGGAATGTCATTCGTATTGCAGGTGATGATGCTGCCAGAGAGAAAGTCAGATTACCCGAGTTTTTACAGGCCATCATCTGGGAACCATCGATGTCTGTACAAGAGTTTGTGCTCTGGTGACCGTGGGTTTCTATATTAAATATATGTATGGTACCTTCAACATGGAAAATGAATGCCTTTTACAATAACAAAAGGAACCACACAAAATTATTGTCCCTAAAGATATCCTAAAATAGTATTTTTTCAGCCTGTACATTATGTTATTATACTGAGTCAGCTGTGAGTTTGTCTATGTCACGAAATTCAAGAGTACTCTGATCATTTTATTTAATTTACAGTATACTAGAGCCAACAGAAGTACAGATATTTTCCCAACAGTAACATGACACCAGCAGTGGAATGCCAATAGGACTCCTCAAGCTTGTGGACAGGCCTACATAATGCAGGCTGGTAATGGGCTCCCTGTTTGGAGTGGAGTGGAGCAGCCCGAGGACTTGGCCCGAGATGAGGAGGAGTAATGATCTTTGGCCGATGAGTGAGCCATGCTGTGGCCGCTTCCACTCTAGCAGTCTCATTCTGCACACGAACAAATGCGCCGCACGGAGTCATCGCTCCAGTCGAGGATGTTTTCTAGAAGTCCCACAGCTAGCGTCTGAAGCTCAGTCTCTGGGATGTTCAGAGGAGCTCCCGGGGGAAACGGGCGCTGTCCCGGGCCCTGGCATTTGAAAATGCCGTTCTTCCTGTGTCGTTTCTGGGGGGCTTCCTGGCCCTGGCTGCAGGACCACAACAGATGGCCAACTGGACATCCACGATGCGGCCTTCTGGTGCCATCCTCATGCCACATATGCTTCACCCCGCGGCTATGACTTCCTGGAGATAGCTTTCTCACAGTCCCTCACAGCCGTCACCATGGCTACAAAATCCCAACTGTGGGGAACAGACCTCAGCGTACACACACACAAACTCACACACAAGTATTAAAACCCTTTTGAAGCCCTAAATCACCACATGCGAGGCATTCCTAAGCCACTGTCAGATATTATTTATCAGCCTTCACATACTGGTAATGCTAGACAGTGGGCAACTGCCATCACTTTCTCTTAATATTCCTTAATATTCAGATTTTACATGTCATGAAGCCAAATTGTTGGTACTAGATGATAAGACGTTTCTCAGTCAAGCCTCAACAAAAGCAGACTCTTGAGTGAATGGATTTCACTCTCTGGTTATGACGAGATAATCAGAGGCATTTCCAAACACAATGCCGAGCAGTCATCTGGTCATGCTTTGGGAAACAATCGGCCAGCTTTGGCTGGCTGATAAGCTAAGGCTAATCTGTGGAATACTTTGAAAGCAAACACGATTGATTATTTTGCAATCAAACTGGCTCCGCAGACAAAGTAAATCTATCAGGAGCATTGCATTGAAGCAATAGTTGAACCAGGTTCCACTTTTATGCAGGAGCCCTAATCATCAGCACACATGCTATAGTATACCAATGCAGTCCCTTCCCTGAAATAATTGAGGGGATTGAGTTTTTCACACAGCGCTGATTTCGAACAAAGTCTTCAGCCATTGGCTACACTAACTAAGGTCAGCTCCGCAGCTCAGGTTCAGAGTTCAACAAATTTAAAATTCTAGCACAGCGCATCTCTCTACAGTGAACAGAACAAAACAGACCATATACACAATAACAGAGAATCCAAAGATGGTTTTACATAAGCAAGATAAAATGAGTAAATTGTATGTTTTTGTTACTTTTTTCCCCTGAGAAAACTAGGAGAGCAGTTCCCCCTGCTTCCAGACATTGTACTAAGCTTAGCCAAACATGACTCTGTCTTAACTCTGCAATGGACAGAGATGAAAATAACGTTGAAAGTAATTGACCCCCCCTAATTATGGCTTGGACCCCCCCAAAAGAGGCAAAAACAACAGTTCAGGGGGGTGTTTCTTACCTGTCATTATAAATATTACAAAATATTTCCCATACTCTGCCTTAAATTCAAGAATTTAGAAATACGATTTCTGACACCCCTAAAATGGACCGTACCATTTCCTAACCTTGACGTTAGTTGAACGTCTTCTCCATCTGCATCAGTCCAGTGCATCACACGCTAATGGAGACGCTGCAAGTTAATGCCAGTAGTGAGCTATCTAGCTGCTTTAATACACTTAACTTTCCTACCTTCAGAGTTTTGTAATTAGCATTTATTTTACTTTAAATGAGCTATCTGATGTTAGCTAGCTGAGAGCCCATCCTGTCATTTCATTACCATTAAATCATTTCATATTTTATGTAACTGTTAGCCAACACTGAAACTGAGGATTAGTTATTACAATAATATACAATCAATATAAAGTTTATCATTTCATTTTAAGTATTTTCTACAATAATCCCTCAATATTTGTTTTCACTGTGGAATTCAGGAGTTTTACCAGGTTAGGTAAATGTTAAAATCCAGGTTTATTATTTCAAATGTATTCAGTTTTATCTATATAGCGCCAATTCATAACAAAAGGCTTCTCATTGCACTTTTTATATAAAGAAGGTCTAGACAGTACTCTGTTCAATATTATTTACAGAGACCAAAAATTCCCAGTTCCCCAACTTTGCATGATAACTGTTTTATTGAACGCAGATTACATTTCATTCTCATTCAACATGAGCAGGAGGAAAGGAGATATTTGCTAAAAAAAGTTGAAACTTAAAAGTTGAAATGATAAGAATCAGGAATTAGATATGATAATGCAGACTGCATTTAATGATAGTGTCTTTGGTTCTGGTTTAACATTGTGTGGGTCTGTTTTGAGTGGTCCTGATGGTCTGCTGTTGTGTGTCTGACCTGCTGGCAGGTTTGCTACAGAATAGTGACCTCTGACTACAAACGTTGTCTTGTGGTATGGGGCACCATGAACTGGTGTAATGAATTTGATTCATCATCATCAACAGACTGCACACAGGATTTTGTAAGCATTGTAAGATTTTAGTTTACTGAAGCCCGCACCTGCGCTGTACTGGGTTTACTTTTTGACCGGGAGAAAAGCTGACCCTCCTGGTTGTCGCTGTATAATTCGTACCCTGCACCAGGCTCTAGGAATAACCAGGTCTGGGCAAAATGGACAAGTGCCCCAGAGCTGTAAACCCTCTTAAGGCCCCAAACGCCCAATGTTTAAAGCATGGCACGTGGTTGTGGGTAATTTTTAGAGGGTGCTGAATTTAAATCTAGTTTTGTGTGTGTGTAGGACCCAACAGCAACATTTTCCCTCCCAAAAAACCCCGATAGGTTAATCTGGCTATGGGTAAAATAGCACACAAGAACAGTTCTACCAATCAATGCTTATTCTGAGGAATAAATGACAATTTATAGAGTAACACAGCAACATGAACAACAGCAAAATCTGTTAAATGATTCGATATGGTGAGAAGAATGGAAACACACAATCCAAAATTATTCCATCACCTTGTGTCCACAGTAACGCTGTGGACAATACACAAACTGTTGGAAGTAGAACTTTTCATGTCCTCATCTTTATATTTTGGTCAGACACATGAGTAATTACAGAGATACAACACGGACACAGTAGCTCATTATCTGCATTCTGTTGTTCTATCACTCCATTCTCTGGGGAGAGTAAACCATGGCATCTCTATGCCCTTGCCAATACTTTGTGGAACAAACAAAGTTGTGAGGCAGAACCAGGAACTAATTTCATTAGCGGCTGCCATTTGTGACTGATTACAGGCTGTTCTCAGTGGCTGGCAAGCAGGTCCAAAGTTCTGGGAGGTTAATAACCAGTAACAATCAATTACTTAACAAATCTGATATGATCAATGGGGTTTCCAATCCGGTAGACAGCAAGATGACTAACGGAATACGATAAAAGCTCAAACATGCTGAATGCTCTCCAGCAGCAATTGTTCAAAATCTCAAAAATCTCAACTGCATGAGCAGAATGAAACTAAAACTTATTTTTCTAAAAGAAATTGCTCATGCTAAACTGTCTAACAGAGCACCACCACAACAGAGCACAAACCACATCGGGAACATGGAAGTCCATTGGATAAATAACTGAAGATGAATGAAATCTAATGGCCATAATAGGATGAAACAATGAGCTATATTAAAACAAAACTCCTAGGTTGGATCACAGAACATCTTTGTTGTCAAAAAAAATTAACAGTGCACCACCAGCATCTTAATTAGTATACTATCAGCCATCAGTAAGCCTCCCCTGTATTCCCGTGCATCTTCATCCACATCAGGACTGATTATTCTAATGATGTCTAAACCTCTGTCCGGCCATTATTCACACATCACAGAGCCCAGCCTTGTTATCTCTGACGGCAAGGCCTCTTGTCTCACTGAATCCACAAATTACATCCAGAAAAACGTTCCCTCTCCCTTTCGTCTCTGTCCTTACTAAAAGGGTCTCAGTTGCCATCATGCATTCAAGTCACCTAAGCTATTAGGGGAGCTACAATACTAATTTTCAACAGAATTTATGTGACTGGCAGGAAGAAAATGACTGCATTCCCATAGCATCTTGTGTGTCCTAACAAGACTAAAGGTGCAAAGCTCTGCGAGAGGCTAAAATCTGAATTAAATCCTGCAACATTACAGTGTTGTACACAACAAAAATACATATATACATGTTTGCTATCCTGGGAGCCCGAGTACCTGGTGCAGGAAGGCAACATATGTTTAATAATAATATTAATGACAATCTACCAGATAGTGTACCATGTAGCTATTTTGGCCTTAAGAAGAAAGCTCATTGAGTGTCCAAATTAGGACCACGCTACAGCAAAGCATGAATTGTGCTCAGTAATTCATAAAATAATCTCCCACATACAGCTAAATCTGTTTATACTCCCACCCCTTTGTTTGTCTTCCATGCTCTTATTAAAAATGCATTGCTATTTCTCTTAGGTTGTTTTGAGGTTTATATATATATATGATTAACATAATATTATGTATGTACATACAGTATGTATGTATGCATGCATGTAGAGTATCTCACAAAAGTGAGTACACCCCGGACATTTTTGTAAATATTTGAATATATCTTTTCATGTGACTGAAGAAATGACACTTTGCTACAAAGTAGTGAGTGTATAGCTTGTATTAACGGTATAAATTTGCTGTCCCCTCAATATAACCCATCACACAGACATTAATGTCTAAATCGCTGGCAACAAAAGTGAGTACACCCCTAAGAGAAAATGTCCAAATTGGGACCTCACATCGGCAGAGTTTTGCATGCCTGCCACGCGGCTGACAACTGCATGCACGTCGCGGTTCCTCGCAGGTCTATTTCAAGTAACGATACAATATTCTTTGTGTGGTTCATCAATGGTGATAAACTATAATGGTGACAACTCGGCACAACGCCAGCTCAGCTGGTGTGCTGTCTCTCTGCCTGACCACACACATACACATGCGCACCGACGCCCTCTTCCTTAAGCGTTTAATTAATAATTTAAAAAAAAATTATTTACAGCATTAGGCTATATGTTGACTTTTAATACATAACAGTCTGTATATTAACTCATTGGGAGAAAACTGGTAGTTCTATGTAAAATCAGACATTGAGCACCCCCATATCGCAAAAATGGTTTGATCCACATTTCATAACGCCGCTGTGAGGATTCGGCGGTGAGATTGGCAGTTGAATCAGGCTCCGCCCATCGATTCTTCGACTAGTCGGGGTCAGCCCTAATACATACATATATGAATGAATGACAATATATACACAGGCTGTAGTAGAATGGGCACATCAGCAGAGCAGCAGCAGCGTCAGTGCAACACGTTCTCAGTTGTCACATATGACGCTTGGTCAGGGGACCTTAGTGTTACATTTTAACCAGTGCTTAATTTGTGTTGGAGCGGCGCTCTGGCACCTCTAAAAGTGCGCTCCATCACAGCACTGCCCTTCTACACAAATAAAATCCAAGATTTCATCGAGCCTAATAGGGTAAGTCTAATGGATTTCCTTATTTAGTATTACATTTGGTACCTAATAATGTTTTTTCAGAGGATGGCACATTTGACGCGGTCCGGCACCTAATAATTTACAAATTAAGCACTGTTTTCAACTCACTGGGTACCCCTTTTCCTGGGTATCACCATTTCTGGAACGCGCAGAGCTCTGTGGTCGAGTTAACAACAGTAAATATGCAACACCTGGTCAAGTTGGCAATAATAAATAAAAAACAGTTAGACTTTCAAAATAAACGGGGTTAACGTTGTGAAATGCGTGCACTTTGAGGTTAAGACACCACAGCTATTAAATAGCTATAAAATAACTGTTAGTCACACAAGTTAGTTAAGTAAATTATGCATGTTATGTAGTTTGTGTGTGTTATGTAACTTAAGTTAAAAAGAAGTAAATGGTGACTGCTGGATTTGTCCAGTGTTTGACCGTCTCATCCTCCCACACCAGCTCCTTATGCCGACTTTATCGTTCTTCATGCCAGGTCACCAGACACATACCTGACATATTACGATTGTAGCATTGAAAAATTCTGCTAAAGGGATACCTAGTGCTTTAAAAAGTGACGCCAAGGGGTTTTGACCAAGCGTCCATATGTGGGAGTGAGAACGGCTTGGTCAGGGCACAATACCCGGGTCATAACCAGGAATAGTCGTACCTAATCTAAAAGGTAATCTGGAAAGTTTGAAAAAATGATCTTAACAGTCTTTGTTTGCATAGTTGTCAAACACTGACCTATTGTGATGAAGTCTGAAGATATCGGAGTTATCTCCATGAGAACTGAGCAAACTCAATCTGCTGAGGAAGACCCTCAAATGCTGTGAAATATACTGTTGGGACCACAGGGACTTCACAGATGAAGCTGTTGATCTGTATCATAGCTGAAATTTTATCATGCGAGTCACTGAACTCCTCCAGAAAGTCTCACTTAGGTGTAAAGTCAGCCCATGAACCCAGCTGCAACTACAACTGGTCAGTGTCCTTTGACCTCTGACCCATGACGTCAGCTCATCAACAAAAAAATGCAACACAACTTTCCCCTCTTTTCTCTTCTCCGCTCTTTCCCTGGACACATGGCGGGACCCGGCGGCTGCAGCGGTCTTCCGGTGTAGCCTGCTCGCAGCAGATACACAAACAATCTCTGATCTTACAGCCGCAACATGACATCCAACTTAAGATCCCTGCAACCAGCTCAGTTAGCCTCAGCCAACTTTGAGGAGAACAGACTGAGAGGCCAGACCATCAGACCCTCAGCCTGGCTGAATCCACAACAGACGTGCCAGCTAACATCTAGCACGCCAAAGCAACTCTCATCCTTTATGGACTGGTAACGTATCTGGGCATTATAGAGCTTTTATTATAGAACTGTAGCGTTACTTGGCTAAACACAGGACAGCTTTTGATCAATGTGCAGTGATGTGTTTTTCATTGGGGTTTTATTGTTGTGATCACTGAACTTGAGGTTTATTGTGTAACTAGTTCTCAGCCAACGCTAAAATGTTAATAATGTTATGTTTCACACAGACACAGTCTTCACATGCTAACTGACCCCTTTGACTTGGCACTGTTACACAGATCACATAAACATACATACAGAGAGAAACTTACAGTTCCTGCTGCACATTGCTTTCTTTGTCTGACCAAGTGCGTTCAGGCTCGTGGATTCGGGACATACAGGCGGAAGAACATAGACACACACACACACACACACACACAAATCTCTGTGTCCGGTTTAGTACCCTTTTAGTTAGTTCATCTGGGGCCGTATTACAGAAACTTCCTAACCTGCAGATCCTCATCATAACTGCTTGGTAACCATGGTAATAAGGGTAAGGAACTGATTTAGGAATAAGGTCATTACAGATTAACAGTTAGGTAACTAACTGCTTGGTAACAGACATAAAAGTTGATAACCGATGTTGGATTGAGTATTTAGGATTTCCTAACCTGAGATGAGATAGGATGAAGTAAGATAAGACAGGATCCCTAAAGTTAATTTGCTTCTGTAATGCCAAATAGGGAAAAATAAGACAGGAACTTTCTGTAATACGGCCCGTGGTGTGTTTTGCTTTGTTCATCTAGTTAAATAAATGTTTGTGTGTATACATTAGGGCTGAACGATTTTGGAAAATAATCTAATTGCATTTTTTTCCCCCACCAATATTGCGATTTAATATGTTTTTTTAACCTCTTTACCTTCTGTATTATTCAAAACGGTCAAGCAATAAATCAGTGCATAGTATGACCAACACAGTCTTCGATAGATTAAACATACACTGTTCTTTCTTATAGAAAGTTATGGTGAAATTAGGTGATGCATGAATTATTATTGTGAACAATGGTGGAGAAGATGTATTAAATGATAGTAATTTCAGAGAAAGATGATTTAAGAGTCAACTCATGGCATTAAATAATATTATAATATCAGCAGTTAGGCCTACCTACAGATGACAAGAAAAACAAAGTTCACCACAGTGCATTACACAGTAGGCGCCCAATATAAAAACCCATAGTTCAACCACCAGTTAATGAGTCCGCAAGACGCAATTCAGCACATGAACATGGGGGCAGTATGTCACTGACAGGCAGGTCAGCAGCGATCTACTGTTCCACACACCAGCCCATGTGGTGGTGGAATGTAGTTGGTTTGCCAACTTCCATTAAACATAAAAGAAGGTCAGCAGGAGACCAAAAGGGATGATCTGGTCCTGATCTGCCCCCTAGTGGATTAATGTTTAATCCTCCAGGTACACCAAAGTATGCAGGGAAGTATGTGAACAATGCCGTTTTAGTCGCCAACGCCAGTCTACGCCTATGCATTGTTAAAAAGCAAGTTTGGTTTGAAACGCCATCACAGATATTCCCTGAGCTGACTGGTGGCTGTGTGTGTGTGTGTGTGTGTGTGTGTGTGTGTGTGTGTGTGTGAGATGCAGGCGCTTACGCTAATCGCCACAGTATGCTAACCTTACTACACGTCTTTTTGTTGTGCATTTTCCCTGTCCGACGAGTTCACCCGCCACCACCACTAATTTATCCGCAGGTGGTAGGTGATAATTTCATTCCCTGTTTGACACTAGAGTTTCTGCTATGTTAAGCTTAAGGCCATTGTACCAACACATGCGAAGTTGATGCTTCCTCTGCAGACTGATTTACTCCAGTGTGTCATGTGACCAGAGAGTAATCGCAGCCTTTGCGATGCATGTGAAAATCTCGTTTTATCATATCGCGATAATCAACTCCAATCCCCAACAATACATTGGCACTGAGAGAATGTTTGCTGCTGCCTGTATGATGGCTGGTGGATAGTAAAGTTGTTCTTAGTGTTATCACTGCTGAAATAATCACACAATACCAAGCAAAGGCAAATTATCAACAATGTGTGACTGTGACTGTCTGCCAAAGGATGATCGTTGTACAAACACCACAGCAGATGGCAGTTCTGAATGGGAGCCATATGTAAACATTATTCACAAATGTGACGGAGGCTGTGGATCTCATGTCATGCTGACACAGCTGAGTGTCAGGGTGTGTCTCTGTGAGATTTCAGTACTACACCCTTTAAACCACATAAACTGTCACTTCAGTTTACCTCAAAAGATATGACAAGAAATACTCCATATTTGCTGTGGTCAGGAGAATTTGGGGACCCTAAAAAAAGGGTCAGAGCACATAGAAGGCTGACAAAACCCAGTATACTGTTGTATGTGCTGCTGAGGAGCCGAATTTATTGCATGGTTTGAGCAAAGCAATACAGACAGTATCACGATGCAAGGGGCACCTCCAAGTTTGTAGTTAAAACTGCGTAACCTTAATGTATACAAGATACTGCCACCAGGGTGTACAGGTGTGCACTTTTTCTATTAGTAGCACTGAATAAATCTGTCTATAAGAGCTGAGAGAGAACTAAAGCAGTGAAGTTGTGGGCATAAAAGCAAAACAATGAACTAAAAGACGCTAAAACTGCTGAGGGGAAATGTTGAGTTTGGTCATTATTTGTCACATAACTGACTCAATCAACTATTTCACATTATGCATAGTCTTTGATCCTTTGTTATAAACATATTTGTGCTTGTAAACTTCTCAACTAATAACATTAATAATAGCCAACGCGTTCTCATCTCAATGCGTCATAACTGACGCTTTCAGACAGCGTACCCTTCAGCGTCCGTATGAAACGCCCCCATTTTCTACATTGCAGCAACACAAGGGAGGCTAATCCTACCTGCTAGCACGCAGCTGTAGGGTTAGCCGGTCGACATGCACACATTAAGTGACTTGGGTTTAGGTACTTCTGATGGTTGTAGTAAGGGTAGGGGCTTCGGGGGGCTGTCAACACCTTTATCACGAACGTAGCTACCTAGCTAGCTACCGCTAGCTAGCTAGCACCTCTGGTCTGCACGGGACGCCCCAGAGCGTCTCATAGAGACACTTCCGGAAGCGACTCATGGAGACGCACCCGGTGCAGTACCCTAAAGGGTACCTTTAGCGTCAAATACCTACGCTTTGTCACCCTTTCTCAAATCGGCGGTATATGACGCCCTGAGATGAGAACAGGCTCTAATAGCAGCTTTCAATTTGGTATGCCAGTACTTGAGCCCTGGTATTGTGCATGTTTGCCAGCAACCCAAAAAATACCCAGCATGAAAAATACCCTTTAGGAACAGCAACACACTCATCACCAAGTTTTGCTATGACACTTGAACAGCGAAAGAATATATTCTAGCTAAACATTAAGTGGCCCATGACCCTATTATAAGCCCCTAAATTGTCAGTGTCAGTATGAAACAAATACCACAGCTGTTCAATGGTCAGACTGGGGCAAGTTATACATGTACACTCTAATACCTATGTTATAGGGCTGGAAGATTAATTGAAAAGTAATTGAAACCAAAATTCAGAGCCTCTAGCAGACGTAATTTCCCCACGATGGTTATTTTGGTTATTTATCCTGTTAATATTGTATTCATGTAGCCTACTTTCCCCTTAAAACATCCTACCGCGTGTGTGGTAACGTGACTCCACCCCGTCCAGTCCTGCGCAGCCTCCTGACCGGAGTCTGAAGCACAGGGAGATGTTGGCTAGTGCTAACCGGCTTCACTTTCCAGCAGTTGTAGAAACAACAGACAGACACACAGTGACCTACACTGTACATTTACTGCCAAACTGACAACTTATTACTCGCTCGATTCAGCTTCACTTTCTGCCGCCCTCTCTCTCTCTCATTCACTCGTCCACTCACTCCCTACACAAACACACTGCACTGCAGTTAACATTTAGAAATTAGAAACTGGTGAAATCTGTGAATAAATAAACCCAGCTTTAATAGTTGAGGATATTTACAGTACAAATCTTGTCAGTGAAAAATTAAAACAACTACAAAAAGCGACATTCAAAAACAAAATAATCATTCAATAATGGTAATAATCAAAGTGAAATGTTCAATTAATTGTGATTTTGATTTTAGGTGAAATCGTCCAGCCCTACTATGCAAAGTGTTTGTTTACCAATGTGTAAAACCATTTAAAAATCATTAACAGTGTCACTTCTGAAGATTCCCCCTGTGACCATTTTAACTCCACATTAGTTCCCAACTCTTAAAAGGGTTGCTCTAGTATATTCTCTCATACTGTGATAGTTAATCATTGCTGAATAATAATAACCGACAGCATATAATCAAATAACAACTACAATAATAAACAGGAAGATGAAAAAAGTGAGTGCGGTAAGAGAGCAGTCTGCTGTCCAGATCGGCTAGATGAGCAATGAGTCATGCAGAAAACACCCACCATTCAACATCCTGTTACATATACTCTGGCTAACACACCACAGAGTAAGAATTCATTTCAGACATGCCAAAGAAGAGAGTACAGATGATATCAGTACATTTAATATAACACTCGCCTGCTTTCTAACTCCTACAAGTTGTGTGTAAAGGCCACATTTGATAATGTGAATCTCCTTTGCTTAACACAACTGTACACCTGCACACACTGCAGGGCCTTCTGTATACATTACAGTTTCATTCAAAGAATCTTTTTTTTCTTCTGTTCTTGGATTAATATACATGATATGTTTTAGGATGTCTATAAAGCTCCATGAGGAGTCTCCATGGAACAAAGAGCAAGTTGAAAGTAACCTTATGTTAGGATATCTGTTTGAATCATACGGTATATGGAGAGAGAGTGAAGTTGACCAGCAGACATATCGCACCCCTTCATTCACATACAGTGCACCACTCTCAGCAACAACTACCTAATGCATCCTTTACAATCACTACAAGCATCTCCACAACCAACATTACTCCTGCTCAATTAGCATTTAAACCAGCCCTGTCTCCACCTAACCATCCACCTGTAGGTTTTGAAGAAAGGGGTTGATTCACTCCTCCAATCACCCCACTTACGTCTATGCTGCAAAAAGCTCTCAAGCATTAATTGTACACTGTCTGCACGTTCTTACCAATTTTCAGTCCCTCCTGGATTAGGCGATGTCGTGATTGGAACTATTAACAAAAATTCAACGTGACTTACTTACTTATTTCGACCAATGACCGCAACTTTTCCGCAAATCTGACCTATCATCGCTGTTTCCCGCAAAACGTTGACATACGTCAGCTTGTCACTTCCTTGTTTACAAGTCGCAGCGGACATGTGCGATAGCAACATGTCAGATTTGGAGACAAAACTCTGAAAAACAGCATTGTTCTTCTTAACCAAAGCAATTGTAAAATGTGCAGTACGGTGGTTGAACGGAAAAGGAAATCTAATTGACACAGAGTGGCAGAAATGTATCAGGACATGTTGAGGACATCAGAGGAGACAAATTACTGTGACACAGGCTGTTGCATCCGGGTCAGTTGCAAGCGCTGAAAGAATCAAGGTGAGCGGGCTTAAATAAGCCGGGTTAGGGTTAAGTCCGCGAAATCCTGGAGGGACTGTTTAATGAATTTACTATAATTCTAAAGTAAAAAAACCTACCTTTGCAGTTTTCACTTATTCCCACAATTTCATCGCAAAAAAAATGCCCCAGCACAAACAAAATTGGGCATTTTAGGCTGCAACAATCACAAAAAAGGCCTGCAAAATACTGGAGGAACCGAATTATCAGTTCTATATCATAAATATTTGTTTTCTTTATAGATGCAAATCAGAGAGACCTATAGAGAAAACCTTCAAGAATTATTCATGTTTTTCCACCTTGTAGACATAATCACATATATTCTTGTTGGCATATGATTTAATCCAGCTTATTTTTCTAACAAAATTAATGGTCTACCGATGATGGCTAACCTAAAACACTAACCTAAAACTTCATAATATCTGTGATATGAGCTGAACATGTACAGCACACATAGTTTTGACCTTGTATCAATCACATACCCAAATGAGCTGCTGATAGAAACCGTCCACGCCCTCACTTCACTGACATGTTTGCATCCAATTAAAAGCCCAACCTGGTTTTCAAACCTTCGACCTCTTAAACCATAAACCCACTTTCCTGAGACTTGAGTGGAATGGAAAGGAGAATAGGAGGAGAATAGAAAACAAGAGTCATCCATCCATGTTTTGCCTCCTGCCAGGAGAACATATAGCAGGAATTGGTTATATACACATATCCCAAACACCTACTGCTCATTCACGACCTCGAGCACAATATGTTTAAAATAGACAGATTTCCACACTACAAACATCTGTGCTTCCTTGTTGTCTAGAGAAAGCAACGGAGAGGCATCCCTGATGGCCTCCCATCCCCCTCATCCCTGCCTTCCATCTCCTCCCTCTCCTCCTCCTCCCTCTCCTCTGTCTCTGTGTGGGTTTGCAGCACAAAGGCAGAAAAACACAGTGTGAAAAGGAGGGAATCCTCCAGCTTTACCTTTCAGCGTAGGGAGTGATGTGGGCTGTGATTTAGCTCAGATGTTGCTGCTCCTCAGCCTCAAGCTAACAACATCATATGACCAAGAAGCACCTGATCCTGCTGCCTGGTCATATGACCAGATTAATCCCTGGCAAGGATTTCTGGGAATTGTAGTTGAAGGGATGGACAGGCTGGGATGTCAATGCAAATAAGATCCTGTGTGGTGGTTAAAAAGCATAACAGAAAATATATGAGAGGTGTGAATTAATTCATTCAGTCCTTTAACTCGATTGCTGTAGCTCAGATCTTTGATCTGTGACAAATATTTCAAGATATGTTAATAATATTTAATGAAAAAAAGATGTGACACGTTAAAAATCAGTCATTTAATGACATAAGTAACATCCTCTACTGCAGATAGTGCACAAACCATGAAGAGCCACAGTAGGGCACTGAGCCCGCTGCTGACATTTGTGGGATAAAAACTATAGCCAAGACTTCATAACATGTTGGGACGAGAGCATTAAGGTCACGAGCCATCTCCATGTACAGGCTGTTGTTGGCTTGGCAGGAGTATAATCAGTAGCTTTATCCCCTTGCAAACATGGACAAGTTTCAATTGATTTAGTTTGATCTACGGATCTTGGAATGAATTGTGGTGACATACTTCAGTCACTTGCAGTTGGGCATGGAGTGACTCTTAGAAAGACTAATGCAGCTGCAAACAATATGCTGTCACTCCTCTGTTGCATTTTTTAAATATGCAGGAAGGGTTCTAGTATAATTTGAATATAGGGTATGCGCATGATGTCACAATGCAGTTACGCTCACTGAGTGGCAGAAAGTCGAGCAGCAGTGTTAGCTTGAATCAGCTAAAACATAAACAACACATCTAAAATGGGAAAGAGCCAGACCACTTGGTCTTTGGTAAGCAGTAAGGATCACTGTCGAGTACGACTGCCTTTAATTTGAGCAAATAATCACTTGTTTTAATATCTGTTTGCTAAACGCAGCCATGGTAACAGATGTGCCACTTAGTCCAGCGTGTTCCAGAAGGGGAAGTGACATCAACGCTTACCCTCTATATTTAGTTAACCCTTATTAAAACCAATCAAAATGTAAAACAATAACTTCCGGGTAGAAAACCCCTGCCTCTGTACATACACTTTAATGGCAGAAACAAATTGGTAGTTCTTTCCTTTTTGTTATTATGTTATTCACACAGTGTAAAAACCTCATTCATCTAAAATGCAAATAAGCACAGCAGAAACTAACTACATACACGATCAGCCATAACATTATGACCACTGACAGATGAGGTGAAAAATATCTTGTTCCCATGGCACCTGTCAGTGGGTGGGATATATTAGGCACTAAGTGAACATTGTGTCCTCAAAGTTGATGTGTTAGAAGCAGGAAAAATGGGCAAGCGTAAGGATGTGAGCGACTCTGACAAGGGCCAAACTGTTATTGCTAGACGACTGGGTCAGAGCATCTCCAAAACTGCAGCACTTTTGGGGTGTTCCTGGTCTGCAGTGTTCAGTACCTGTCAAAAGTGGTCCAAGGAAGGAAAACTGGTAAACCGGTTACCGGGTCAGGGGGCCCAAAGCTCATTGATGCGTGTGGGGAGCGAAGGCTGGCCCATGTGGTCTGATCAACAGATGAGCTACTGTAGGTCACATTGCTGAAAAAGTTGATGCTGGTTGTGATAGAAAGGTGTCAGAACACACAGTAGATTTTTAATTTATTGAATTATTTTTACCCTGTCCTGCCCAGCAGCCTGGTATGCAGTATGAGGAGCTGGATACAATGTTGTACCAGACAGATTTTACTTTTAAGAGGTGATATTATGCCCCTTTTCTGGTTCAAAATCTTATTTAGGGGTTGTACCAGAGCAGGTTTACATGGTTAAATTTTCAAAAAACACCATATTTTTTTCATATTGCACATTGCTGCAGCTCCTCTTTTCACCCTGTGTTGAAGGCTTCCTTTTAGCTGTGGATTGATACATCTGGTCTCTAAATGATCTTTGTTGGGAGTTGCACATAGTTCCTGCCTGGAGGGTAGCTAGTGAGTGTTTGGAAGGGAGAGGAGAGGTGTGTGCTGCAGCTCAGTGTTTTTCCACCGTGTTTTTGAGGGCGTGTCGGAGTAGCCGCTTCACGAGCGTTATATGAGGCGCATTTAGCTTTCATCCCTGTGACGTCACAGGGATGAAAGGGAAGCGGCTGGACTACAAGCGAGCTGTTTTCAGTTCAGAGCAGAGTTTTCTGTGGGAGATGGGAACTCCCTTTGGGCTTTGTTGTTGTGTTTGTTGTGGATGGGGCTGCATAGTTAGGGTTCCCATGCTGAGCCCTGTCCACTGCTAAAATCACATTTTCTTTACATCGCGTGGAGGTCCAGGTGCTGTGCGTCTCTTACCTGGGGAACACATGGCATCAGGATACAATATGGAAAGAAGGCAAACCAGCGGAGGCAGAGTGATGCTTTGCACAATGTTCTGCTGGGAAACCTTGGGTCCTGCCATTCATGTGGATGTTACTTTGACACGTACCACATACCAAAGCATTGTTGCAGACCATGTACACCCTTTCATGGAAACAGTATTCCCTGATGGCAGTGGCCTCTTTCAGCAGGATTATGTCCCCTGCCACAAAGCAAAAATGGTTCAGGAATGGTTTGAGGAATGAATTCAAGGTGTTGATTTGGCTATTGGATTGACTTTCAATCTAATAGACAGAGCATCTATGGGATGTGCTGGACAAACAAGTCAGATCCATGGAGACCCCACCTCACACCTTACAGGATTGAAAGGATCTGCTGCTAACGTCTTGGTGTCAGATACCACAGCACACCTTCAAGGGTCTGGTGTCCATGTCTCGAAAGATCAGGGCTGTTTTGGCAGCAAAAGGGGGGCCTTCACAATATTAGGCAGATGGTTATAATGTTATGGCTGATCAGTGGATCTTTAAATGTTACAGTAACGGCTGAAAAAGAAACATAAATAAACAAAAAGGCAGACTTTACTTATCTCCTCCTCCTTAATTTAAATCAACTGCTAGTTGTCTACCCGGAAGTGAATATTGTTGTTAGCACGACGTCAAGGTCATTCGGCCTATGGTTCAGAAAATAATTACACAATAAAAATGTAAATTGGCAATATATTTTGGGTAAGTGTTGAATGACATGACGAAGGTCTGAATTTTCAGAAGCCAGGGCTTAGTATTGTATGTGTAAGCACAGTAAGTATCACAATTTTATATTTCCGATGGTAAGGTTTTCTAAATTAGAGAAGCTTTAACAGAGATGCAAGACTGGCTGGAGGACGGATTACTGCCTCCTCTCAGAGCAGACCTTGTTCCCCAGTTGTTTGATCTTTTCTGCTTAATAAAAGCACTGGGAGAGCATGCCATTTAGAAACTTAAACATCAGGGCAGCGTTTTCCATGAGAAGCACATGCATCATTGATTTGCCTTGTGCTCTGCTGGGAGATGATCATTCACAGGAACAGTGCACATATAGAATATTGTTTAAGTTTTCTATTTTATGGGATTTCAATGGTTTGTCAGCCCCCTCCACCCAGACAATGTTGCAGCATTATTATTGTTATCAGTGTTAATGTTATTATTATTATTCCATGTTTGCAGACAACAGAAGTAGTGCAGGGATACAAATGCAGAAAGTAGGACACTCAGGCCAGTTTGGCTTAAGGCCACGCCACTGGGCACAGACTCAAGACGGAGCTTAAGACTGACAGTGAACGCAGTTGGATGGCAGATCTGAGCCAAATCTGACCATTCTCACACTAGATCTGGGACACTCCCTTTTTTGTTTTCTTTTTGCCATGCCTGTTTACAGGAGACATGTAGTGCAACTTAAATGCTTTCACCGTTGCTGCTACTGCCAGGACAGTGCAATCCATATCTTTCATGTCTTAACCATCACACTCAGACACATGAAACACCTTCAGACTGTCATACAAACATCAAAGAAAATAATATGAAACTTAAATGATGCACTGTGAGGAACCCTCCCGGCCTCAGTTACTGTGATCCTGACTCTGCTGTCAGTAGAGGTGGCCGTCACACTTGTACAGTGAGGTTACTTTTAAGGAGGTCATAAAGCCACGTTCTGTATGCAATTTACTTTGGGTTTGGTGAGGCCCTGTGAACCAATGGTTACTGGCGAATACGCCTTGGGCACTGGGAATATGTAAATTACACGCAGAAAGCTTTGGCAGTGATGTTGTCTGAAAGCCAAACCATACTAGCTAGTTAGCCCCTGAATGTGCAGCTCATATAGCAAGTGTTGTGAGGAACCAGAACAGGAACAGTATCCAACGTCATCTAGAGCTTTTGTTGGGATTTGTTTTGTTTCTCAGTGCATTATATGGACTGTGGACAAACAATAGTCACACGGAGAGTGCCAATGATGTTAGAACCAAAGTTGGTGTTTCTGGAAACAAAATAAAACATGCTAAACCACCTCTTAGTGCTTATTTTCTATATACCTATAAACAGAGGCTGCTACATAAACAGTATTTTGAGAATTAAAATTTTATCTATTCACAAGAGATTCCCCTTCACATTTATTTCATCAAATACGTGCCGGTTTTGTTTTGAAAGGTTTAGGCGGAAGCTTCTGTCTGGTAATGACACTCCCCTCAGCTATGGGCTACTCTGTGTTGTGCAGTTGAACCCTGCTCTGACTGCTGCAGCTCTTTTAACCACAAACTGGGATCTCTCCAAGGGCATGTGTCAACAGAGACATCTGCCTCCCTGACACCACAGTGGCCTTCATGCCCTCCCACTGTCTGATCAGTATGGTGCATATGGCGAGAAAAACTGCGGAAACTGTGGCCAGCTGTCCTGTCCACAGCAAGACTGATATATCTAGTAATCGTGCTGTTAATGACATCTTTGGATCTCAGCCAGTCAGTGTTATATGTTTCTGGTGATTCTCCTGACTTTACTCAATCTTCATGTTGTCAGTGTGTAAAACAAGCTGCCCCATTCTGCCTTAAAAAGAACAACAAAAAAACATTTTCCAACGTAATTCTGCAGGCTTTAGCTTGTAGAGAGGGCGCATGCTCATGCAGTGACCAGCAGCAAGGCACGTCTGGTTTTATGTTTGTTCATTGTTTTGTTCATTTGTATGCACTGAATGTAACGGCCTGAGAGAGTGAGAAGAATACTACTTCTTCCTTATACTGCTTTGTTGGAAAACAAATAGCATGGAGTGGACAGCTTTGTTTTTATTGTGGATGGCGTCCCACCTCGTGGAAACTCTGAATGAGTTGCCCAACCCATCGCACATCCGATACAGCAGGGACTTTCTCCTAAAATGGAGTAATATTCAGGTCAACAACCCTCTCTCGGATTTAATCTTCCCTAATCTCAACTGTTTCACTGATCAATCAAGAGGAAAAGGGTAATTTACTGGCGAGCTACCCTGCAAGACCAGGAAGCGAGATAAGAGGGGTGGCGTACTCCAAAAACGGAGAAAACAATCTTTCTCCCGGTTTCCCCTATTATTATTCTATCAAATGCCCAGTCCCTTCGAAATAAAACTGACGAGTAGCAAGCCCATGAACGTTTCCAACATGATTTTAGAGATACATGTTTACTGGTGATTACAGAGACATGGCTCTTGGGCAGTGATCTGGACTCGGAACTGGCCATTGACGGGTTTGGTGTACCCGTGCGCCCGGACCGAGATACGAGTGTGTCAAAGTCTGTGCACTAAAGATGTTGAACTATTGGCAGTGTCTTTGCGCCTCCAAATATTTGTTACAGTTTTGCACATTCACCCAAGAGCAAATGCGGATAAAGCCTCTGAGTCAATATTGCAAGTAACGTGTCGAACTAGCCATGATGACGTGTGTTTCGCTGTGACGTCACAGCAAAGCGGAAGAAAAGGTTCAGAGCAGAGTTTTCTGTGGGAGACGGGAACTCCCTTTGGGCTGGACTTCGGGTCTTTTACTTTGCAATCCTATTACATGCACAAAAAAAACTCAATAAAAGGAGAGGGAAAAAGCCAAAAGCATAATATGACCTCTTTAATTGTTACGTTTTTACGGCCCCATGACTACTGTGTTGGTTCAGTCTCACCGATCTTGTTTCTAGCTATTTTCCTCAGGAGTTGGTGGAGACCAAAACAGAACAAAAAGGAAAGTTAAAATTGGACTTACATGAGATCAGAGACACAGTTTTAAATTGATGCTATTGTATAAATTTGCAACCGTTGGCATCCAAATGCATTAATAATTTTATTAGACTTTTGCCGATGCTACAAAACGTCACCGTGTCACATGACATTAAAACCTTGCAGGAGTAAGGTGGCTGCAGTTTTCTGAGTCAGGTGAATGCACTTGCTTTTCTCCAGCTGCATCAAGTTGGAACTACCTTTTGGCTGATGAAAGTAACACCAAACAGAGGTGACCAGAAACACAGGGAATAACCCAAATGTCCAAACACAAAACACATGACTACCTTCACAGTGAAGCACAATGAACACGCAACGGAAGGAATATACAACAGAAAGGGGTGAACATAATGACACACAGGTGAAACCACTAGGGCAATCAGAGGCTGTATTGTTAATTTCACTCCAGAATATGAAGATATACAACAATATATTGACAATTATGCAATTCTAAAGTTGCATTCAGATTGAATGTGAAGGTAATTTTCCCCTTTCATGGTTTATTGATTGCTGGATTGTTTTTGCAGTCTTCGTTATTCAGTCCAAACCACCAATGTGTGGACCTTAGCGCTTTCTTTGAACTCTACTTATCTCAGTTATTTTCCTCCATCCCACTCTGCGCTCCTTCAGATTTATGACTGCAATTCATGAACGTACAAAGAGAAGAAGAAAAGCAAACTATTTGCTCAAGTTGATACATTTTAAACTTGTGCTACCTAGAGCAAATGTATTTCTGTTTGTGTACACACACATCTGTGTATTCAGTTTATATCCAATATATGTGTTGTCAGAATTTCATTTTTGTACTCACAGCACTGAAACATTCCAAATTAAGCTGCATGTCCATGTTACTCTGGATAATCCACACATCCTCCTGAAAACTGTTGACCTCTTATGGGGAAAAAGCTGCGTTTGTATGTGTATGTATACTTGTACAGAGAAAGCATGTATACATGGATTAGAGATTTACTAGTTTATTAAGATTGCCATTTAACGGTGCATTCATGCAGCAGACACTCCAGGGCAGCATTGTGTTTCTGTAAGATCCAGACAAAGACATCAGACTTTCCATACCGTGAAGTAATGCCATTACATAAAGGAATTAACACCATTCAGTCAGCCTGAAATGACTGTGTGACAAACAAAAATGTTATGTGTGACATTGAAGGGCAATTCGGAGAAGACGGCTGAGACGGTGCATCACTCACACAAACTGTACAATTATTTCACTTGGCTAAAAGAACAGTGTGGAGAATCATGGCAGCATATGCCAAACACAAAGTGCGTGAGCGGTGAGGAGCAGCAGTGGGGAGAGGCAGCACAGACAGGAACAGACGGACATTTAACAGGACAGATGCTTCAGACATTACCACAGTTCAACACTGCACAGGACGTCAAAGGAGCTCCAAGGAGGACTGAAGGAAAGGTTCTGAAAGCACCAACTGTTAAAATAAAAATTCATCCCAAATTGTGTTTTACACAAATATTTGCTCTTTTAATTAATGATAGTTTTTTTAAATTATGTCTTCATAAAATACTCACATGCCATATGTAAACTGAGACAGTTATGGTTGCTGTAATCCTTCCTCATGCCCATACTGGCCATGAAGTGATCCCCTCCAAATGTATATCCACTGTAAGAGATGGGGGACAAAATTCACTGTCCTTGTTCTGTGTAAAAATGCATCCCATAGTTTGGCAAAGCGAATCTTAGGCTTCAGCAGTCTGAGTTAGCAAAATCAAGTTAGTGGTAGTTCATCCTGGTAGTGGCACCGGAGGGTATGTTTATTGTTGTTGTTGTGTTCTGGCAACAAACCTACGAGTGACTACCACAACGTAATCACAGATCAACAAGGAAACACTGTCAGGGTAATACAATGATTTTTGTACTGAAAACACTGTACCTTTGGGCATCCACTCAAAGTCTGGCAGCAGATGTTTGAATATGCTGGAGATGATTTATTAAAGACTAAAGTAAGACAGTTTGCTACAGTAGACTAACCAATAAGCTACAAAGGCATAGATGATGTTCTTAGTATCATGAGGTGAAAGGATGGATGTAATTATTGCAATATACAGTGTGCTGAGGGAAGCATGAGTGCATCGGTTTTGTGTTGTGCCTGTTAAAACAGATGAGTCACAGCTAAATTCTTGTGTCACGTCCTCCTGTGGTTAAGCCCAGGGGGAGGGGGGGTGTAACACTTAAAAAGGAAACCGGGCCAAAAGAAACCAGTGGCATGTACTACAAAGTGAGGAGGGACTTTGTGACGTCGTCAGGTGTAACTTCCCGATTAACCCGTGCTACGAAAGGTGGATAGGTTTTACCCGAGGTATGCTGCCATGGCAATTTACGCTGCAGCTCTGAACTGCTCCGAGCAGGATATGTTTGTGGTAAACTCAACACGGTGGTTAACTACACACCACATCTGTGCTCGTTGTTAATGATGAGAAGTAGGCCATTAATACACGCCACTTGGTAAAATATTTTCATCCTGACTTGTTCCACTGTGGTTGCAGCTGAAATTAAGTTCTTCTGAACACTACAGCATTACGTTCATACAGAGCCCTGCAGCCTCTGTGATTTTAGGGTGGCGATCTTAATTAAATAGCAGGCCAGTTTCTGAGATGTCGCTCATCTGTAGGCTATAATTGAATTATCCTAAATGTTTTCACATATTTAGATTGAATATTTTACGTGATAGTGATGGAAATTCCCTGAAATTAAAGTCACGAAAAATCCCTCCAATCACTCTGGTGCTTTATTCTGGAAACGCCCAATTCACGGCAAAGTCTCTAAAGGTGATGATGCACGGAGCAACTTTTACAGCAATTCTACCGTAACCCCCTTCCCCACACCACCAGTCGGACTTGACACCAGCAACATTGCCCAGCAACATTGCTCAAAAGTTGCCCGTGTAAGGTGCATGATAATATGATTGTAGGCTGAATCATGAATATTTCCTCACTTCTAAATCCGATTGTGTTGTCCAATATAATTTTCCACTGCATGCCTAATGCATGGCAGAAGTGTGTGTGTGTTGCAGCCTTGCAAAGTGAAGCAATGTTCCTTGAAGAAAAAAAACAAATATAACCTTAGTTTGCTTGATAACCCTGTGTTAAAATTGAGTGGGTTCAACTCCCTTCGTAAAGTCACAGTTCAAACCAGTAAGCTATTAATTAATAGATTGTTTTGCAGTGGAAAATTTCTCTATAGGTTTAAATTAACTTTGGGATGTCTATTTCACATTTATTTAATGAAATACTTTAAAAACACATTAAGAGTGTAAGCAGCTCATATTCAAAAACTCACTTTTAAAATAGGCTACATTTATTTGTTTTAGCTGCACCACAGTCATCCTCACTCCATTTCCAGCATGATAACTACTAGCTAATTCTATCTTTTTTTTTTACTCTACTGCAAATGATGTGATCTGTATGTGCTGTGATATCAACACTAGGAATGAGGAAATGAAACAGTGTGTCAGCAGGAGTGGTGGAGTCAGAGAGAAACTGATTGGTCAGTATGCAATGTTTTTCAGAGAGAGTTGAGGCAGAGGACAATATTTACCATCCATCCATCAACCGCTTATCCGACAGGGTCGCGGGGGAAAATATTTACCTTTCCTTCATAATCATAAAAGTGCTTTCTGTAAGACATACTGAACAACCTCCAGCTCTTTTTTTTCCCTCATAGTTTGGGGGTCTTGGTGGTCACGTGTTTAGGTTGAAAAGACATGCGAAAGTGCAATTCCTGGCCACATGCTCCAAACAAATAGGAGGCAGCATTTCACCTCTTTCGAGCCTCTGACTCCCCCTCAGCCAGGCTACTCTCCAAGCCAGGGGTTCTTAACCTTTCTGGCAGTCCGACCCCTTTCTGAAGTTCAAAATATTTCGCCCCTGCGTGTTTGTACACCTCACACACTCAAAACAGTGCCAGAGCAGGCGCCCTCCCTGTGTCTGTGTTTTTTAAAGCAGATATTTTTAGCAATAAAAGACACAGACCTGTGAGTTGTGATGAAGTTTCTGCTAATATGACCGTTATTACTTAGCAGCAAACCAAAGTTTAAAGATCGCTGGCGCTATAATCTTTGATTAGACTGACAGGACAGCTGATTCGGTGGTTGCCTAGCAACATAAAAAAAAACGCAGCGCTCTTTTTCCAAATTCAACCACGCTCTAGTCCCGACCCCCAGGTTAAGAACCACTGCTCTAAGCGATTCTGCTCCCCTGCTCTCGTTTAATCACAAGTGACGTTAGATCTTATCTTTATAATAATGTCATGAATTATGCTTTTTGTCTTCCAGGATTAGTGGGCGTCTCTTCTTCTGCAACAGTGAAGTTAAAGGACCATGGCTTTGTGTTTTATGTCTGTGGGGAGGGGCTGCCAATGTGTGTCTGCTCCTCTCTGACTCTGTTTAAACACAACTGAGAAATATGTGTAATAAGTTAGTAATAAAAAACAAATTTAACAAACAGCAGTGATAGTATTTCTATTAAGTAGCTATATTGGATGAACAGATTTGATATTTCATTGTGGGAATTGAAACTCCAGCAGAACAGCCAGGAGAGGGACAGAGAAATCAAAAGGATTGACAAGCATGAGACACATCATCAATTTACATCATATGTATCATTTATATTATTTATAGTAGATTATCGTTGTGTTTTCTTGCCAGATTTGCTTGCAGCTATACCTATACTGACTTGTCTGTGTTAACAGCCCAATTGGTTAACATGAGTGCAGAAAGGAGGCAGGCAGTGCTTTGGGGCGCTTCCTCCTCCTGTGTGGACAACGCCAATTTCACAGCCAGTCTGCCCAGTCAGACACAGGGAATAGAGGTAGTGGAGGAACGAGAGGTCGGGGAGCGCGAGGAAGAACAGCTCGTGCAATGAAAGACAATCCCTTGGGGTAACTCTACGTTTTTATCCTCTCATGTTGGACAGAGGGCAGACTGGATGCTGCAGTGACTCACTATCACATCTTAAGGCACAAGTGGTATTACAAGACAGCCGGGACTAGCTAGTTAGCATGCTAACTTAATACAACATAACACACAGACGTCTTTGACATTATGTCAGAACTGTTCATTTTTAAACTAAAATTCTGGCCGTGTCTTACATATTGTACCTTAATCATAATTCGAATCATGAAGACACAAATTTATTTTTTAATTTTTAGTCACATACAGAATTTGATAGTCATTTAGGATTGTTACTAATGTTCAAGTGGGTGTTGTCTGCATAAAAACGGTCAGAAATATTGTCCTGGCAATTGGTTTAACCAAAGAGTAAAATATAAATACAAAACAGTATAGGACCATTGATGGATCTTTGCCCCCCCCCCCCGGTAACGACCAATATGGAGCAGACAACTGCTGGGCCAGTGAGACAAATAGGAGGCAGCATTTCACCTCTTTCGAGCCTCTGACTCCCCCTCAGCCAGGCTACTCTCCAAGCCAGGGGTTCTTAACCTTTCTGGCAGTCCGACCCCTTTCTGAAGTTCAAAATATTTCGCCCCTGCGTGTTTGTACACCTCACACACTCAAAACAGTGCCAGAGCAGGCGCCCTCCCTGTGTCTGTGTTTTTTAAAGCAGATATTTTTAGCAATAAAAGACACAGACCTGTGAGTTGTGATGAAGTTTCTGCTAATATGACCGTTATTACTTAGCAGCAAACCAAAGTTTAAAGATCGCTGGCGCTATAATCTTTGATTAGACTGACAGGACAGCTGATTCGGTGGTTGCCTATCAACATTAAAAAAAAACGCAGCGCTCTTTTTCCAAATTCAACCACGCTCTAGTCCCGACCCCCAGGTTAAGAACCACTGCTCTAAGCGATTCTGCTCCCCTGCTCTCGTTTAATCACAAGTGACGTTAGATCTTATCTTTATAATAATGTCATGAATTATGCTTTTTGTCTTCCAGGATTAGTGGGCGTCTCTTCTTCTGCAACAGTGAAGTTAAAGGACCATGGCTTTGTGTTTTATGTCTGTGGGGAGGGGCTGCCAATGTGTGTCTGCTCCTCTCTGACTCTGTTTAAACACAACTGAGAAATATGTGTAATAAGTTAGTAATAAAAAACAAATTTAACAAACAGCAGTGATAGTATTTCTATTAAGTAGCTATATTGGATGAACAGATTTGATATTTCATTGTGGGAATTGAAACTCCAGCAGAACAGCCAGGAGAGGGACAGAGAAATCAAAAGGATTGACAAGCATGAGACACATCATCAATTTACATCATATGTATCATTTATATTATTTATAGTAGATTATCGTTGTGTTTTCTTGCCAGATTTGCTTGCAGCTATACCTATACTGACTTGTCTGTGTTAACAGCCCAATTGGTTAACATGAGTGCAGAAAGGAGGCAGGCAGTGCTTCGGGGCGCTTCCTCCTCCTGTGTGGACAACGCCAATTTCACAGCCAGTCTGCCCAGTCAGACACAGGGAATAGAGGTAGTGGAGGAACGAGAGGTCGGGGAGCGCGAGGAAGAACAGCTCGTGCAATGAAAGACAATCCCTTGGGGTAACTCTACGTTTTTATCCTCTCATGTTGGACAGAGGGCAGACTGGATGCTGCAGTGACTCACTATCACATCTTAAGGCACAAGTGGTATTACAAGACAGCCGGGACTAGCTAGTTAGCATGCTAACTTAATACAACATAACACACAGACGTCTTTGACATTATGTCAGAACTGTTCATTTTTAAACTAAAATTCTGGCCGTGTCTTACATATTGTACCTTAATCATAATTCGAATCATGAAGACACAAATTTATTTTTTAATTTTTAGTCACATACAGAATTTGATAGTCATTTAGGATTGTTACTAATGTTCAAGTGGGTGTTGTCTGCATAAAAACGGTCAGAAATATTGTCCTGGCAATTGGTTTAACCAAAGAGTAAAATATAAATACAAAACAGTATAGGACCATTGATGGACCTTTGCCCCCCCCCCCCGGTAACGACCAATATGGAGCAGACAACTGCTGGGCCAGTGAGAGATGACAACTTGAAGCCCCTGCTTCTCCTCTGTAGCTAAATTCTGCTTTGTCTTTCTTTGGGAACAGTGATGAGACAGGAAGAAAAACAGCATGAAACTGCCTCCAGATTGAATTATGCATGCCTCCATCTGCTGACAGAGGACAAGTCTGTCAGGCCTCCTCAGCGTCACTACACACAAACAGATACATACACAGCTCACTTTACTCACGCAGGTTTATAGTTCATTAGCCCGCTGTGTCTATAACAAACGTAATCCCTCAGGTTAACTGTGCCACTCACTCTGCTGCAATGTTGATCCACATGGAATTGGCTGATTGAAGAGCAAACACCAAGCACGCATCAGTTTTCCCAGCAGGATGCTGTTCCTGAATATCCACTGTACTTCTATCTTACTGTGGTCCAATCAGATATTTCAAAGCTGATAGTGGCTGATATTTCATACATTTTCTTTTTCTTCTAACAGGATAGAGAAGCAATCGATCTAGGTGGAGAAAGGTCAAGGAGCAGCACTTGAACCTCCTTCATTGCCATATAGGAAATATAAGAAAACATGGGCTATATTGTCGTCCAGTGGGCTACTGGCTGTGCAAAATGCAGCACCAGAGCACACAAAAAAGAAATGTTGACAGACAGAGGAAAGAAAAATAAATTAAAAATTATTATTTTTAAAAAAGGTATTACAGAAACAAACGTGAGAGAGCTTGGGGTATGTTATGGTATGTATCAGGTTTTCATACAAGCTTTATGATGTAAATAACTGCATATAACAATTGTAAATTGTATATCTTAATATGCAGAGACAGTTCTGTTTTTGGATCAATAAGAAAACACATTTATTAAAGTATAACTTCTGTATTTTTCAATCTTTTTTTGCTGTGTGACTAATTGGGACAACATTTTTTAAAACTGGTCCAGTATTGAGTGAGCGCGCTGCAGTCGGCAGCAGTGAAACAGGGCTACAGTGTAATCCTTGTGGGCAGTTGCACCCCGTCAACATACACCCACTAAAAGTGCTTGTTTTTGCAACTGAAATAATTAAAACAAAAACAAACAAACACTCATGTGTACCCACGGCTTTTATAACTCTAAATCATTGCTGAATCGGGATTATGTGAGCCTGAGTCCTCTTTCCACTTCCAAATTTTACCATAAATACATATAAACACTTCCATGACTCAGTCAAATCTGAACACAAAGCCGTGATACACATGCAAATAAATGTTAATAAATCCACCCAGAAAAAAAGCTCTTTGTACTGCCAGAACTTGCCTGAGAATCATAACATTTATACATTTTCTTCAGCATCAAAGTAATCCAGTTGTCTGTACATCCATGGGTACATAGCGATGGAAACCGCTTTTAGGTAACTCAGCATACTTGCCAAAATATAAACAAACAGTGACAAAAAAATAAATAGTGCCAGAACTAACCGAGTCCATGGCAACATCCCCAAAGCCCCCAAATTATATGAACTTATTTACAAAACTTAAGCCTGATCAGTGTTAGACCTGAAGACTGCTGATTTCTACAGTTTATAAAGCTCAACCTGAAACAGATATCACAAAAACTACTGCAAAACAAAAAACAGTCAGCAATATTGGTTTAAAACCTAAACCAACAACAATTTATAACCAGATTCCATCTCTCACCTTACTTTTCATCTCCATCTTGACATATCACCCCTGGAATGCTCTAAAAACGCTTGTCCTTCTGGTCTCACCACAAAATCTGTTTTTATTAAAACCAGTTTATGTAGGCGAGCACATACAGGTGCTCGCCTCTATGTGCTCTAACTGTACTCCTGGTCTACTGAGAACCCATAATCTTATTCAACAGACTGACTGAGACCCATTATCATTTTAGTCTCGTGTATGACCTATTTGGTGGAAACAACTAAAATCTGTCATATTTATTCATGAACATGAATAATGGTAAAATCTTTCTTATCAAGAGTTTGACTTTAAACTAACCAAATCCATTTGTGTGTTAGCGTGTGTTAAAGCATGACTGTATCCACAATATCAGCCATAACAAAGCACCATGTGTTCACTAATGCAACAACTTTGTCACATGTTAAACATAATGACTGATGGCCTTGTACATAGACCAGGATTATAAATTATTATTATGTTTATTATTATTCTATAATTTACATAATGTCACAAACAGAAATTAAACATTTTGAAACATAACTCACTCACCTATTAAAAATGAAATAAAGTCAGAATAATAATGTATATGTGATATAGTAGTAGTAGTAGTAGTAGTAGTAGTAGTAGTATACTATATTGTCCTCGAAAGGAAATTTGTTTTGGACTGCATGGTTGCTGCATGTACATAAAAATATACAATATACAAGTATAAAAAGTATAGAAAGAGGAAAGACAATTAATTTACAAATTTAAAAGTAATAAGATAGACTGTTATTCAACATACGTGTAGACACAGGAACAAAAGAATTTTTATACCGGTTTAGTTTGCACAGTGGAACTCTATATCTTCTGCCGGAGGGGAGCAATTCATACTGAGAGTGCAGAAAGTGAGTTTGGTCCCCCACAATTTTCTGCACCTGATTTAAAATGCTATTCTCAAATAACTGTTGGAGATTCAAAGATTCCTCATTTCCAACTGTTTTAAGTGCTATCAACACCAGATGTGACAATTTGGATTTTAGCTGTATAGATAGGTTCCCAAACCATACTGTAACACCATACTTAACAATACTTTCTAAAACAGCCTTGTAGAACAGCATCATAATTTTCTTATTCACCCCATAAAAACGTAATCTACGTAAAAAATATAGTTTCTGGTGCAGCCGTGTGCAAACCCATTCCGTGTGAGTTTTCCAAGTAAGTGAGCTGTCTATATAAACACCCAAATACTTGTAAGTCTATATATACAAATTAGAATGAAAAAGTTATAAAATGCATCCTACAGAAAGTGGTCTAGCATGCAGACATGCTTTGGAAAAACTGAATAGAGAACTACAATTGTGTCTTCTAAATGATGATGTGCCAAACCTCTGTATTTAACATGGTTGTATTTATTTACAGTTCGTGGTTCTCAGCTGCTCCATCTATGTTACAGTGGCTCATGCATGGGTTGCTGCGTGATTCTGTGGGCTGCAGATGGTCTGGCGGTGAGAAGGCTGCGTACGCCAGTCCTCCTACCCAGATGGTAACGAGTGTAGAAATCACTCACACAGTAATCATCCTGGAGACACCTGGAGAACCAGAGCAAGAGTAAAGACAGGAAATGTAAACTAAGCGTTAAGTGAACCACTCAGTCAGCCTAATAAGGACCCGAATTTTCGTGTGAATGAAGGATGCACTCACTGTCTCTCCCACTCTGCAGAATGCAGCCAATACATTATAAAGGTTCCGCTGTGTTGAATATAGAACTGCATTAAACCATCAAGCCACTGCAATGTCATTTGATTGATCTAACACATTTTGTACTCCATTTAATGATAGCTGTCTATACCATGCTGCATGCAGGTTAATATGGGTACAGGCACAGTCAATTTGTATCCATCATTACAATGACTGTGTCTGAGCACATGTACAATTCATATTTAATGCAATGGACCTCCTCAAAAAAAAGAAACATCTCTCAACGTGGCTGTCTATCTGCCAGTAGCTGCTTCTCTGGCGGTAACTTGGCACAGAAGAACTACCAAACAACCCAACCTAGCCTGTGAATGAATGACACAGCCCAGCAGAATATAAAACTGGTCTTTGATAACACTGAACATATTTCCCAAGGGGTAAGGACAGCCCCCTGAGGGACCTCCAGGAGGTCCCCAGCTGAATGGAGAGTGTAGAGGCTTTGCAGTTGGGTCATAGGTCTCCTAATAACCACATGGATATTTGCTATGGAAAAATAATGTCTAAATATTAATCGATTTGAAACGTCCAGCTCTCTTCACCCTGCAGTCCTTAATCACTAATTACTCTTTTGTTCGACATCAAAGAGTAAAAAAAAAAAATTATGAATTCAGAGATTGAAATCATGCTTTCTGGGATCCATAAAAGAAAGTATCATTCTTAACAGCGTCAGTGAATTAAGGCGAAAGAGTTGGATCAGTGTGTCTATCTGCAGAGTTGCGGATCTAACAAGTTTCAAATTGCAGATATACAGTATATATCTGCACGCTGTCACCCTCTTTCAAGGGCTTGACACGCTAAGGCATCTGAAAGATTACACTATACATTTATAGAGACAAATCTACCTTCGATTAGTGTATGATTTAAGTTGCATATTGTAGAGTTATACAATAGCATTGGTGGAACCTCAATTTCTTTGGAAAAAAGTATCTATTACCTGCAGAAGAAAGATACAGATTCCATATACAGAGGACCAGCTGTGCCGGTGAACCTGCCACCAGCACAGTGTCCTATAGTCAGAATCCAAGCCATAAAGGACACTGTCTTATTATCTAAACAAACGCTATACTTTAACCACTCATTAGTGTAAACACTATTCCCCTGATACACATAGCATTAACTAGCTTTGTGGATAATCTGTGCAGCATTAGCTGCTTTAAGTGTTGTTAGAGAAAGTATTGCAGTGATGAACTAGGGAGAAATGAGGACAGTTCACTAAAACTGCCACACTGTTTCAGAAATAAATCTACAATCTTGCTGTCGACAGCGTAGCCTTCACCACTCAATGTAACATTAAACGTAATGTTACTGCTGTGAGCCGGGAGAGGGCAGTGAAAAGAGAGGGTTAGCAAGTCATGAATGTTTTCGGGAGAGGACAAGGGCTATTTTCATTAGTATTTAAGTCTGGTATTTCACGTGACGAATGACCAACTCACTGGTAACACAGCCACCGTTGTCTCCCGGAGGACCCCGGTCAGCTGAATTTTCTGTGGTGTTGCAGTGTTGTTAACAGGGGAGCTGCAGAGCGCTCTCTGGTGGGCAAACTTTGCCGCACTCGTGACATAAGTGAAGGATCCGACTCATTCTTTAATAGTCATAAATCGGCTGTTATAATCGCTGATACAGATTTATCTGCAATTAGCTCATACCAGCCAATAGTATCTTCATAACAATAAATTGGTCAGGCTCTAGTGCTCATGCCAGATGTCTGTTGCTAGAAGTCATTAACAAAACAAAAGTAATTATATTTCATAACAAACTCTGCCAAAGTAAGTATGAACTAATTACGGGGATTGACAGTATTGTCAATTCTGTAAAAAGAAGTCATGTGGTATGTTTGTGTAAAGGCTAGTCACATCTAATGTTAATAAAATAGCAAAATCTGAAATATCATAAAGATGATAGAAGACCCAAACACAGACAGAATGTGAAGACTGCTACTTTTAAACCAAACGAGGATTTTGGATACTTTGATTTTATTATCCAATGTTTGCATATAAACCAGTAAAAAGTAGTTACTGTCCATTATAGTTTGGGAAATGTACATTTTTGATGGTGAAATATGCATTCTAATTGGCAAAATATCCAGTCAGTGGGACGATTGCCTGGGGCGGCTGAGGCTCAGGAGATAGAGCGGGTTGGCTGTTAATCGGAAGGTCGGCGGTTCAATCCCGGCTCCCCCAGGCTGCATGTCGAAGTGTCCTTGGGCAAGATACCGAACCCCCAATTACCCCAGATTGCAGTGTGTGTGAATGTTAGTTTCTGTTTGAGCACTTAGGCTCAGTGAGTGAATGCTGATGTAGTGTACAAGTATGGAGCATTTACAAGTCATGGTTCCTGGCTGTCCTCATTTAGAACCACAACTGTTCCTCCTTTCTTGGCAGTCCTCCAACAATATAATTATCAGTGGACAAACTATCAGGTGCTTGACGCTCTTTTAAGGATAAAGTGAAGAGACCTTTATTCTTGTCAGTTCTGAACAAGGATGAGATCTCCTGGACTATTAACCTATAGAAAGTGGCCACTGAGGAATGGGACTGGGAGAGTAAAGATACTTTTGAATTTCAAATTAGGCATAATATGTATAGCGTCAACAGGTGAATGAGGGGCATGCTGCATAGGAAGGGATGGGGAAGGTATTTTCTCAAGAAACTCTAGTTTAACAGATCCATCCATCCATCCATCCACCGTCAACTGCTTATCCTGCGTACAGGGTCGCGGGGGCTGGAGCCAATCCCAGCTGACAAAAGGCAGGGTACACCCTGGACAGGTCGCCAGTCCATCGCAGGGCAGTTTAACAGATCTAAAAGGATCAAAATATAAATCCTTCAACAATACTGATCATCAGGAGTCAGGAGCCATTGAGAGGTTGAAGACATTCAAGTCCTTCGCCGCCATCTGAATTTGGTGCATTTGATCCTTCTTGCCGCCCCTCCGCGTTGGGCATCTCTGCGTTGGGCGGTGGCTCTGGTTAAGTGGTGGGGCATGTCTACAAAAGAGTGAAAACTAGATGTAGCAGCTGGGCCTCCATTGCCTGAGTCCTCTGTGGACAGATTGAATGAAGATGATGAAACCTCTCATCTGTGTGGACAGCTGTGTGGCCTGACAGCCATGTTTAGACATTGGTCTGAATAAAGTCCTTGACTCTACATTAAGATGTCCTCAGTGGATCAATGAGAACATAACCGCGGGCAGAGCAGTTGGCGCCGGTAATGTTTTTATAAACAGTCATGAACCTTTCGGCAGTATTTCTGAATAATGTGACATTCCCAGAGCAGGAAAAGAAGACTCCCTTCAACACTGCAGCACTTCCAACAACCTTGATACCCTCGTAACAAATATGATCCAGAGATGCTCACAAGTCTTTGAGCTAGAGTCCAAGTCAAGTCTCTGGTGGTTATTACGAATGCTGTATCACCTGCTGCGTTCCAGGTTGCTAATAAAACTGCATGGCTATAAGGAATTCTGTAACTGTAACCTGTTTTTCATTTACAGAGCACAACCATGTAATGTGCAATGCAATTATTGACAGCTTAATACTGTAAGTCAACGCACTCCCCAGACTCTTAAATCCAGTATAATGTTAACTAAATAAAACTGACGTTGCATAGTCAACAATAAACCTGTAACCTGTTTTTAACTTACAGCTCAACACAACCATGTAGCCTAATGTACAATGTGTCTAAACTACTGTAAGTCAACAAACCCTGTTGACTCTCAAACCCAGTGTAAGTTATGACTAAATAAAACTTAAAAGTTACATGGTCAACAATAAACCTGTAACCTCTTTCTAGCCAACGGCAATAATTAAGCTGACGTAATGATTACGTTAATCGACCACCACAGGTTTGGCAAGTGAACAAACGCTCATTCATCTTTTCATAACGAACAACAGTCGTAGTTTAGGCTACCTCTCGCCGGTCGTAGCTGAAGCAAGAAGCAAGCTAACGTTAGATGGCCAATGCTGAGCTAAACATGTTTACTCACCACAGGTTACTGACCTATTTGCATTCAGCACGTCTTTGTTTGGGTCTTGTTGTATGAAGTTTTAAAGCCAAAGTTTATGATGAATGGCGGAGCAGCTGCCGGTGTTTGTTGTCCTCTCACGTGCGGCCGCGCACAGCAGATGCTACGTGTTACGTAGGCAGGTTATGGCAACAGACGGAGGGGAATAACGGCAAGCTCATCAGATGTTCCCTAAAAATAAACATTGTCCACGAGTCCCGCACCTCGAGTCTGAAGTCTTTTGATTACAAGTCTCAAGTCGAGTCTGGAGTCACTGTGTGTGCGCGACTTAAGTCGCACTCAAGTCCGAGTCTCTAACTCGAGTCCCCATCTCTGATATGATCACACTCTCTCTGTGATATCAATGTTTAATGTTGTCGAGTTAACTTCAAAGCATAAGATACGGTAACTTTTGCTGCTGGAAAATCATTGCATAATAAATAGACACTTCATGTCCAGACCCATTATCTTTGTTGTCTGAGAGAGAAGATCTGACTGTTGAGGTGAGATTTTCCCAGACTAGCAAGTGTGGGAGTTGCATGTAGGCTACTTCCAGAAACTATACTTTTGAACAGATTGATTCAGTAACCAACCTCTCAAATTACTTCAGACCAAACCCTCATATCTGCTAATATTAGATCCTTTTTCTAACCAGACCTTCCATAAAAATGGTTATTCCAAATAAAGGCTTTAAGATAAACATTTACATGATAAGCTTGAGAATCCGTGTTGATTATTTTGTTTTTTAATTTTAAAAACGCAAAACAGATGAACAACAACAAAATAATAACATCGGTTTTGGTTTTTCTGTTTTAAAGCCAAAATGGAAAATATTGATTTTGATATTTAATGTGTCCCATTTGTGTAGCTTTGTGTGTTAAACAAACCTGCAGCAGATAATATGGCGAGGGCGTTGCTGATTAAATGTAATTAAGATGAGCTTGATCATCAACATAAGTGCGTTTTTAGTTAGAAGAAAAAACAAAATAAAAACAAAAACACAATAGGAGGCTCAGCATTCAATTTGTACCTCACTAGCGACTGGAACAGGAACTCCTCCGAAGTTGCCTGAGAATCCTCAGGTTTTTAAGATTTCTTCAGTATTAAATTAGTTTATTGTTGGTGATTCAGTGATAGCTGTCAGTACATCCAATGGTACACAGCAAACATGAACTGGAATTAGTTAATTCGGCGAGCTGTAAATGAACAAATCAAATTTTTAAACTGGGTAATTTTGTTCATTATTTAAATACCACACCATGCTGGGCTCTTTGTTGGGGGGTTGTTTGCTCGTGCCTCAAAGAGGGGGCTGACTGTGCCTCTTGCTGCGTAGTTCACACCCTGGCCGTGGCCTCGAGAAAAAAAACCTTGATAAACATATCGGGTATTTTCTTAGATCGCTCAGGTAACCAGCTGCTTCAGATCAGCCCAAAATAAAATGCTACTGGATGCTGACAAACGTAATTAGTAGTTGACTGGAAATAAAAGAATTGAGTGTTTGAGTGGCTTGCTGGCAAAGCAACGCACCTCAAAGAGGAACTGTTTTTGCCCTAGTGAGTTCGAACCCAGCTTGACATGATCTTGCTAAAACGTAGCCTACATTTTCTTTCATTTCTATTTATTATATAGTGCTCACTTCTACAATCATATTCACCGCAGTCACTACGAGATTAGGGTTGGGTCGATAGACGACACCATTGTCATCTGTTTTTTGTTTACCATTTTGTCAAACGTCTTGTTTTTTCTGATTTGGTTTTGAAACGAAATAATCAAAGAACGAACCATACACGGATTTGTGAGATCTTCTTCCATACAATGTAGAGGTTGACTACGGTTGGGTGAGGTTATTTTGCTAGATGGAGCATTTATAGGGGCAAGTGGGGAGTTCACTCATACTAGGGAGGTGCCCTTCCACGTCAAGTTGGCAATGTCGATTGAGCTATATGTCTAAGGCAGAATCTTACAATACTAGTTAAGCGAGTCCCATGCCATCCTTAATGATAAGATAAATGGTGACTACCTTTACCTACCAATTACTTTACTAATTTGACTAGGAAAGATAATAGCAAGACATTTTATACCAGCCTGAAATAAAGTTTTTGGTAAGTAACATGTCAGTGGTAGAGCCTCTGACTAAGACTAATTAACCTTATATTCAAACAGCTTGGAGAATGATTCAGTTTTATCCAAAAGCACTGGAACAGACACAGAGCATAAGCACACACACCTATGGTACCACCAAAGATAAATTCTGCTATGGGGCCATCAGACCTGACTTGTGAGCCATGTAAACAATTTGTCAATGCTGCACCGTCACACCTGACACTGCAGTGCTCTAACAACTACCTCTCCTTTAAAACAGTCGGTCTCTGTAATATGCCTGAATGGAAACCTCTTCTAGAACACACTATTGCTGATTTTAATGGACCTCTGCGCACTAACTCAACCCTCCATTAGGGTTTGAGCTGCTTGTATCTGATGCTGCCTGTAGACGTCTGGCTGAGGCTGCTTGTGTTTCACTTGGGTCTGTATGACCTTCGAGTGGCCTTTTATTGTGACCAGCCTAAGGCCTTTTATTGTGACCAGCCTAAGGCACACCTGTGCAATATCCACGCTGTCTGATCAGCATCTTGATATACCACACCTGTGAGGTGGATGGATTATCCCTGCAAAGGAGAAGTGCTCACTAACACAAATTTTGACAGATTTGTGAACAAGATTTGAGAGAAATAGTGTACATGTGTGTACATAGAGAAAGTTCAGCTCATGATGAATGGGGGCAGAAACAAGTGTTCCATTGTTAATTTTGTTCAGTGCAAAAACGTCTGGACTGGGTCTGTGCTAGTCCTGGATTTTGATTATCTGTGCTTGTACTGGCTTATGATCCAGCATCTACTCTACTGACAAACTTCAGCATAGTCCCTGTAAATTATAAATATCAATACGTGCAAGATATTAATGTTTTCAGCTGCATCAAGCCCTGCGGTTTATAAATATCGTTGCACGTCGGCTGCTCCGCTGGTTTGGCAAGACAGGGAGAGATTCAATGCAGATACACATGCTGTTCACATCTGACTTTGAGAGGAGAGAACACAAGTTTACCTGATCGCTTGTTTGCGGTGTGGAGAAGGCTGGAGGACCCAAATGCAGGACGCCTAGCAGAGGAGGTATAGTACAAAAGGTTTATTTCAACGAACAAAAGGCGAGCACACTTACTGGCAGAGTGGCTGATAAACAGGGTCCAAAAACCAAGGTAATCCAAACAGAAATCCAAATCCACAGAAACAGGGTGACATGACGAGCAGGTCAGGCAAAACGATACAACGCGAGACAGAGCGTCTACACGCTACAATGACCGGACAAGGGCTGAACAGAAAGACCACACATATATACCAGGGATAATGACTAGGTCGGGAGCAACACAGGTGAAAGACCTGAGGCTAACGAGACACAGAGGAACACAGAGGGAACTAATAAAACCATAGGGAAACTAATAACCAGGAAGAAACAGATATAAATAACTGATCCAGAACACAAGCAGACAGATCACAAATATACCAATAAACTCCAACTAAGAGGGACAACAGACTGAACTGAGATTAAACAGAACACAGATCAGACAAGGGTAAAATAACACAGAAGTACATAGACCAAAAGTAAACACTAAACATGAACTAAATGAGAGAAACAGAGGCAAAACAGAAGGATACATGAAGCAATGGCAAAACCCAGAAACCCACAGGGGAAAAAATACAACTCATAACACCGCTATTCTCAAAAGTAACTCTCATTGAGTTATTTTCTTTTTGTGCCTAGGATAGTCCCTCGTAGTCCTCTCATCAACGTTGTAAATACTCGCTTTCAACATTGATTAGTTTTTTGCAATGTTTAATTTCTTAACAACGGGGGTTTTGAGGCTAGCACGCTGCATATAGCTGGCAGTCAAAATCCACTGCACACGCTCACATTGTCTACGTCGTCTAATCTGTTATCCAGTATCTTACATAGCAGTTGACAATAAACTGAGATCAAACTTATATACCTGAGGTCTTCAGCATAGCATTTGAAGAATTCAACCCTAAAGCTGTCCTGACCAGGGGATTTGCCTGTTGGAAGGGCCTTGACCACTTCAATTATCTCCTGTAACTTATAGGTGAATCTATGCCCTCTTGTTGTGCAACACTTAGAGAGGATTAAATTGTTGAAAAATTATTTTATGTCTTGCCTGTGGCAGATGTAAGTAGATTTATATAGAATTTCTTGAATCTGTAATTTATCACACTAGACTTAGTAAATTCCTGCCACTAGACCTCACCGCTGCTAAAGAAGATTTGAGCTTTCTGTTTGATGTACCAAGCCAGAAATGTTCCCTCTTTATCCCCTGATTGTAAAATAGTCTGCCTGGCCTTAAACAAAAGAAACCCTTTTCTTGGATAGTATACTCAAACTCAAGGTGAGTCAAATATGTGAACTTAGTAACATTAGCCTTCTTTTTTTAGATCCATGATTTCAGATTGCATTTTGCACCTGTGCCCCTGATACAGTGTTTAAGATTTGCTGTTACTTTTCACTATTATCTACACACAAAAGAAAACAATGCACATTAAAAAATGCAGTCACAGTTTAAAATCCCCTTACTTATTTTGAGTCATGTCATCTGTTCTTTTACATGCCTGAGATTTTCATTTTAAACAGCCACCCATCGTCAACCGCTTATCCTGCATACAGAGTTGGGGGGCCAATCCCAGCTTACATCGGGCGAAAGGCGGGGTACACCCTGGACAGGTGTACAGTCCATCGCAGGGCCACACATAGACAAACACCCAGTCACACTCACTCACACCTAAGGACAATTTAGGGTCACCAATTAACCTAGCCTGCATGTCTTTGGATGGTGGGAGGAAGCCGGAGTACACGGAGAGAACCCACGTGGAAACTCCACACTGAAAGGCCGGGCAAACAGGGTTTGAACCCACAACCTTCTTACTGTGAGGTGACAGTGCTAACAACTGCACCACCACAAAAAAAAAAATATGTATGCATAACTTGCATGAGTGAAAAAATCAAGAATAGACTGGCGAGGAGGGCAAATTATATTTACCTTTCCTCCCTTAGTTCAGCAATCACTTTTATCATGTTTTAATAGTACTGTATTGTCTAACTCAAAGAAAGAGTAACAGATGTTGAGGTTTGCGGCTGTCAAGCAACATGCTTCCTCATTGAGATACATGTCATGTTTCATTTCATGGTAACATTGACTAACATCCCAGCATATGCATGGCATGGATACATGGAACTCCTTTTACTGTACAGAATGAGTATAAATGGAGGTAGCTGCTGTCTCCCTGCAGGTGTATGGGATGGCAGTGTCACTAAGGGGTCTCCTGGGTGAGTGTGTGTGTGGAGCCTTATCAGCGTCTCACTGTAGCTGTCTGTCCGTCCATCCTTTAATTACACTTCACTTCACACTATGACAGCACACTTCAGTGTTGTCATAGCTTCACTGCAGTCTAAATGTCTATGGTCTTCACTGTTCACTCATTGTGCAACACTCCCTCATACCTAAGCAACATAATGGTTGTTTTACAATGACTGCCAAAACAACGGCCGTTGGAGAAAATAACATGACCATTGGTACCAATGAAAGCCCGTGGTTACACAGGTTAAGTTATATCACGTAACTAATCTTACGTAACCATGGCGACGTAGGCTGCAGCTTGGTTTTGTCGCTGACATCCAGCCATTGTTCACAACTAGCCAGGTTAGCTATTGTTACTCAAGTTGATAAAAGAAATTGCATTGTGTGGTATTTACTCATACTGAACACTGTAGCAACACGTCCACTGACAGCAGCTGGACAGCACTTTGTGTACAAACATTTCTATGAGACACAAATACACAGAAGTGCTAATAAACAGTTTAAACTACAGCTTTCACTAACTGTGAACACAGAGCAGCCATCTTTGCCATCTATTTCCGAGTTTGAACCCATGTCAAATGGAATGCACCCTTACAGGCCTGCGACAGCCACAGATACTGGATTTAAAGAAAAAATCCTAGTAGATTTGATGTATTGATTGCTGCCGGGATGTAAAGAGAATTACAACAAAAATCCTTCTGAAATAATTTGCCAACCCCAGCTTTATAACTTAATTCTTACTTTTTTTCAGTTAAATTACATTTAAAGTCAGAAGTAAGTCCCAAGTCAACCTTAGACTTTGTGTGCCTTTCTGTGTGGAGTTTGCATGTTCTCCCCGTGTCTGCGTGGGTTCTCTCCGGGTGCTCCAGCTTCCTCCCACCATCCAAAGACATGCAGGCTACGTTAATGGGTGACTCTACATTGCCCTTAGGTGTGAATGTGATTGTGAGTGGTTGTTCGTGTCTGTGTGCCATGTCATGGACTGGTGACCTGTCCAGGGTGTACCCCGCCCCCCTCGATGCCAGCTGGGAATTGAGTGGATATATATAAAAGACATTTCAACCATAAAATGTGTTCTTGGGTTTAAAAAAACACAGGGAAACCCAAGAACACACTAAGACAGATGCTGGTCCACCCCAAAGACCGCACACCCAAACACAAGAAAAGCAATCTAGTGTATGCAGTCCAATGCAGTGAGGAATGCACAGACCTGTATATTGGGGAGACTAAACAGCCACTACACAAACGCATGGCTCAACACAGAAGGGCCAACTCCTCAGGTCAAGACTCTGCAGTCTACTTACATCTGAAGGACAGAGGACACTCGTTTGAGGACCACCAGGTGCACATTTTAGACAGAGAAGATGGATGGTTTGAAAGAGGTGTCAAGGAAGCATCTACACCAGGGTGGAGAAGCCGTCATTGAACAGGGGAGGGGGTCTACGCCACCACTTATCCCCCACTTACAATGCTGTCCTTTCATCACTTCCCAGGAAACTCAACAAACGTAACCTATTGGCCTCAGGTGAAGATACCAACGATGGTCGTTCAGTCTTGGCCACAGGTAGTCTTAACGACTGTAACGACAGTCGTCACAGCAACAAGGAACACTAACGAAACAGCGGTATCGATGACCCGGGCCAACGACCCCACTGAGGTTAAATAGCTGAGTTTCCCTGCCAGTCAGTCAGAACTGAAGAAGTCCTTTGGATGAGGGATGAAACGTCTTCCAGTATCTTCAACCAAGTCCAGTTGCCCTTGATTTTAACCTTCGTTGGATAACTATGACCTGGATGACTGAGAATCTTCATAGACATAAATGGAATAGTCATTAATGAAAGGACTGAAATTCCAAACCAATTTAATAGATTCTTTATCCAATCAACTGAGGAATTGGCTGCCAGTTTCCTACCAGTTCAGTTACAACACACTGACAGACCAGTCAATCTTCTTGTATAAAAGGGGTAGACCAAAGTGAGACTGCTGAAGTTTTTAGGCAGTTACGGCAATCTAAGGCCAAGGATTATTTTGGCTTGGATACCGCTTTTATTAAAAAACACAGCTCTCTCCTCTTAATGCCAGATACACATTTCTAATGAATTTCTTCAGCACTGGAAAATGGCTATTATAACTCCAGTCCCTAAGTCTGGAGCATCTGACCAGGTCTCGAATTATAGACCAATTAAGTTTTACCTGCACTCTCAAAGGTTCCCGAAAAAACAGTTTCCAAACAACTTGTTGATTATCTTAAAAGTAATCATCTCCTACACCTCAAAAAATTGGGGTTTAGAACACGGCACTCAACAGAGTTATCATTAGACGAGAGTCATTATATGAAGGCAATGAAGTGGGGTAGAATAAAGATTGACGAGAAGGAGATAGATGAGGTACATGAATTCAAAACAAACAACAATTACACCCATTAGATCATTATACTGTATAAACAGGCACAAAAATAATGGAAATCAGTAATCTGTAAGATGGCACCACTGCCTCATTCTACGGAAACATAATATATTGAGTTTTGACAGTTTTGTAAATTTAAATCTTTCATTCAAGTGTGTGAACAACCTTGCACCAGAAATGCTCTGTCAACTAGTAGAGAAACAAAATAGCAGAATACGAACTAGAGGCAGCAAAATGTAAAGCAGCATTTGGTCAGATAATATAATAATAATAATCCTTATTTGTAGAGCACTTTTCAAAAACAAGTTACAAAGTGCTTTAACAAGTGTAAAGAATAATACAAAAAACAAGATAAGAGCATGAAAAATTAATATAAAAAGACATAGTTTTCAGGAAGAGGCATACATTTGTGGAATGCTTTACCACCCGAAATTACAATACTGACAGAACTCAAGATTTTTAATATACATTTAAAGCAATGGGTGAAACTGAAACAACTCTGTGACCATTGACTGTACAGGATCCAATACAATACACAAACATAAGGTTGCTTGTGTGTGCATGCACAGACATATGCACGCTTCTTATTTTGTGTTCTTGTATTATTAAATATTGTTAAAAATGTTCTATTTCTACTTCTATTTAGGCCCGTATCTTCTTTCAGGATGTATTTATTATATGTATTTAATGGTTGTAACATTTTAAACTCAGGGACAGGGGTTGCAAATTAGTCATGGCTAGAAACCTGTATGCATGGCATCTACTTTGTATTCTTTATAAAGCAATGTTTCATGCATTTCGTCATCTAAACACTAAATGAAATAAAAATAAACAGCTCAGGGTTACAACCGCTCAACTTGGGACACAGTTTTGTCTTTAAATGAAGTCTGTGTGGTAATTCATATAATACAAGGCATGGATTATTACATGAAAATAGGATTATTTTATGCATTTTAAAGCAGTGCTACTTTATTATTTTTATGCATTTTTAAAGGATGCATTGCATGCAGTTTTCCTTCAATTGAGATATGGCTCAGTCCTCATGTGAACAGTGCATCATGTAAGTTATTTTGCCTCTTCTGTTCCTAAGTCATCTTTCTGATGCACTGTTTGACAATTGTGAATGACATTTTGTCTTTTGTCAGTAAAGAGTGACAGGGTAACAAAGCAGTCAAGATCCCTCAGTGTACAATTCATTCACACGGAATGCCAACAGGACAGGCTGTTTTGGGAGAGTAGGTGAAGGTCATATAGGAGTCGCGGCTGCCTCCTGTCCTGTTCAGACACCAGGGATAACGAGGGGGCGATGACTCCATTACCGGCCTTCCCTACTCTCAAGATCTCTTCTGGTTTGGAGCATCACAGCAGGCAGCAGCAAATCGATACGCAAAACACAGGAATCCTGGCAAGACGAATGGACTGGGAACAAGGACGTGAAGTGGGAAATTGATTTTTAAGTCACCCTGTGAAGAATTTGCAAGTGGCATTTAAAACAGAGGGAGATGGAGTGAGAGAGAAGGTGCTCAGTCTCAGCTGGACTCTTGAATGTCTATTACCAGTAACACCATGAGCTTTTGTGCTTTCTTGTCCATTCCTCTCCTCTCTCCTTCTGTCACTTTCTGCAGTTGTTTCTACCTTCAGAGCTGTAGAGTCTGGAGCTGTGGTTGCAAGACACCTACTGCCCCCATGTTCCTGCTCGATACCTGCTGCCATCCATCCATCGTCAACTGCTTATCCCAGCCAATCCCAGCTGACATCGGGCGAAAGGCGGGGCACACCCTGGACAGGTCGCCAATCCATCGCAGGGCCTCGATACCTACTGCTACAATTAGAATTATTAGTCCTATTATTATTTATTATTATTATTATTATTATTATTATTATTGAATCATTATTGGTACTATTGTATAATCTGTACCACTACCACCATTACTATTGCTTGCGTTAACTGTAATTTTAAAAGGGCTGACAATTTTGTCTAGCGTTTTATGTAGGCTACTATTGTTTAGAGTTTCGTATAAGATAAATTCGATTCAATAAAAAATTGTCTATCAGACAATAGCATTTTTAAACAATATAACCTTTAGGCAAAATTTTTTACCTAATGATAGAGAAATGTTAGTGTAGTTTTGGAATTTACTGTAAAGTTTACAGGCGTATGGTGTCCCATGGAACTCACATTTGAAAGGGTCCTTCATCGTGCAGCAAGTCCAACATCAGTTCTCATTTGGCATGGGAGGGTATTATAACCCACTATCACTCCACACTAATTGGTTTCAGACAGCGCTCAACGTGGCGGTTCCACCACGTGAATGTGCAAATGGAGTGGAAGTAGGTAGGGGAGGGAGTAGCGAGAACTTTCAGAAAGGCCCATAGAGAGAGAGACAGACAATACTAAAACACATCGAGCATGCCACATTCACCCAAAAGGAAAAGCCACATGCGTTGCACTGATAAATTTTGTCTATGCCCACCCACAGTGTGGGCCTCTCCTATGTCCACAACTTGTATGTATACAGAACGGTGAGACCGAGCTTTGGGCTCACATAGTGCCTTTTCTTCAGCACTGAGAACAACAGGTCCAGTGAGGCCCACAAGTTAGAGGGCTGCACTTATACTCATAGAATCTGGAGTTACAATGCGTAACCACCATTCTACGTTGTATAGGCTTCGCCCTCTAAGGCTATCGGTATTGAATTAGAGGCGAAGCAGGAGGTCAACGCCTCACTGGGCCATGCGCTACCACCAAGCACAGACCCACCAGACCAGAGCAAACATGATAAACCACCCAGTCCCCCGCAGCATTCGTGGTGGCATACGCGCAACCACGATGGCGCAACATGGGGGAGATTGAACAGCGTGGATGCAGGTCCCGTGGTAGGACGAAGCCCGTGTCCAAGATGCCACACACCGGACGGATGTAGCGGCGTCCCACCCCGCACTGGCCGACTTGCTAGAAGACTTCGGTGGTAGCTGGTGGTCTTCTGCGCTTTAAACAGCTCAGTGCAAAAGAAAAAAGGGAGCCAATGGCCAGGTCTCACCATTGTACTGTATATACAGTATATGAGGACGTAAGAGAGGCGTAGACATATGCATGTGACACTCTCAGGAGTCACGGCAGGGGGGTCATGGCACATTACTATCTAAACCACAATACTGACTGCAACTAACACATATCTTCATTTTGAAATGGGTGACAAATGATTACTGTTATATGATAACTTGTTTAAAACATGTTTTTATTAATTTATGATAATGAGGGTGGCTTTCATGCATCTATATCACGGTCTCTCCTGGCTCTCATTAGCTGATCAATGTCTGGGGTTGTTGCAGTGATGGCAGCATACAAACAGAGGCAGTCACTTACTAACATAGCTAGAAAGGAATACGAAGGAAAGGAAACTTTAATGTTTTGGGAAATATGCAACCAACCCAGCTATTTGACCTGCATGCTTTTTGGGAGCTTGGGAGGCGGAGATGTAACAGAGGCATGCAGATCGACACCATGTGAAGAACCATCTCAAATACAGCTGCTTGATTTACACTGGGCTCATGCTGTTCACATTAGCAATTTTTGCTCAAAGCTGTCTCCACTTTCCTAAGTATGAGTTCCTGTGTGTGTGTGTGTGTGTGTGTGTGTGTGTGTGTGTGTGTGTGTGTTTGTGCAAATATGTATACTGTGTGCCTACAAGTGTGTGTGCTGTCATTAAATGGAATCACACAATATGTTTTGCCAATCTTTATTAGTTGTAACCCACAGTGCGACAGTCCATATATTTGCACCATGATCCATAAATATTTCACTATCCACAATACATATGTATTTTCCATTTGTGTTGTGTAAAATAATATTCACAAAAATAGATTGAGAGTGATTTGTACATGTGAAACAGGTTTTACAAAATTTGTGGATCACTTCCTGTAAATTTGTGCGTCACGTTACATTTCCACTTCCCTTTTATTTATTTGTGGAATTTTGTAGGAAAAAAAATGAGTACTGGGCAGCGATTTAATAATTTAATCGCAGTTAACAGCATAATTTTCTGCAAATACTGTAAAACTTTGATTAATAGCCCGGGTTTTTATTTGCTAAAATCACTGAATTGACTGTGCCTTTATTTGGGACAGGCGTCAGTATGGGAGAGGCCTTTAATTCCTCTTTCACAAAATTGAAATAGGCTACTATGAAATAGTTCATTGATTTCAAACAGAATATTACTTGATAAAAATTATCCAATAATATCAAATACACGTCATTCATTTGATCTAGCTCAGACAGACAGCTTATGTGCTTTTATTTTGAAGGCAGCAACGTAATGAAAACCACAACAGGGTGCAGGATGAGAGAAGTGTGGCAGAAGTTAGCAGACAGAGAGAGATCGACTTCACATGACAGGATTCAACAACTTGGTTTCATTCTTATGAAAAGCTGTTTTGATTCTTTTGATCGGTGGACCCTTACAGACTGAAGGAATATAAATAATCAAGGAATGGACACATACGGACTCAATGAGTTTGGGGCTTATTTTGTTAAATGAACTGAACGATTGAATTGTGGAGAATCTAACCGACCTAACGATGTGTTGCATGTCCATACTGACATATTGATTATACGTTTAAACATTAGTGTTTGTATTAATGATCTAAGCAGCTTAGATGCAGCAAAGCAGGCAACCCCGCTGGGTTTAAGAGGTTTTATACATCCAAAAGAACTTCTATAAAAACCAGACCGTTTAATGGAGACCTAATGACACCAGGCCAGTAAACGGGGTAGGCGGCTATTTGGGATTCGGCAATAAATTTAAGTTTTACGGTAATCGCGTAGTTATGCGCAAAACTGAATAATGAATTCTAAAGTAGTGTATTGTGCACTTTAATTTAAATGTACTGCTATATATACAAAAGTGTATTTGCACCCCATTGAAAAGATCCTGGAGCCACCACTGCTTGAAGACATTAGATGAAGAGAAAGGCATGAGATGACAAGTCTTCCTTTGTTCTCTCAAATCCTAATGTTTAACTCAGAAGTTTCTTCTCTTAAAAGTAAAACAGCAGGCAACATGATGTTCACATTTAACTTATTTATTATTAGCAAACTTCTCATGCATGAAACGCTCATAAAGTTTTAATTTTTGTACATTTAACAAAAGTTGGAAAAGAAGGAGCTTGTTAAATATTAATAAAGACAGAGTTCCCTATTTAAAACAATTCAAAGCACCACCACCTCTACATTAAAACACAGACACAAGCACTTATACATACGTGCATGCACACATTTACCTTTTCCACTACATCTCCCACAATCACACATGCACACTTCATTTTCGTTTATCGCACGTAAACCCCATGCCCTGGCAGGATATTTCAGCTTCTCCTTTCCCTGGACCTCATCCATTATCACACACCTACAGGAATACAATCCCAGTTAGTAGTGCTCTTATCCTGGCTCTGTCTGCTCCAAGCTATCTCTACAGGATGGCCCCCAAATGTTGGTCATTTCACACACACACACACACACACACACACACACACACACACACGGGATCCTTTTAAGCTGTATGATCAGGTAAAGTAGTGTCACTGCTGGCAACCCCTACCCATTTTTTTATTTCTTTTAATTAATGTCATCTAATTTCCTCCTGTCCATTTTCTCTATGGTGTCAGCATTCTTTAGAAAAATTAGTACGAAGCCCAGTCTCCCTAAGAAATACATTAATCGGCCGATTATGCAGTTCAAAATTTATTTCCACTAACCAATGGTCAGTGCCAGTGAAGGATACAGCTTATGGTGTGCGAAAAGTGAAGACCAAGACCGGAGATGCACACAAGCAATTTTTTGCAAGTCCAAGTCAAGTCTCAAGTTTCTTGTGGTTGTAATGAGGGTTGTTAGTCGAACAATCACCAGCTCTTGCTGGTCAAAATAAGTCATTCAAGTCTGCTTAGAGCACTGCATAAGTATATCTAATGTACTGCATGTATTTTCATCACTCATTTATCTAGCAGCAGACAGTATCAGCATTGATTAGTTGTATGGTATATTATCACTTTTAACAGGCTATAGCAATGCAATATGAAAAAAATAAATCAGACAAGTAAAGTTTCCTTTAATGTATTTTAAAAACAGTTAAGAGCAAAACCGCCTCTCAAACCCAGTGTAATGGTATGGATATGTCTGATGTGCCGAATGTCATTCCCTTCCCTCATTATCATGCGTAACCTTATGCATCTGGTGTGCGCAACAACACAATGGCAAGCGCACCTGCTGCTGCTGCTGTGTCATTTGTCACAATATATGGCTATAATAACTTCACACAAGGCCCAAACAAATATAATGTCTGTGGTATCACAATAAAGGATGCTGGATCGAGCACATCGAACTTCATCAGGCAACTGAAAATGCACCTGGTGAGTCACCTGAACAGTTAGCAAACACGTTTAAACTACCTCAACATCAGCCTTCTCAGGTTGGCTTGCCACTAGTTTTGTAGCTAAGGGAGTCTCATTAGATTAGCGTTCGCTGAATATTTTGAAAAGATTAGATTGTTCTGTGACAGTTTATACAATACTGCTGCTAAAATTTCTCACACAATCATTATTATATCAACGCGCTACTAATTTTCACTCACACACTATGCGAGCACTGTAACACTCATTTCTTGGATCGCTTCCTCATTTTGAAAGGACATCTACGAGACAGGTGCTTTCAGCCTATAAGAGCAATGTAACTCTGAATCGGGAGGCGAGCGTTTGGTTGTCCGAGCGGCAGAGCAGTGCAACAAATTTTATTTGTTATAGTGTACCGAGCACCTGGTCCGTATTCTGAATCCTTATCTGAATTTGCAGAGTTTTTGTCAACTTTAGTCCTTAAAACGGACAAAGTTATTATTGTAGGGGATTTTAATATTCATGTGGACGTTGAGAATGACAGCTTTAGTACTGCGTTTATCTCTCTGTTAGATTCCATTGGCTTCTCTCAGAGTGTTCATGAACCGACTCACTGTTTTAACCACACCCTCGACCTTGTTTTGGTTTACGGTATTGAAATTGAACATTTTATAGTGTTCCCACAGAATCCCTCTTTATCTAACCACTGTTTGATAACTTTTGAGTTTGTATTGCTGAACTACACGCCATTGGGCAAAATTTTTTATACAAGATGTCTGTCTGATAGTGCTATAGCTAAATTTAAGGATGCGATTCCATCAGCTCTAAATACATTATCTAGTCACAAAGTAACGGAGGACTCCTATGCTAATTTCAGTCCCTCCGAAGTCGATAGTTCTTGTTGATAGTGCTGCAGGCTCGCTGCGAATGACAGAAATAAATATCTTTACTAGGTTGTGGATCACCTGGCAGACAGGCAAATGTGCTCACGCTTTTTAGTTCCAGTTAGAAGTCGAGCTGCTGCATTTTGAACTAACTGTAACCAATGGAGAGATGACTGATCCACTCCAAAATACAGAGAATTAAAGTAGTCTAGTTGAGACGTTATAAATGCATGGATTACTCTTTCAAAGTCTTTGCGCAGCAGGTAGGGCTTGACTTTAGCCAACAGTCCCAGCTGAAAAAATGGCTTTTATAATAGAACTAATTTAAAAGCACATTCAAAGATCACACCTAGATTATTGGTAAGGGAGTCAACAGGTTAAACACATCAGGATAATCAGACAACAGGAAACAAAGCTGGACACAAAGAAAAGATACAGACATGTTAATACTAGAACGGGAAACAGGACATGCATGCTGATTCATGAACCAAACTCGCAGAAACACGGACCCAACAGACAATGGCAAATAAAACAGAACAAACTGAGACAAAGATCAAAAACACAGAAACACATTGCAGACAAGCCAAACCGTGACATGGGAAGCCTGAGCTATACTATCGGACTTTCACCGCTTGAGGTACAAAGTGGTATTGTGAGACAGGAGGAGGTAGGGATAGCTAGTTAGCATGCTAACTTCAGTAGACATCTTTGACATAACATCGGAACTGTTACGTCTTTGCACTCTGTTTTTAAACTAAAATTCTGGCCATATTTACACATTGCAAGTTTAAAAATGTTTATAATACTTACTGTACCTATTTGTCAGAGCTATCTTAAAACTACTTGGATTAAGACCTTTATATAAGGCCTACTCTGATTTGGAAGTACTATGCACGGCACCTGCCATGGGAAATATGCCATGAACGAAACATCAGGTAGTTAACCTGGTTAACAAAGACTATGAATCATGCACAAGCTAGATCTTTAGATTATGTCTTGATGATTACATACATCGCAGCGAACCGGCGTATTGGCACAATAATACCGGAAATAAAGGCACTGTGACAGCGGCTATAGAAAGACTGGGAGACGCTTCACACACAACACACACACACACACACAGGTTGCAGTATTGGATATTATGTGGCTCATGTTACTGCGATGGACTGGCGACCTGTCCAGGGTGCACCCCGCCTTTCGCCCAATGTCAGCTCTCGATAGTCTCCAGCCCCCCGCGACCTGTACGCAGGATAAGCGGTTGACGAGGCTCATGTTAGTTACAGTGACTGAGACGGTGGAGAAGCTGTGCACCTGAGTATCTGTAAAATGACAACAAATCTAAATTGAACGTTACAAAGCAAACAGCGGTAGATCCATGTTAATGCAAGCTGGCTGCCCGCCGCTGCAATGCATCGCTACAGGGTAGTAAGCAAATCTCTCCACATTTGCTTTCTACAGTTGCATCATTTCTTGCAGGCATCAACACTTTGACAAAATACCAGTGGTACACAGTGTAGTAATGTGGATCACGCTAGCACGTTAATGTGGAAAGCCATAACGTTACATATATTCATTGCACCTGATAATGTTAGCAACTGCTCGGCATTAGCCAGAGAGCTAACGTGACTCTCTCCTTGACTCCAGCCTTTCTGATGTTCACTGTGTTTTCGCCGACATCATCTGATTCTCTTTGGCCTGACAGGCTTCAGAACATAAAACTTTATAGTTGTTTCGTATCCTTACGTGGAGTTTATGTTGGAGTCTCTGTTGTGCTGGGAGCCGGGTTTTTTTATGGTGTTAGTGTATCCACTGTAGTTGGAGTGATGCTCGGTAGCACGCACAGGGCTACATCCCGACCCAGTGCCTTCACATTAAAAGCAGAATAGGATGTTGCAAGCAACAGGCGTGCACTTCATTTCTAAGTGAGGTTACAGCCCACTGATAATAAGGCAATAAAAATTTTATGTGATAAGTGTTTTCATTGAAAAACTACATAAAGCCCCTTTAATGGCTTCTGCAGCGATGTCGCCCTCAGCGAGTTTCTTTCCTAACAGCACTGTTTGTATGGGTTAAAAACTGGAATCTGGAAGGTTTAGGAATCTGTTGTTGGATGACACAACAGATGAAAGTGTCTCACCTCAAAATAACTGTCAAACTGATTCATACAGTGAGCTCTAACAGTATCTGACAATATATTAGCAGCTTAGACAGGCGGTACAGGGTGCAGATCAAATGCTCGGAGGAGAGCTTAGAGGAGAATTCAACACTTTAAAAGATGTATTTGGGGTGGCCTCGGGCAAGCATTATACTTTAGTGTCAGTATGTCTTTATTATTTAAACTCCATAGAAAACTGTAGTAAATTCCTATAGGCTTTTCTAAACATATACAATCTTCATTAAAGTTTAATGGAGTGGTATTTATTTATGATGCTGAGTATGATCTACTGCAGCTTGTATATTTAAATAGCATACACATAAGAGACCATATACTCATTTTTTTTTTTTTACTGTATGGACAGCTAAACAGTGGGTTGTAGTATGAGCAATTTAATCTATATAAAATGCACTAAACACATGCTGAGGAGATTAATTTCCAACTTTACCATACAATGACTGCATATACACATTCTGGAACATGGTAAATAATAACTACCTGTAAACCTTTTTTTGAATTTGAATGACATGACAGATTGGCTGTATGTGCTCTCTAGTTGATCTGTTGTCTTACTGTTACTGCAGACAGGATTACCTGCTGGACAAAACAGACAACTGCCTTTGGGGCCCAGATCTCCAGGAACTCCAGGTTTACTGCATTTCAAATGTTGTAGATAATTTTAAAGGAGACGTATTACCTATTATTTTGCATATTTTATGACTTCTCATGTTACAATGTTGGATGTTCATGTTAAAAATGGCCATAGCTTCAAATAATAAGGTTAAGTATTTAAAAGAAATCTCTGTGAGCAAAAACCTCAGATTTCCTCCCGTTCTAAATGCTCCGTTTTGAACGGCTCCGTTTGACGACACACAGAGCGAGACAGAGCCGGTGTTCCTTAAATGGTCATTTGCTCCGCACAGCTACGCTCGGTCTGTCTGGACGCTCAGCGACAACAACATCCTGATAACATGCTTCAGGTCTTGGCCAGAAGACAGAGGGCTTTTTGGTCTTCTTATGAAAATATTTGGCTATTTAGACACTTAATGCTCCACCAGCTGGTCTGTAACATAGTCTGTCTAGTGCTGAGTAGGTAGTATGCAGTGGGTTTTTAGAGCTGTTTCACTCAACAGCTGCCTGCTGTGTCCAAGACTCGCTATAAACACCCCAAAAAGCCAGGAGGATCTGAGTTGAGCTGCATATTCAGTTGAAAATATCAATAATTATGAGAAGGTCCAGACTGGCCATCGGTATCACTGGGAGAATTCTTGTTGCCTGTCTAGCTGATTGGCTTAGAGAGTCAAGCAACTGTTTATAATGCAAAATATATTGTGCAAATCAAAGTGAAACTGACACTGATACAGGCGGGAAAGACAGAAGGGCAGGAAGTGTGGTGAGAAGAAACGAGAGGAGGGGTGAGTAACAAAGTAAAACAGGAAACCCAGAATGAATGAATGAAAATCACAAGGAAAAACACAACCTAATACGCAGTGCGGACAAACACAAAAACAGAAAGTGAAGTTAACAAAGACACATGAGGAAGGATTTCGCCAAATTAAAATAGAAAACAGACAATAAAAATCCCAAAGCATGACAAGTACAGTCACTCAGAATTGTACACTGTCAGCCCCCCTGCCTGTTTTTAACTAGAAAAGAAACTGAAAAGCAGCAATCTGCCTCTCCTTCCCTCCTACAAGCCACATTTCAAACACATTCATTCACTTATTCACCAAATGTCCTCTGTCTTTCCTGTCCACATCACCTGACTGCACCACCCAACTACACACGGATGTATCCAAATTGAGGCACAGCTTTGGCATACTCCACCCTCTTACCCATTTCCACTTTCCCTGGTCAGCCCTGCAGATACTTAATTGGACTATTCCCACTCACTCCTTTTCAGATTGTCACAGTTATTATGAACCTCATTCCTTTGCCTTCAAACCTGATCCCGTATTCTGCTCCTGAACGTGTTTGACCATTTTGCCTGATAAATGGATTTGGATTCTTGTCGACTCCTTTTGACTTTGTTTGGCTGTGTTGGACTGATGCCTTCTGGTTTTGACACTTGCCTGCCTCACTATCCCATAAGCCTGTTATACCTTGATTTTTGCTAATAAATGAATAAACTGATCCTGTCTGCCTGCTTCTGTCCATATTTGGGTCCTATTCCCGTGCACACTGGTCTTGACAGTTAGTGCATGGAGTGCACGTGGCCGAGCAGAGTGGATAAAAAAATAGACTGCAAAGGAGAAGGAACCAGAGGGAGCACATAGAAGTCTGGAGGAAATTGCATCTAAATCCTGCAAAATCATAAATATATTCCAAGCAAGGGATAATGTTAGCGTTTAAAAAAATACATGCTAGCAATGCCGCTGTCAGCGTGTCATAATATCATAACTACCCTTTGAGATTGATTCTGTTTTAGAAAACTAACGAATGGAATCAACAATTAATCATGCTGTAGGAAAGCAGGACATGTGCATGCAATGAAAAACATTTAAAATAAAGAGCTGTATATTCTTGTCAGGTGGAAATACCTCCAGTTACTAAGAACTACCAGAGCTTCATGACGATCAACACAAGTCCAGTCAGAGCTCTGAGGAATTCCAGGTGCTAAACAAACACTCCAAAAGTAAAATATATATATTTATTTGTTCCTGTAGCCTTAATTGTGAAAGTGCAATTGATTAACGTGTGTGTAGTAATACAACTAAATCATATGTTATTGGCATAGAGCAATTTCAATAAAATATTTCTACTAAAAAATTGCAGATAATCCTAGACCTTGGGAACATAGAAACCTATAAATTAAGATGCATCTTTATAGGTTAATTTTCTTGATTCTCAGGGGAAAATTCTGAAGCTATCCAGCAGTATATAAATTCATTAACATTCCCCTCACCCTTACACATTAATGCATCAATGATAATCATCGAAATAATCAAGGAGGAAATCTTCAGGCAGGCATTGGAGGGACCGGCCAGCTATATATCCTCATCGGCCACCTTACTAGGCACATCTTGCTGGTACCGGGTTGGATTTTAGTGAGCCTGTGTGAATTGTAGCCTCAGTTTCCTGTTCTTCGCTGACAGGAGTGGCACCCGGTGTGGTCTTCTGCTGTTGCAAACGAGTGGTGATTTGAGTTACTGTTGCCTTTCTGTCCTCTCGCACCAGACTGCCCATTCTCCGCTGACCTCTGACATCAAAAAGACATTTTCATTCACACAACTGCCGCTCACCCTTAAAAATCCCTGTAGATCAGCAGCCTCTGAAATACTCAGACCAGCCCGTCTGACACCAACAACCATGCCATGTTCAGTCAATTATATCCCCTTTCTTCCTCTTCCTGATGCTCGTTTTGAAAATTACACTACAGTACATGCCTAACAGATTCACCGATTCATTAATAAAGTTATTATTCAATTCAGTTCTTTTTCTCATCTCTTCTGTCCTCTTTTTTTCTCTTCGCAAATAAAAATTCTTGACTTTTTTTCTCTTAAACATACATTTTAACTTTTACCTTTGTACAGCAATTCCACACATGTACATACATTTAGTAGTTATCTATACTGTATGTGTGTGTGAAGGCTTGCTTGCTGCTCTGGAGGCCAGTATTGAGCACCACAGCAGCATCTCTATGGCCTTGATGAAATATAAAGCAGGAGTGTTTTCCCCGAATCAGCATGCTGGTAATTGCATGCGACAGAAATGGATTTCCTGTCACTCCTGGGCTTTATGAAGAGGGCTGAGCCACTTGTTTTCTCACAACATGTGTTTTGATTTCCCGCATCGTGAAAGTTGATAAATTGGCAGACACTTTTATTGTCCGTCAACTCAGACATGACAGAATCGATCACAGCTCCAAAATAAGACAGTCCATGATGGGGAACGCTGCCTTACAACACTTCTGTTTTGTTTTCTGTTGTTTTGGGGTATTTGTGTCCAGAAGAACCTTGGTGCCATAATATATTCCCATTTAAGTAATGAAAGTGGAATAAATTGCTGTTTGATGAGTGCTTGACTTGGCATTAGAATCTGATGAGAGAAGCATTTATAGAAACACATCTAAAAAGTTTCTGGTAAGGAAAAGAGTGCTACCCTAGATCAATATGGTTCCACCAGAACAATTTTTCATTTTCTAAGTCATAAAACAACATTTCATATTTAAGCTTTATTTCAGATGTTTGTGAACAGACAAGAGGAGGGGGAAATGAAGCAGAAACTTTGAGGGATGAGAACGTGCGTGTGAAATGCTTGCATGTACAGTATTCTTCCAGCCAACTAATTTCATCCCATTCACACACTCAGCCTTGCATGACTGACCCTTTGAAGGGTCAGTTATTGAATCGTGACTGGTGCTTCCAGAGCAGCTGGGCTTCCTTGGGTTAGTGCAACTGAAACTAATATAATTTAAAAACGTAATAGATCTTTAAATGTACCATACCAATGTAGCATCAACATAACGCCCCCTTCAACAACCCTCATTAAGCCATCACCATAGAATAAATAAAATATTAAACACAAATATCAAATTATGGTTTTAGTGGGAATTTTTTTTTGTCCAGTTTTTAAAGGTTCAAATGTCAATGTGTGATGTACAATGTGTTGCTCATAGTGGTGAAGTCATGGGGAAAATCATCATATTATACTGTTTTGCAAACTCCACTCTCATCCAAATGATTGTGCTCATTTGTGTGGATCTGGGGAGCTCTTGGATTAATGGCCTCAGTATTTCTAACATCAGTGCCACAGTCCTGCTAGTAATTATGTTCAACTGATCTGTAGATTAAGTGTTCTCAGAAATTGTCCCCAAAAAAAGAAAGTGACGTCAAAACACTGTTACAAATACTTATTTTAAAAAAACAAACAACAAAACTTGAGACTTGAGAATGAAAAACTTATTCATTTTGTATTGTCACAATATAGAAGCTTAAACCTGCAAATGGTTTGCATTTTCATTTTACAAATCACTCTGGATCAATTTTTTAATTTTTTTTTGGGCACGTGGGGGTAGTGTAAAAATCCTACATTGGTGTTCCCAAAACTCACTATAAGTTTTTATTCCTTTGTGTTGCCAGAAAGATAGTCCCCCCTCATCCTCATTAAAATTGTGAATATTGACACTCAGTTTGAGAGGGGAGTAAGGCGGTGCCCTACGCACAGTCTGTTCAATTATATTAAGGCTTAAAATTATGCATAATTGAAGGCAGATGCCGTCACAGGTGGGTAGCCACTAGGTGGTTCAGCAACCAGGCTTCATTTGGCCCACCTCAGCTCCACAACTTCGCCGGTTTTTGGATTAGCCGGGGTCAGGGAAGGCCAAGATGGCGACGTGGCCACTGCCCTCCACATTGAGTTTCACAATGGTGTGTCATCACGGACACTACCTTCTTGTTTTATACTGTCCATGGTTTGGTCTCGTGCCTGAAAAACAGATCTGGCTATTTAGCTTTGGCTAGTTAATAACTTTGCATGTCTGCCATGTGGTGCTGGGAAAGTAGTGTGGAGTAAAAATATCTACTGTCCTTCTGAAAACAAGGTTCATGAGAGCACAGACTGAACAAAAACAGCTGTGGGCTGTAAAAACAACAAGCTGAAAAGAGGCTAAAAACACTCAGCAAAGAAGGGGATGGATTGAGGAGTTGGTGCTAATTCTTTGTGGGTTTGTGCCCACAAGTGACCCCTTTCCCATTACATGTATTAATTTGATTGTTATTAATCAACTTGTTAATCTTTTGATTGATGAAAGAGTTACAACATTGATAATTACCTTTTGTACTGAATGGTAAACCTCTTTATTCTATAAAAGATATAAAAAAATTGACTAGCTAGTATTTCACTATACTGCATGTCCATCCAATTTAAGCTACTGTAAAACTTTGATTAATAGCCGGGGCTTATATTTGCTAAAATCATTGAAGTGACCCTGCCTATATTTGGGACAGGCGTCCATATGGCACAGGCCTTTAACGGAGACCTTTTTCCACATTTTATGACTTATCTACGATGTTATAATGTTGATGTTCATGTTAAGTATTTATAAGAAATCCCTGTGAGCAACAACCTCAGATTTCCTCCTGTGCTGAACGCTCTGTTTTGAACTGCTGTTTCTACCAAGGGCTCCGTTTTATGTATTACCAAGCCAGACGGAGCCAGTGTTCCATATATGGTCATGTGTTCCCCTCACTAAGGGCAGGGCAACGCTCAGTCTGCCTCTTTCACCCAGCAACGACAACAGCCTGGTAACATGCTTCAGGTCTTGGACAATCAGAAGACTGTGGGCTTTGAAAAGGGGGGGGGGGGGGCTTAAAGAGACTGCAGCATCTACAGCTTGTTTCAGACAGAGGCTGAAATGAAGGCCTACATGAAGAGTCAGTATAAGAAAAAAATAGTTTTTTTTTACTTTGAATCATGCAAAGCTGCAGGAGTCACAGAACTACAATATAGGAATTGAAAAGCAGTATAATTGGTGTCCTTTAATTCCTTTTGCACAAAACTGAAAATAAGCTACCCAAATTTGTTTTTTTCAAAAAGAATATTACTTGTATAAAAATGATCAAATAACATCAAATACAAGTCATTCATTTGATCTAGCTCCGACAGACGGCTTATGCGCTTTTATTTTGTAAGCAGCAACGTAACAAACAACCACAGGGTGCAGGATGAGAGAAGTGTGGCAGAAGTCAGCAGACAGAGAGAGATGCACTTGGATTCACAACTTGCGTTTTGATTACAGACTACAGAATTTAGTAATCACGGAACAGACAAATTGGGACTTAACAAGCGCTTCAAAGGTAAAAGGAGTCTGCGCTTTTTTTTTTATCACTTGTAACATGCAGGTTACACCGGTAAATCTGTATGAATTAGACTCTGGGGCTTGTTGTTTCATTAAATGAACTGAACAATTGAATTGTGGAGAATCTAACCAATCAAAACGATTGCGGGCGACCCGGCAGGGCTTTAGAAGCTTTATATATCCAAATGGGGACCTGCGTTTATTTGTCAAAATGTGTTCCCACACCAGGCCAGTAAACGGGGTAGGCGGTTATTTTGAACTCGGCCATTAAATGAAGTTTTACTGTACTTAAAAGTGTACAGACTGGCAGGCAGGTTTGGCAGTGGGTTCCTGATTTTACTATAACTTAAATCCTTTATTTTATATAGTTTTAGGGTTCCTTCATATGATAATTTAAGTAATTTAGACACACACACACACACACACTCTTATCAGTCAATAAACTAAGCTCCATGAATCACCCACTAAGAATTCCTATATGTGCTGTGGTAGTGTGTGTGTGGATGTGCTATCGTTCATTGACTTGATGTTTGCATTTCAAAACACCTCTCTGATATGCAGCACTACCTTAAAGCTATCAAAACTATTTGCAATGCTGCTGAGTAGAAACACCATTTGACCCTGAAGTGACCCTAAATTGATGCAGGAGTGGACATGCCTGAATGAATGTGATGGCTCGGTAATAACTGCTTTTAAGATGGCTGCAACATTACAGCAACATAAAAGGGAAGATTTTAAGCACGGCGGCTTTCTCCTGCCGGCCTTATTAAGAGGGGAACATCAGACACTCCACTGGGAGATAATCCCAACCAGTTTTCAGCACTCAGGCTTTTAGCAATAATCAAAGAATACAGGTAGATGCAGAAGAAATTAATCCTGCAGATTAGTGGGAGTGCATAAAAATGAAGGAAGAGGATGGGAGTGGAAGGAAGAAGCAAAACACTTCAGAACATGGTGAATCAGAAAAAAGTAGTGAGCTTTAAGAACCGAGAGAGGAGAGGCTTCCAGGTCAATACCACAGTGATCCATACCTCAATACACAACTCAATACTCATTTGGTGTCAGTACCTATTAGAAAGTATTGATCGTATAATGTTTTACTCAGTCACAAGGCTCTCACAAATGAACTTTCTGCTCTAAAACAGCTTTATGTTGTTGCTTGTGAACAGACCCAAGTGACAGAAGAATCCCACAAGCTCACAGCACAGGCTTCCTCCTTCAGACTGCTGTTGTGAACAATGCAGTTAGAAAGAGTTGACAGTAGTAATACAACAGCCAACAGATGAATTACAAATTCAATGAAAAGCAAATATAAAGTGAGATGTGTGATTTTGGGGCACCGCGAGCATGAGGCACTAATATTCTTCCTTAGGGAGGCCAAAACATACATTTCTATAAAAGCCAATTACCTGTCTAAAAGTTTGTCATATCATCACATAATAACAGGTTTATTTATCAGTCATAGAAACCACCTCAACACCGAACATGAACAATTAACAAAACTACCACCAACAAAGTAAAATCAATACCAAAGGGAAAAATCACTTTGGGTTTGGGTCATTGGCTTCTGACAAACATTTGCACAGCCAGGCCCGACACACACACAGCCCAACAATTACAGACACGCACAAAGGTTGTATTGGTATATAAGAGGCTGTTTAAACAAGCGACAAAGTAATGCAATCATCGATATTTGAGAAAAACACTCCAGAGGTGAAACGATTAGTTAATTAATCAATTAGTCTAAGAACATAGAATTATTTCAACCATATTGATTATCAGTTAATGGTTTGAGTCATTTTTATAGCAAAAATGCCAAACATTATTTAGTTCCATCATCCCAATTGTGAGGATTTGCTGGTTTCCTGTCTTGTGTTATTATCAATGTAATATCTTTGGGTTTTGGATTGTTGGTTTGGTAAAACGAAACAGTCGAGGACTTACTCCGGTGTCCAGTATACTTGCATTGCTCGTAAATGCAAATAATTACATTTCCTTTTTATGTTTTATCACAAACACATCAGTTTTCAACAGGGCCCTGTTTTAGAAAGCAGGCTTAACAAACTCTGAGCCTGACCCTGAGCTCTGAGATGAGAAACCTAGAGTTTTTGGCTCCAGAACAGCTGATCAGAATTAGTTCCATCTGTTTGTTTATTATGTTCACTCTGAGTTAAGCGCATGCATTGGGATGAAAAAAAGCCTCCTCAATGGAGCTCCAACACTACGATTCAACGCGGCAACGGGTAAATAAAGAGCATAGAGTCACGATCCCCAGGCCTTGACCCCCTGCCCTTGGCTCTTGGTATGTGAATGAGTGAGTTGATTATTTTTCCCTTTTGGTGTGACTGCAGGATGCTTGGTGTGTTTTGGTTTTGTCTGTCTGTGTTCTCCCCTCTCCTCGCACAGTCTGCGAAAGGGAGGCGTGTCCACGGTTCTGGGTCACTCACTCACCTGCTCGTCATCAAGCAATATACTCTTAAACCGCCTCCAGCCATCCAGTCTCCGCCGGATCGTTGTGTCATTCTGTGTATGCACTCGCACTAACCAGCTTCGAGCTTCGTATTAACTTGCGTGTTGAGTTAGTTATTTCGGCTCCTTTGTAACTTCGTTTCTCTCTGTTTCTAGACTCCTGCACCTGCCTTCGGTTTATGATCTCTGGACCATCCACCTTTTGTTCACACCAATAAACATGCTCTCTGTCTCCGGTCTGCTTCTGGGTTCTGTTTAGGAAATCCAGTGTGCGAGTGGAGACAGAAGTCAATAAGTCAGCAATTTTACATTTTATTCAGTGTAGTCTGCTCATGACAAAGTGCTGGAATCATTCTGTGTGTTAAGTTCGATTTTTAAATATACTCATTAAGCTGTAACCTGAGAGGACAAAATGCCGGTGGCAATACCTGCAGATGACGATATGGATTTGGAAGAGAAACAACACAGTTTACTTATGGACCTGTGATTGTGAAGTCTGACCCCGTAATAATTACTTTTGTTGATTCGCAGTTGAAAATGTGTCTGTTCAAACTCTACATTTTTAGACGACTATTTTTTATTTAAAAAATCTTGCTCATTTCAGATTAAATGTTCAAAACCACTTTTTAGTCATTTCAGCTGCACCACAATAATCATCATTTCCAACATGATAGCTATGATAGGAATATTCCATCAGTGTGACCAATCACAACATTTAAACAGTGATTACTGCAGGACCGTAGCCCACAGAAAATGTTACAGTGCAACTGTTAACAACCTGACAGCTGCCTTAATATCCACAGAGTCACACAGTGTTATAAAGAAGGACAGTGGACATCGATGACAGATTCATAAAGGAAGCATCATGTGAAAGATCATGTTTGGGTAACGAACTAATATCTAACCTGGATTTAGATGTTTCCCGAGATGTAAACTTCTGCAAATCAGTGCGTTCCATATGTGCTATGATATTGACTGTATGAATGAGGAAGGTATGTCAGACAGGACTGTTAAACTGATACAACTCACTGCTTTCACCCTGTCCAGACCTCAGTTTCTCTTGATTGGATGACATTACTGTCGCATGTGCTCACAGGAGTCCAAGCTACCAAGCAGCCGTGTGATTGACACCTATGACCACAAGCCTCCAGAACAGCTTCAGTGCTGCTTGTAGACATTGGAGGGATGAATAGCACCTAAGGATAGTAAACATGGAAGTTTCATCAGTATAGTCTTTCATCGTAGGATAAAGGCAATCACTCAGAATAAGCACAAATACAGAGTTGTCTCTTGTGTGGCCTGTCCAGTTCTCCAAGGTGGGCAGGAGGTTGTGTGGCCTAGGTCCTATCTGTTCGGTGACACCTGAACCCTCACGTCCTCCCGGATCCATTCCTCACACTGTATACATTAATTAACACTCTATTTAGACTTTTGTCTGTAAATCTGTAATTTATTATGTTGCTTTTGTCTGTACATACGACATCTATTGCATGTCTGATCATCTTGGCAGAGGAATCTGGTGGTCAGGTTTCTTCTACTTTTATTCCTCATGGGGGGGTTGGGTGTTTATCCAAAATGAGGGTTTAAGAACAGAGGGTGTTATGTGCTGTAAAAATTGTAAACCACCTTCTGGTAAATTTGTGATATTGGGCTATATAAATAAAATTGATTTGACATGACTTAATTTTCAAAGTGTTTAATTTATTTAGTGTATTCTAAGGCTTCTGTACCAACTAATAATTATAATTCCAATAGAGCTGATATCATTATCTTCAAAACACACACCTAATATTGAAAATATGGTTACTTGAACTACATGTATCCAAACTGAATTGGAGCTTGTATTCTGCCTAAGGTCCAAGATGTTCAACCCATTACATCATCCCAACCACATTTTTATTATCTAACTAACTATTTCCCCTCAATTTCTTGAGGCACTGTACACTGTATTTACCTTTATAAGCCCTCCGTCAGTAGACAGACATGGCTATTTAATGCAGGTTGAGATAAATATGCTAAATAAGCTGAATGTATTGTTGTTTTTTTGTGTGGTTTTAAATGTCTTCAGTGTTCAACTGAATGTAACAATGAAAAGTCAAATGACAAATCGCCCTGAAGAACGCAATGAAGAAACAAACATTTGAAACAAATGGCACAGGAGAATACTTCGCTGACTTCTATTTATTTCAATGGATATAATTGCCTATATGCCTGCATCTCACTGTGTGTGCACTCTTTGATGTGTTATTCAGCTAAATGTCAACAGAAGCTGTGCCAGCTTGAGAAAACAGTTTTATGTGATTACAGTATAATCATTTTTTTTTATTAACATGAGATGGAAACATTTTTTAGTGTGTGGTTACATACCAAGCTGCTGCGTAAATGTTTCAATCTCTTGATATTTAAAATTTTGCATCCGACTTTCTACATAATGTCAATAAAAAAACTGCAAAACCATTAAGGTTGTTGTCGTCAGGCCATTCGATGGCTTTGATGTCTCTACTGTATGTTTATACCAAGGTGTGTGCTTTATTAAAGCTCTGGACCACTGCATGTAGAAATAAATCTGACACGGGTGTTTACATGACCTGTGATCACACAGTGAACCAGCTTAATGCTTACTCTGATTAGAACAATTAAGGTAAGCAGGTACCGTAAAGGCGTTTACATGACAGCTCTGGCAGTCAGGAGTATTTACTTAATCAGAGTAGGATTGAGTGATTAGTGTCCAAATGTGCACACTGATCTCCAGCCAAAAAACAATTTCTCCCCTTTGTCTTGCCTGAAAATCCTGGCAAACAATTGGATGAGATCCCTAAACCTTTGGCTGTACAGTGTCTGCAGAGACCTGTCGAGGTTGTTGTAAGTCCTTCTGGTCCGACATACAGGTTAGTAAAAGTCAGATTGGTATGGTAACACTATATATCCATGACTATGTGTATCATACCCCTTCAAATTAGTGAGTTAAGCTGCCTCAGCCATACTAATTACTAACAGGTGAATACAATTAGGCAGATAGCCAGGCAAAATCCAATGATCAATATTAGCACTAGAATGGGTCATACCGAAGAACTGCTGCTATTGTTAAGTGGAAACAACAGCAGCTCAGCAGCAAAGCAATAGGCCACACAAGATCGACGAACAAAAATGTGTTTATCCTTGGTTGCAACACTCACAAAGCAAGATCCGCGCAACCACAGTGTGTTAGGCTTCATGAGATGGGTTTCCATGGCTGAGCAGCGGCACACAAGCCTAAAGGTGCTTTCACACAGCAAGAGCGCAGCTGCCTCCATTGTTTCAAAACCAGCGTCAGCGGCAGTGGCCAGGAAAAGGAGCATGGCTATGTATCACTGTCGTCTGAGTTAATGATGGTTCAACTTTTTCAACTTGCTGCTATGGTTGGCCATGTGACCATGGCAACCAGAGAAACTACTGTGAGGGACACGACACAGGAACAGGTTTAACTGTAGGCTATCTGACATGCCTGAATTATACACTTTTTTTTACCAGCGAAGGCCACATGTTAATGGAGAGAAATTGTGTGAAAAGCACTTTAAGATCACCATGCACAGTTTCAAACATTGGTATGCCAATTGTAAGCCAGGCCTTCATTAGTGTTGACCCTAACTTGCTGTTGTGGCTGAATGGGAGCAAATTCTGACAAATTCTGAATTCCTAAGGACCTGCTGATCCACTTTTACACAGCTATCCAGTCTGTCCTCTGCACGTCCATCCAATTTAAGCTACCGTAAAACTTTGATTAAAAGCCTGGGCTTTTATTTGCTAAAAATCACTGAATTGACCCTACCTATATTTGGGACAGGTTTTTAATTCCTCTCGCACAAAACTGAAATAGGCCTCTATGAAACAATTTATTTCAAACAGAATACTGCTGTTAAAAATTAAAATATATCAAATAACACCAAACATTGTTCATTTGATCTAGCTCCGACAGACGGCTTATGCACTTTTATTTTGTAGGTAGCAACGTAACGAAAACAACAACAGGGTGCAGGATGAGAAAAGTGTGGCAGAAGTCAGCAGGCAGAGAGAGATGGACTTCACATGACAGGATTCTTAACTTGGATTATATAATTATAACTTGGATAATAACTTGGATTGATTTTTATGAAGTTTTGATTCTTTTGATTGGTGGACCCTTACAGACTAAAGGAATAATAATCAAGGAGCGGACACATTCGGACTTAACAAGGGCATCAAATGTAAGGGGAGTCGGCACTTCTTTTCTTTTCTTTTTCCATCTCCTGTACCATGCAGGTTACACTGGTAAATCTATAGTTTTTAATTTTGAGGCACGTTGTTTTGTTAAATGAACTGAACGATTGAATTGTGGAGAATCTAACCGATCTAATGATGTATATTGATCATACGTTAAAACATTTGTATTCACGATCTAAGCAGCTTAGAAGCAGCTAAAGTGGGCGACCCCTCTGGGGTCTTTGGTTTTATACATCCAAAGAACTTCTATATAAACCAGACCAGGCCTGTTATGGGGAACTGCGTTTATTTGTCAAAAAGTGTTCCCACAGCAGGCCAGTAAACAGGGTAGGCGGCTATTTGGGACTCGGCTATTAATTGAAGTTTTACGGGATAACGATTTAGAGGTCACAAAGCTTACTTTCAAGGCCCTTTTGACCAGTGAGTCCAGGAGGTAGACCATAAGATTATGACCACAGCATCAGCGGAGGAAGGGAGAGGCCACATAACTACACCAGGCTTTGAGCTGATATAACCTGGAGGAGCCACAGAGACCAGGTGCCAATGCAGAAGACTCAATTATGATGAACACTCTACAAACTAAGTGGATGTGTGAGCTTCCCAAATGTTCATGAGATTAGCTGAACAGTTGGCATGTACCTTATGTACCATGTACCAGCTTGGTGTTACTGACTTAATTGGACAGTTTTGTCTTATTGCTTTAATATCTATCATCATCTCTCTCTTTGGAGTTTATATAGATAATGCACCTCTGTAAACCCTGACATATCTTACATACCTGTCACCAGTTGCCTTGCCAGTCTTACCTGTTTCCACTGCTAATTAACCCCCAGTTTATATAGCAGCCCCCCTGCGTTAATACTTTGCCAGATTGCCGGTGTTGCTGATAGCCGCCATTTATGTCTGGCCATTTCTGCCTGATTGCTGTCTGGGTTCTGCACCTATGTATCGGCATCTTGCCTGCTTTTCTGGTTCTGTTTGCCTGTTTGTACTGCCCTACATAGCTGTCTTTAAGCCTGTATTTGACCACAGTTACGCTTCTGCCAAGTCTCTGTTAAGTCTGTGTCTGATTTGGGTGCATACCCGGCTTACCTGAACTGTGACAGATGTGGGAGGTATCACTTACTAGAACCAGGAGGTTGTTTGCCAGTGCCTAGCACTTGCTTTTTCAACACAAACCAGACAAAAAATCAGACACTAGTTTTAAAAGCGTAGTAATGCCACAGAGCTATTTCTTTAGAAATAGAGGCCCAGCGTTTGTAGAAACATGTTTGTACACCTTTTATGGACTGCTTTACAGCCTGCTACAGTGGGCTAGAAGGTATGTGAGTGTATTCTTTCATCTTATAATTAAGCTAGACAACAAGTTTCTACCTCTGTCTGTTGTGCTAACCATACCAGGAAGAATGATTACAGTTGCATGTGGATATTGTATTAACATTGACTTGGAAAGAATCTGAATCTGTCGCTTCACCTGATTTAAAGTAACTGATAATACAGTATTTGCAATTGTCACACTATGCCATGCCAAATAAAAACTAACCACAACTCCACTCCATGCCAGAAAACATATGCCAAGCTATATATTTGTTTCAGCAGTCCAGCCCAGACCTATGACAGTAAAAAATGTATTCCATGTTAGAGTGTGGGTGTAATCAAATAAAAATGTCCACTACACAGCATGATTTTATGATTGATTTACAATGTATCGCATGCAGCAGGTGAAAATTTGAGGCAGACATGCACTGGTAACACAGAAACACAAGAAAAGCAACATCATAAAACCCCCTTGTAATACACCCTAATAAAACCCTTGTGAAAGCAGTTGAGAAAACTCACTACATGGTAGTGAGCTAGTAGCTTTCTATTATTTAACATTTTCTTCACCAGCAGTTAGTTTCCCTAATTATCATGAAATTGTAGATGTTACAATGTAGATTATAAAATTTCTATTAGCTTATAAGCACAGGCTTAAAAACTGAGATTGAAATTCCATGAAATTTTCTGATAAGATCGAAAGCTTTTGCTCCACTGGAGAGACTAAAAATGGCAGCAGATGAAGCATCAGGGGTCTCATTTAAACTTAAACTGTGCGTAGAATCCTCACTAAAAGTGTACGTACTCCCAAAAGCCAAAAATGGCGTATGCCAAAAAATATTCAGACTCATAAAACCATGCAAACGCACATCTGTGAGCAAGTTCCTTTTATTAATTTACGATCAACTCGAAATGTGGCGCATGTGAGGGAGCTCCATGTCCGACCCTTCAAACGCCCATAGTTGCCTATAAACGGTCAGAGAAACGCCCCTCATTAATATTAATAAGTCCTGACTGCAGGAAGAAAAGGAGGCAAATTCTGACAGCTATAAAATGAAATTTAACTCAGTGTGACACCGACGTTCCTTTTGGTGAAGCTGAAGTTGTTTGGTGGGTAAAAAACGCACTTTCACTCAACGCTTGTGCACCAGAGGAAAGGGGGCTCCAGAGCTCCACCCCTTTATAATTGATCTGCAGGATGGGACGTCCCTCTTTAGTAGTGATGTCACTGGCTGGACGGGGACACGCATCCGCAAGACGGGATGACACAGGTACTAATTTGGATTCTACACAAACAGTCCACTCACTTAAAGAGGCTGCTGATGAGTTAAAAGAAATATGACTTGTTTTATGTGACATAAGCTGAAAGATTTACTTAATAAAAGTGTTATATTTTCCATAACGTGTTTTTACAAGCAGCGCATCACATCCACACGCTGGCGCACAGCGTTTGTCTCTAAGGCAACGAACATGTGAGAACAATATATGAAACTATGCTCTTGTATTTGCTCGACAGACACACTGAAAACAGCATTAATTTAAATGTAATTTGTCCTCCTGCTCACCTTATTTATGAGAATAAATTGCACTGCATGCAAGTAGCCTATTAATTAATATGATTCCTGATTAAACTGTACAACATATTTGAGGCGTTCCTTTGCAGAAATAGATATCTCTGTGTTTCTGGATCTTTTTGAATACGCTGCAAATGATCTTAAATTATGTTTTTTGCACACTTCAAGGTAAATCAATCAAATGGGTGTCTGTTTATTCAGAAAGGCTTTAAGCCTATACTCAGAGGTAATATTTCTATTCTGCTATGTGAGCTGCCATTGAGTTGCCAGATTGCCAGGCGTACGCATGGCTCAGAGTTTGCGTGGACCGCACATGTCAGGTTTGTTTTTTTATTGATCACAACTTTTACTTGGGAAGTGGCATACACATAATTTCCAGCCCTGTTTTGTATGTACGCACCGTTTATAAATGAGACCCCAGACTTGTGTGACTAGAACCGCATTTGTATTTTCTTTTGCAGATTTTCTCAATTCAGTTGTTTTAACATATTCCAGTCTATCCCTGTGTCACTCCAGCTAGTTAACTGAATAGCTGGATGATATGATGGCAAAAACAAGTGTGAATAATATGACAGCTGGAATCAAATGTTTTCTATATGCTGTAAGATATCACGTGTGTGTGTGTGTGTGTGTGTGTGTGTGTGTGTGTGTGTGTGTGTGTGTGTGTGTGTGTGCGTGTGCGTGTGCGTGTGCGTGTGTGTGCGTGCCATTTAAAGTACAGTCCATGTTTGAGTCTACCCTTCTGATCTCAGCTGCTGTCATATGATGACATACTTAGCATGTGACAGGGGAGGTGGGGAGTACAGCATCCAATCATCAGTTTATTCTGACCTCTGAGAACCTTCTATCCACAACAGATACAGGAAAATTAGCTTTCTACATCTTGCCCATAGACTGTATAAAAGTAGTGGACGTAGCCATCATGACGTTGCCCACTGGTTTGTCGACTACTGTTTTGAAGCCTTGGGTTTGGCATTTTGGCCGTCTACAAAGTCCAGTTGCCTTTGACCTCAACCTTCGTTTGATAACTATGACCTGGGTGACTGAGAACCTTCACAGACTGCAAGCTTTTTCGTAGGTGCAAATGTACACAGTGCAGGGAATGTTATAAACTGTGCACAGAAAGATGATGGGGTCAGGGCATTCAAAAACACCTACATCACTTACATAATGTCACAAATTATTCAATATGATGGATCAAGGCCTGGAAAATGCCCTTGAAATCCCTTTAGCTGTCCACTCAAAAGGCCCATCTATCTATAGGGGGAACCTTAAAAACTGAGGCTGCAACTCATTATCACAAGGATTAATGCTTTGCAAGGCGGACTGCCTTCCTGCAACTTCATGTTGTGCTACCTCCTAAGTACAGCTGAGAAAAGGAATAAATTAATTTAACAGTATGAAGGCTGTCTCCAGTCATAACTGAACGAGTACTCAGTGTTTTGGGGCACAGGCAACAAATGTCTCAAAAGAGCAGACAAGAGTTTGTTGATTGTTCTTAAATTTATCTCCATGTAGTTGCATAAAAAGGTGTGTCCTTTGTGAGTAATAATCACAGTCATTGTTCTGTCTGCATGAAGGCAAACTTGTGATCTTGATTCTGAGTGGAAAAACTTGTTCTCCCAAAATAGTGCATCAAACTATTTTGTGAACCATTCCAGTAATCAAAGGTGAAAAGGAGCATACCAAAATGTTTTTAATGTGTCAACCCATTTGTTTTGTGTACAGAAACCTTCTATGTAGTAAACTGCACATGTACTCTGCATGTTACAGGCACTGAGGCATGCACAGGCAGGACCATGCATATAATCCATGGTCTTATGGCATGGAGCAGGCACCTTGAAATGAGAGCAAATTCCCTTCTAAGAGACCTTCAAAGCACCTTGGGAAATGATCATCTATTCAAAAGAGGTGTTGCAGTATCCAGACTGGAAGCAGACACTGATGAAAAAAATGTAGCAGTAATAATCAAAAGAGGCAAAGCTCTCAAGGACATAAACAGCCCACCTAATGTGACCCAGCAGGCATGGTGATTGATTGGGGAGAGTGCAGGAATCAGCCAATGTGATGGTGCCAATACCAGTCTAAACTATTATTGTTATTAAACATAAAAACTTCATATTAAACCAGCCCTGAAAAGTGGTATCAGAGATGTATGTACAGTGTTTAGGTGCAGATTTCACCAACGAATGCTGGTGGCAGAGCAAAGGTACATGGGTGGTGACTTCTGACACTATATTTCAGTGTTTGTTTTTGGCAGGTCATCACATCAAATGTTTTTCAGTATTAAAGGAGTTGTTAGAGAGCTGATTGTCTTTGGCCCCCGACCTCACAGGGGATCCAAAAGCCCCAGAATCACTGTGAGGCAACTGGTGGGGATTTGATCTGTAACTTGTTTTGGGGATACTAGGCTGGTGATATTCTTTACATTTGAAAAACATTTCTTAACAAAAACTATGGTGCCAATTTTTTTTGGGGAGAAATTATATGTCAACCATTTTTTAAATATTAACATCTCCAGTAGGTCCCAATTGGCTTGGAGCTGAGAACCACAGAAAGGGCAAGAAAAGAGAAAAGTCCTAACAGCAGATAGGCCCTTCTTTTTCACCTAATTTAAGGCATTCATTAATCAGCTGATATTGTCCTCATGTGGTGCATATACATAAATAATTTTTTAGTAAATTACCACAGGGCATACCTGGGGACAAGTCAGAGTCAGCAGCAACAACGTCTAACAGTGGGATGACAGGCTAGCACACCACTGCCCCCCCCCCCCAAAGTTATTCTCCACTGTTTGTCATCATGCCCTCAAATGCCGAGTCAGCACCGATGCTGGTTTGTTGAAGGTGTGTAACACTCTTTGCTCCACGATGGGGGACCTTTCTTTCAATATGTAGGATTTTTTATTTCGAAACTACACTAACATTGTCACGTAACCATTCAGAGGTTAACAACGTATTCCACATAATTTATATATTTAATGTTGTATTTGTGAATGTAACATTTTTCATATAGGCTAAGATAAAGAGGTTCAAAATATATATAGGCTTTTCTTTACAATGATTATCAATCTTTTCATATATTAATTTTTCGTAAATATATAAAGTCATGTTCTTAAAGAAATATTCGACAGGAACACAAACACAAAATGAATGACAAATGCTTTCAGTTTTGTTATTGCAAAAAACAGACTTTTCCTCAACATCAATCCTGAATCTTAATACCACTGTTGTTTATTTGATACACGCATTATAGCAGTGAGTGCAGCGGTAACGCCAGATCCTATTTATGCTGGGCAGAAAGGGTAGTTTGTCCGAAAGTTCTCGCTGTATTTAAACCCTACGCGGGTTAGGGAGCTCGATTTGGCCTGGAAGGTGACTTCGACCAAAGTTCACTCCGTGTCGGAGTGGAAGTGGCGAGGGTCTAGTTTCGGAAAGGCCCAATGTGTGCACGAGCAGTGACTGGCACTGTGTTAGAGACTGCCCCTGGCTCTGATTGGTTGTTTTCTTCAGGGAGAGTTGGATTCTTGCAAATGGCATTAGGAGCAGTAGTTTAGTTTTACAGATTATTGGTCTCATGTACTACTGTAGGGATATTGTGACAATTTTAGCAAATATGACGAAGATGAGAAGTTATTTTTGAAAGAATTCCCTACTGCAACTTTAATGTAGTTGTAGCACAAACACTGCATGAAAACTTATCCCCTTTCGCATCAAACTTACTTCTTTTCAGACTGCAGCTGACTGCGAGCATTGGTTTCTCGTTTGTGCCTGTGATCGCTAATTTGCATCATACCTGAATTTTTATATTTATATATGTTCTATTGACAAATTAACTATCTCCACTAAATTTAGCATCAGCTTGAAAGCAAATGAAAACAAAATAAATTTAATTGTAAATAAATTCAGACATCAAGCGGTAATTGAAACCAGATGATGTAGACGGAAGCAATTTCTTTTACCCATTTTCCCTTTTCATACTCAAACTTGAAAGAAAATGGCAAATATCTTCCACTTTCATCTTGGCTGATGCTATCATGTTGATTGAATTATTAACCTTTACAGTCACCTATGAATCCCCACATTCTAACATTGTAGGAATGGTAGCACCAAGAGGCCAACACATCCCTGCAGTCGTAACTATGTTTATGCTCGTCTTCATTCAGCGCATGAGTGCAGACCATTCACAATCTTTCCACACACACGCTGGTGCAATCACAATATTCACTGTGCGCTCCATAAGCTGACACATGTTCACATGTCTGGCGCCCCTTTCTTCCTCTCTCAGTAGAAACACGGCTGGGGGGATGAGATGTGAGCAGCGATGATTTCTTTGGCTTGGATGGTCCCAGCCTCCCCCGCACAGTTAACACCACCTCAGCCCAGTGGAACTGGACTTGGGCCAGATCCCAGCTCAGCACGCTGGGTTCAACATGGCCTGAATGTATCCAGCCACTGAGGATCAGTGCATCACTTAAAATAAGCCCTATACAAAAGTCGGCCTTTTAAAAATAGCACTGTGTGATGTGTGATTAAAGACACAGGGAATGTAGCTGCATCCATATTTAAAAAGGTTATTAGGCTTGTGTAAGGTTTGGACAATTTGGCATATATTAGGCAGGGACAAAAGCTAATTTATGAATAGTTACTGAGCAGACTCATGAAGAAAAAGATGAGGGGCCGCCTTTCCTTGAGTCCTTTAGATAAACGCAGCTAAAAAGGTCACACTCAAATTGGGGTTTAATGTCCCTGACAGTGTTATCCAGCATGAGCTGTACAAATCCAAATGACATGGGGCTGCATCTAGAGATTAGATAGCAACTAGAGTTCACAGAAAACAAACAATTTAGGCAAAACAGCAACGGAAAACCCAGGAAGATTACATGTGTACACAGAGGATGATGGGCCACAATGGGTCACATAGTGGCATTTCTCTGTATAAAGTTCACATGCATTTATTAAATGCCACTAGAAATTTGACCAGGGGCACAGCTCAAAGACAACAAGAACAAGCCCTGAGAGCTTGAATGTATTCAGGTAAGGTAGAAGCCCCAAGCTTTCAGTGCTTTTCTGCATAAATGCTGCACAGGAACAGCTAGTGTGAGGTGGGTGGATGGTCTGTGTTATTAAATATTTAATTGCACATTTATAGTCTTTTGGCCACGTGCTGAATTAGTCATGTCTGATAATGGTGTGCAATGCAGATGACAGAGCTCTGCAGTCTCCAGAGCCCTGCAGCACAACCTGCTTGTCCACATTACCAAACAGAAGAGAGGAGTTATGTGGTCGTTTCTGTAATAAAACACAACCAGGATTGAACATGAAAGCTTGAAGTGTGATTCTAGCCATATTTAAATTAAATCTGCTTGTTTGCTGCAAAATCTGGTCACAAAAAGAAAATCTATATCAATTTAATATGTATGTGTCCAGTACAGCGATAGCTCCAGGAAGTGTTCAGCCTGTAGGAGCCTAGCAGATAAGCTGGAGGCAGGGAGACCTGGTAGTCTTGCTAGTCATTCAAATGCTAAAAAAGTAACTACCAAAATTTATACCAATACCAAAATTGACACAGGCAGTCTCTAGATGGTAGATGTCAAGTGTTTCAAATGGTGTTCCAATTGGTCCAATTTTACTGTTATAAGTGTTTTATGTTTAAACAGACTTAAGTACTCCAGGCCGGCACTTGTGAGAAGGTGTGTGGAACTCACATCTCCCCAGTGGTTCAAATGGCAAGTTATCTTTCCTGGGGATACGAAGGTACAGGGTTCAAATCCCCAGACAGCGAAGTCCGACTGGCCAATGTGGCAATTTATACATGAGGTGGGCCTTTTCAAGTGTTCAATGAGGTCATACCAAAGCTCGGGTAGGCAACTTTGGAGAAAAATTTTGTAGGTGTCCTACTGAAAAAAAATCCCATCCTCCCCTTCAGGCCTCCCTCCAAAGCCACTCCCCAAAATACATTATCATGCACAATAGGTGCAGGTCAGTAGGTAGGCCAGCCACTGAGCTTATTACAATCCTGCAACAGATACCAGATTTATTTGTGTCTTATTTTTTACATTTCTGTTTCTGTACATGTGTCATACATAAGACACAACATGGTATTAAGCTTTGCAGTTTCTAGGCTGACAGTTTCCCCTTGCCCCCAGATTTTGTGCAAAGCGAGGTTTAAGACACCAATGGGTGACATGTAAAAGGACAAACCAATATAAAGTGTCTCAGTAAGGTGTTGTTTCACAATGAGCCTCCAGAACAGCTTCAGTGCTCCTTGTTATAGAGAGTGTAGAAATCTGCTGGGGGGATGCAGCAGTCTTCTAAAAGATATTTCTTAATTTAGTGTTTTGTTGATAGTGTTGGAGAGTGCTATCTAACGCTCCAACATCTCCCACAGGTCACATATCTGGTGACTGTGAAGGCCACAGCATGTGTACATCATTTTCATACTCATTAAACCACTGACTGAGCCCTCATCTGTATGGAAGACTCTGCATTTGGGTGAGGCTTATCCCCTCATTTATTCATGTATTTCATTCAATTCATCGCCCATCTGTATATCTCTACTGGATGCCAAGAGATCCAGTTCATTATGTTTATCAATATATTTCTGAAATATATTATTTATGATTGTGTATTGATAAGAAATGCAATGCAGAGATTTCTGATGCTTATATGCATGGCCAGACTAACCTGAAAGGAGACCCCGTGGGAAAACATTTCATTGTGCTACCGACCGTCCCCCCAGACACACACCATGTTTCATGTTTTATCTTTGTTGCATTTTAGATCCCTAAACACATTTGATATTCCTGAAATTACGTACAGCCTATTGACATGCAGTGAACCTGGGGCTCTTGGGGTCCCTGGGGTCTTAGGTACCTGGGTGGTAATCCAGATTGAGGGATTTGAAAACACAAGACCAAATAAAAACTGAGACACTTTCAACCATGGTGTGAACACAGCCTATGAAATGGAGGCCCATATCTATCCACAGTAGCAAAAACATTACCACATCACCACAATGAGGTCGTAAAATCATGTCACAACATGAAGCATGTTGGCAATTAAAGCCCAAAATTACAACTTCATTTTATCTGCAAAAGACGGGAAACATTTACATCCTGGCTTTTGTCCCTCTTTAAATGATGTTGAATAGCAATATTCATTCATACCAAGCATTAATGAATTCCTGGGAACGTAGCAATCGCTCTTTCCTCCGTGTCAGTGTGAAGCATTAGGAGACAGGGTATTTCTTTTTAAATGCTCTTTTATTAGTTCAGCTGCTAACACAGCTGTTTTCCCCTCATACTCATCCCTGTGCGCTCTCTGTGCTCTTGGACTCTAGCTGAACATAATTCCAACACAAAGAGCCACAGAAAATGCACTCTCAGCCTCCTGTAAATGCAATTCATGACGAGGCTGCATAAGACTTTGATTGTGCCAGGAATTTGATTGCTTCATGGATGCAGCAAAAATAGGGAGTGTTGGGAAGCATTTCAGGATACATTGTGATATATTCTGCAGCATGAAAAGAAAATGACCAAAAATGTGTCTGCAAACATGATCAGACATCACAATTCTAATAAAAAAGGTTTGGAGGCATCCAGTTCAACCCTAAAATGAAATATTCATATGTGAAACAGCTTGCTCATATGTACCCCAGACAACACTGTTTGCTAAGTGGTCTGGAGATGGATTTCTATGTGCGTGTGTCCTTACAGGCACTTGTATGTGCCTGTTTGTATTTGATTGAAGTGGAGACAATGACAGTGAGAGAGGGACAATGTATTTGTTTGTGCTCTCGCCTCTAGAAGCCTTTCAGATCTCTTTGGGCTTCACATCAGAAAGGTTTCCCAGCTGTGTGGCAGTGCCCAGTGGCAAAGCAAAGACTGTGTATGTGTATGGCTGTGTGTGGAGGAAGGGCAATGCCTGGATACTTATAATTTGCAGAGAGAGAGCTTGAGACTGAGGTCCTGCAGTGGGCGCTAACTACTGTTGTAGTAGCCCTGACATGAGACAGCTAAAACTTCACTGAAAGCAGTTCTACCGTTTGGCTTTAGCTCTGCTTTGCTTTTGGAAAGTGATATCAGTGGGTCATAATGTTTGCTTTAGATTTTCAGATAATTTATGATGATTTCCATCAGGGATGACAGAGTACATAAATTATCTGTATCGGTACTCTGAATGGGTGGGGCTTAACCTGGACGTGGGCGGGACTAACCAGAAGTTAGGTATTTAAGCTCGAACTTGGTATGGGTTGATCCGAAGTTGCAATATTTATTAGAAAATGTTTTGTATAACAGCCTCAGAATTGAGCTTCAGAGCAATGTTTTTGATTAAATAGTAAGAGAACCTTTTTTTTTTAAAAGGTTCCTATATTTATTGCCTGCTGGTGGTGCTAGATAAAGTTAGTAGGACTCATCTTCTGGGGAGCATGAATATTTGTACAAAATTACAACCAACCAACCAACTGACCAGCCAGTTTTGCCTTCCCTATTGCCCTTCCACTGATGTGGCTCAAACTGAGGGCAACATTTAAGGATATGAACTGTGGCATGGATTGTCATCCGTTCATTCATTCTGTGTTAGCATAATGAGTTTTTTTATTGCTATTTGTTCTGTGGTTATTTATCAACTGTTTGAACTACTATGTGTTGAATTGTTACTGTAGACTGGCTACAGCTATTTCAGTTGTTTGATAGTCGGAGACAGCAGCCTTGAGTCGAGAGCTGGCAGTAAGATTTGCTTTTGGCACTTTGGCTGCTGTCCTTGGTGCTGACCAAAGGCTGCAGATTTGCAATTGTGTGTACGTGAACGTGCTTTTTGGGGCGAGGGACACAAGAAAAATATTTGCACTGGGGTCAGTCAGGGTTATGTTACGCTGCTGAGCTGTGGATATTCGTTTGCCCCACAGAATGAACCATAATGTTGTGGTTACACCACCTAGCCAGTTGATAATATTTTTAGGGCAGACAGGCAAGAGGCTGGTCCAAAAAAACAACTCGGCTCAGGAAGGCAGGCTGGGCTCTCAGAACTGAAGTGGGTATCTGGAGCAGGAGCAAAAAACAGATAAAGTCAGACAAAGATCAATATAAGAGATTCACAAGGCAGACTAGGCCAGAAAAACTCTAAAGCTGGCCAGTGAACAGACGATCTGGCAGAGACTGGTTGGAAAGCCAGGGTTTAAGACAGGAGAGGTGATTGCAGAGTCTGCTTCAGGTGAGTAGGAAGCCACAGGTGTCCTGATGAGGAGAGAGAGAATCAGGAGTGCCACGCCCACACAACACACAGGACAGACAACAAAAACACAAGGGAGAGGGAAAACAGACAAAACACACTAGGACTCGGGAGGCAGCAAGCCAAATCATGACAGTTTAATGCTTTATTCCATGCTTCAGCCATAGCTTTACAGTGTTTCTAACCATAAAAGCATTTAGGAGGTGCTTTAATACGGATACAAGAGGGGACTTGGAAAATTATAGGCATTGTACACCCACACGGGTATTTTTACCTACATATATTCTGTGTGATTATACCTCTATGAAGGTTCAAGTTGGGCAGAGGTAAAGAGGGAAGTATTGGCATTTACCCAACTACATGTACTAACAACATTTTTAAACCACACTGAACAAAATTATAAACGCAACACTTCTGTTTTTGCCCCCATTCATCATGAGCTGAACTCAAAGATCTAAGACTTTCTCTATGTACACAAAAGGCCTATTTCTCTCAAATATTGTTCACAAATCTGTCAGAATCTGTGTTAGTGAGCACTTCTCCTTTGCAGAGATAATCTATCCACCTCACAGGTGTGGCATATCAAGATGCTGACCAGACAGCATGGGGATTGCACAGGTGTGCCTTAGGCTGGCCACAATAAAAGGCCACAATAAAAGGCCAAAATTAAATCAAAGTTCATTCATAACATTGGAAATAGAAGTTTGACAAAACAATGACAACTGATAAGACAGTGACAATATAGACAGTGACAACTAAGCACAGTTCATCTACTGACACACTGTCCAAGGTCAAGAATCAACTTTAATGCTTAGATTAGTCAAACATTTTAGCTGGCAAACTAACCTCCCTTCTGTGCCTTACTTTAACAGCATTTCAAAACTGGGGCTACAAATATATGTCACAGTCCAGGGGTTTCATTTACAAACTGTGCGTATGTACAAAACAGGGCTGGAAACGTGCCTATGCCACATCCCAAGCAAAGGTTGTGATCTATAAAAAACAAAGTTTACAAAGTTGAAAATGTGTGTCCTGTAAGCAAACTCTGAACCATGCGTACACACATAAAGAGGAGAAAAGAGAAACGGTGACTTACATGGCAGAAGGATGAAACTGTTTGAAATGAAGAGGCCTACTGTTGTGTAAAATAAATCGAAATATTACCTCTGAGTATTGTAGGCTTAAAGCTTTTCTGAATAAACAAACACCCGTGCGCAAAAAAACATAATTTAAGGTCATTTGCAGCAAAAAGATCCAGATTCAGGATGATAAACACAAACGGAGATATCTGTTTCTGCAAAAGAACGCCTCTCATATGTTGTACAGTTTAATCAGGAATCATTAATTAGTATTTGCATACAGTGCAATTTATTCTCATAAATAAGGTGAACAAGAAGACAAATTACATTTAAATTGATGCCATTTTCAGTGCGTCAGTTGAGCAAATAGGAGCATAGTTTCATGTAGCCTTTTGTTATCACATGTTGTCTTATCGAGCCAAACGCTGTGTGGATGTGATGCGCTGCTTGTAAAAATACATTATGGAAAAATAACCCTATTTTATTGTAATTTACAACAAGTCCATTAACTCATCAGCAGCCTTGTTAAATGAGTGGAGTGTTTGTGTTGCCTAAATAAATGTTTCCCCTCCTCCCTTGTGTGTCCGTGTGTATGTGTGTGTAATGTGGGCGTGGCTTACCATTCTTGGTAAATATGCCAGTTCTCCTGCTGCTCGATGCCAGTATCTGCTGTCCTGTCAGTGGTATAACAACAATTGGCCAAGCTGAAGTTGTGCGATCGTGATCATTGTCTAGTGCCTTTTTGGTTTTGGCTGTCTAGGCCTTTTTACACACCTCGAATCACCTAACCTAACACCAGCCACACCAAACCACCCCCCACCTGCCTGCCTGCCTTCTGCCTTTGTCAGGCCTGCCAGCCACCTCACCTACAGACTGTTTGTTAATGAAAACTTTAACTTATACTAACTTATATATATATATATATATATATATATATATATATATATATATATATATATATATATATAAATATATTTCAGAATTAAACTTAAGAATTAATAAGATGTAACTCTGTTTTAATTATTGGCAAATCTAATAATCTCTTAATGGGTCCACTTATTTATTCCAAAATGTACAGTTTTAAAATTTTTAACTCCTCCTTGGTGTTAGAGTTAGAAGAAAAATGACCTCACAGTAATAATATTAGCTTGTCAAATGAAAATATAAAAATCAGATAAAGGTGATAAAAGTTCACTGGGATGAATGACACTTCTTAAGCAAATTGCAGATCTCTGCAAGACTTCTGTCAGAGTTCTCTGTGATCCGGATCCTGTGGTTGTCAGCACCCATAGAGCTGTCCTGGATGCTCTCCCCTGTCCACACCAGTGCATTGGTTACTGCCAGTGGGAAGTTCCAGATAATCACTTGCTATATTTAACCACTGTCGAGACTTGTAGATTAGGATAGGTTATTGATTAAACTTCCCTTAGTAGTATCTACAGTTTCATGCCTCTAACTGTGGTTGGTTTCTCAAGTTCATTTGCATAAAGTAAAGTGAAATGAAGTGCAAATAGTGGGAGCATGGAAAGTAAGTCAGTCTCTGTCAGAAATGGTTAAGAGTTATGTATACATAATTCAGTGTTTAGGACTAAAACATGCACTTCAATCTTGCCAGTCTGTAACGACTGAAGTTGAAAGTCTCCTGCAGCAGGCTCACACCATTCAAATAAAACCTTTTCACATCAGACAATGTGACAAATGTCAAAGCACAAAAAGCACAGGTGGCATTAATAGCTGTATATAATTTATGTGAGCTAGTTCCAGGGTTTGATACTGTACACGCTGGCTCATCCGACTGGCTTCCTGGGACACTTAACAGAACGGAGGAATCATTACTGTTAGTTCCACCTGTGGGTTTCCTACTATGAGTCAAAATATCTGCAGTGAAAAAGGTCTGTTAGAGGAGACAATAATGGACCAATGAGAACAATGTGCCAGTGAATGGTTGAATCCATTCTAATCTTATTGGTCAAAATACACATTTCAACATTTTTGTCCTGATTAACAGTGTATTTGAAAACAAAATAATGAAAGCTAAATAATAATGTTATGCTAAATTGTACTGATGATTGTTGTTTCTTCACACTGACAGGAGACTTAGACCTTCAAACAGTTGCCCAGTGCACAGTAAGCAGGAATCTATCTACTGGAGAGCAGGACAGAGGTGGCTTTCCATTTACACCTCTGGGCTATATGGCAGCACATGATGTAACACTGACTGTCTCTTATGACAGTAATCGCACTTCTGTTCACGGTGAGATTCAAATCACTTCACATTACTTACACTACATAGAAGTCGATGCAAGCAGGTTTGCATTGCTAAAAGGACTATGTCTAAGCCTCTTTTTAACATTTTATTTGTACATTTATCCCATTTCAACTTGTACATTTTCAAACTAAGTGTTTTCCACTGTACATCGTAGGAAAACCCCAAATAAGTGATTTTTTTTTTATTAAATAAGACAACATCCAGTCCAAGTCTCATACCCAACCTGGAAAAAAAATCAAACAATGTTTCCAAAGGACAATGAAAGCAACCACTATTGAAAATCTGGGGTCAATAATCTAATGTCAAGGCAAAGTTTCCCCTAAAAAAAATGTAAGTACTCTAACATTACAGAACAAAGCACAACCAACAAAGAAAAATGTAACAATAGTGGCTTTTGTTATACTATTACAATTGATAGAGTTCAGTGGATTTGGAACAACTTCAACAAAACACGTTTACACGTCTGTTTACAGGCCAAGTGATGTCAGTTCAGTCAGCATCGGCTGGGGCTGAAGACCACAAGTTTGAAAATGAAAAAAATAAAATCTGGAGTTGGAGAAGTGAGACCTCTGCAGCTAGAGGCTCCAGGCTATTGCATAACACAGCCCAATCTCGAATGAACTTTTGACGGTCACGCTGCATTGTGGGTAAATGATGGGTTTTAAAGTAACATTATGTAAGATGTTTTTTTATGCGTTTCAGAGTGTATTTCAGGACAGCTGTACACGGGCATTTGCTATGATTACATTATGATCAAAAACTAGCAAGCTGCCAACTTTGCTAACACAGCAAACATCAAGCAAATGCGTCAACACAACACAAAGCAATGTTACTTGCAAGTCCAACAGAAAGAACGCCAGCTCAGCGTCTGTCCTGCAGCCTTTTATTTCATGAAGCTCTCACTAACATCCGCCAGCCTTTTCGGTCAATGTTCTCTCCGGTCTCTTCGCTCTGCCATAAGCTAACGTTACGTCCATGGATGAGGTTGAGCCCGGTTATGTTGCCCGCTCGCATGGCTCTGGCTCCGCCCCTGGCGGCACTCTCCACCAGCAGCAGCATAAAGTTGCTTGAAACTTGGGTGGCAAGGTAGCCAACAAAGCAGCAACTGACGCAAGAGTAACGTTACCAATGTCCGAGAGTGTGTCATCTAGCAAGTTTGCTTACATCAAGCCGAGATTTATAGCTAGCGGCTAAACATCTGTCTGTGAAACCTCTGGCTGATTTTGCTCAAGTCGACAGCTTTGCTAACTCAGGCAATAGGGATGGTAAGATTCAACGATTCGCATCGGTGCACCGGCATAAAAGTCCAACGATTGGCCCGATTAAAAAAGTGTGCACCGGTTACAATTTGGGATGAACTCAAGATCTTTTCTAACATCTTTGCATTGGTAAAATCTGATTTATTTATGTACAATTATTAGAAGAGTCTTTATGCCTTTATTATTTAGTCAGTCATTTGGTATCAAGTTGGTCACATTTCATTTAGATTAATTCCCCCTGAATTGTTTCTCTCATCTCAATATGATCAAATAAAATCTAACTCTCGGTACCATATTGAAGTGTATATGCTTATTCTTTTGCACCAGGTTGTATCACATTGAATCACATCGTGTTAAATATAGTCGAATCACAATAGGGGTGAATCGTATCGTTCTGCATTGGTAGTTGCTTCATATGTACGTTTAATGTATTGCATCTGCCTCAGTGATAGAGATGCACATCCCTAATAGGCAAACATCAAACAAGCTCAACAACACATGACACAGCGAGCCAGTTAATAAGTTGTTACTTACTAGTCCAACAGCAACAAGGCCAGCTCGGCATCTGTCTTGCACCCATTCAGCTCTTTAGCTCACGCCAACGCATAAAACCCAGTCCGATATTTACTGTTCTCTGGTCACTCTCTCCTTTTCTCTTCCTCGCTTTCTCCAATGTCTTCTTTGGTCTCTAGGTAACCAGCACCCCGGACCGGTGTGGTCATGTCAGAGACTCCATTCACCCTATTACAAGACAGTGTACCCATCAAATTTTAAATTAAAATGACTACATAATGTTGCTTTAACTAGCAAAAGGAATGCATAGAATATTTTTTTAAACTGTCCATCGTGTGTCGGACAACATTATAGGAGTGCTATGTTGGTGAAGTAGTCCTTGAAAAACAACTTCATTGTCAGACTGATGCATTTTGGCTTGAGGCATTCAGCAGGGTTCTTTTCACATCAGGGCCCAAGTTTTAGTCAGCCAGGGATCTCTTCCCTAGCAAAGCAAGTCTGTGTATCTAGTTTTATTAACTTCCATCACTAAAATATGCTCAGCGTTGTTCAAACCTTATTCATTCACAAACTCTCTCTTCCTGTGTCTCTAAGCAGCTGACTGTGAGCGTTCACTCTTAAGTTTAGCAATCAGATTTTGCCATAATCTCCGTCAGCCCACCATGTAATCGCTGTCAAACTTTAAAATCTGTTCTCCTCTCCTCTTTTCAGTACGAAATGGATCCTCCACCCTATTCCCCTCCTGCTCATCAGATCCAGGCCCAGTTCAAGACCAGCAGAAGTCCTCTACTCATCACATCCAGATATCAGCATTTCTTCCCCCCTCCATCACCACCACCACCACCAGTGTCTAGACTCCATTGGGGGTGTTTTCCATACCACTATGGCTTCACCACCCTCTTTAACACCCAATCATCATGATGGGGCCCGATAGCTGAAAACTTTTCACATTTCTCATATAGTGCATGTTGTATACATGTCAATAAAGTATGATTTTCCAGTCAAACAAAGTCTCCCCTCATTGAAATACACACATTAAAGGGTCACTGACAAATAATGAAGGCTATAACTTAATATTAACTGCATATGCTAATAAAGCAGCTGCTGAATGAACATAACACACATGTGAAGACCTCTGTCCACTCCTTTACAGAATAAACTAACCCTAAACCTTTTTACACCCTGAACAGTTTAAGTGGGTACAGTAATGGATGAATGGAATATAATCTGGTTATAATTTCTTTCTTTCAATGATTTTGTTTTTGTCTATAAACAATCAGACCTAAAGATATTTCATATCAGCGTTTAGAAGCCACCATGAGTGATTTAAATCTGCTGACTGTTACAACCCCCTAATTCTCACACACAATACTGAGGACATGACCTCAGGTGTCTTCAGCAGTACCTGCGGCCATGCACACCGCTATATTTTTATCTCATTGTTGGTGAGTTAAGATTTTGACAATTAGGGGAAATTAGCTGATGTTGTGTTGCACATCTTTCTGGTGCATCACTGAATTAGTTAAATTTCCTGAATATTTTTTTTCTATAACCTGCAGAACCCGCCAGTGTTGTGGCTATTCATTCTGAACATTTCCTCTTTGTGCAGAAAATGTAGGTGGTGCCACAGACCTGACACAACATCCAATTGAAGCTGTTTGACTCCAGAAGAGGGGGCTGGTGGGTGGATTTTCTATTGAGAGGAACCCCCTCAGCTTTGAACACAGTAAAGGCAGAACCTGGTAGGAAATTGAGCAGTTGTCCTTTCAGAATAAAATCAGTCCCAAGGGAGGGGTAGCCTCTATTTATTGGATGTTTTTTCATTATTGTTTTTTAGTACTACTGTAATCTACAAAAACACAAAAAACGAATTCTCTACCAAAAAAGTAATATATTAAAATTGTTTCATAAAACACCTAACTGAAATGCAAGAGCACATGTGACATTTTAAACACGTGACATTGTCCAGCTGAAAGTATGAGCTGCAGTATGACTATGTGTATGTTTTACAAGTATTATTGGTTATGAATACATATATACATACATATGGTAAGTCTACTGCAAAAGAATACATAATAACAACACCACATTTACTTTACTTGTAAATGTCTTTTTCACTGCATCATTTATCTTCACCTCTAGGCTATACAAATTACTCTTTCTGAGATTAATAGGCAAGAGGAAATTTTAAGATGAAGCATGTTTTATTTCAACAGTGATTGATGGTTAATTTGAGAGGGATATTATTCTCCTTTCCAAGTGCTGCTTTAATTAAGAGGTCCTCGTTGCAGAGTTGCAGAGCTTCGACCAATAATGGATTTTATTTTGAAAGATTTAGCTGGAAGTAATTTTGGTTTAACTTGACTGTTTTGACAGTAGCGCGAGCCCCGGGCTTCCAAATAAGGAATCTGGCTGTTGCTGCGCGCGGACACACAGACAGACAAGGAGCTCCAGAGCCGCGAGCTGGGGACGGCGGTTCCCGAGACGCACGCGAGCCCTCCTTGATTTACCGCTCCGTTAAACCTTCACATTCCCCTGGAAGACTGCGTAAACTGAAGACGCCAAGGAATTTAAATTTGGAAAAGAACTTTTTGAGACACATCTCAGATTTTCTGGAATAACAAACACAGCAACTATTTTAAAAAGGGATTCCCCTTCACAAATTAAAGAGGAGCGGGGGACGTTTCATTTTGGAACAATGTAAGAAAATAACAGTCGGTGAATACATTCGGGATTTTCTGAACCCATTTTACGCACTGGAAGCACACTCGGGAACTAACGGACAGTCACAACTCATCTCTGAGTTTCCCCTCTTCTTTATCCCAATAACGTTGCACTTATTTTGCTCAGAAATTTCCGTTTATAACTATGCGGTTTGGGGACTTATCCTAGGACTTATCGCCAGGCTTTTGGAATTGGTGAATGCCCTGTGAACGCACCGAGCTTTGCCCACAGCCAGGATGCATCAAAAGGACTGGTAACTTACTCAAGGTAATTTTTCATTTTTGAAATTTTATCATATTCACTCTTATTGACCTCATACTGACATGGTGCTCTGCTCCAAGTTTACTGTACACACATCTCATGAGCGCCGCATGTTTTGTGTTGCCTCTGCGTTTTGTTTTGGTAAGACGCATGTCGATGTTGTCGGTGATCTCGAGCGGTTTGGGGCAAAATTAGCAAAAAGGAGACCGAGATCAAATTAGTAAATTATCTGGAGATTAATTCGAGTTGTTGTGACCCGCCTTAATGTGCTCTGCGTTTAGCCCGCTGAGGGAGTAGTGCTGGGTCTTCAAGTCTTACACACCCAACCGGTTTGTGCTCAGGGAGTCGCGCCGCTGGTGGACAGCCGTCTGGGCTACTCAGTCAGTCCGTGAAGGGGGCACGTTTCTCAGGGGACACAGTGTCGCCTAGCCCTATTCAGAAAATCATTTAATGTAATGAGGCTTTGCTGACCATTTGCAAATGTTATACCAGTTTGAACGTGATCTAAGACATGTTTATGAATAAAAAGCGAAACTCTTTAAATCGGCGCACACGAATCTCACCGGGGACAATTGGTTTCAGTAAATATAGCTATATATTTTAACTTTTAAAATGCGTCCTCACAGCCTACTCAAGTTTTATTTTTGTCCTGCCTTTTTCAAAGCGGTGTTTAGATGTAGCAGTAAGCAGAGCTGCATTTAATTTCAATATTTTTGAACAGAGCTTGGCATTTGGGTTCTCCATCCAAGACAAAACGTTGCGTTTCCGGGCAAACCTGATGCATGACTTACCGGAGTTTGTTATATTGTGATTAACTAGAGTCAGGATATTTTTCTTAACTCAAGTGTGACAAATCTAGAGTATGTTTTTTTTTTTTTTTTAAGGAAACAAAAAAACATAATATCCGTCAGAATCATGCATGTTCCCTTTTTGATGCCACATTGCTTTATTCAAAGTTTAAAGTCATTATATATATATATATATATATATACACACCATTAAATATATATATTGCTGGTCAATATATAATAACTCATTAATATTTATTGTGATAAATAGTATATCCAGTGTAATAATGTGTCGTCTTTAAAGAAATCCTGCATGGGTTTTTTACCTGCTGAAATGCAGGAAGAATGTGCTCCTGTCATGTCATGATGATAAGGCAGGGGGAAATCATGCCCACTGATGCTCATGGGAGAAACCAGAGGCACGTAGCTGATTTCTTTGCAGTGGAGTAGGCAGATGAACGCTTTGAGCCTATTGCTGTGGCGCACTTTCAGTCAGCCTGGTATCACTCACTGATGGCCAGCAGTCTTATTTGCCACAAAATGGGTTGTCATTCACTGTCCCCTTCTGGAGCAAGGAGCCTCCCTCCTCTCTCCCTGTGCTGCAGTCAGACTCGCTAATGTCCATTTTGTGGTGTGCTGCATGTGCATACATAAACTTGTAAAAATGAGACAGACATCACAGGGTACTGGTTTTGAAAAACTTTCAAAAGAGTAATTTCATTGGATTTCCTGTAATTCAGTGTTGGGCTTAGAAAAACATTTCTACCTCTATGTGTATTTTCCTTATTTGGTTTACAGTATGAAAAATTGGATTTTGTCCAAATTAAGACATTTTCAGGTAATCAGATCATACTATTAGGGGCGCTAAAAAAACACATAAGCCAGGCCCTGCATATATTATATGCTGAACCGATTGCTGTTGATTTAAATCAACATAAGGGTGACTTTGTGTTGAGGGACAGAGCTGACAATGCAGGGTCATACTACAAAAAAAAAAAAAGGTATGTCTCAACAGGTGAGGACCTGGTTTTATTTTATACCTGCTTGTTTGCTGCCTATGAAAGAAAGGCTAACTTGTAATACAAGTATTTCTAGACAATAGTTGATACAAAATTGTAACCCTCAACTATTACAAGGCACTAAAACTCATCACTGGAACTGAGGTTTATTAAATTCTTTTGGGTTAGCAGCTCTTTAAAGAAGTCCCACAGTGCATATTTATTCAGCGGTAGAGATACAAGAGGCATTTAAAGGTCAAATTATATTAAAAGTGCCCTTGCCATGTTGATACCTAGTGTCTCTTGGTGTATCCTTCTACTATCTTCTGTTAAATGCAACCCCTTTTCTTTCCTTCACTGATTAATCTTCCACTCAAGGCTGTATTTAAATCTTCATATTGGCAGAGATTTTTTTCTCCTGGCGACACAGCTGACCCCTACCAAAAACCTGCTGGACTACCAGTGACCATTGTAATTGTGGCTCGTGATACCTGTAAAAAAAATGTACACACAAAGAAATAATAGTGTTGCCTAACCCCACGGTTGCCCCCGTGGTGTTTTGCTGCAATAGAGTACATTTTTGTCTAAGTGCCTCTAAAATCCATGTAAGGCCTGCCACAAGATTCTGGGTAGAGTCAAGTGTACTGGACTTGTCTGCTCTTATGACAGCACATGCAATTCTGGGACAGTGTCAGGTTCAAGGTTAGAGAACCCCACCCCCCAGGTATGGATGTTAGCAGTCAACTGTTTATCCGCAAGAAACAGAGCAGATAACAGAAATAGACTCAGCAGTAGTGCCCTGACAGGCACGGCTGGCTTGGAGTCACAGGGATGAGACAAGCCGGCAACACAACACAGGCCTTTTCAGAAGCATTCATGCATGTTTTCTTAACCTAGATGTCCTCCTTTGTTTCTGAATCTTACATCCTCCCGCTGCCTCAGAAAACACCCCCGACTCACTCGCCTTCCCTCCATCTTCTCATCCTCTGATCGCTCCCCTCCAAACAAGGCCACACTGTCCAAGGCTGTGTGCTATCAGAGAACCTCATATCTGAATTTGTGACATCAGAGGGAGGAAGAGGAGACAGTGAGAGGGGGAAACAGAGGGATTCATTGAAAGAGGAGAGATGAATAGATGGGTGACGAGGAGACAGTCAGCGGGACGATAGAAGATGGATTAAAAGGGATATAGAGGGGGACTGTAGACACAGAGCTGTGTGACATAGACAGACAGTGCTATTCTGCTGCCTCTGAGCTCAACAGATCGCTTTGTGTGTGACACCCACCATGCTTTGGAGTAAATACACAGCAATCAGTCAGCAAGCACAGGCTAGTCACACACTTTGAAACACAGGCACTTTAAAGGTGAAACGTACCAATATCCCATGTCCTGAAAGTTCTTAATGGCTTCTCAACAGTACTGTGGGGAGAATGTCTTTGCTTGGAGCGACTTGGAGGTTGACCAGATCCTGCAACACCATTGGCTCCCCTAATTGGGGACTAAACAAGGAGCTTGGGAAGGGTGCTTAATGATGCTTGGCCAATGTGCGGAGTGAGACTGGAACTTAGGCTGACAACCATGTAACAGCCACAAAGCTTTACCACGAAAGAGCCTCAATGGCTACATTCACGCCTCAGCCCCCGTGCTCAGTTCTGAATCGCTGTTCAGTTGCGACTGCTTTAAATGATTATTCATATCGAGGATGCAATTCAGATGTGGGTGTTGAAACAGACAGCAAAGTACCTGTGACCAAATGAAGCACCTAATTGCAAGACTAGTCATCTAGCTAGCACAGGGACCTTTTACTCTTAGTGATAAATTTGTTCACCCACAACTTGGCAGTGTCTGTTTCTGTTCTTTTCTCTTGTTACCTGCATTTTGAAGTGGAAATGTCTTCCCAAGAAAAAATAATAGCATCAGTCATTTGTTGAAATACCATGTTGTTTTTACATATGTCTGTAGCAGCTCTGTAAATTTTAACTATTGCCTGTCAAGAGCAAATGCAGTAGCAGTAGCGTGACAAACAGTATTAGGATAAGACTGGGGGTCAATAAAGTATGTGACTTTGACTTGGGAGATGATGGTTGGTTTGTGGTTTTCTACCACAACAGTCAGTGTAGCGTTCTTTTAATCATGGTCATGATCATTCCTTGACCTTACCCAAGTAGTCATTCCTTTACATGGCAACAAAGTTCCCTTACACTTAACAAAGTACTTTTTGAACAACCCAAACCACAATCTTTCCGTAACCTTAAAAGCAACATTAATTGATTTGTTTGGCCACTTGATGGCAGTGGAACAAGTCCCACCATTAGCTGTTTGAGGATTTGTTGTTGTAGCTCTGCTTTTGGCTTCGACACAATCTCGAGAAAAAGATCTGTCTCTTTAGCTGCTAAATGCTCCACTATGTTCACCAGCTAGATGTTAACTGTGTCTGTGTACTGTTTGGGGCTGGGCAGGTAGTGTTTAGGAGGTTTATGAGAGATCTTTCTCTGAATGGCGCTAAAACACTCAGTAGAGCTGTGGTAAACAGCAGGACCAGGTAATAATTATCTGTGAGTTTATCACTACCAGCAACACCATATTATTTGTAATGGTTCTGGAAGGCATTGAAAAAGGCAGATTTGGGTCATTTAACTGCAGTAACAATTGACATAAAGCTGAAGTAATGCATGGTCTCTTTATAAGAATTATGCATTTGATTTTACTGGACAGCTCACAATAAAAAAAGACAGGAAACGTTTGAGAGAGAAAGAGTGTCCTTATGCAACAAAGCCCCCAAATGGCCTCAAACCATGAAAGATAGGGACCCATAGTATCCCACATAAACCATGTGGGCACCAAGACAACGAAGAAACCCAAAATAATGTACCTCCAGGGATAATTATTCCTGATGCACTGTTGTAGAATTCTGAAATGTCATGGTTGATGTCAAGGACTGTCATACAATGTGATTGGATAGTTTGTTGCCAGGGTGAAATTTGGCACTTGCCAGGAAGTGACAGAAGATTCATTCCAAACAGATAAAATGATATATTTTTATTTATTTCTCTGCTCATTCATGAATGAAACGACAGCGGTCTTGTGAGAGCTGAAGTGTGGAAGAACCTGTGTGATCACTTAATCATTCCTGTTGCTGAGGTATAAAAGCTGGGCGAGGTGCTACATGGTGCCTTTTGTCTGGAGACAACTGTCGAGCGAGCAGCCAAGCATAAACTGAGCTTAACGCTGGCTGGTTGACAAAGGTATATTTATAAGCATTTCAAATACAAATCCCATGTAGATTGAACACTCTAGATCAGACGTTACTCCTTGTAATATCCAATATCAGTGTACAGATAGCCAATTTTTCTTTCCTTACAAATCAAATGTGTCGATTTCACTATGCAAAACATTTATCCCAAACCTACAAAATAAAATGAATGTATTGGTCCGCCAGGGACTGAACCACCCTCCGAAAGCAGTGATGACCCATTTCTAAACTCCTTGTACTGGCCAAAATGTAGAAACCCAGTGAGGGAGCTGAGAAGAAAACAGCATAGGACAATTACCGCAGATTAAAAGGTGGTAAGTGGTTTAATTAAATCAGCTTCTCCTCTCCTTGTCTGAAATCTTCAGAGACATTTTTTACACAGTGCCCTGGGATTTGACACCGGTAGCAAATTTACGACACTTCGCTGGGATTTGTATGCTGTGGTCGGATGGTCATCTCTTTATATGCAGAGATCAATTCACTGCCTGCCATTTATTTATAAGGCCATTCTGGGGTTGTCTCCATCTTAGTTATGGGTCTTTATGGGTCCAGTTTGTGGGTATCAGTATGGTTTAAGGTAGAAAGACTCTTCTTTTCTCTGTTTGAACTGAGATTTGAAACAGTCAGATATGCTATTGCCTGGAATCACTTACAAAAAAAAGACAGTCACTCAGGGTAAATTCAGCTGGACCACTGTGGCTTGAAAGTGAAAAAAATGGACTAGATATCTTTTAACTCTGTCGTATTTTATTTCTATTTAAATGCTTGTGTGGTGCAGTATATTGTTGACGCTGTCTTGGGCAGGTCTCACCTCTAAATAAGGTTGGTATTTCAGTGGAATCTTCCCTGATGTAGGCGATACTCTTTAAACATTTATCGTTCTGAAAATAAACTAGTTCTCAGGCAAAGGTGGAGCCTTCAGGTGACTTTCTGTACCTCTGGCCACAAATAAATGCTGGTCAAAAGTATCTGGAGCCCCTTTGGGTAAAGCACAGAAATACATAGGACCAGTCACATCTGATTAATGGTTAAATGTCAATTATGGTGTTTGGCTTTAGAAGCCCATATTGGTGGAAACCTTGTGTAGTAGCAGTTCCAGTATGTTAGGATCTGAGCTGCGTTGCTGTGAGTCAAGATCTTCAATTAGCAGGATTCTCTTGCGTGTTTGCTATTTTTGTCTTCATGTTAGCAAGGGTGTGAGAGAAGCAGGGGAAACACCTTCACACCTCAGTCTGCTCCTCTGGAAGCCTCTGATTAAAATAAAAAAGGGATCATACCTTGGGAACTGCAGGTCTGTATAGGCATACATTACATACTATATGCTAAATATGAATGTTAACACCTTCTGTGACACATTTGTCTCCGGAAGTCATCGGACATCATAGCTTAATTTGTGTGCAAAAGTGCAGCTTTACTTCAAGAACACTTATTCCACACTATGATGGCTCTTTCATTATAGTGTGGATATGATTTTCAAACAATACCTGTACTTTCTATTATTGAATGAATCACTGTCTGTCAGTAATCTGAGTTTTTTCAACATGGCAGCAGATTTTTTTTGCAATGAAGCAAAAATGTTTTAATTCATGTGCCCCAGAGTCAAAAATAGGAATATACAGTCATTTAATAACATCAAATGGAATAAATTGTATCGACTTAGGTTTGTGAATGTGTACAAAAGTATTTAAATGTGCATATAATTTGTACATGTGTATAATAATCCTGAAATATGAAGGTTAACATACATGGCAGTGAACCTGTGAGTCCCGGCTCAGGGCAAAGAAAACCCAGGGTAACTTAACAGCCCTTGACATTCTTGTTTTTGCCGCCTTCCAGTGGTTTAACTTCTCACTGTGCTGTAGCGATGTACAGATGTACTCAAGGACACCATGACATCACTGTGGGGTGTGGTTGTAGATACAAAGCACATTCATTTTTAAACTATTATACACATTAAGAAATGTAAGTATACATACTGACTGAGGCATCATTTCCCACCTCTACACACATATAATATAGATTAAAAAACAAATTCTTACTCTCATATTAATCACTTTAATATAAACTTTTCTTGCTAGTACTTTAGATTTAAAACTCCAAAATACATTTACCAGCACTGTCGTGATCACACCTGAAGGAGGAGTTGGACAATATTCACAGGATTCTGTTTGCACTGAGAAATTGCGAAAGCTAGTGGGATCAGACAACACCAACGGATACTGCCTGCTTCATCTTTGCTATCACACCAAATAGACTTTAGAGTGCCATTCCCTCTTGTTCTTTTTTATGGCTATTAGTAGTTTCATAACTCTGGTTTTGTCTTCAGTTTAGCTTAGTTAGTGTTGAATTCAAATGCACGTAGCAGAGTCTTGAAATGTTTTCTTCTTTACAATATTGAGGCCCTAAATGAAGTCTAGTTTGATGTTACAAGAGGAAATAACAAAATCTGAAAAACCGCTGCTGGCAGGTATTGCCCTAAAGGGGCGAGGTATGATGTGTTCAAAGGCTTAACTAGTGAACACTTTTATTTGAGCAGTGACTAAAATCACAAATGAAGACCAACTTCACTTCACGACCACATCAGCTCTTTCGGCGCTCTGACACGCTGCGAGCTGAAGAAATGCCACAGAAATGAGTCACATGCATGTAGGCATGTTCATGGCATTTCCCCCCACGCACATACTGTACACAGACACCTTGCTTGAGAAATCACAGATGGTTCACTCCGCTTCCTCCACAGCTTTCCCAGAGGTGTCATGACCCTCTTCCTGGCTGAAAATTTGAGTTCTTATTAAGAAATGATGCTGTAATTTATTGGCACTTCATTAATTACTTCATCAAATAACCATAGCTCCATGCATAGTCAAATAACTATTACAGAAGTATTTTGTTTTAGAAATCATCTCAGCTGTTGAGTTTGTGTTGCCACATATAAAATGATAACCATATGCGCATCAATCTGTACATATGCAGATGCATGCTGCCTGTTTGATGCCGGTTTGTTTAATTTCAGACAGTCCTGCTGCTCTTTTAGAATATCTCAGTAAAACAGACACAGGAAGTTTCATAGTGCAGGGTGAAAGGATCTTTTCCTTATCCTCTGTGATGAGACTGAAGGAAATCTTTGATCTGGAGTGGCGAGATAATCATCCGAAGCTGAGCCCTGATTTCCATCTCTATTCAGCTCTCCCCTGGAAGCTCCATAAGCAGCCATCAACACTGGAACTAATCAGGGTTATTACTACTCTCCTGAACGGCCCACTTCTCCAGATGTGGGATCGGCTGTTGTTCTTCTTGTTGACGTTGTAAAATACTTTGATTTATATCTTTTTGCTGATGCGTCGGGCTGATACCAGAATTTTATTAAACAGAAAGGTGGAACACTCCTGGCATATTTTTTTAGTACAACTTGTGAACATTTTCATCTTTATGATTTATCATCAGATGTTTGATCAGAGAATCAATTACAGTGTTATTTACCCCTGCAGGTCAGCCTGCCTCGCCCTGCCTTCAGGAGCTGCTAACTGCTGTTTGTGACCTTTAAAGTAGAGAAAACAAGTCCTGTTTTTGTGACTCTAGCCCAATTGTTGAGTGTGCTGCTGTGATACAGACTAAAGAAAACTCTATACATTTGCTGAGTGTTGGTGAGGCTTACTAGATGTCACCTGTTAAAATTGAGGATCCACAGGTCAAGACGATGATGGAGTGATAAAGTATCAAGTCTGTGGTGTACGGGGTGTTCATCAGTAGTGCTGATCTACTGTAATATCTAATGTAGGCCATGTTCAATGTGCTTCTCTTGCAGCCAAAACAGATGTTTGCGAGGGCAAAGCTGTCACTGTCACTGTCATAAAAAAGCTTAGGATTTCTCCCAACAGAGGTCCATATATTCAGAAGGCATCTGGTGGCAATTTATCTTCCGTTCGATAAACGTCTTCATAAACTTTTTGTCTCTCCAAAAAGGAAAACATGTGGCCCTGAAGTGCTGACTTCCCAATCTGCTGTTGTCAGCTGCGTTGTACAACAGCTCTGCTGAAGTGAAGCATTTATTTGTGACCCCTCCATGTTCCACCTCATTACATCGCCAATGTTGTTTTTCTCCACTTAGAGGACATTGCAGCTGGATACTGAGCTCGGCATATTTTGAATACTTGTGCACTTGTTAATTTGCTGTTATGCTCTTCCATGTGGAGCTAATGGTGGACAAAGAAAGAAAAGAAAAACAAAACAAGCTAATGCATATTGGGAGATCTTTATTTTTCCTTTCCTTCCTCTCCCAACTGGATCCCACCAAATACCTGACGTATTTCATTTTTTTAATTTACTTTCATATATTCTACTTTCTCCTCATATTTTGTTTCTTCTACATCAACTTCTGCCCTTAAATTTGTCCTTGCAAATATCTCATCTTCCTTCCTCTCTCGTCCCCTCCTCTCCTGTCTTCTTAAATCTCTGCTCTCCTTTGTCTCTTGCATCCTGCCTCCTACCGGTTTCCCCCTCTGATCTATCCTGCTCGATCCAGCTGGCCCTCTCTTCCTTCATCTCTCCCTTCGTCCTCTTGTGATCTCTTCTCAAATTGTGATCCCATCTCCTGTACTCTTTTATTATAAACTCTTCTTTAAAGTTTTTAACTCCACTCTCCTGCCCCTTCCCTGCCCGTTCATCCTCTCCTCTCCTCTCCTGTACGTGATGGATGGCATGGGTCAGTGTGCAGCCTCTGACAGTGATAGCCTCTGTCACTGCTCAGAGTCTGTGGCTGTTAGCGTTATCTCTCTCCCCCTCCCCAGCTTTATCGGCAGTCTTCTCAGGTCAGTGACTCAGTGCTGCAAGAGAAGTGGGAGAAGAGGTGTTTTTTTTTTTTTTGCTTCTGGCTCACTCCTTTCCTGAAGCAACAGGAGACTTGATGTTGATGGAGGGTACAGCCAGCGGTTATGTGGTAGGACTCTCTTAAAAGCTGCTTGTTGCAGCATTTCTTTACAACACTTTTCTCTTAATTGATTCACCATTTTCCCAGAACTGTTAACATAAAACCATAAACCTAATGGCATCCAAAAGTGGGAGTATGAGTTCAGTAAAGTATGCATGCAGGTAAGAAACAAATTTTCAGGATTAATGTAAGACTTTGTAAACGTATGCAACGCTTGCAGAGCTGTAGTCAGGATTTTAGAAATACTGAGGTCATAAGTTTCCCTAGTCCACCTTTTATTTATTGTGTTGGCCATAAAGTAATCAAATTTAATTATACTGAACCTAAAAATACTTGACACAGTCTATTATTAAATATACAAATAACAAACTGCTGAATCTGATACACCAAATTTTCCTGAGCTACTTGATCCAATTACGGAAAGTCCAGGTTCATTTATATTAATTTTATAATGTTAAATTAATAAAATGACATTAATGAAAGGTTAACTGATAGATGAACAATAGAGAAGAAGTATAACTCTGAGTTAGTTTTGGACCTCCGGACACACTCACGGTTGTACAGTGATGTTACAGAGCGGAGCTTCTCCTCTCTTGGTCAGTGCAGACTAAAAATTAAATGCTGCTCTCTGAACGTTCTGTAGCTGCTCTTTGCTATGAAAGACAGAGGAGACATAATGGATTTGCTAGCGTTAAAGTTTAGGGGATCTGTGCATTTTGCAAACCTGACTGTCATATCATAGCTTAGTATTACTTTTCCACCTCAACCAACCAAGTGTAAAAAGTTATTTGCAATAATATAAAGTAATCTATTGATTTGATTAGCCGGTTGGGTGTACTGGTGGAAGACGTGACCGTTTGAGCTTTTTCCTCTCTCTGCAATAGCGCCCCCAACCTAAACTAAACTCAGTGAAATTCTGTTTTCTGACCCAGTGCTACTATTCATCCAAATATGCTAAACCGGTTAACAAATTAGTAACAACTTGTCTATTTTTTGTATTTTAATGCGCATTGCTGTAATGCACATAGAGTACAGCAGGACTATATGAGTAATTTTGAAGTAATCCCTGTAATGCAGAGAAAAGGTCACACTGACTTTGCCTCAGCATCTTGCCTCTAGACGGAGTGAGGCCAGATGTTTTCATGTTTGCCAGCCTTCAGGCTGTGGTGGGTTGACTCCACAAAATGATTAAGATAAATAAAACAGTGTTAAAGGTAGATCTGATCAATTAAAAGTAGCTTGTTTGGATGGAGATACATATGAACTGATTAAACCCACATTAATAAAAGAACAACATCTTCGGTCACTTGAGTGCAGCAGAATTGTAATTGTCATATGGGAAAGGTATCATTTGCCTGTTTACACATCCTGTAGACAGAGGGGACACAGGACATTCATTTGGAGTAGTATTTGTATGTAAATTCAATACTCATCTCCTTTTTGGGGCTCCATCAACAAGAAAAATATCTGGCTATTCAGCTACTAAATGCTCCACCAGCTAGTCGCTTACTTTGGAGGTTTGCTAATAGGTGCAGGACTGCACCAACCTCTGCCTGCTGCCTGTTGGTACCAGAGAACCAAAACAATGTGCTGAAAAGCTCAGTAGATCTGATGGGAACTCCCAAGATAATTCTCTGTGGGTTTTTCTTGTGAGTGCTAAAACAAGTTATGCCCTGCAATGCTCAACACAGTTTTCTGATTTCCATTAGCACATGTTGTAAAATTGCCCGTCTTGTTAACATACCCAAAGACTGGCTAATCTTTCTGTTTAAATGGCCACATGGCAGCTGTGGCTGGTTAAATCTGCATTATGCATTAACAGGTGAAAAATAGGTCTGTTTACTGTAAAGAAGGCCTCCTTTTTTTTTAGCAATACTATAAAGGTTTAGAATTTTATGTTGACACAGTGTCAGCATGCTGTTAACCTCGACTAACACCAGGTCTGGTAGCTCCCCAGGCAGCGGAGAAACTGAGGTTTAGATGCTCTGACTTTTTGCAGAGCAAAATATCAGGCCGCCAACGGAGAGCCTTTTTGAAACAGAGCCATTGTTTTTCATTGGCTCAGGGTCAAAGAGAGAGCAGTGGGTAAAAACTGACAACAGGCAGATACCAAATCAAGAGTCTCATGACCCACCTCCCTGGTGTCTAATGAGGAAGCTAAAGATGTTGGAAGTGATTGTTGCTGTTGGTCTTTAATTCACTCTGCACCGTCTGACCTTTCTGGAACCTCTGAAAGCTCTATCTCAGTCTGTGCTGGAAGCACAGATTACATTTGTTTGTGCAGGAATTTTGATTTTCAGCAGCTGGCACTGTTTTCATTTTCTGTTCAGTATCCACTGTTCATGCTAACTACCCAAATCTTCTATCTCTGCCAAAGAAATGGGAAACACAACATGCTTCACTTACTGTGCACCCAATGATTTTTCTTGGTACAGACCTCACAAGAACTGTTCTCAGTACAGCAAATTTTCAAACTTTCGGGAACTGACTTAAACTTTTATTTCCGCCATTATGAAAGCAACAACACATACATTCATTTAAATGCAAATGCCTCAGCCTATTACTTTAATGTAGGGTTACACAGTGGAAATAAAATGTGGATGCAAATATCTGTTTTGTAAGAATGCAGGACAGGAAGTTTGGGAGAGGTAATAGAGACAAAGCTTGCTGTAGAGACAAAATGTATTAAGGAGGGGAGCAGGTAGCTGCCATAGGCTCAGTGTACAGTGATGAAGCAGGCCTGTCAATGGGTGTAATCAGCCATGTACACTGTAGCCAGCCACCAGGGACACACACTCTCACACTGTCTCTCAAAGTAACACAGCACAGACGCAAAAGCCCCTTCACTCAATATCCAATAATTCACAAGAAAGATACAGTGCTCCCCCCTTGGAATTTTTCACAGCTATTGACAAATTATGTACACTCTTTATATGGGATAATGAACGACCCAAAGTACGTTTAGCAAAATTGCAGAACTGTAAATCTGCTGGTGGTTTAGCTCTTCCTAATTTTAAATTTTATTTTTGGGCTTTTCAATTACGGTCTCTAAAAATATGGTTTGAAACTTCTTCAAAAATTTCTTGCCGATTGATTGAACAAGAGTTGGTTTATCCTCTGAGGCTGCAGGACTTACCATTTGTAGGTATTACAAAACGGAGTGTATTATTTCGTTTGGGACCCATTATAAAATGTTCTTTGGAAACATGGAAACAGTCCTGCAAGTTTCTTGAATTCAACCATAAATTTCATAAATCCTCTCCTATTTGGCATAACAATTACCTTTTAACAGACTCTAAACCTTTTGTTTTCCCCTCTTGGTCAAATAAAGGTATTTATACTTTTAATGACATCTTTAACTCTGATGTGTTACGGTCTTCTCTGGAATAATATTTTTGTTTCATCAAAAGTTTATCCATAGGATCTATATAACACCTTGTAGGGCTTTTTTGATTAAACTGTCCAATGATAAATTATGTAATAAATGTAGCACAGCCTCTGTTGGCGATTACAGATATATGTTTTGGGACTGTGGACATAAATAGTTAAAGTGCTTTTTTTTTGGTTAATCTGCCTTTGTCCCCTGGCCTTCTGTTGTTGGCAGATGACTCAGGTACGGTGCTTGACACATACCAGAGGAGAATTTTGATGGCGGCATTGACAGCTGCTAAAAAAAAATTATTTTGAGAGGTTGGTTTGAATTGAATATTAACTACATATCTGCCTGGATGCTTTCTTTTATGGACATTCTACATTTAGAACGTGCCACAGCAAGATTTCACAACATAACTGTATGTACAATTAATTGCTGGTCAGCTGCTATTAATTTTGTTAAATCCTTGATGAGATAGTTGGTTACTGTATACTAGGTACTATACTTAGGTACACGGCGGTAATTAATTGTTTGATGTTTTTAGGTCCCCCCTTAACTGTATTTACTTGATTTGCGTTTACGTATGTCTATGTTTGATGTTAATATGTATGTCTTTTTATTTAGTGTATTAGTATTATTATTACTATTGTTGTTGTTTTGTAGTTAAAAAATGGAAAATTGAGAAAGAAGAAGAAAAAAAAAGATACAGTGCTGTGGTGTGTATTCTGCTTTATGAGCGTGTGTTCTGTTTTCAGCACACCATCATCAACCAAAACACACACAATAAGTCATAGCTAGAGGTTTAAGTCTCTAAAATGTTTTTATTAAGAGAAGAATCTTTCAAATGTTGTACAAATCTTCTACAATGTTCTAAAAAAAGATTGAAAGTGTTCATGTTTTGTTTCTAGTGATTTTAAGTTCTCCATGCACTCTAAACACAAGGTACATATTATGTGTTAGCAAGTTCTGCAACATTACTGTCATGTTTGTCTTTTAGCTAGATATGTATTTTACTCAGCGCTCATCTGCTGTTAGCTATTCTGTCATAGTGGTGCATTTTGGCCGAAATCAGAATTAGAATCCCATATAATGGCCAGAGATGTGTACACTTAGAATTTGAATCCAGTCTTACATTGCTCTCAATGTGCATAAACAGAACGAGCATAAAAAAACAACACAACCAGCTAAAAAAAAAGCAGATAATGAAATGATCATACAATAAACTTTTTTTTCAGTAACTTAGATAAATGATCAAATCTCAACACCCCAAAATTCCCAGGAATAAATCGTGGGACGCTCAGCCCCGTATACCACTAAGTGGTGATGAAACAATTAGTTGAGTAGTTGATTGATAATCAAGATGGTGTAAGTTGGTGTTTTTCAGATTTTAAAACTAAACGATGAATAAATTAACTACTAAAATGCTTGGCAGATTGACCAATAACAGACCATTGGCATAATATCCCCCCAAAACCCTGAACTAAACTTAAGGTCCTGTTATTAGCTTTTGTGGAGCGCTGAGAGTGGAGTTTGCTGAGACATGGACGTGGCTAGGTACGTGAAGTAAGAGTCGACCTTTAGTTTACATGACTTTGGAAAAACTTGCAAGTATAGTGGTCGACTGATATCAGGTTTTTTTAATGGCCGATGCCGATACTTGGAGAGCACGGGGGGCCGATGGCTTATATAAAATGCAGATATCAAAACAAAGAAAAGTAATGTATAATTCCATTATTATGGTTTAGATTAGATTTGCATAATTTAGGATGATATATTGCCCCAAGATCCTGTATGCAGGATAAGCAGTTGACGATGGATGGATATGGATGGATGACAAATTGGCCTTGTGAATGCAGGTATCGGCTGATGCCGATGATCTCAAAATTGCTAGAATGCAGCCTGATTAATTGGGCCGATATCTGGCATTTCACTGCTTGAAAGTGGACCTTGAAAATTAATGGCAGATCACGAGGTAAATTACTGCACTTTATCACAAGAAATCCTGGAATGCATTAAACCTCATACACTGATGTACAGCAGTATAAAGATCCAAGGATGGTTTTTCTTCTTAAGCCATTTTATAGATGATTGTCTTTTTCTCTCTGTCAATCTTCATCCTTACATGCTGAGTTGTTAAAGCTGTGTGCATAGCCCCATATAGACAAATGCTTTAGGACAGGTTTGGCTGAAAAAGTCAGACAGAGTTATAAGCATATGGCTGCAGTGAAGTGAAATGCTCAAAAGATGTGTGTGAGTTGTTTATGTATATGTGGCCAATGGCTCCATATGGAGAAGGGGATATCATAAATCCATTACTCACGGGGGCAGGGAGGTGCTGTGTGGGCTTCTCGGCCTCTTCCCTCAGGGAATGATTGTAGAGGAACCACAGTAATAGTGGCTGGCATCGGGTAATTGTGCCCTAAAGGCACGTCATGTTTTTTCACTTCTGCACTGAGGAATCACACCAACACCCCACAGGCGTTTAAAAAAAAGAGTGTGGCATAGACGGCAACTGCAGGGATATAGATAGAGGGACGGAGAAAGAGATGACAAAGATAAAAAAGAAATAGATACTGAGAATCTTGTGTCGTGTCAGGTTTACAGTGAAACTTAGCTAACAACTGAGAAGAAGCATTCATTCCAGCCTCCTAGTGGTAATTACAAGTACAGCTTGCTATAATAAACAAGTGTATTTTGTGTATTTTTTTACCCTGGGTTTGGTCTCTCAGGCTGTTTGTTGTGGCTGACATGAAGCTCTGCAGACAACACTCAGGGCAGACAAAACTGCTTTCTCACCTCAGGAAAAAATGCATTCAGTATTCATACGTTCAATATAAAATTACAAACGACAATATGTGATGTTATTCATCTAATTAAAAAATACAACAACAACATTTTTGAATGTTTCAGCCTTAACTTTTCCCATGCTTTATTTATTGTAATAAATGTCGTTGTGGAATATGGAGAAAGGAGAAAGGAAAAAAGGCTGGCATTATTCTATAGTTTTATAATAGTCAACCAAATCAAACAACCCGTCAGAATCCCAATAATTAAAAGTTAATTGTGTGTTTTCTCCTTAGAACTTTAGATGTATTGATACATACACTGATACATGAGCCCAATCAATACTCCCAATTCCACCAAATGCAGTCGTCGCAAGGCCAAGGCACACGTTATGTTTGATTATCAGTTTTGCATTACATAGTTGGTAACCGTGTTTTACTGTGATTCATTTCTTCATGTGTCTGCATATGTCCTTTTGCCAGAGTTTCACATCAGAAAAGATAAGTAAAGCTATAACACACATGGAAATAGCTGTTAAAAAAGAGACATTGTTATATTTAGATTAGCAATGTGCTAGTAGTAATTTATAGTTTTATTTTCAAAATCTAAATTCAAGTTTCCTTTTTTATAAAGGCTCAGTCGTTTCCTGAAACTGCAGGGCACTGTAGTTTTTAGCAAAGTTTCTCAAACAGGACGAAAGAGTGCATTTGTTGGGGACCCTTTTCAGCAGCGGATTAATCCACAGTTGGTGCTCTAGTGAGTATTTAGGGCAGCAGGATGGTGTATGTGGGACTGAGTCAAAATAAAACGTCACCCGGTGTAACAGTGTGTCTCACTGATGTGGTTTTAATAGGTTTTGGACAACAATGGAGCTCTATGGCACAGAGGAAGAAGATATATCAGGCTTTAGATACACAGACAGTACTTGTTTTTTCACTGTTAGTGTTGTTCTGCACATGGGGTTTGTTGACAGTAAGGTCACAAACTCTGTGAAGAACTAAAACATTATCATACATCAATACAGCATAGTATCGTGATATTTGCCATGGCAATACTGTATCGATACACGGATGCCAAGTATCGATATTTTATTATATAAATTGAAGATGGGAGTTTTACCTTTTTGGTTCTAGAATAATAAAATCTATTGCTTTTTTTAGTCCACTAGAAAACTTAACAGGACCATATAGAGGACTGAAAAAGTGATATGAACAAACAGAGAAATGTATCTTTTTAGATAAACAGATGTTGACAAAAGTTTATATTTTCTTGTTAAAGGTATGCAGGGCAAACAAAAAGCATCACATTGCATTTTCTTTAAAGAACTACATGCAAACAGTCCTTTCATTAACATAGCAGCAAATCCACTGATGTTGGCAGTCCAAGGAAATGAAACGTTCAATTGAGAAATATTATGAATTCAAACCCAACTAGAAACACTACATCAACACACAGGAAGTTAATCGCAGCACTTTCAAGTTGTTGCTTTGAGATAACATTCTTGTCCTCTTTTTCCGCACGTATTACAAACCACAAAGATTGACTGAGGAGAAACACACACACATACACACATATACACATAGATCAAATCCATCCAAGTCATTTATTCTTTTGTGTGCATGCGAGCCATTTGCAATCTTGAGTCTACAGGTGCCAGCCATAAATTTCCCCACATTGATTTGTAGTATATATGGATTTTTTTCCCTGCCCTAAAGTCACAGACTAAAATAAGCTTTGTTTGGCTGCTCATGCACTTGTAAATCTCTCAGTGACATTTTGATAGTGGGTGACACACTGGGGGGGGGAGGGGCAGCAAATATCATTAGAATGGGACAGGATTAAAATATGTCACTCAGTGAGTCTATTATCGACAAAACCAGTGTAAGAGGCTCGGAGCCAGCGCTGACAGGAAGATCAGACAGACGAGCGATGAAGTTTTAGGTAAAGAGAAGGAGGCGTTTTGTGGTGGTGGTGGTGGTGGTGGTGGGGGGTGCTGTCAGTCAGGATCTCCCCGGTAAACAGAGTGGTAAATATTTCAGCCGTCATGGCCAAGTGTAGGCAGCTGGTCCCCTTTGCATGGCAATGAGAGGAAAGGAGGAGAGCCCGTCTCAATGGAGCCCTTCAACCCTGGGAAACCTCTACACACACGTACGCACACACACAAACACACACACACACACACAGACACACCAGCTGATTGACAACCACAGGACAGTGCAGGTCTGTACTGCCTCACTGTCTTCTGTCTTCTGTTAGACTCCCCTCTAGCTCCTTACCAAACCTCTAAAACTATAACTAAATATTTTCAGCGCACTTTTAATTCAGATGTTATTTCTAAGCCTGATATACACGAGTACTACAAAATTACATACTGAACCGAGGAGGTAGTTTTATCCGAGGGTTTTTAGTAAAGGACATGTTCAGTTTAATGGCTTTATGTGATCGCAAACAAGGCAACAGCATGGATTTGTCTTTGTTTCACAGGCTACCTGTTCCACAGCTTGTTTTGTGAATTATCTGAGTCATCAGACTGAGGCCAACGTAACAATATAAACTGTCAGATTAAGGTTAAGTTGGTTGAACTCAACATTCTAATGTCGAGTTGGAGTTTTGCCACTGCAGACCAATGAAAAGAAAGTGGAATAGAAAATAAATCAATGCAAATAGTTTTCTCAGGCTCTCTTTGTTCCTGTGCAAAATGTATGCAAAAACAACAATAGCATTACCGCCCTATGACCTGGGGTGCAGAAAGTCTTTAGGCAGAAGGTACATACTGGTACTGTGGGAGTGTCATGTGCAATGCATATTTGTTGCAATGAAGGTGTTTTCTCAGCGCTTTGTACTGTAGATTTATTGTTTTAGAGACATTTCAACTGAACTGACAGCTACAAAAAATAACAGCAAAATTTAGCTTTCATCGTTCATTTTCCACGTAAAGTTTCAAAGTTCCAGTTCAACAAAAAAACTTGTTTATTTCTGGCTTTGTTCCTTTAATTTGTTTTTCCAGTAGTACACAAGCCTGGTTTCAACCACAGCAGCTGGCTTCGTCAGTGCACAACACAAGTCTCACCAACACATCATTGACGATTAGTGGAGCTCTTTTCTGGAGCACCACTACACAGACTGCTTGTTTGTTTGGGTTTCTGTGTTCGGTCTTACAGTGATAGCCTGGATTCAGACTCCTCATCGCTGTGCTCGAGTGGAGCAGGTTAACGTTGTTCCTCTCTGAACTCACAAACGTGCGCACACACGCTTCACTTCTGAAACCTTACAGGTCTGAATTCAAACCTTAAAAGTTTCAATTAAAGGAGAGTTAGAGGGAGAATCCTAAAATAACACTCATGAGCTGTTAGTTGAGAGGGATTTGTATAATGTTTGTATTTAAGGAACACTTTAAACAATATGATCAGTTTACCAGTTGCTGGTGTGCTACTCAGCCTGGGGAATCAGTTGTACGCCGTCCTCTGTGGCTCTGGGTGAGCTTTGTCATGTTGAGAAAATAACCCTGATGATATCGCTATGACATCATCAGCTTGCAGACTACACAGTCCTAACAGAAAGCTTGCATTACAAACTGAGAGTGTGGCGATTCTGGGAATTACAAGGCAGGAAGACACTAATGAGTTGCATCATGGAATTTCTGAAGCTTGACTAGTAAAGGCCAAGCTTGTATGTCAAACCACTATGAGTCTTGTGAGAACGGTGATATCGTTTTTTTCCCCTTCTTTTTGGTTTTGGCCATTATTTCTTGTACATCAGCTATAATAATAATTTAGTCATTGAATACTTTGAGGAGACCAGAGGAGGTGGTGACACTGCTAGACAAAGCTTTACAGTTTTAGAATAAACAACACAAGCAATCAGATGACTATTAATAAATCTATCTTAAAGAAAATCCGATTATATTATCTAGTGGACGCCACATGAAACTCCTTGAGAATCGTCATATTCCCAGTCAATAAAGTCTGGAAGTACAGAGTTACTGCTCGATATGATGGGCAAAACTACAATAAAAGTTTGTAAAGATAGGTATGTGGCAGTAAAGGTTAGGATATAAGTGTAGTAAGACAAACGTGTTCCTGAGTGAGGGGGGGTGTGTGAGTACGTGGCTGCTGAACAAGTGTAGTCACAAAAGCTGATTCCCAGGGTGTTTACCAGCTGATTGTGTGTGACAGGCTTCCTCCGTTGTCCATCAGTGAATTCCAGTGATTCATCTTCATCCTCAACCCAAAAATAGACAGGAGCCTTCGAAAACCCCGGGAACACAACCTGTGAAATCTGATTTCAGTGCCTGAAATAGTCTGAGGAGGAATTTAGCCAGAATGTCTGCTCGCTCAACACACAGTTTTGTTCTCACATGCTCTTTCATACTGCTCTGAGCGTTTTGATGCGTAATGGTGTGAAGGCACATTTTGAATCTCACACTGTCATGAAGACACACACACAGTCTGCTGCTTCCACTATTAGTTTTTCTCTCACTCTAACTGACTCTTTTGCTCTTTGTCACAGAGGCGTACGGTAAAAGGGGTTTTTGAAGTCCTATGATTTTGGAATTACACAGGTTTGGATTTTAATAGAAATTGTAAGATTCCATCGGTCTGGGATCCAAGAGGTGCTGAAGCCTTATTTACTGACCCCGCACCCTACCTCGTCTGTTCCTCTCAACTTATTTTCTAATTGTTGTTGGCAGATTTTTTCCAGAATGTTTTCTCAGCTGCTGGAGCAGCTGATCTTGTGGCAACCCAACCCTATCGCCAGACACAACACTGATATTAGATGATTCTGCAAAGACATCAGGACAATGTCCCATGTCAATGTTCTGACATGGCAACTAGGGTACGGTTAAGGTTTGAGGATGACTGTATGTCATGCAAATAAACTATGGTCAAGCTTAATCATAATTATGGTTTAACGAGACTTGGTGCTAGGTTTTGGGCTCAAGGACTGTGTGAGGGTCACCGAGATGACACCTGCAATTTGGTCCATGTATGTTCAGCAGAACAAAGTGCAAAAGGGCAGAGTGAAGGTGAATATAGATTCAGAGGGTGTGGTGATTAATAAATCTACTTTCAGCCGGTCACATCACTGGTCTTATCGCTCTGAAACAGCTGAGCCAATCACAGTGACGCATGACGACAACAGCATAACAAAGGAAGAATAGGCTTCTCTAGGACATCATGTTGCTGTCTGCATGGTGCAGAGTGCCACAGATCTGAAGCTGGACGCAGATATAATGTTGGTTTTTTTCCAGCGCTATGGTTATGTAATATCTTAAAATGTGAACAGTGGGTTTTACTTCCTAATACATTTCAAGAATAAAACATGAGACACTGATTTTTTTCTTTATTATAACTAAAATAAAATACAATATACAGATAACAGAATTATAAAGAAAGCATAATGAAAATTAAGAATATCTTATGAAGGCATTAGTTTCATCCACAGCACCAATATAGAGCTGAGTGTTGAGGTGTTGTTTAGCTGTCGACAGGATTATAGAGGCGTCTGTGCGTGTGAGTCTGTATCAGACTGTGAGGTCATGTGTAGATGATGTGTCGCCGCGTCATTCTCTAAGGTCATTTTCACAAATGGCTATTATACTGAGTCATTGCTGCCCTTTGTGTGTTGTGTGTGGGTGTGATACACACACCCACACACAACATTGTTTTGGAAATCTGTGATGTATCTTTTTGGACTCACACACATACACATTGTTTATGATGTGTGTGTGTGTGTGTGAGAGAGAGAGAGTGTGCGTGCATATAATTGTGCATATGTTTGCATTAGGAGGTGATTAATAAAATGCATTTGGCACAAACAGGTTCATCATGTAATCCTACTCCCATACATGGCTAATGACGGTGTAATGGATAGAATGATTTTCATGTTGCTCCTCCACTCGACAGCACTTAACCTGCAGCAGATCAGGAAGCTGCTCTCTATTGATGTGGAGGCAGCCATGAAAGAGACACATCACAAATGACAGCATACAAGGTGGTTGTAAAACTGAATGCTGTTTCAATTGAATTAGAAAAGCTGAATAGAAACAAAAAGTGTTGCTAAAAATGTCTTTAATAGCAAAGCAAGGATTTCAGCTCGAGTGGAGAATTTTCTTCTTTTGTGCCTCGGGCCACAGCTATCACTGGTACATTATGTTTTCAGGTTGCCAGTATCCGTATCTCTAGAACACCTTGAGGGGAATTTCTTCAAATTTGGCACAAACGTCCACTCAACTATGAACTGATTAGAATTTGGTGGTCAAAGGTCAAAGGTCACTGAGACCTCACAAGACACATTTCTGGCCGTAACTCAAGAATTGTCACGCAGATGTAATTTACATTATTATAAAACTGTTTTTGGCCATCATTCAACACCATAAGTCAGCAACAGAGGGGGATGACACTGAACAGGTGATTCAAAGGTCATTGACCTCAAAAGAGGTTTTTAGCCATCACTCATCACTAGTGCGTGCATCCCGTGTACAAAGGCTGCAGCAACCAGGGTTTGAATCGACCCCTGGCACTTTCCTGCAACGTTGTCCCCTCTCTCTCTCCCACATTTCCCATCACTCTCAAGCTGTCCTGTCACAAATAAAGGCAAAAAAAGCCCTAAAAAAAGAAATAAAAACATATATATTTACATTTATATATAAAAGAATGAATTGGGCGATTCCAGATTTTACACACATGTTGACTGGGATGACATAATAAGTGAATAAATCAACTAGCAACCATAGAACTCACATAAAATGCACTGTATTACGCCGCAGAAGTGCTCTCTTGGTCAGCCTCGTATGAAAGCATCTGTGCTCCATGCAGTGTATGGTTTTATTATTCAGAAAGTCCCCTGTTGTGTCTAAAATATATGCAGTAGGCCATCATAGTAATGGCAGATGCAGATGGAACTTCTTTCATAGAGCTTTATAATCAAGACTAATACGTCTTTTGGTGAACTGTAATGGGAACCGGCATTAAATGTAAATTGTGGGCTGTGGCAGGCTTAATATAATGAACTGTGGGAGCCGGCTGGTTAGAAAACCAGATCTGCGTAGCGCTCTGATACAAATCAATCCTAACAAATTCTTCAAATACCATTTCAGCCTCCCTTGTGGATGCATATTTTAACTTTAGAAGAAGTAATAAAGGAGCTGTCTTTAGTCTAACTGATGCAAGCACATTGAAAGTCTAAATGATGGGAATTCAAAGGTTTGTGTAAAATGTATTTTACAGTTGGCTGGAACAGAGCTGAAATGGCATTTGAAAGCAGCCAGTTGCATATGATGTCCTCTTTCAGTTTTAATCCCCTTCTCTTTGTGCAAACACATAGCTTTTCTGATTAACTCATTTTCATCTGAATGTGATCTGGCTTGATTTGATTTGCTTTCCAGAGCAATTGCCTTTCATATTAATGCGATTACGTCGTAGAACAAAGCGGCCATTATACAGAGACTTATGGCGCTAGTGGAAAAAAGGACCATCACATTGCCATCAGTAACATCCCTACCGAGAGATAGGCGTATTAGGAGGGAGTGATAACACTGACACACACACACACACACACACACACAAACATACAGGCACATGCATCATGTTTCTAATCTCGCTTTGCTTTTTCTTCTGGCTGTGGGCAGAGCACTGCTGTGACTGCAGCCTCCAGTGTTAGAAATCCAAAAAAAACTGTGGATCTGTTCGTCATTATCAGCCCATTAATGTGTTTGTAAAACCACTTGTGCTGTATGTGGAAAGACTGTAATCTGAAGTTACACATGTCATAAATTCTCATCTTGGTGAAATCCAATTAAGACTATGTTTAACTTTGTATCCACTTCCACGCAGCTATCGGCTGTTGTGTATGGGATAATTGCTCTCCGTGTCCCCGTGTTTCTTAATTCATTTCACACTCAAGAACAGAGCAGCGTGCAACTGGAGCTGCTCAACTCCTACAGTATACACAGCCTGTACAGTAAACCTAATAATAGACATGTTCAATTACACTCATTGTGCTTTAGTGGCTCAAGAGTTACAGTGCTGTAAACAATGCTGACGTCTGTTTGCTGTCTGCACCCCACACTGCGGGCTTTGACTGATATAGACTGACAGCAGAGAATTTTTTCTGCTCCACTATTAGTCCGCCATGAGGATGACAGTGTCAGTCTGTCAGTTGGTTTTATCTGTCCAACACTTAAGAGAAAGATAACAGGATAACAGACTCCTGACCAGATTGCCAAGAAGTTAACTGTGGACATCTGTGCTGCCCTCCTTGTTTGTGTTGCACCAACACAAGGATAATCGAAATCTAATGGAGAGATTTATTTATTTGAGAAACTTATTTTTGCCGTAAAGATTTTGACACAATATTTGACATAGCTACAGTTCAAATTACATTTCCTTCTTTTTAAATCTAAAAACCTGCTTTGTTTTCATCCATCTTTGCTTAGAGTAGCAGTTTTCTTCTGGCACATTTCTTGATGCTTTACCACCATCAGTGGAATGGTACTAAAGTATGGGATGTAATATAGCGTGTTCCATTTGACCTAGGCCCCCTCTACATCTTGTTTCACCTTTTCATCTTGGTCTTGTTTGTGTTATATGGCTTGCATTGGCCACATTTGCAGCAGTGGCTGACTGCCACCAGTTGCAAAGCTTAATTTAGAGTCAGCAAGCTGAACAATATTATTACCGTTTTAATTATTATGAGGGTTCAAACTTGTTATGCTGTTTGCAGAGAGCTGGAACAAGCTAGAGACATGAAACTTTGCCCCATGATGTGCAAATGCTTCACAATAAATATGACCCCATTCGGCCTGGTGGTGGGGCTATAAGTAACAGCTAATTGGTATACAGCCTTGTGGAACTGAGATACACCAACGCACCAGAAACATGGCTGCTGATGATCAATCAAAAAACTTTGCAAAGGGCAGCGCTTAGCAGGAAATTGGTTTTAACTCAATAGACTATCTGTGCTATCATGATAAATCTTGATACATTAACTTTTGGAAATAGGCATGTCCAAGCATTATGAGCTAGACCCATAGGGGGCGCTGCACATTCCAAAAACATGTATCTCTCAACACATTCTTTCACGCATTTTGATGCCCCTTTAGTGTCATTTATAGACATGTATGGTTACGCGGTCAAGTTAGCAACAACAAATATGTGAAGTCCGGTTAGATTTTCAAAATAAAACACTAGCGTTTCAAAACATCGCCATTGTGAAACGGCACGTTATTATAGTTTCAAAACGTTGCAATTTGGTTAGGTTTAGGCACAAAAACTACTTGGTTAGGGTTAGGAAAAGATCATGATTTGGGTAAAAAATAACTACGTACGTCATTTTGAAGCAAAATACTAATTAACAGAACTGAAGTACAGTAAACATTAATGTAGCATCGGCTTTTTTTCTCAAGTCATTCTTGCCCATAACATCCTCTACACTTTGTGATGCCATTTTTGCTGTCGGAAACATAGCTGGTTTGCAATACAAGCAAAGAAACAGGTAAGTTTTGTTTATGAGCGTCGTCTGACACTCCCCCGTTGTTCTTCCGTGCCTTCAACTAAGTCACTGTAGAATAACAGATTTTGCAGCAGGAGAACACAGCTTTGTCAGCCTATATAGTGTGCAATCAAGAATTTGCTGTAAATTAAATTTTTTGATTCTAAAATCTACTAGCGTTCCAGTGCTGTAATAGTTGAAAGGCACGTTACGACTAAAATCCACTGACTCCGGCTACGGCGCGTTACGGCTGTGCTGCAGTTGCCGAAGCTAATCGCAGCCATTATAGTCAATGCTCGTGAGTCCACCAGACGCGTCCGCAGCACGTCACAGAAGCGTCCTAGAAGCAGCTCTTCTCTTCGCTCCGCAGAGAACGGGTAGAAGGTCTATTTTTGACGCAAGCCGTGTCAAGCAGCACAGAGCAGATCTGTGACGAAGGTAGTAGTTAGCACAAAAAGGACAAATTAATAACAAGTCAATAACGTGCGGCAGGCTGCACGCTCCGCTGCTGAAACGCTTCGGAGACGCTTCCAGTGAACTTTGACACCGGGCTATGGAAGCATCAAAACAGTGGGACAGCCATAACGTGCCGTAGCCGGACTGAGTGGAATCCTGGCGTTATACAGTACATGTCATGTATCAACTATCATTGGATGGTTGGAAGGCATTTGAAGATAAGACAGGTTGCCTGGCAGATTTTTTAACTGTAAAGTAACTTCCTCCTACACAATGCTGGTATGATTTCTATATCACACACACACACACACACACACACACACACACACACACACACTCTGTCTGTAAAGCCAACTGTGTTCTGCTTGCACAGATAGATATACAGGGACAAATCTATTACTTGACATAAAACAGACTGTGGATTTAAAATTGTGCATGTTATTTTTTTCTTTTAAAATCCACTACTGTTTATCACTTTAGTCTAAGTCTGTTCTCATCAATTAAACATTTGACACTTACACTGTAAGACTTCCCATTAAGCTCTGTGGGAGCTGTAATGAAATGTATATCCGAATAATAGTGAGCGTGTGTGTGTGTGTGTGTGTGTGTGTGTGTGTTTGTGTGACGTCTTCCCTCTGCTTATTAGAAAGGCTTTGACATTTACCACGGTAAACACATTCATCAGCAGAGACAGATGATTATCTGTTTAATTTTGGAGCCTTGCGAGACATCGCAGGTTTGGTTGTTGCAGCTATCAGAGTGCAGCTGTACAGAAACAGCAGCACTTTGTTGAGAAAAGACCCTGCCGGTATTCCTCCAGCTTGCTTTTTCCATTAACCCTCTAGCTTACGTCAATCCAGGATTCCATTCATGTGTTTCCAAAGAGGAGGAAAATGGGTGGTACTGAGTGGATTCAAGACAACTGTCATGGAAGAGAACTTTGCTTTGCTGGATTTACACTTACACATTCAGAGTAAGGACTGCTTTGATGATTGATGTAGAATCCAACTGACAAACTATAAAATATGCTTGGATATCAAACACTTTCTGCCTGTGTTGTTTCTCCAAGCCATGGATAAATACACTACTTTTTTTTCACTGATCACCGCCTCATAGCTCTGGAGCTTCATTAAAAGTAAGTTATGTAGCGATCTTTTGGCACACTGGGACACACTGAACTAAATCATACTTTTTGTTTCTTTGTTGTTGTTTTTTGCTGTAATCAGAATCCATTGTTAGTGTTGTGAATCCCAGTTGATTACAGCTACCAGCCTGCTTAAAAGACCAAACTAATTAACTAAAACCACCTTTAAAAAAAACTATTTCATGACCTATAAGGATCAATGTGTCCAACCCATTCTCATCTCAATGCGCCATAACTGACGCTTTCAGACAGCGTGACAAAGCGTAAGGATTTTACGCTAAAGGTACCCTTCAGCGTCTGTACGAAACGCCACCGTTTCCTACGTTGCAGCAACACAAGGGAGGCCAAGTGAACTCCTCACGGCCGATGTGCTAACAGGTAGGGTTAGCCGGTTGACATGCATACATTCAGTGACTGAGGTTTAGGTTCTAACATTTCTGATGGTTGTGGTAAGGGTCGGGGCTTCGGGGGGCTGTCAACACATTTATCAAGAATGTAGCTAGCTAGCACTTCCGGTCAGGCATCCTGGTGGCCTAGTGGTTTACAATCTCACCATATACCTGCGGCATCCCTAGTTTGACTCTACCTGGATCCTTTGTTGCATCCCATATTTCTTTCTCCCCCTCTCTCTCCATGTTGTCTACATCCCCCTACAATGAGGCCTCTTACTGCAAAAACACAGCGTTCGAACTAATTATACAAAAATCAATTTAATATTACACAACTATACAAACAATTGTATAAACATGCTATTGACTTAAGATGTGAGTATTCATTTACTTGGAAGTGCTACATGTTTTCAAATTTGTGCATCAACATTTTTACTGTGAATTTCACCCCCACACACTACATAGTATAAAAATATGGCATACATCAGAATCCAGGCAAGCCTGCGAAGTTCCTATTGAAAGGCATAATAATAGTATTTTGATTTTAACAGTGCAGTGAGTGAAGAAGTGAATAAGGCACCTAAAAAGCCAATGGAATGATTACCTCAATGTGTTGTTCTTATTCGTCAAGGTTGCCTCTCTGGATAATTCCTCAGAAGTTTAAAAGTGACACAGCAGCAAATCAGTATTGCCCTCCACACTCAGTTCACTGCAGATACACATCCATTAGCTCAGTCTCTGTGTCTTTAGTAAAAGTGTGTAAAGAAACAGGAGGTGACCTTCAAAAATATTTGTTGATGACTTTTGTCTTGACAAAGTAATGTATGAATTACTGGATAAGTTAATTTTTCAAGGCCAACGTTGGGACCACTGCCCTAAATTTTGAAACTGAACAGCTTGGGTTTGGAAATGTCAGTGAAAATGTAAAGTATGCAATGAAAAAATTATTATAATAAAATATATGTATAGGAGAATTGTCATTTAGGACTTTTTTAAATGCACTGAAAAGCCCTTTAGTGCTACAAGCATTATATGTCAGGTAAGTGTCAGGGGATATAGTATAAAGAGCAGCAAACAAACACCGGACTTTCACCCAAGAGAGCAGTGTTCATTTCTCGTGTGAAACCAGAGGTCAACGTTGAATTCTGGACTTCAATAAAAGTTAAGCTACAGTATGTACATACGTAAATGACAAATGTTATGTTAGTTACGTAAATTAAATAAATAAATTTAGTTATGTAACTTAACTTGTGTTTTAACCCAAACCATAAACTTTTCCTGAAACCTAACAAAGTAGTTTGGTGGCTAAACCTCACCAAACGGCAGGCGTTTCACAGCGTTAACCATGTGTTTGTTTTGAAAGTCTAACCGGACGTTGCAGATTTATTATTGCTAACTTGACCAGACTAGCATATTTGTTGTTAACTTGACTGCAGAGCCTAGTGTGTTAAAAAGTAAGGCCAAGGGCTCTTGACCGAGCGTTTGTATGCGACGACTTGGGAGGGAGAATGTATTCATAAGTTAAGGAAACAAAATCACAACAGACCAAGACCCTCATGCTGCATTTTCAGATTATCCTTTTCTCAGGCTGGCAACACTGATGAACCTTTATGTAGTTATCAGTTCACACAGTCTATGGTTGTTTTCATTTGGTTATTTAACACATGCCACGTTTTAAGGTTAGTATTTTTGTACATTTTGTAGAGGATTTAATACCGTTGGACCTGTGTTTATTGTGAGGACTAGTGATTTACTGGAGCACATCTGATTTTAAAGAAAAATATAATTTCATCAACTTATATCAGGCTACCCTTATGGAGTGGATCCTTTGCATGTGAAATCATTTGATGATACAGTGGAGCAATTTGTACTTCGTCTGCGTCTTGCAGCTTTGTGGCTTTTTGCCTTGTAGTTTAGATGGCAGTGTGGCAGCAGGTCCCTGTGTTACTCTGCTAATCAGCCTGTAATCCTGGTGCTGCTGATGTGAGAAGTGATGCGTCATGCGACTCTATCATTTTCTCATCAGTGCTCTCTTTGTCTCTGGCTCTATCTCTCTCTCCCTCTACAACTCTTTCTGAGGGACTGTTGCTCCTCTGTGATTGGGCCATTGTTCTGACTCGCTCACAGAGCCAGCCTGTTGGGCATGTTTACATGGAGTCATGCTTTTAGGCTGCTGGCTAATGCAACACCTTTGTTCTTTTAATTGCTTGCTGTTCCAGCCATAGGCTGAAAGGAATGAATAATTCCACAGCTACAGAATACTAAAATCCCCACCCAGTGAAGAACTTCCTCAGTCTGAATATGAATGTGCCCAGGCAACTGAGTACATGGACAGCAGCTCCATGAATAAACTGCTGTTGTTTGAACATCTCATGAACCTGAGTTTTGACATTGTTCAAGTTTTTAAAAAAACACTTCCCAAGGGAGGGTCTACTGAAAGATGCCCATTCGGATTATGAGAAGAGAACGATACTCTGTTTTTGGAGTGCGAGCCACGCTAGGGACTAAAAGTTAGGATATCTCGGCCATTGCTGCACCAATTTTGACCTGTTTTCCCCCAGTTGTTTCGAAGTGCAATACTGAATCACTGAATCACTCCTTAAGAATCACTCCACCCACAGACAATGAGAATGAATGGGCTGAATCAGCACACACTAGACCCCTTTTCACTGACAAATTATCTAAATTTTCTCCAAAGAAAACACATCAGGAAGAAACTGAAAGATTATATAATCATGCACAAATTCTACACATAAGGGCTTTTGTTTGTGTCTGCCTTTATATATGCCATACTCACTAGCACCCATGCTAGATTCTGTGCTGCACCTAGAAAAGCCTGGAATTACCAGAGCTCAGTGTTATTCTGTGAGCTGGGGAAATCTTGCAGCCCTTGGTGCCTGCTGGCCTTTCAAAAACCAGAATACAACGTGTAACCACAGAGATTGAAAGAGTAGCATTGATTAATTGACAGCGAACATCAAGTTTAATCTTCAGGTCAGATTTCATTCAGCAAACTGCCACTGTGCAGCTCTGGCTCTTCTTTCACTCCCATATTCTGTTGTCCTCTGCAGCAGAGTAGTGTGTTAATAGCTGATCTCCATCTGTTAGCTTCTCAAACATGATAGATCGATACAGGACGATGGGTGTCTTTGTGTGTGTGTGTTTCGGGGTTGGAGGTAGGGAGGCGGGGGGCAGTGCCTGGTGTTGGCAATGATGGGAGGCGTGACATGAACAGGAAGCTCCAATGGAGTGCTGCATGTTTCACGTTCAGACTCCCCTGCTGCAGGTGAGGAGGAGGAGGAGGTGTGTGGGGGGTCTAGCAATAAATGAGGCAGAGCTGTCAATAAAGAGCAGCTCTTTATCCTCTGTTAAAGCTCTATTCATTTCATTACTGTCAGGCTTGTCTGGGGAGAACTTGGTACTTTTCCCTGGATGTTATTTGGTATGCGGTGAAGTTAGAGAGCTCCCAGGCCGAGGTAGGGTGAAAAAGGAAGAGGCAGAGTGAGACGTGAGACGGGCTGAGATAAAATGAGACAAGATGAATCACTGTACCAAAAGAAAAGGTTGCATGTGATGTTAGATACAGGGGCTTTGCCATAGCTTAGGGTTTGGGGAATTGACACCCCTGAATTATACCAGGGGTTATTTCAGCCTCACAAAGGGCTTGTTTTATTGTTGGAACATTTTCACTGCATTCCCCAAGAGAAGACTGCAAAGCTGGCTCGATTCTGGAGGGAGGTTGGTTCATATCAGAGCCATGTACATAATTACAGCTCAAAATATTAATTCACTAACACAAAAAAGTCACAGTCTTGCTCAATTTAAAGTATTTCTATATACAGAGGTTTGGGAATTGTAATTAACTCTTTAAACCATTCAGTCTGGACTTTCTACAAAATCTTGAGCTTCAGAAATATACAGATTGTGGGCATTGTTTTCTAATTATACTTTCCCTGTGGCCTTAAGGATCCTTGAAGGTTCACGTGGCATAAAATCTGTCATCTGCCCATGCCCACGAGGGTCTTTGTGGAATATCTGCATGTAGCTCAAAATTTATGACAATACAGAGTGTTAGCACTGTGAATGCAAACACAATGTAGTATTAACAGAACCATAATGGTGGTATTAAGGTTGTTGAAACAATTGTGATGTAGTTTAGGTGTTATGACTAATCAGACAAAGTTGAAGTGAGTCTGTCCCAGTCTGATTCAGTTGGTGTTTAAAGATTCTAATCTTTTGCATTCTGATCTTTAAATTTCAGGACTGGAACCTGCTTCACAAAAGCTATTTGCGAGCACTGACTGCCACTTGCAGATAAGTTTGCCAAACATGCCAAAATGAGAGCGCGGACACGATCTCTTGTTGCAAATTGCAGCTTGCATGTTGGGAATTTGGTGAAATGAGCCCAAAGGCACTCAACAGTATGTAATGGGAGAAAGAAACTGGCCAAATATGGTGAGCAAAGTCAGTCAGGAACACACAATAATTTATGTTCTTGCAGGATTTTGAGTGTTGCTTAGTGACGCAGCTCTAATCCAAGTCTACATGTGGTCCAGTGTGTTGACGTCAGTGGTTTAAAATTTGCTTCTCTTTGATGGTCGGGACTTAAACCAGCATGCTGGTGGAAATAGCCGTTTTATTGTGTTATATCAAGTCTTTAGGTTCCAATAATCTTAAGGTCTGTTTCTCTTTCTTTATGCTTTAAAAAAACTACCATATTATTGGTACACACACCATTAGAACATTTAATATAATACTATTTAATTTGCTGTTAAATAGGTGTACCTTCCAGTAAAAAGAAACAACTGAATAAAGACCAAAAAGTATGAGTGATTTTTGGTCTTGAGCTGTTTGATATAGCTTCCAGAATGAGCTTGTTATCAATAAAGAGAAAAAAATGCTCCTGCTGACAAGGCCAGATGCACAGTTTGATTAAAGTTTGCTTAATTAAGTTTGTTTGGAAAGGAAACTTCATTCTGCAGAGACGATACAGTGAACTTTCCCCTGAAGGCCTGCTTTAGAAGGATTTTCTGTTTAGATTGTGTTTTATTGGTTCTGACGACTTATCTTTAACTCCCCCCCCCCCCCCCCCCCTTCCCCGTAGAAACGCACTCATACACACAAACACGATTATTCCAGACTCTCTTTCAGTCAGGCCTACAGATCATTATGATTGATCAGTGGGACGCTTCACTATGCTAGTGCTGGCTACACAGCGCCATGCTGCCGCCAGGTTCGTTTCATCTGAAATCTATAACAAGGAGCTGGACAGGGATCCAGTGGTGCCGGCTGTCAAAGTTGCTGCCACATTTCCCTTGTCGTTTGGATTTGTGGCCAGGTGGAACTAATTTTAGGCATTATTTCAGCCCAAGCTCTTCAAGACCTGGATGGTGGACTCCGCTGGACTCTGATTAGACCATCTTTGAACACATTATATCTGATTTCGATGCTCACTTTTTCTGTCAGTGTGTGGGGCTGTTGTTTTGTCTGATGTTAGGAATATATGCTGGCTACCGTGTGTGATGTATTTGGTAGGCGGGGCCACCACTGTGCCACAACAAAGCACCCTCTTATTTGACTCTTACTGGTTTTGTCATTCAATTTAAAAAGCATGATTTGTTATTACTATTTTTAAACTGCTACTATGCCATAAACTTTGAATATATAAGCCTCTGCATTTGATTTATACCATTGACCACTTGGGGGCAGCACAGAAAACTGTAAACACAACGCTGACATATTTCCACCGTATAAAGTTGATATGGCCAAAATGTTCGCAAACAGTTACGTATTTCCTCATCCAGCAGACATAGAGCCACATTATCATTCATTTCGATAAAAAAATAACAAATTTGCTTAACGGGATGTATATTGGAAATGATACCAATCAGAGGTACTGGTACTCCCAAAACTCCTGAGAGCAATATCTGGCTCTTCAGCTCCTAAATGCTCCACTATCTTCACCAGCTAATCACTGACTTTGACTGTCTGTGGGGCAGGTAGCACGAAGCAGTTTTATCAGATCTTTTTCACTGAAAACAGCAGCCTTTTGTGGCTAGAAATGAGATGATGAGAGCAGTGAGACTGTACCAAAACAGTTAAGTTGTGGACTAAAAAAAAAACTAAAAAAGCATCTGAAAGACTCAGAGTGCTAAGGGGAACTGGGCGTTGGTGTTGTTGGTGTAAATTATGTGTGGTATTGATGAATGCATTCTAATGTTGCATACCAGCATATTTTTAAATGACCCAACTCAAATGAATCACTTTCCCAAAACCTCTTATCAATTTAGCTGTGAATAAACCATCCTAAAACTATTTTCTGCAATATAGCATAAAAAAAAAAAAAGAAACATTGATTATAACAACTTACAACGACAATGCTACTCAAGGGGAAGCAGCCCTGCATAAAATGGAAAAGAGACGTGTAATTGAAGAAAGGGGCCAAAAAGTGAAATATATTGCTATTTTCTTTTGAATGTGTGTTTAAAGGCAAAACATCAACTAATTGTTTTTAAGAAAGAATACTATTGATCATGGCGTTGCGGTCAGTGGCTTATCCCTGATAAAGTGGAGTGATGAATGACTGCAGGTGTTTCCTTTTTTGGAATTAATATTCATATAATTGGACAAATTAATGAGCTGGCAGATGAAATATGGGAACAGACATGTGAGGAAAACAGTTGCCTCTAAGGAAGAGACCAATCTGAACTTGCGTAATGAAGAAAAGCATAACTAACTCACGGGCTCCCTCCCTCCATCTGCTTCTGTTCATCTTGTTGATCTCCTCGGCCCAAGTCACTGCACTTGCTCTTAGTTTACAACGCAAAAAGTAACAGCTGATAGAGATTTCTCATTGCAGGGATAAATAAAATCAGTGTAATCCTATTCCGTTGTCTGATCAGATACAAAGTCTAATTCCTATCTTGTCTCTTCCATTTTACAGGTTCTTGTGAATCTCGGGGTCGACTTATGCAGCCATGGGCCGATTGCTGGATCTTTGAGAGCAACCTTCCTCCCCATCCTCCTTAACCACTTCCTTTTCCTCTCCCCCTTCATCCTCCTTCTCTTCTTCCATTGCGTTACACAGCTGGAAGTAGAGTCATCTGATGCCCAGAACCAGCCATCAACCTATGATACCTTCTCCTTCCCTTCGTCTGCAAACCATGACAAGCATTGTTTCTCGGATTCCTGGCCAAGCAAGGTGGCCTATCACAGTGCTACTCTTGTATGTTGCCCCTCTGCTGCTGATGGAGGGTTGGTGCCACGCAGCCCCCTCAGGACCAGAGTCTGATTCTTGCTCCACCTTAGTCCAGAGCCGCTTCTTCGGCTTCTTCCTTTCATCATCAGTGTTCCCCACCATGCCTTGCTCCTGGACCCTGCAGAACCCTGATCCGCGGCGCTACACTATTTTTATCAAAGTCACGAAACCTACCAAGAACTGCGTGCCGTCACAGCTCCGCACCTTCCAATATGACTCCTTCCTGGAGACCACACGTACCTACCTGGGCATGGAGAGCTTTAACGAGGTGGTGAGGCTGTGTGATACCTCTGCGCCAGTGGCCTTCCTAGAGGCCGGAAAGCAGTTCCTCCAAATGAGAAAGGGACCTCCTCCGGTGGGCACGCCCATCACGGATGGTGACGGGGATTTCAAAACAGAGTACCTGGTGGTGGGAAAGCGCAACCCCAGCATGGCGGCCTGTCAGATGCTGTGCCAGTGGCTGGAGGACTGTCTGGCCTCCAGCACGTCTAACAGGCCCTGTGGCATCATGCAGACTCCATGTTTGTGCTGGGAGCCGCCACCACAACTCAGTGAGGGGGATAGCTGTTATCACAATGGAGTTTACCTGGAAAACTGTTTACCCAGCGTGAAGGAGATTGGAAGAGATGCTGGGATTAATGGTGAGTAGAAAAGCTTTTATATAAGAAAAAATGGGGATTACATTATAGTTCATACATCGGCTGCGCAGTTTGCACAGATTCAAGTGGTAAGATTAATGACTGGATCTGCGTCTCTGTAAAACAATAGTGAAAGGCGAGCCTTGCTTTCAAGAAACTATGGGGGATTTTTTTTTGTGTCTGCCCGTGAAAGGTCAGCATGAGTCTCAGAGTTTAGCTTGCTCTCAGCAAAATGGCATCTTCAGTAGCAATCAAGCCTGTGAAAATGTGTATGATTTGTGAAAAGTGAGGATAATTGTGTGGCATTGGCTCAAAAGCAAGAGTGCTTTGGCTGAAGTAGAAGAGAGAAAGAGGGACAGAAAGAGGCAATCGGAAGGTTTAGGGTTTCATCTGATGGAAGCTAGCTCTGTGACCTTGTGAGGTCGGCACCGTATTCTGTCCCTCTGCGGCCCAGGGAGAGACACTCGATCGGCCTCCGGGAAATTTTCTGTGGAAACAGAGTAGAATCAAGTGCTGATATTGGATAGCTCTGGGGACGCTCAGATGTGGGGATGGGATAAAAAGAGAGACAAAAGAGTGGCATAGAAGGAGAAAGGCAGAAATACGATTGGATAAGGGCCTGTGGCTTGAAGTCTAATTGTCTGCTGCTTGATCCCTGCTCCCCTTCCCTTCCCTCGGTAGACAGGATGTGGCCTGACATCTCTATCCTGGCTTCGTCAGGACTTTGGCCAGAGGGATGGAACATTTCTCAGCTCCCCTTTCTCCCCCTAACCTTTCCACCATCTATCTCTTCCTCCTTCCTCTGCTTTTCTCAGTTGCTTTCCCTAATCAGCCTGTGGTCTTATTCTCTCGGTCCTCCTCCTCCTCTTCTGAGCCACCATCGCTGCCTCCTATTCTTTCCCTCCCCAGGCTGATAGTGGGCTGATACTGAGCCAGTCGTGGGAAGCCAACCAAGCAGGGAAGATGTTGCGGTGGGTATCTCCTGCCTTATCCTCCTCCAGTCTCCAGAGCAGCTAATATCCCCTTGCCGCCCCAGCCTCCTCTCCGCTAGTTATCACACTTATGTAATCCTGCTTATGGTGCTCAACAGTGGGGTGTGGGCTGTTTGTGCCTTAAGGTGTGAAAAATAAAAAATAAATATACCATCCACTGTTGGCTTCTGTAGAGATTGACAGACAAGGACGCATTATAGCTTTTCTTCTCCCACTGTGCGCATCAACGCACAAGGGCGAACTGGCCGTACAGGTGACTGGTTGGATTGGATTGGTTGATGAAAATAAAAAAGATGCAGAGATGTAATAGATGCTGTGTAGACATAGATCAGGGAGCCGGGCAGTTATGGCCTGCTGTGGAGTGAAGATGGGAATAGAGGGGTGATAGCTGTGAGTGATGGATGAAGGAAAGACAATAGATACAGAGACAAGAGTGAGAGAGAGAAGGAGAGCAGATTAAAGGAGAGTGAAGAGGCTGACAAAAGCTGAGAGCTGGAATCGTCTGAGGTGGACGAGGCTTGATGAGGATAGATAGTTGTTGGGCCAGGGTCAGGCAATACGCAGCCGGACCTGTTTGGTCTGAGTGCCTTCAATAACGGAGGAGTTCATAGATTACAGTCTGTCTCCCGGCCTCCTTCACTCCCTCTCTGCAGAGGGACTGAAGGTCCCGCCCAGTAGCAGATGGAGGGGCGAGACCTGCTGTCAGCCCTCAAGCTCTGCTCATGTCCAGCTCATGGGGGCTAGAAAAGGAGTCTGGATTATTATAGGCAATGTGCTCAACATCTCCTTGGCCCTAGTTACCCAAAGCATAAAAGTTCATGGAAATACATGGAAAGAGAATGCAGTCCAAACAGCATTTTCCTCAACAGATTTTCTCTGGTGCCCTCTAGAGGTAGCTTGATAATCAGAGTGAATTGGCATTGTGTTTCATTCAGCCTGACATCATGTTCATTTAAACCAATTTAAAATATACATCTATATATTCGACACTCAAATCACAATTTACCTCCAGTGCCAGTGCAGGAGTGGAAGTCTTTCCCTAACCTTAACCAAGTGTTTTCATTGTCTAACCTTAACCATACCATATATGTCATTTGCAGATATTGCAGAAAGCATTGGCATTTGATTTAAAAAAATATAATCCACAGTTTGGCAGAATTGTCCATTATCGACATTCTTATCTAGTAATTGTGTTGGGTTTTCTTTCTGGGGAGAGAGTTGTTGTGTTTCACCCTAAACAATCAGTAGCAAGATATGCATCTGCCTCAGTAATATCATTTTTAGTGGACGCTGCTAGAAGCGGCGAGGAGCTGTTACCTTAGTGTTTTTCATGATGATCGAAGAAAAATTGTAATTTAAGAGTTATTTCTCTATGGTGTCTTACAATACTGGTACAGCCTATAAAGCTCTTTGTCACTTTTGTTCTTTCAGTTCCTGGTAGGCATGGTATTGATTAATCAATGATACATTAATCACTGTTAAAAAGTTTATTGTTGAAGAAAACATAATATGACAATGTGCAAAGATGAAAACGGAAGTATAAGTGCATTTTCTTTATTAATACATTCCACCCTCATAGGGGCAGGGGTGGCCCTGTGTGAATCGGATGAATGGTTAGATTAATATATTGACTTTCAGATTGATTGGGTCAGTGTTACCCTTCTATCACAATACAATATTGGATGTTGCCTTGTGAGTGTGTTCGACCTCTTGTATGACAGATATGGTGCAGCTTGATTACTATGTCAGTGAACTTAACCTGTATAGATAATGTGACCTTTTGATCAAATTTAAAAGATGAAAGTATGCACCTCATTTTTCATCATTGTTTTTATCAGCTTCACTCTGGTTTCAATTAAGAGGCTCTTTGTCCCTGACTAGCAGGAATGTTATTTTTTTTGGTGGGGGGAAATATTATAAAAAATATTTTCATTTAGTCCATTTTACATGTCCATAGCTCACTGTGTGAACACAGCTCCTGTGCTGTGTGATAAATCTTTAACCTTTAAGTTGAGAGGACTGCTGATTTCATGGCTATTTTTGGAATGTTCTGACATTCAAATGGTCAAAGTTAAAGGTTTTGGGACAAAACATTGGCTGTTGGTAGCTTCAGAAATATTGTCCATTAAAATCCAGTTTGGTAGACCTCCAATGTGTACTTGTGCTTGCGTGTAGATGTGGTTTGATTTGTGTCACAAAATGTAGCGTGACACGAGCAGGAAAGGATTAATTTGTTAGCCCTCAGTGGACAGAAGGGGAAAACAGCAGCGGAGGCAGTGAGTGATTAAAGGATGGATCAGAGAGATGTGAGAAGATGAGAAAACACATGACTCAATCTGAACAAAAGAGACACGATCGTGATAACTTTGAGAAAGTGCCTGAAATGACCAACAAACCGAAGGTGAAGGAGGACAGATACAGCTTACCGACAATGCTAAGAGATCAACATCATCCATGACATTGGTTACACATCATGCAGTCTCACTTTCAGCTTTGCAATCATTTTAAAGTGTGAAATATTTAATAAAGCTTGAAAAATAACCAAACAAGGACACAGTGTCACAGACTAAAAGCACTCTGCACAGAGAAACAGAGAAAAGGCTCAGTTGGTAGCACTGCAAGGGCCAGGTCTGAAACCAACTTTGGGGCCTTTGTGTGATATTTGCATATTCTTTAAATGTAGGTATGGGACTAGGCTTGGGCGTTCTTCGCTATCATGGCTACTTGAGATCACCGATTGGCAAGGCTTGTTAGCAACAGGCTTCTTAGCTTTAAGAGGAACCACCAGAAACATCTGTAAATGCACAATAAAATGTTTCCCACAGAACTGTGTAACTGTGGCGCCACGCACACGCGGGGTGTGGTGTGGTGGGGGTGTAATTAATAGCATGCTAACCTCAACAACACAGCTGTATTCTAACGTTAACCAAGCTATCCTTATTAGCTAGGCTCCTTACATGCTTGCTTATAACTTATTTGAATTATTTATATAACTTATTTGGTGAGTCTCAGACATTGACAGCGTAATGTTAAGGAAATAGATAGACTAACTTCTTAGAGTTAACTTGAATGCAGTAGTTTTTCTATAAACACACGGCTCTGTTACCTGGGCTTGTGAGAGAGACAGAAAGAGAGAGCGAGGTGGTGAGTGAATCAATGCGCTGCACGCAGCGCCACAATGAATTATGATTTTACTAATATTAATCCCCCACTATGACCCATCCACCAATGTGTCCCTGAGCAAGACACTTAACCCCTAGTTGCTCCAGAGGCGTGCGACCTCTGACATGTATAGCAATTGTAAGTCGCTTTAGATAAAAGCGTCAGCTAAATGAATAAATGTTGCAGTCAGCGTTGATATTGTGTCGTGTCGCCACAAATAAATCAAGGAATGGGAAACACTGCAATGTGGTGCAGGTTGTAGAGACTGTTTTTATGTCATCTTAGTTCTGATAGTGAGTTTGTTAATATCGCCTTAATATTGCATGAAAAAACAATCCCTTCAATCATTGATAGGAAATCCAATTGCCAATCGGCACAAGCCTACTGTATATGGGACATAGAGACCGGGTGAACTGAAAACCCTTTATCCCAATTCAGTGGGAATATATCATAAAACAACAACAAGGCCTTCCCCGTTTCCAAAGCTCCTCCCAATGTGGTCAAGAAGCACAGCTTCTTTATACCCATTACAGCCTCCACCCACAGTCTATTGTGCACTGGTTAGTTTTTTAGTGGAACCTTTATGCAGTCCTCATTACCTCATACAGTCAGGAGAAATCTTCTTATTTATGTTCAATTGGTCATCAGTCATTGGCAAATACATCACATGAACCAGACCAATGAAAAAGCCACTGCAGCATGTACGGAAACCTGTACATATTGTTAATTAATTAACAGTTATTTATTGTTAATCTTAAACTAGTAGTCAAGCACCTACAGAACAAGTGATTGTCAAACTTGAATAGAGCTGCTTTGACCAAACCTAAATGAAACGCTCCACACTATGAAATGCGTCCCAAATGCAAACACTGGGGCATTGACTCTAAAATGTATGACTTCTCCTTTCTGGAGGAAGTACAGGTTCAGTCTGGCTTTAATATCCTCTAAATGGACCTACCATCATATCCAACGAAGGTTAAAATCAAGGGCAACTGGACTTGGTTGAAGATACTGGAAGACGTTTCGTCCCTCATCCAAAGGACTTCTTCAGTTCTGACTGACTGGCAGGGAAACTCAGCTATTTAACCTCAGTGGGGTCGTTGGCCCGGGTCATCGATACCGCTGGTTCATTAGTGTTCCTTGTTGCTGTGACGACAGTCGTTACAGTCGTTAAGACTACCTGTGGCCAAGACTGAACGACCATCGTTGGTATCTTCACCTGAGGCCAATAGGTTACGTTTGTTGAGTTTCCTGGGAAGTGATGAAAGGACAGCATTGTAAGTGGGGGATAAGTGGTGGCGTAGACCCCCTCCCCTGTTCAATGACGGCTTCTCAACCCTGGTGTAGATGGCTTCCTTGACACCTCTTATCAGTCTTCCAGTATCGTCTTCCAGTATCTTCAACCAAGTCCAGTTGCCCTTGATTTTAACCTTCGTTGGATAACTATGACCCCGATGACTGAGAATCTTCATAGATACCATCATAGGACGCACCCTGTAATGCCTCTTAATGTACACACAGGAGATGTGTTTGTTTAAGAGCACTAGTCTTGCGATAGGCTCCCCTCCCATTTTGCATCTAGTCCCGTCCTACTGTGCTGTGATTGGAGCTGTGCCCTTAGGATGCCTCCCAGGTGCTCCCTGGCCTTAATTTAGTTAATTTACCAAACTGACACTTCTGAGGGGCCAACATTAATATAATAAGCATGGCATTTTCCCTAGATACAATACAAACGGGGGCGGCGCGGTGGTGCAGTGGTTATACTGTTGCCTCTCAGCAAGAAGGTCGTGGGTTCAAACTGCCTTTTACCCGATGCCAGCTGGGATTGGCTCCAGCCCCCCGCGACCCTGTACGCAGGATAAGCGGTTGACGATGGATGGCTGGATGGATGGTTCAAGATTGAATGTAATATAAAAAGAATACTGAAAGACAATCCCCACCCAGCCAGCCACAGCCTGTTCACCCTGCTGCCGTCTGGCAAGAGATACATGAGTATCTGCTGTCGTACTACCAGACTGCAGAACAGCTTCTTTCCTCAGGCTGAGACTCCTCAACTCCACCGCATCCTCCGCAGCTTACCATCAATAAATGACATGGAACATTCTGTTATCCCGGGTTTGCAAATCAACATACCACTACTTTGTATAAGATATGTATAAATCTAACTGTGTAGATTGTTTTTTTTAAATTCAATTCTAATTTTAAATATTTGTTTTTAGTTCTTTGTGTGCAGAGCGACGGGGGCAACAACTTCAGAACAAATTAAGATACCTTGAACATTGAACATTACTGTCAATGTCAGCAGTGTCATTAGAGTTGCTAGCGAGACAGTAACGCTGGGGTACTTGTTTCCAATCACAGGGCTGCATTGAAGTAACGACCTAGCCAATCACAGCAATGTAGGGCGGGTTGGAAAACATTACGGGCCTTTCCGAAACTAGACCCTCGCCACTTCCACCCTCGACACGGAGTGAACTCTGGTCGGAGTCGGCCTCACAGCCAAAACAAGCTCCCTAACCCACGTAGGGTATAAATACTTTTATTCATTTATTTTATGTTTGTTTATGACCCAAATTATTTTGGTTATTTTTTTGAAAATTCTTTAAGACTATGGCTTTAGATATTTACAAAAAAGAAATATCATATTCTTTTATGAAAAGATTGATATTCATTGTAAAAGAAAAACCTATTTGAACCTCTTTATCTTATTTAAAAATATAAGGCCTACATTCACAAATACAACATTTCAAAATAAATCAAACATTAGATTGAAGCATTATATAGTCTGAAGAATTTAAAACAGTAAAGTGAATAAAAACTATTTTTCTTCAATGCCTTTGTCGCTTGTTACATGATCCCCCTGTGCCCTTAGTTGTGCCATGTTATATTATTCTGTCATTTAATGTAGGCTATTTTGTTTTGGCTGAAGATTTTCGTATGAGATGAAATACGATTCAATAAAAACAGCTGTATAGTCTGTCTGTTTTTATTGAACACAATGCTGTTAACCTGTAAATGGTGATATGAAATGTTAGTGTAGTTTCGTAATTTAAAAATCCTACATATTTACAGACTGAAGTTACACGGAACTCACATTGAAAGAAAGGTCCCCCATCGTGCAGCAAAGGGTGTTACACACCTTCAACAAGCCGGCATCGGTGCTCACTCGGCATTGGAGGGTTTTAACAACCTGCCACCACTCCGCCCTCATTGGTTTCGGATGGAACTCAATGAGGCAGACCCTCCACATGAACACGCAAAAAGAGTGGAAGTAGTTAGGGAGAGGGAGGAGCAAGCAGTTTTGGAAAGGCCCAACATGTCTAGGGTGTGCCCTGACTCTGGCCCAGTGCATGCTGGGATAGGATCCATATGTGGATATAGAAAATGGAGGGTTAGGGGGAGCTGTCTCTGCTGCCTGTCTGTTTTGCCGATCATGGTTCTCTGGAGACTGCTTGCCATACTACTTACTGGTGCTTGAACAAACAAAGATGTCAAGTCTGCATTTGACAAGAACTGCCAACTCACTACACAGTGTCCATTTTTCTTTTTTATCATTGTGCTGGACCCTGGGGAATATATCCTTAAAGGAAGCTCTGAGTATTCTTGTCCTGTTTTTTCCCCCAGAGCTTTCTTTTTGTTGCTTCCAGTTTTCTCAAATCCTGATGATTCCTGGCTGAAACTGTGGCAGTGACAGTGACGCAGCTGTCAACAAGTTAGGGCTAGTTGGCGTGTGTGTGTGTGTGTGTGTGTGTGTGTGTGTGTGCTGTAAAGGTCCCTGCAACAAGAATCCATTTTTTACAAACACTGCAAACCCATGGTAAACCCACACAGTTGATTTTAATTAATTTGCCTCATTGGACCTCTTGTCAGGTCTGTGTGACTGTGGACAGACTGTGTTTGACTGACATCTCCCTCCTGCTCCTGAGAGGGCAGGACAAGTTACACTTCATCGTCATAAATGGTTCCCTGCACAGCTCTGCCCACCTTAAACCTGAGCTGAGGTGTAATCAGCCAGGGCTTTACTAACCATATTTAAGGGTTCCTCATCAAAAATTATATTATGTGTAGACTGGAATGTAGATAGTGGCCTACCTACATGTCTCTCGGCTGGCCTCAGACCAGCAGGAGAACTGTTTTGTTAAAATTTTTTATGAAGGCAAAACAACAAGGACAGCTGTGTAGGGCAACGTGGGTTAAGACGCCCGCCCAGAGTAATTCAAATAAAAACCACAAAATGTCACAATTTTATTTACTCAACATTTCTTCTTGCTGCCGCTAGTCTCACTGGATTAAAAATGCACTCTGTTTCATCACAATTTTTTAAGTTATTTGATCAAAGCCATTCAGACATAAGTTGATCTAACTTAAAATAATGCTAGATAAGTATGTCACCAACGTCACCTTGCCCCTTAGTGGTTGATCGTTTGTAAGTTAGATGTTATTTAGACACTGGACCGCCCCTTTAGCCAACCAGCGACTTCAATATCAGAATGTCTGAGGTAAAATTGTGAGGTTTTAAGCTCAGCTACTGGCAAGCTTGTATTTTACCTCAGACTTTCTGCTAATGAAGTTCCTAGCAACCTCAATATTTAAAAGTTAGAAATAAATTATAGGAAAGCTAATAACAAGTTAGTTTCTAAAACATAGGTCTATAATCCCCTTGCTTTTAACCAGCTAATTGTAGTTTATTTTATCTGTAATTTGCACCTATTAAAAGGATTTTATACCACAGAGGAGGTGAAAAATGGCTTTTCCGTAAAAAAAAATACTCAAAATCAATAAAATGTTCTTTAATGTGGGAGAAAATAGACATTGAGCTTAGGGTGGGGAGCAGCTTACCCCAGTGGCTGGGAAAAATGCATTAATGCATTTCTGCTAAAACAAAAATAAAATTCATAATTTATTTTACTTTATATGATGATACCCTAACCATGGCCATCTCCAAGATACAAAAAAAAACCCTATAAAATATTATTTTGTGTCAGCAAATAGATATTGAGCTTAGGGCAAACTACCCTATGTGTGATACTCTAACAACAAGGGAAATATGACTGCTGTCAGTTCTGGAAACGCCAGAGCTGTGTTGACATACATCATTTCACAACTTTGATCACAGTCTTATCAGTTCTGTCTAAGCAGGATTGTGATGGAAGGGTAAAGAAATAATAAAAGACCAGGCCGATTCCCAATCCAAAAAAGTGACAGCATGTGCAAAGAGGAAATTCTCATAAACCCTCCTGACTTTCACTTTTCCCCCCAGTTGCAGGCAGCTGGCTGCAGTTGAGGAAGATGAATGTGAGCGCTGTGTCTCTCCCTGCAAGCCTCTCTGGCTGGACCACATTGTTGCTAAACTAAGGGATTTCCGACCTGCCTCCATGAGGAGCACTGAGGAATCTGAAAGCAAGACTAATGCATTAGCTCCTCTTCACACTCATATGCACACTGTATACGGCACTGGTGCACCTACATGGTGAAATGTCGCACCAGAAAATGGCACATACACTTGTGCAACCACGCACTGGTCCCTCGTGATTGAGTGTGGGTGGCTGACTGAGGGAGAGAATAAAGCTTTTTTTTTTGTGTGTGTGTGTGTGTAGTGAGGTGTAGTGTTCACCACAGGGGGTGCCGTGTGGGAAGGAATAAACTGAGGAGAGATAGCAGTAAGAAGCTCCATACTGCTGTAGAGGTCACTGCCTGCAGGGAGTCTCGCAGCCTGTTTGGGAAGTTTTCATATGGAGCTTGTTCTTCTGGAATGGAGGCATTGAAGACAATTAGCAAATGTGTATGGTTTAATGATCAGTTTAGTTATTTGATCGGTGGCTGTAGCATCAGTTATTTCTTTCCAAGTCAAATCCATACCCATTCCCACTGGTGTATTTAAATAAGTGTTTTAGAAATGATGGGTTGAGCATTTGGTATCATAAAGGAACTGCTTGTCTATACTACTGTTGAAGTCATTATACAGGAGAAGGTTACAGCTGTAAACATGAAAAGGGCCAGCATTCAGCCTGTAGCCCCATGTGGGGCCAGACAGCAGCAGAAGCTACTGATAGGCCGAAAGACATAGCTACATTCTCTGTACTTACCCAGCTGTGTTACTGTCGGCTGCTGCAATGCTACTCAAATGGCCCAATAATCATGAGTAGCCTATATAGAACTTACCCATAGCTCATAATGTGTTTCTTCAGCAATGTTTTCACACAGTGTCTCTGTATTTTTAAAGCAAAGCTACGTTTCTATACTGTTGTTCTCCCTGATAATTTGTGGCTACTGCATACTTTTTTTAGTCAAACTTTGGTTTGATTAACAGCTTACAGGTTTAAAGTGGCCAGTTACTGACCCTTGAGCCAATCAACAGTTTGTGAAATGCTCAGAAAAGTTGAAAAATTAGCTGTTGGCTTTGACTTCTGTCATCATGAAGAGGCACAGATTAATGAAAATCAACTCACCAGCACTTCTGGGTGTTTGATCTGTCGAGCAGCAGCAGAAAGAGTATTAATGTTGAAACTTCCTCCTCACACAGAATGACAGTTTTTCATAAGCATGTAGGTTGACTTAAAAATTTAAATATATTACGTATATTCAAATATTTCAATAGGATTTCAGCTCTCTGGCTCTCAAGCTGGGCAAGCAGCAGGGGAAGGACCCAAATGCAGACAGCCTAGGCTGACAGGATGAGCCCGGTGATTTATTGTGAAGCAAAGTTACATAAGCTTACTGACATGGGCAGCAAGTCCAAACAGAAGTGACTGAGAATCCCCAGGTAACTGGAATTGGGCAGGGAAAAAATGCCATATTCCATTTTTTCAAGATGCAGGGCACAGAGACTGGACCGCAGTGGCACATAGCAACATTGACAGTCTGGCAACTGACTGGGGAATCTTGACTGGGGGCTGGTGTAAATACTGACAAGTAACTGGGGAATGAGGAACAGCTGTGAGCAGGAGGCTGTGGGAGTCTGACTGGCTGACTGGGACAAGGCAAAGGGCAGCTGGTGGACAGGTAGAGAATGGCAATGTCTGAATCTAATCTCCACACTAATGGTCCACCCTCACAGACTCACAGACTTTGAGGCGCGTTCCCGGGAAGTCCGTCCCGGGAAGTCCGTGAGGGCTTAGGGCTGTCCCACTGTCAAATCGTCAAGTGCATGGGGACGAAGCTTTCTGAGCCCTTCATACACACTTTCCATAAGTCCACCTCTCTATGGACTCTACCTGATGGAATTACCCACAGTTCATAGCGTTGTGATGCTAAACACAGGGTAACCTGGGGGAAGTCTGTCATGTTGTATGTTTCAAATTTTACAATTTAACTTAAGTTATGCATTTAAAAAAAACGGAACTTTTAATTTGATAACAAGAATTCCACACACTCACATCTCAGCAATTTAGAAATTATTGAAAAGTTCCTTTTACCTGGTCACATTTAACATTCATTTAACCTACAACTCTGTTCCCAGCAGTACTTGAAAGTAGCATAATCAGTGATGGAGAGGGGTGGGCGTGGGGGACAGGATCGCAGCTCTGGGAGTAAAAATTGAGAGGCAACCTGCTCAGATTTCTAAAGTATGTTCATAAAACAAATATAATTTATTGTACTTGAACGCACCACATTTCCAGGTACTGCCATACAGCCAGTGGGAAGGCATGATATTTCAGGGTCCCTGGAACGAGTCTCCACTGTCAGTTGTTCTATCAGGATCACTGTAAATTTATGTGTTTATGTTTAAGTCATGAGTAAACCTTCTCGCTGTAACTCAGAAAAGACATGCCTTTTTACTTCCTTTTTTAAAATTAAATTGCATAGCCACCATCTCATTGTCTTAAATTGAATGGCTTATATAGGAACATAATCTTCATTATCTTCATGTATCCATACCTAACATTTACATTTTAAGATGGTAAAAAACTCAAATTCATCAAACTTGCTGTTGTTGGCGACGCTTCATTTTAAAATCTTTCTATTGCAAACTCTACCAGCAGCGTTACCACTCCAGTCACAAACTGTCTGCGACCCTCTGCATGAGAGTGGGTCGTCTCGATTACCTTCCCAGTTTACGTTGGTGTTGCATCAGCTGGGTAAGGGTGATTCTTGTTACGTCACCATTTATCAAATGTGTTTTTCACTGCGTGAGAAAATGGATGTGTGGCCCGAGAGTGTATGAAAAGTATCAGTTGTCTCACAGTCAGTGCGTGAGAGTTGGCAGCCCCGGTAGTGTGTCTGTGTATAAAGGCAATGAAAATCAAGCACAACCAGCCTGGGGTTGAGATTACAGTATTAGTTCAGGAGCTGACATTCTCTGCCACTGCAGAAATGAATAATATAGCTTCTTTTTTTTTTTTTTTAAAGTTCAAGGCAGTGACCTCGCTGCTCGTGAAGTTTCTGGCCTTTACCAGCTCCACCTGTTCTCTGTCAAAGGACTCACTTGAACTTAATGTCAGTGTGAAGCGAGTTGAGGAATTGTCTGTCTCCTTCCTCGAGGCTGCCCGTCAATGGATGGCCTATCTCAGGTCCCTCTCTCCGTGCGGCCTGAGGGTTTATTAAACATTCATGCTTTAATTAAGCAATTTTACCGCCGCTACTTAACTGGGTGATGATAAAAGCACTGCTCCAGGATGAGCACAGTGAACTGACAAATGTATATGAGGGTGTGTGTGTGTGTGTGTGTAAAAGTGTCCTTCGTGAGAGGCCATTCATTTCCTGCCATAAAGAAAAGTGCGAGGATTAGAGAAAAGACAAGTTCAACTTTTTTCCCCCTCACTCATCAGTCATGTTTGACTGCAGGGGAATGGTCAGCGGGTGATGTTAGCGATCCCTCCTTTTTCTGACAGGCAGCGTGTCACTGTTCGCCTGTTCATCTTCAACATTTTCCACTTCATCATACAATTATTATAAAAAAAAAAAAATTATTTGCCTAGGAGATTTAAAACCATTGTATTTTAAAAGGGTGAAATGGAGAACATGTGTTCATGTTGCCAGTCTCCTTGGCTGTGGGGACATTTTATGCTAGTCCAACTGTCTCACTGTCTTTCGTAAGGTTTGATGACTTGGACAATAAAGATGAATTACTTGAAGCACACTGAAATGTAGTTTACTGCTGCCATGCGCCACTGCTGCATGAAATAACTGTCTTATATATACTGTATATGTGTGTGAGTGTGTGTGTGTTGTTGCAGCTGCATGCCACCGTGTCCTTGTTAAGAACAGGCGGTTGCTCTGCGGGACGGCTGTAAAGGCTGCTCTCTTTGGCGGTATCACCTGGAATGACACCCAGAGGTGACACACTGTCAGAACACACACCTACACAAGACATAGGACACACACACACACACACACACACACACACACACACACACACACACACACACACACAATAAGCTGAGTGGATCTTGGCCAAAGCCTGCCAGGTCCAAGAAAAGAACTCATTAGTGCCGACATGTTCTATGTGCTCTTCTAACAACACACACACAGGTAGAAGACACTCACGCTCACACACATCAGACATTTTTCCTGAAGTTCACCTTATATCACATTAACACGGTTAGAATTAAGGATGGATGGATCTTGCAGTCCCGGTTCTTTGATGCTGCTTTATTAGAAATTCTCTAAATAATTGGCCAATCCTAGATAGTCACTTACTCAGCGGCAATGGAGTTCAATTAGATTTGTTCTATCTGAAACGCCAGCAGACGTCAGTTTGCAGTGTCACGCCCTGTAAACTGTGTGTATGAAGTCACAACTGGAATGTCGTGGTTATGTGGTACGAGTCTTAATTACAAGGCCACCGGACGCCCCGTAATTATTACTTTTACACTGAAACCGAGACAGCCTCTGTAACACCAGTGAAACTTAATTATAAATAACAGAAGGACATAATCATCATAACAAATGTTATGCCTGTGTCTCAACTCTCTGTGTGTAAGGCAATAATCAACTTCTAGGAGCTGCTCCTCTTTTCTTCTTCTTTGTTTGGATTGATTTATTTGCTCCCATTTATTTCTCATCAAAGCATCACAATATGATTAGGGTGTGCCTTTCCACAGTTTCTCATTTACGTGCTTGATAGACTTCTTATCTTTTCATTGCTTTCATATCCGCTAAAGATTATATTGCTCAATCTAATCTCAAACGAAAATTACAATTAATTATTTTCGGCATTCCAAAGTACACATTCTGGTATTGCCGCTCAGACGCCCAGAGGCTCGACTGAGAGTAAATCTTTTCAGTCTGCTTCAGCTAAATCAAATTCTCTCTCCCCTTCAGAATCAAGCTTTTCTCCTCCCTCAGCGTAGTGTGGCAGAAAGATCACCGATGAATTATCTACAGCTCTGGTGTTACACTGTCGTGTTTTTCTAATGCCTATGCTTTCAATTTAGGAGATACATTTGGTTTTAATGCTTTGATAGATCGAGTGTTGAAGGTTAAAAACTATCCTTGGACACAGCCCTGTGGCTGCTGACATCAGCCAAAATCCATCATCTGGGCTCGGTTCAACTCAGTGAAGGAGGTCAATAAAAAGGAGGGTGAATTATGAGTTCAAGACTGGAAGCATCTTCAGGCAAACAATCGCCGCTCAATTCTGTGATAGTTTGAGGAAAGCATTAAGTGACATGTTTCTAACGTTGAGGCTCAGGGTGGTTTAACCTTCCTAAAATATAGTGTGCTTTGTCCCTTTTCTTTGCACGAAGACGAGCTCCAGAAAGAAATTGCTTTTCCAGTTTGGTGTGGAGTACGTCAACTGGCCTGCACAGAGCCCTGAATTCAACCCAAGTCACACCTGTGGGATGAACTGGCATGCTGACTATGAGCCAGGTGTCTGAATCGGAGCAACATCTTGTGGGAAAAAAACAGAAGAGTGGAGGCTTTCGCATCAGTGCTCAGGGTTTTTGAATGAAATGGTTAGCAGCCAAATCCATCCATCCATCCATCCATCCATCCATCCATCGTCAACCGCTTATCCTGCATACAGGGTCGCGGGGGGCTGGAGCCAGTCCCAGCTGACATTGGGCGAAAGGCGGGGTACACCCTGGACAGGTCGCCAGTCCATCGCAGGGCCACACATAGACAGACATCCACTCACATCCACACCTAAGGACAGTTTTAGAGACACCAATTAACCTAGCCTGCATGTCTTTGGACGGTGGGAGGAAGCCAGAGTACACGGAGAGAACCCACGTGGACACGGGGAGAGCATGCAGCCACGTTTCGGTTTAAAACTGGGTGTCCACATATGTTTGACCATGTAGTGCATCTCAGCACTAGTGGATGAATTTTAGCGTCTTTTCATGTAGACTGGTTAACCGATGATTGACACCATGAACACTAACATGAACATTCCCCACACCTAGTTAAATAAACACAACTTGTCAAGTTTTCTGGAAACATTGTCAAATTTTTCAGTAATCCACCAAAACCAGTTTTGGATTTGAAAAATAATCCTGCTTCATTTTAAATGTATTTATTGAATCTATTTTTGCCCTTCCTCATTTACACACTGTAATTTGCTGATGCTCTTTGACAGCAATGTCCTGTTAACAGTGACACTGAGAAATAAAATAAGTTATTGATAGAACAGAACTTGCAGGTGTGTAACACCAGAGTTTAAAAGAGTTCATGAGTTTTGAGCGATGGGGAGTCAAACCAGCAATTCTTAACTTAGTATTCATTGTTATGTTAAAAGTTGGGCTGAATTTGCAAGTATATTGCTTTGTAACTATTAATTAGTTTGTGGATAACTGATTGAATACTTTATTTAGGAATATGAAGTATTTAAGCACAATATAAACTAAAATTATAATAACTTTAATTCAATATTTATGACTCAGGGCCCCTCGACCAGATTAGGTACTGACACCGCTACAAGGCTCCCGGACTTTCAGTTTATATTATGCGTCAGTGTTTGAGACTATCATTAAACACATTTTCAATTAATAAAATTACCGAAAACTAATTTTCAAACAGACAGCCAGGAGCCTTCAGCTATTTCCCATCAGAGAAAATTATCTCTTGGTGTTTGGGATTTCCTTAATGGGTTTTCATTGTAACTTGAAGACCTTTGTCATTAGTTTCTGTCAAGGTAGCTGACGAAAACTATACAATACACTTGCCTTTTGGCTCTGTTGACTTGCACTGTCTGATGCCGAACTCAGAAGTGTTGATTTCCTGCCACAAAACTGGCAGAGATGATTCTGTGATTGCATTTTGTTTTCTATTCTGTGGCATTTCATTTCAGCCACTGAAAAAAGATAATGCTTTATTTGAAGAATGAAATCGAATACTCAATCTTAGATGTGTTCAGTCTTCTGAGCTATTACATTGAATGTTTTCTTTTTTTAACTCATCATGCAGAAATTCTGTTGTTGCAGAGCAAAATAAAATGAAAACTTGAATTCAGAAGCCCTTTTCCCAGCTTTCGTCCTACTCAAAGGTAGAAATCCATCCCTCTCTGCATTCTGGTACTTAAGGCTCTAGTGCCAAAGTATCAGTTAATCTGTTTTAAATTCTCTTTAATAACAGGCTGCTCCTGCTGCTGTTAGCAGAATAATAGTTTATGATGACACACTGCAACACATGTAGTATTGTTGAGCTGCACACACAGGATTGTTCATCCAGGTGCTTCCATAATAACCAGACTCCTCTGATTTCAAACAGGTCAATCAGCATTATGCTGTATGTTTCTGAAAGACTCGAATATCCCACTCATTTCATACATTTTAGAGGCTTATGTTCTGTGCTATTACAGGTTCTGCTGTGGCGCAGTCTGGCAAGAGACCATCTTAAGAAAGAAAGGAAGAGATGAAAGGAAATGATGCATATGCAGAGGATACAAAGCTTTGCATTGGTTTGAGATTTTGAGGTGTGAAGTCTAGCCACATTTTCCACACACCAGCCTCCAATTATTATAAAAAAGAAGGAAGTGTTTACAGTGTTCTGTTTATGCCACTTTGGGGTAGAGTAGCCATGTTTATTGAACACCTGGGACAAGTCCCACCTAAAGAAGATAAACTTCTTTAAAAACAGGTCACAAAATCTAGTTGTTGTTTTTTTTAAGTTCAGTAATTTCCAGCTCAGCAATGAAGCTGAAAAAATATTAATCAAACAGGAGGAAGTTTAGCATTTGTTCAAGACCATTTTCAGCCACAGATGAATACACATTTGGTACGATAATTATGGCATCAGGACGGTGAACATTAGAGCCATAATTAAAAAACCATGGGCATTCATGTGCTTCTCTAACAGCCTCCACTTTTCTGGTGTTCCACCAGAGTTTGGAAGCTGGCTGCAGGGATTTGCTCCCATTCAGTCACAAGTGCATTAGTGAGGTCCAACACCGGTGTTGGTGATAAAGCCTGGCTCACAGTTGGTGTTCCAGTTCATCTCAAAGGTGTGTAGAAATAGTCTTCCATTCTCCACTTGGGGGAAAAAAAATACTTGTTTGGCTTAAATATTGTAACTTGTTAATTCACCTTGTTTTCGTGTTTCAACAGCTGCCCCAAGGTCTTTTATGCAACTCGCTGTCAAGGTGAACATCTTCCATTATAAATACCCACGTGTAACATCACTTTTAATGGAATGTATTCTGTAGTCCAACTCCATGAGTTACGTCCAAGTCATGGACAGCATGACTTTTTTTTTGGCATATAAACTGCCAAGTCATTCTTTCTTTATCTCTGTCAGGGTGTTAACACTTGTAGTAATATTTTCTAAAGTCTTTGGGTCTCCTTCTGTTGTACCACCACTGATACTGCCAAATCTGTTTCTGTTTTCCCGCTAATGGAGCCGAACAGCAAGCCTTAGCAATTTAGGAGCAGCCATTGTGCGTATGATCTCACAAACACGCATCTGTTCTTTTATTTCCTTTATTTCCAAATCCCAATGCTGACAGGTATGAACCATGTACATGTTTGTGCACTTAAGAGAGTTTGGTAAGTCTGACTTGGAACACTCATACGAGCAAACCTAATGGAAAAAAGATATGTGAAGGATTTCACTGCTTTGCAACTTGGTGTCTTGACCAAACCATGAAAGACACCTGTGTGGACAGGAGTGCCTATGTACCTTTGATCATCTGTATACTGGCATGTGTAAAGAAGATGTGGAGCTACATAAAACTAATTGTAACTAAGAGGGTAGTTCACAGGAAGTGGAGGCGGGAGCTGAGAACATTACATTTGTATCTCCAGCTGTATATACATCACCCACAGTGACCTGCGAGGCTCTTCCTTCATGGCCCACTAGAATGAACCCCCAGCAGCCCACTGCCACCTCTTCATCCATCTCTCCCTCTGTTTCTCTCACTCCGTGTCTCTGTCTCTGAGTCACAATGCAGTCACCATCCTACACTGTGTGGGGAGACAAGGGCCTATGATGTATGAGTGTTATAAAGCGTGGGAAGAGTAAACCGCATTGCACAGAGATCTGTGTGTGTGTGTGTGTGTGTGTGCACTTGCATCTGTTTGTATGTGTGCCAGTGGATCCGAAGCTTACAGGTTAGCGATCCCTAGACGCCTCTGAATATATTTTATATACCGTGGCATACGTATGGGTTTTAAATGGAGCGGTTAAATGCGCTCCCAAAGTAACTTAGAGACACACTGAGAAGAAAAACAATGACGCATTCATCATCTGTGGAGTGAATGAAGTAGCTGCCGAGTGCTAAGGATGCACCAGAGCACAGCGGGGGCGATTTTCAGTCTTAATAGCCATGTGGGGGAAGGTTGAGGGGGTGGGGAATCCACTCCAGTCCGTTGAGGCTCTGGCAGTTCCCATAGGAACACTTTAGCCTGATGCCCAGCGCAACAGGGGTACTGGGAGGAAGACAGCCTGTAAACAATATTCAGCTGAAGTCAAAGTACTTCTCATCCGCTCTCAGCAGCTCTTTAGCTGCTGTGGAAATCAGCAGAAACACAAAAAACAAGGCTGACTGGTTTGCAGACTGGCTGGCAGAGACTTCCGAAATAATTGCACGGAGTTGTTTGACAAGCTAAAAAGCACGTGGAGTTGTGTGTCCGCACGCGCAATCACTGTCTGAGCACGCAGGCTTTATCAGCAGTCGTCTCCACCAAAGATGGATGTGTGTTGAGAAGTACAAAAACAAGTAAAGCCTTATTTCTGTGAGCTGTCAGTCAGGCTGGAGAAAAAGTAAGAAAAGCATCTGATCCCAGTGGTGAAAGACCTTTTGAGCCTTTTCTTATCGTTCCCTCTGAAATTGGGCATCCATCTTCGGAATTGAAATGTCTGGTTGGCTGACCTGCACCTGAAACCAAAGAGCCCACATGATATGTATTTATAGACAATGAGTTTGGGCAGAGAGCTTAAGAGATGGTGCTGCTGTGGAAGGTGAGGGGTGTAAATGGTTTGTGCTCCTGGGCTGATAGGGTTAAAGAGATGGCACAGCGTGACACTGATTCAACAGTCTGCTAGTGTGTGGAATTAATAGTCAGATTGGCTTGAGAGTGGACTGCAATTTGGAACATTGTGTGTGTGGGGGGGTCTGTTTGTTATATTTTCACCACATGAACTTGACCGATGCATGGGTTTTTATAGAGCCACTGTCTGACAGACACTTCAGTGAAGTGTGCTGGCAGTTTGACATGTTGGTCTCATATTTAAATATGTCTGAGTCACATTTCTCTAACCATCACTCCCTCTGTGTACCAGTGCCAAATATTGTGCAACCATTGTGGCTTTTGCTGTAGCAGTCGAGATGCGTCTGAGCAGAGCCTGCACAGATCATTTAGATAATGGACACCTATGTTTGAAAGCCCCAAAGCCATTATTTCTACAGGTTGATACAGCCAACACTGGTGTGTATTCCATGTCTGAGAAGGGTGTTTATGTGTTTTTATTCCACTGTGATTTCAGCTTTGATATTATTTGAATGTGTCTGACAAGAGAAATGATTCCAGTGCGGTGGGAGGACATTTTATAAAAACCGCAATGAAGGCTGCCTCATCCTGCCTGAAGGAACCGCTAACTCACCTAAAAGATTTTAAGCTTTTATGGAGAGATTTAATCAGAATCATGATCAGAAATACTTTATTGATGCCAGAGGGGAGATGGTTTTGTAAGAGTTGCTCATGTTGCTAAACAAGGCATTAAAGAAAGTGTAAAAATAAATTATATATATATATATATATATATATATATATATATATATATATATATATATATATATATATAAATAAATAAATATAAAAGTGTTTGTGTATATGTACAGTATACAACAGTATGTGACAGTATGTGTCCCATGATGCACAAAATGCTCTTTTCCAAGCCTTTTCTCTCTGACAAGAATAAAAGACTGGATGAAGCGGTGTAAGAACTGAGAACTTGCCATCCATATACATGTTGTCTGCAGCATTTGCACTTCTTATTAGATATCCGATGGGGAAGACAAGGGCTGCGGATAGGATTTGAACCATGAACATGGCATTTTATTGAAGGGAATTGTGGTTTTGTACAGCTCAAGCCTTATTTTCATAGTTCTGGCCATCATTTATATTGGGAATAATAAAATTGTACTCAACAAGTTCATCTCAAAGTTCAGCCAAAAAAAGTCACAAAGGGCAAGAAACACAGTAGGCATGATAAGTCAGACCATCACACAGGTTTTAAACAAACCCCCAGGTTCAACTGTGACCTACGATGGTTAGTTTGTCTATGCAATGAGTGATTTTTTTTCAGAATTGCAGATGTGCTCAATTTAAAGTTAATATCCTTCATCTAAACATGAGTCTGATAGTGAGTATATTGAGTGTATTTCACTGGCCACACTGTTGCACTGGGTGACACGAACACACACTGTAGTTCCCACATGCACCGCCCTGCTGCCCCAAATACTCAGTAGAGCACCAAATGTGGATTAATCCTCTGCTGAAAATAGTCCCCAACAAATGCACTATTTCCTCCTGTTTGAGCAACATTTGCTATAAACTGCAGTGGCCAGCTGTTTTAGGATATTAATGAACCTTTTTTTTTATTTTTAAAATATTTAAATTTTCAGCAAGAACTAAGCGGCTGTGGCTCAGGAGGTAGAGCGGGTTGCCTGTTAATCAGAAGGTCAGCGGTTCAATCCCCCGGCTCCTCCACGCTGCATGTCGAAGTGTTCTTGGGCAAGATACTGAACCCCGAATTACCCCTGGTGGCTGTTCTGCCAGTGTGTGAATGTTAGTTTCTGATTGAGCACTTAGGCTCAGTGTATGAATGCAGATGTAGCATAAAAGCACCTTGAGTAGTCAAAAAGACTAGAAAGGTGCTAAACAGAGCATTTACATCTTAATTGGCTTGAGGCTGAATAATATTATATATAAGGTATAATCAGTTAATAGGTTTGTCTTTTATAATATAGAAATGGTAGTGAATTTCTCACTACACCAGTCAGAGCAGAATACAAGTCTGATGAATTCAATAGCATATCTTTTCATAATGTCACATAGTGAATGATACCTCTGCTGAAAATAAAAAGAAATAGAATATAAATAACACAATATAATTCTCTCTTTTATAAGGACACGTTCATGTGAGCAATTTCATTGACATATAATTCTAATATGTTGTTCATTTTGACATAAGCCTATTGTTCTCGCTTTTCATTTCTCCCTCTCCTCTTATCTGTCCTAACATTTTTTCCCCCCTTTTCTGTTCCTGTCCCCTGTCATCTCCCTGTGCCCACCTCCCTCCTTTCACCACCTGTTATCTCCACCATGCAGTTGACTGCTTCTGTCCTCTGGGTGTCAGCACTCGCCTTATCCTTCATTCAGCCATCCAGCTTTGTGTGAATGAATCGCCCCATATCTGCCCGTGTTCCATGTTTTCATGATTATTTTCTTCCGTCTCGTTGTCTCTGACTTTATTACATTTTCCTCACCCTCCTTTTCTCCCTCCTCAGCTGCTGCTCGTTGCAACAATACTTGTCAACTTCAACATCATATTTCCCCCTTCCTTTCTACCCATCACAGCTCTTCACAGACACACACACTCTTCTCAATCAATAAATCTGCAGTAACCCTATCTATAAGAGCTCTGTGTGTGTGTGTGTTTGGATGTGTGTGATTTGGTCGGGCTGGGGGGTTTGGGGCAGCTATTGATGATTTCAAAGCTGCAGAAACCGGAGCTGTAACAGGAGATGCCCATCCACCCATCCCGCCTCTCCAAATAGGAGGCGAAGGTGACTTTCAGGAAGTTCGTTATAAATGCACACAGACACACAAAAATTGCACGATACACGTGCATGCACCCAGTGAACTACAAAGCCATGCTATGCACACACACAGTAAGTGAAGAGGAATGTGTGTGTTTTGAAGAAAGTTGAAGGTCAAAGTAAAGCAGGGATTTTAGGAGGTGAAGGAGGAAGGATGATTTTAAGGATTATTGAGGTGACGTGGGCTCTGCAGCCGCTCCTGCCACCAGTGGTTCCGACAAAAGACCCCCTCTGAATTATTAAGAACATAATGAAATGCCCTTGCAGAGGGACAAAGACAACACTGTGTTACTCTCCTCCCATTTTCTCCCCCTCCCAGAGTCTGATTATTGGGGAGGAAAGAAAAAAAAAGTTCATAGTCTTGTCATTTCTTCTTTTTTTTCCTGCAGAAGAATGAATCTTATCTGTAAATAGACCCTCCCCCTCTTTCTCTCTCACCTTGCCAAAGCCTCCATTTGACAGAAGGAGCTACTGTCCTTTGCTCCAAACTGCAGTTAATCTTCCTCTCTATTCATAAAGAATATTTGTTCACAATAAAACCAGAATGATTCAGGAGAGCAGCTGAAGGTTATTCTGCTGAAAACACTGGAATTACACAAAAGGATTAATTTGGTTCACATTGGAATGACTGCTCTATGATGCTTGAATGGAAAAGCAAATTGGAGGCTAAGGGGGTAGTATTGGTAATCACTATATACAACATTGGTTTTTGCATGCTAATTCAATCAATTTATGGTACCTACACTTAGCAAATGTAATTTTAAACAATGATTACAACAATGAACTTATTCAGAGATCAAACGGGGGTTCAACAGGGTCAAAGAACAGTCAAAGACCAAAAGAATTTAAATGTGTTAAATCTCAAAGTTTTATTTTATTAAAGGCCCACAACTGAATTTTACATAAGGTTAGAGGTCTGGAACAATGCAAGCACAACACAAAGACAGTCTATTAGTTGTCCTAAATGTAACAAAACCTTTCGAAATGCAACAGCCCATCATAAAAGTTAAGTTTTAGACTGGCAATATTTTCTTATTGTTAACAAAATCCCATCAATATGTTCTGACTTCCCAACCCTGTCTGTGGTACTCAGCTCACAAATAAATAGTTTCATTAAAAAGGGCTAAATAATTTCCTAAAACAGCTGCCAACTGTAGTTTTTTATCAAGCTTTACTTAAACAGGAGGAAATTGTGCATTGGTTAGGGAGTATTGATCAGCAGCAGATTAATCCACATGTGTATCTCTGGTGGGTGTTTGGGGCAGCAGGACGTTGAATATGAGATTGAGTCAGAATACACCTTAGTGGGATGACAGAACATGTTGCCCAGTGAAACAGTGTGGCCCACTGATGGGCTTTTAATAGTTTTTGGACAACAGCGTAGCTCTATGCCACAGAGGAAGAAGATACATCAAGCTTTGGACACACACACACACTTTTCTCTAAATTAGATTATTACAATAAGAAAACTATAGAATAGATCACTAGACTAGAAAGCTAGACTAAAACTATACACAACACAATATGTGGAATGAGCACACAGGTTTAGTAAGGTTGAATGTAGTCATTTCCATTGCAAACTTTAAAAAGGACATCTTGCTTCAGCCATTACAGATAAAGTTCAAATGTCCCTGAATGACAGTGACAACTTATTGTCATGGTAATGACATCATGCTTCACGTGTATCACCTGCTTTACACATGAGCGTAAGAAATGACATCTAAAGAAAGATTAAAACCCCCTGAAGTTCATTCTCATGATATAACAGTGTTCAACAGACCAGTCAGTCAACAATCAAACCCCAATGATTTAGCTAGCCTATTGGGACCCTCCTGCCTTTACCAGAATTAACTTAGCTAAATTGGCATTAGCTCAGTTTAGTGCATGTGAACACAATGATAATATCATCATGGCATGCTGAATACTGGACTGCTCAAAATTTTTTTGGGATGTATGGGCTGTAGGTGGCAGGGCTCTCAAGTTTTATCAAAAGTTTGGAGTGACATAATGCATGTTAGAGGAGGAGCCACTCAAATATTTGCAGCAGCGGGCCCCTCGGCCCCACATAGGCCTACTGTAGTATTGCAGAACTTGCCCTTCAATTACTAGTTACTTTAAAAAATAAGCTTTCAGAGAGTATAATTTTAATTACTTAACAGCTTATACAAGTCCAGCTAGAAGAACTACATCAGTTAGGCTAATTGACAGAAACTGAATTGGCATCTGATTTAGCGTTAGTCATTTTTCATGTAAAAACATTTCATGGTTCCAGCTTTACAAAGCTGATGATTTGCAGCTTTTACTTTTTATTTATTTATGTATTTTTTATTGATTTTGAGGTTTGGACTGACAAAACAAGCATGCAAGGTGTCAAGCAGAATTTATTACAATCGATTAATGGAGAAAACAATCAGCTGATTAATACTAAAAATAATCATTAATAGCAGTCTGATTAAAATTATTATTTTATAGTTTTAGTTTAACCACAACCAACATGCATGAGGAATAACAATCCAATGATATGATATATAGGCTAATAGTATAACAGTCATATGGGACATTTTTCTTTCTGCTTTGAGTAGGCTACTTTTATTTTTAATAGGCTACTTCTACATTTTCCTGCTTATAGCCTAATAACATACTTTTACATAACTTTTTCAATGCAGTACTTGAGTATTTTTACAGCGAGGTAGGCCTATTAGTACTTTTATTAAAAGAAAAAAAAGAAAAAAGGATCTGAATATGCCTAAGTAACTTTGTTCACCACTGGGTGAAAAAGCCAAAGCTTCTGGTTGTAAGAGGTTGGAGAGTTTTTGTCTGCATCAGTAATCATTTAGCATGAATTTGGCTACAGGATACTCCACAACATCAGCTGCTGTCACTATCTTTGATCACAGGCAAGTGATTTCGTCCAAGAAAAAAAAAAGATTCGGCACCTACAGTTACCGCGTCCATCGGTTCTTGAGCTTCCAACTTCCACTCACTCCGTACCAAGAAAGCTATGAACTCAATTTAATTGTATATAGTGGGACAACTTCATGGGCGTTATCTCTTAACTTACTTCTCAGCGTGAGAAATAAAAGGTGTGAACTGGCTGAAATGCGTGTGTCTCACGGTCATTGCGTGAGACTTGAGAGCCCTGGTGGGCGGTAACACTATCATCTTCTCTGCTGTCTGTTGACATTGGTGCGAGGAGGAAGTTTATGGAGTGTCCAAAACAGAAATGGTTCCTCTCATGAATGTGCTGGTCATTGTTGGAGCATAGGGCCTGGCATAGTTGACTGGAGTGCAGGCGGGTTGCTAGCAGGCTGAGGTGAAGGCTGTTGGCTAGCATGCTGGTGACTAGCATGCTTGAGGCTAGCAGGGCTGAAAGCTAGCGGGCTGGGATTCAGGCAGAAAAGCGGACTGGGTTGCAGGGGAACATAGAAAGTCTGAGGCTACTCCTGTATCAAATCCCTTAACCAAGGTTTTGAGGAAACAGTCTTACATGCCAGGGACAAGTCTGTCTCTCTATGAAAGCAGAGCACCACCAGTTCACAAATTAAATCACACAGTTCTTTAGAATATGTGTCCCCTGGGTCCATTTTGGTCAGTTGGTTTTGTCACAGATTACCAAGCACAGACACAGAATAACAAGGGGTTTGGGACCCAAATGCAGGACATTTGGCAGAGAGGGTTTAGTTTTACAATGTTTATTGAATAACAAAACAAAAGATGAACAAGCTTATGGTAGTGGAGGAAGGCAAGTGTCAAAGGCAGGTGACCTAAATACACAAAAGAGGGCAGGATGATTAGATACAGGTGGAACACATTAGGGCGGGACAAATAATCAGCCAGGCACACAAAGACAGGAAGCAAAGTTCCACAAGACACACAAGGAAAGATAATTTCAAAATTAAACAGGAAATCACAATCAAAACCCAAAACCATGACACTGGGAAAGGTCTTAACTAATTGCCCTTTCGTATTACTTTCGTATTACTTTCATATTACGTTTCACTAGTTATAAATATGGGGGTGTTTTTATATTTACTTGCTCATAATAACCAGGACTGTTTTGAAATGAGAAACCCTTTGAAGTGAATAATTGCAGACAAGTCTTGGCCTGCAATATTATCCAGTTACAAAAAATATGATAATTCATTACAGAACAGAATCCAACTAATCATGAAATATGAGGGCTCTGATTAAATCTTAACAAACAACGGCCAAAAACTGCAACAACAAACAACATTTTCTCGAGACATATCATGTCACTAGCTCTCCTGACTTTACTGGGGAAGATATACAGGCCTGTATATAATTTGCTTGGATCTCCATGACAACATGCATAGAGAGATTACCGCACAGCACGGCAGCTCATTGTGCTCATAAGGAGTAAGACTATTGGCATGATGAGTAATTGAAAAGTCTCAATATCTCATAGCAGCTTTGTGTTTGCGCTGATAGTTGAAATTGCCATATTACTGGTCCAATGAGTTGCTGTGTTTTGTTTGTGTTGTTTTGTCGGTGGTTGGTCAGTTTCTGCATGCATTGGACTGGTTATGCGCTGATTGAGTGTGGTCACACAAACATGAGCAAATCCAATTTCCCAGCCATAAGTAAACACTTATGCCACACTCGGTCAGTTTGCTGACAACGAATATTGACTGTGATCACTGGTGCCTGCTAATGTCATTTCGGAAGAGAAAGGAAATCGTTTACAGATTTGAACTTTTTTCTCTGCAATCTTTCAAGGTTTGACTCATCACGCCGACATCATGAGATTACACACAGCTGTAGAGGAAGTATGAGTGTGTGTGTGTGTGTGTGTGTGTGCGCATGTCTGACTCTTTGATTGAATCAAGTGCCGTCCACGATGCCCTCACTCATCTCGGCCCACACCCCAAAGGAAATTGACTTGCGAGTAATTAAAAACGTGTGTGTCTGGATGTTGGCCAACTTCATGTTCTATTCATGCAGATTAATACATATTTGTCGTTGCCTGTGGGGGCTGAAAGGCATCTGTCTGTTCCATTAAACATTCATGAGTGTGCAGGACACAGAGAGAGAGAGACATTCGGCAGCTTTTCACCCGCTCCTCCTCATATCAGCACACATCTTAATGGTGCGTATTAAATCTCAATGGCCAAACAGGGAATTTCACAGTGACAGTGGCATTCATCACACCTCTGTTTTAAAGGAAAAATCTCAGCTCAGATCCCCTTTCAGTGTTGCACTATGCATCAGTTGCAGCTTACTTTTTGGTGTACTCACTTTACCTCTGCTACTCTCATCTGCACTGTACATCTGCTTTGATACATGCTGTTCCCCTAATACCTTTCTGGCAAACAGACAATTCATATGTATATGGATATTTACAGTGAAGACAGTTTGCTTGGTGTAGGGGCTAGGTAACTATTTTACATCAATAACAGCCAATCAGATTGCACAGGGTATACATTGGGGTGCAATGCAATGTTTTGTATCTGTATCTGTCAGTTTATGAGACTAAAAATAAAATTCTGCGCCTCATTTTTGGCATTAAATAGTTTTCTACTGCCATTTATTCGTGCATATATCTACAAGTTTACCTGCCAACAAAATATTAAAAAAAGCACATTTAATAAAACATGATTTATATTTGAACTCCAACTTAAAAAAAAAGAGAAAAAGCAAGTCTAAACTGAGTCTAAATTTAAAAAACAAAAAAGTGTTGGAAGTCAAAATTGACAATAGAGTGGTAGGTAAGTGAAAAAATACAAGTCAGAATATTGCATGATTTTCTTTCTTTATAGAAGTCTTAGGCCGATTCTGTAAATTACGAATGCTTTCAAAAATAGACATGTTAGATTATATTTATCAATTTATGAAATGCAACGTGAGAGAACAGCAGAAAAATATAAATACAATCATTATTTGGTATGTCCACTCTTTGTTTTCAAAACAGCATCAGGTTCACTTGCACATAGTATTTGAAAGAACTCGGCTGGTCGGTTGGCCCAAACATCTTGGAGAACTAACCACGGTCCTTCTGTGGGTTTAGGCAGCCTCAGTTGCTTCTTTCTCTTCATGTAATCCCAGACAGACTTTATGATGTTGAGAGCAGGGCTCTGTGGGGTCCATACCATCACTTCCAGAACTCCTTGTTCTTCTTTACATTGAAGATAGTTCTTAATGACTTGTGTGTTTGGGGTTGTTGTCATGATGCAGAATAAATTTGGGGCCAGTCAGATTCCTCCCTTATGGTATGGCATGATGGATAAGTATCTGTCTGTACTTCTCAGCTTTGAGGAGACCATTAATTGATGATGTTTACACTGAGCCAAATATTCAATATTTGTTTCTTTATCCTTTTGATTTAGTTTTGTTAATTTTATGGGCTGCACCATACAGAAAAATCAAGTAAATATTCAAGATGTTTGTGTATCATTTTATGAATATTTCCCCAAAATTCAGCCTGACACACACATTTAGTGTCTTTAGAAGGCTTTGGAAAAATCAACATACAATATGAAAGTTTGAACAATGTTTGGCTCCAGACCATGAGTTTGTAATGACTGACCCACTGACGGTCTAAAGGGTTTAGAAGTGGAACTGCTCAAATGTCGATCCCATCATTAGGTGGCTTCTGTTTGTTAATCTGGTTCCTGGTGTGTTCTGCTTGTTTTATTTTTATCATTAATGTAGACATGATGCACAGCCATGTAATCACACATTTCCTGGCTTCCTTTTATCTGTACTGAACCAGTACTGTATATACAGTGTAAATGTTTCTTCACACAGCCTACACTCTTTGGCAGCTCTCCAAATTTGAGACTTTACATGCTTCTCTGGGTGATGAGAAAACTCCATCAGATGATTGAAAACATTGTACATAAAAAAATAATGCTGTTCGTAGTTGATGAAAAATAAACTTTCACTGATGACTGATTTGAACCTCTTGATCTCCGGTGGCCTCACCTGCTGACACACTTGGTAGATACAGTTGGTCCATTGCTTGGCACTGTCTGATCAAGGGTTGACCATAATACAGTGCTTTATAAATGACCACTGCTGTTTGTGTGTGTCTCTAGGTGGCTGGAGTGCGTGGGGTCAGTGGGCACAGTGCAGCAGCAAGTGCGGAGGCGGGATTCAAACCCGGACTCGGGCTTGTCAGTCACCCTTGGAGGAGTCCTACCTCTGTGAGGGTGTGGTAGAGGAGGGCCGGCCCTGCAACTCACAGCCCTGCACGGGTGAGCTCCTCACACTCTGTGTGCGCTCGTGTTTTCTGTACATCCATGTCTATCAGTGAGTGCCCTTATTACGCTTTGCGGTAAAATATGAGCATTTGGTGCGTGCAAAGTGTGTGTTTACAGCTATTTTTACAGCTATCTTGTTCATCTGCCTGTGTGTCCATCCTCTATAAGTCAGTGTTTTGACTTAAGGAGTGCATGTTGGAAAGGGGACTTTGATCGATGAAAATAAAGACATGGTCAAGCTTTCACAAGACCATGCATGCACAGTATGTCAACATCAATACACACTCACAAAAGGTTAAAAGAACCCAGAAAACCAAGATCTGAGTCCTATTGTGTTGAGGATATTTACCAAGTAGCTTCAGTGTTTTCATTGACTTGTTTCACTGCTTAGCTTGAAGCTTTCTTCATTTGTGCACAGCAGCACATTTCTGTCTGACAAACAGCTCAAACAGCAAATTGTCAAATTGTTGTTCATATGTGGGGTTTTTTCAGCTAGTCATGCCATCAAAGGCATTTGAAGTCTCAGATAAACATTATTATACAACAGCACATGAACACCGACAGCACAACAAAAGTCCCAAGTTTGGCTGATGCTGTTCTGGGTGACCAATCACGTCACGGTTGTGTCCCAAATATAAGCCGTTGATGAAGGACCTCTGGTTGCTAACCCCCGCCCCCTCCTCCCCCCCCGGCCTTGCCTCACCCCCTTTAGGCAAAGGTCGCCATCTCTCTCGCAGCCAGTCGCTTCGCTCAGTGGACAGCCGCAAGCGTGATGACGTAGACAAGCCCCGCAGCGGACAGCAGAGCCCTCAGCCAGGTAAGACAACGGGACGCAGAGGGATCCCATGCATCAGTCACAGTGGCAGCTTGGGTGACCACCACACTTGTACAATATATACATAATGACAACCACAAACTAGAGAGCTGCACTCACTTTTACTGTACACATCTATCAAAATCTCCCAAAGTAGCGCCTCGTCCGCTGTGGACTAATTCCAACATGGACCCTGACTGAACATAGTGAAATTGTATTTCATGTGAGGTCATAACAGGACACTGTGCCCTGTCTGTAAAACACTTGATCAAATGGAGTCCTCCCTCTCTGTTAAAGTGATACTTCACCTAAAATCAGGAGTAGCAAGCATGCAATCCTCTGTAGCCTAAAAGAAATAATTCAACAAATTGGGACATGCTTATTCACAACTTTCTCTTTCCAGGAATTAGATCCTATGTCATGACATGGTGTCTCATGTCTGTTTGGTAAGTATGGAGCTAGAATCAGGATGTATTTAGCCTAGCTTATTATAGTGACTAGAAGCAGAGAGAAACGGCTATCCTGCCTCTGTCCAAAGTACAAAAGTGCACCTACCAACACTGCTAAAGCTTAGTGAATCATTTCTTTTGTTTAATCCCTACAAAAATAAAAAAAACAATGCAATGAATGAGTAAGGATTACAAGATTAAACAATAAGATCCATAATTAGTGAACTGTAGGTGTTTATAGATGCATTTTTTAGCTTTGAAGAAAGCCAGGCAAAGTGTTTCCCCCTGCTAAGCGAGGTAGTCTAATAAAGTCTCCTGGCTTCAGCTCCGTACTTAATGCACAGTGGTATCAATCTTATCATCTAACTCTCAGAAAGAAAATGAATACATGTTTTCCCCAAAATGTTGAACTATTTCTGTGTAAGGTGTAAGGCTATAAAACATTTGTGGTTGGCTTGTTCATAGAGGCGAGAGGCTGTGATCAGTTTGGATTCGTGGCAGTATTTAGCCATATTGGATGGGCAGAGGAGAAGCGGATCATGTTGCAGGAATGGCTTCTATGGACAGTTTGATATTTGTCCACCATTAAAACTTGTCACTATTGGAACTGAATGAATCTAAACTGACTATAGCTACTGCTCGTTAGTGAGAAGTGAAGTGCAAACCTTTCAAGCCTACAGGGGATGCAGGTTTGATACAAAAAGGTAGATTTGGTCTGAAATGTCACTTTAATTTGCCAATTGATCCCCTTCATCCTTTTTAGTTCTCTTCTCCCTGCTTCCCCAGCTGTGACTGCCCAATTTTCCTTTTATTGTTAACTGACCCATTGAATCGGCAGTCATGGCCAGTGAAAAGATGACTGACATATCCCAAGCCAGTGGCATTCACTTCCCCTGGAAGTCAATGCGAAGGATATGACATCAGAGCCCCACAGATGAAGATGGATAAGCAGAACTGAAGCTGGGGTCCATTTCAGGGGCCGCCTCCTTTGAAGGATGCAGTATATGAAGTTGGTCAGAACATTATACAGGCTGGACCTGCATCAACTTTCCAAATTAGATGGTCTACAGAGGATTTAGGCTTTCTTTCAAGTTCCTGTCATCGTCTTTTCAAGTGACGCGCGTGCAATGGCTTGCAATACTAAGGGCCATCAAGGACCACCAGTTATGTCTGCAAAAGAAGGAATTTATCAGCCATATTTGGAGGAACCTTTGGAATGGGACAGCTTCATCCCCCTGAAATATTAGTTCTTTGAAGGAGGCGGCCCCTAAAATGTGGCACAGCTAGAATGTACCCTTAAATGCACCACAGCCCTTCGTCTTTTAGCCACAGAGGCTGCATCCTGCATGATAATTAGTTATGGCCCTTTCCATTGTCTCCCTCTATCCTCCTATCCTTTACCTACCCTACCTCCTCAGTAGACTCAGCTTCAGGGGAGGAGTGGTCAGCGTGGAGTGTGTGTTCTGCCACATGTGGGGAGGGCTGGCAAGGTCGCACTCGTTTGTGTGTATCCTCCTCCTACAGCACCCAGTGTAGTGGGCCACTGCGAGAGCAGAGACCTTGCAACAACTCTGCTGTTTGTCCAGGTAAGCCCACCCCCCCACCCCCTACCCCCCATCCACCTTCCTGCGCTCACACCAGCCCGAGCACGAGATCCTCTCCCCTCCTCACTTAGCAAACGCGTGGCTCCTGGGGGGATTTCTACGCTCACCATGCAGAAGGGGCTTTGTCTGCAGTTGATTAAAGTTGAAAGATTCACTACAGAGATTCACAGAGATTTAATTGTGTTCTCAGGCTCTCCTACATGCAGACAGGCAGGGAGACTCCTCAACTCAGAAAGCAATATTATCACAAGACAGTGGATCAGTATAGTATAGATGATCCCAGTAAAGGCAAACAGCAGAGTAACTTATAATATTCAATACAGTTCAGTGTCTCAGTGAAGTTGACTTGTGGGATTTTGGTGTGTAAAGGGGGGCCTGTGTTTGTCTGTCTATAAATCATATCCTAGCTGCTCTGTTTGCAGTGCACAGCTCTTGGGACGAGTGGTCTCCGTGGAGTTTGTGTTCATCAACCTGTGGCCGAGGTTACAGGTCGCGAACACGAACCTGCACCCCCCCTCAGTTTGGGGGAGATCCCTGTGACGGCCCGGAGAAACAGACCAAATTCTGCAACATCGCTGTCTGTCCAGGTAAGGAACGCACTAATAACCGTGAAAAGAAAAGATTAGTCATAAAGACTTAAACCTACACCAAACCATGTCGCTAATGTAATGTTGCTTGCCAAATGCTATGTAAAAATCAACATCTATCTCAAGCTCTCTTTTTTTAAGCCAAAGGTAGACTTAATGCATCCGTGTGGCATGATGTTAATCTCCTCGTGTCCATGAGGCGCTCACTGTTAGTGTTCAGCCCAAAACGTATGATGTTATGTGCTGACATCACATCAAAAGGTCTTCTGATGTGTACAACCGTGTAATTTGGAACAGCTTTTGCCTTGACTTCATACAAACTAGTTTTTTTTAAGCTTACTGAAACCTTAAAGCTAGTTCATTAATAAATATAAATGAAATGCAACTCTTAAAACTCTTAAAAACGCCTTTGCTTTAGTATTTTGTATCACCTATAATGGACCAAATGACTAACATTTGTCGTGTACTGTCTTGTCTGTCTTCCTTTTTGACTGTTGTTGGTGACCCTGGTCGTCCTCAGTGGATGGAGTATGGAATGAGTGGTCCAACTGGAGCTCTTGCTCTTCCTCCTGCTCTAATGGGACCATGCAGAGAACCAGGGAGTGTAACGGCCCCTCGTACGGAGGCTCTGAGTGCAGAGGAGAGTGGTTGGAGACTGTTGACTGCTTTCTTGGGGAGTGCCCAGGTATGAAAGAGACAGGGCCAGATCAAAGTATTTACTGTGGTCCAAAAATCTATTTCTTGCTCTTCCACAATAGATTTACTAGAAAGCTAAGAGCTACTGTATGTAAATACATACGTCATACATCTTTTAGAATGGATTTTATTGTAACTAGACACTTTCCTTTCTGTTTCTGTTGTACGATGTGGCTTTTCAGTTCAATACTGAATAATTATGCCTACATAATCAAACCGCTTTTGGGACACTTGGCAATTAGCAGTGTGGTACCTGTGGGGTGCATTAATCTGGATTTTATTTCAGCCAACATTGAAGATGACATTTAGACAGCATATTTACATTTACATAATTAGAATTAAAAACATAACAATGCACATATTATAGAGATATGACACTTCTTAACATGAAAAATTTTTATAAATGTATCCACAGTATTGCAAAACCTACTTAGTAGCCTACTTGTCTGTGTTTAGCCAGAACTTAATAAAAGTCTTCACTAGCACAAACACAAACCGTTAAATCAAGGCAAAAATATTCACATGAACAAGCAATACTCAGTACTTTTTTGGTACAGACGATATGTGGAGCCTGCCATATAGCTAACATTACCTAGACTGTATAAGTATTCTTTGAGCTGACTGTTTGATTCAGGCAACGTTCTTATATGGTTCTGTTAATGGTCATTTGTGCTGCTGTTTTTCACCAACTCCTAGTGTTTAATAGAGGTTTAAATTAATGAATGTGTTCTGCTGTTTTCCAGACTGCCACCAGTTTTCATTAATTTCAGAATGCTATAAGTTTCAAGTCCCTGTTAGTTTATTTGAATGCTCTAGGCAAATAAATACAAACCATTGGATATTTTTAAATCAGAACAGTAAGTAAGGCAAGGCAAGTTTATTTGTATAGTACATTTCTACAACAAGTGCTTTACATAAAACATAAAAGCAACAGGGAAATATAAAAACGTTTAAAAGCAACATAGGAAAAGATTATATAAAGCAATGCAAATTCTATATAATTTGTACTAAACGGACTAGAAAAATGTAGAAACACTGATGTTGTGTGTATGCATGACTGCTATGTGTGCGTTTCTGATCAAATCCTGTCTAACACTCTCATGTTGTATGCATTGTCAGTGGATGGTAAGTGGCAGCCGTGGTCTTTGTGGTCGGGCTGTTCTAAAACCTGTGGAGGGGGGAGCCAGCAGAGAAACAGGATTTGCTATGGGCCCTTTTTTGGAGGGCAGGCTTGTCCTGGAGAACGAGAAGAGGTCCGGCATTGTAACGAAAAGAGATGCCCAGGTCAGTGGATGGGAACACAGGTTGCTTTGTCAGCATTATTTCATTATGGTCAACTGATCAAATATCTTTGACCCGTACTGTAGCCAATTTTACATGATAAAGTTCTATGAAGCTCATTTACTCTCCGCTTGTGAATAGAACCTCATGAAATATGTGGCGAGGACAACTTCTCCAACGTTGTATGGAAGATGACTCCAGCTGGGGATACAGCAGCAGTACGCTGTCCTCCCAATGCCATGGGTGAGCTCACACCTTACCATCTGAAAGACTTGACTGTCCAACTGCATTTTTAGGAGTTGGATTAGAAACATGCTGTGTTGACTTAGAACCCTTGTTTCATGTGTCCACACACAGGTCTCATCCTGCGCCGCTGCACCCTGGACGAGGAGGGAATTGCCTACTGGGAGAATCCCACCTATATGAAATGCATTTCCAATGATTATCGTAGTATACAAACTTTGGTGAGCATTGAGAAGGAAAATAATCATATGAAGACAGTGATTGTGGCTTTCTTTAAAATGTGCCTGTCAGGGTACAAAGGTGGGAAATTTCAGTAGATTTTAATCATTCTGTTTCCACAAACATGCAGTAAGTAATGAAATGATGATTCCGCCCTAAGCTGTTACCATAAGCAGACATGATGTGTTGGTTGATTGTGTGTGAAATCTAACAGTGGACACTTTCTCTGTTAGACACGTGACCATTTGTCCAAAGCACAGCGAGGCCTCGTGGGAGATGGAGTTTCAGAGGTGATGACCAAGCTCAGGGTGACGTCCAGTGATGGGACCAGCTACAGCGGTGATCTGCTGGCCATCGTGGACGTGCTGAAGAACATGACAGAGATCTTCAGGAGGGCATACTATAGCCCCAGCAGTGCAGACATGAGGGTGAATTAATATACGGGCCTGCTAGTAATGTACCGCTTTTTGTAATGCAGTGTTTCGGCGCTTTCTACCCTAACATTATTACAGTTAAGGTGAAAACACACATGATAATATTTTATAACCTGAATTGGTCAAATTTAGAGGAATTAAGGCTCAAAAGCCAAAAAATAGTGACATTTTAGGTATCGGTGTTCCTGTTAAAAACATATTAAAGAATAACACTGATGTTATTCTATATATGTATTTTTTTATGTGTAATGTTTGAGAACTTGTAAAAAGGGTCTTTGCTTTGTTTGTGTCATGCACAAGAATCCTTCACTTCCCATAATGCAATTTAGTTACACTCATATCTTACAGCAATTTTCTGAATCAGCTGGTCACTGTTGTTTTTAGTGTACTTTATGTGGGGTTGAGTCAAAATAAATTACAGGGTGTGTGTTTATTTTAATAAAGGAACGGGCGATGGATAACAATCGAGCTCTACTGCATAGAAGAAGAATATATATCAGGCTTTGGGTGGATGGATGGCATCTTTTCATGGATTTTGTTGATGAGAAGAAATATACAGACTCATACTAGCCTCTCTTTGTTTTCCAGAACTTTGTGCAGTCAGTCAGCAATCTGTTGATGGAAGAGAACAGGGAGAGATGGGAGGAAGCACAACTGGTCAGTATCACCCTCTCTTTCTAAAACAGGTTTCACATCGTCACCTCATCTGTAATGGCATCTTTTGTAAAACTTTGTACAGTAATAATAACAGCCCTGAAGTTGTATAATTGGTGAGTTATACACTGAAGACACTAACAAAGACACAGGTGGACAAATAGCCCACCTGTATCTTTTCAAAGTGAGAGTTAGAAGGACAGGAGAGAGGAGAACTGCTGAGAGACAGAAATAGCGATAGCTAATGAGTAACTGAGTCAGTGCAAACACCCACTCATCCATCTGCTGTACTCATCCACTCGTGCTTTTTCTGTATTTGCTTCCATCCAGCCGTCCGTCCGTCTCTTAGGAATGTCACCATGGTGGCACAAGAACAATGCCAAGTAAACCAGTGTCTCAAAATGCAAATAACAGGCTTTTGGACAAGAAGTAAAAAGTTTGTTCTTACACTATGAAAGGAAAGGAGGCACAGTTATTTTTATTGCTACAGTTATTATTACCTTTAACTGTGGCATGCCAAGAGCTCTTCATTTTCAGAGAGTTTTTTATTATTTTATTTGACAATGACCAAAATCAATATGATTTGGTAAAAACACAAATTTAACATCACTGTATAGAAGTAATCATTTTTAAATGTGTATGTTCCAGCTTCCAAGTAGACAGAGGTGTCCCTCTGTTTCTCGGTGGTAAAATCAATAGTTACAGTAAACTGAAAACTGAATTATAAAAAAGAAAGGTATTTTTTCTTAAGACCTTTATCAGGTGCAAAGATACATTATCAACCAGGTAAATCTGTTGTTGGGGCACCATGACCACAGGTAATTAATTAGTTTCAGATTCAATTGTTTACTCTGTATGCACCACTAAAGGGGTTTTTGCATCTTAAAACCCTGACTTGTCGATCGGCACTGATTAAAAACATAGTTTAAAGGACTTTATTTTATTTCTTAGTTTTATTGTACTTACTCCGTTTTACTAATCTGAAAGTTTATATTACAATATTAAAAAAAATAATAAGGAAACTCTGCAGACATGATGTGATGAGTCTTAAGCACATTTTAGGTCTCTGCAACTTGAGTATATGTACAGTAAATAAAGGGAACAGCAGTGGCGGCCTGGAAGTTAAGACAACACATCCAATTATCCAAAACACAAGACAGTGCTATGGAAAATGGTCCACAGTAATACAGCAATAGACTGGAACATTGCATTAAAGAACACACTGATACAGGCCTTTAAAGAGAATGTTAACACCCTGTTTTAGCTTGAACACACCCCCTCCCTGACCTGGACACATTCAGATCACTTATCCAAACCTACCTCTTTAGATTAGCCTTCAAACTCGAATAATATTACATTTCACCTGCTGCTAATGTCTACTTTTATGGTCATTAATGTTTTATGTATGAATATCTATTATATTATATTATAAATATATTGGTTTTATTGTAAAGTGTCGTTGAGTGTCCTGAAAAGAGATTATTATTTATTATTATTATTATTATTCCCATATTACAAAATGCTTTATTTTTTCCTACATTGAAGCAGTACTCCAAATAAAAATTATGGATGTAAATATAGCTGCATATTTATTGGATGACAACCAGAGATGTGACTGTAGCTAAAACCTGAATTTCTACATCTGTCAACATGGTGTTTGCAGTATCTTACACTTTGAGGACGTGGTGTAGGTCACAAATTATACACAGATTATATATTTTTTCTGTCAAGAGTCGGGAGGGGCATATCCTTTCAAAATTGGAGAGAACTAGAGTGGTTGACCTTTAGTGTACCAAACACATAGTTTTGGATCGAAATTAGGGACAATTCATTAGTGATTGGATATTAGTAGATTTTGGTCATTAGTAGAGTAGAGTTGGTCTTGTCTGTACCTCTACTTGTGTGTACTCGCTATTGTTAAATAATCCTGTCACGGTGGAGGACCGCAGTCTTCACTTTATTAATGTCCACCGCACTTGTTATGTGTAGTTCATTCTGCTGGATCCCCAGAGTAAAAAACAAACTTTGAGTGAGAGCCTTAGAGTTAATTGCATATACACCATGATGTTAGTCATGGCTATGGGGAATATGAGAAATGGTTGCACCGGACACAACAGGTAATGGTATCACAATGTCTGCCACAAATACAGCTATTTTATTAAAAGCCTTTTGTGCATCAAGCGTTTCAACAGCAGTTCAGAATATTCACCTCAAATCCATAATCCCTTCTCTTTCATTCTACTTTCATGTGTCTCTGTTTTCTCAGCTGGGGCCAAACATCAAAGAGCTGTTCCGTCTGGTGGAGGACTTTGTCGATGTCATTGGCCTGAGGATGAAAGACTTTCAAGACATGTATGAAGTCACCGATAACCTAGGTCAGCCTTATCTCCATCCAGGACATCTCCACAGCTATCTTAAAGCTTATCAAAACAAATACTGTTATCACAGCTTTCCTTTCTCACAAGATCGGTCTTCATAACTACAATGGCAAAACATAAAAGGGAAGACAGGGGACGGCGACCTGGTGGTTTAACAGACATTCCCTGTGCTTTCAGTCTCAAGTTTACCCAGCTATATGTCCGTACACAGGACTCATTGATATTATCGGTTGATTTTATCTTATCACAAATCAGTATTCATGTGTATGTCGGACGTAACAAGAAATTGCAAAATGATGTCAGAAATGACAAAGATATGTTAACAAAACGCTATCACCATCACCAAAAAAGTGAAGGCTAAACTATATATATAGATGAAATGGTCAACCGGTGACAGGCTATTTTAATAATTCTATGGTATCTCTGACCCCCTAACAAAGTATGTGGCTGTTTGGCCCTAAAGCCATATTGGGCGAAGGTGAGAGAATACATTTGTCCTATCTGTGCTATTTTATGTCTTTAGTTGGAAATTAAAACTGAAACTAGCCTGGAGTCAGTGGAGGCTCTGGGTTGGGAAAGTCTGGACTAATAATCTGGACTGGCCTCAGATTGGATCCTCCATTTTTTGGAGGTTGGGATTTGCCCACCGTCCTTTGTTGTAAAGTCCTGTGCTTCAACTAAACGAGGCATGTCTACTTCAGTTGAATCTCTCTTTCTGTAGCATTTCTGTGCCTCTGTCTCTACATAAAGAGATCGACAAATATTAGCACTCACCATGCCTTTAGATGTGTTTCATGGAGTCAACATTCAGCGCTACCTGCTGCCTATTTCCGATGCCCAGTGACTGTAAACGCTCGATTTTTTTTCTCAAATAGGGGGGAAATAATGTAGTGTAGTCATCACAAAGGCTCTGCTGCTCTCTGTGACCTCCAGATAAAAACGAGGCAGAGTTTGAGTAGAGTCAAGGGAGAGTATGTGGGAATTGAGGCCAGATGAGAGGTCCTGTTTATAGCTGTGCCACCTCGCTGTTCGGAGCCAAACAGCTGCCCACACCAGCAGCCTACCTCCCCTGGGGCGGCTGACCTCTTCTTCCCTCCCACACCTCAAACATAAGCAAAGCCACGCACAGGAACAATCCATCTTCTGCCTACATATAGTCAGATCAGAGTTCCTTCGTCCAAACTCATCAAAGTAGTCAAGTTGATACGATACGAGAATTCCCCAGACTTTCACCTCGGCTGCTATGTAGATACTTTATTTTATTTTTCTGTTTTGTTGTTTTCTATTTTGACTATTTAGCTTTTCTTTGATTTAAACGTATTGTTTATTAACTTCCCGAGGAGAGAGATTTGAATCAATAATGTGATCTTCTATACTTTAAAGGTGAACCTTGGCATGAATAGACTAGACCCTAGACTAGAACACACACTTAGACAGTCCAGCAGCTAATCTTTGCCCTATGGCCCATTTACCAGGCTAATTTATGCCATACAGACATTATAAAAGACACATTTCCCATAAAAGTCAACAACTTATTGTTTAGAGAAACTGTTTTTCATATTATTTGCAGCTACATTAACAACTTCAGCAATAAATTCAGTCTTTACAGCATACGGCACTGTCTGTCTATATACCCTCTGTTTAAAAACATGGCTATGTAATAATAGTTTAGATTTTCGAAACTCTGCTTCTTGAGGACTGTGTGGATGTGGTCTCTTTGATTGATTTTGTCCTGGCAACATAAGCAAGTAACTCCAAGTGAAGTGTTCTTGTGAGACCCATCAATCATAGTAAGAAGTTTACTGAGAAGGTTCGTGTTCAGGACCTTTAGAGAAGAAATAGAGGGGACACCTCAGGAGGGAGAGATCCCTCTTACGAGATGGACAGACATGCAGAAGTAGAATTACAGATATGGAGAAACAGAATGTAATAATTAATTTTTTTAAAAAGTACATACATTTGAAGTAAATATAAGGTTTCACTCAACACTATTTCTCTTTTACAGTTTTGAGCATCCACAAGCGTCCAGTGGTGGGTCACGCAGACATCAGCTTCCCTATGAAAGGCTGGAGGGGCATGGTGGACTGGGCCCGCAGCTCTGAGGACAGAGTCACCATCCCCAAGAACATTCTGTATACTGGCAAGCCAGGTGAGACATAACCTACCTAACATACCTCACACCTGCACCCCGACACACTGAGACAAAACATACCGAAACATACACTGGGTGTTAGTGTAGATAGACACATCTCTTTACTACAGTCGCTGTGCAGGGAACTGTAACCAGGAAAGAGTGACAGCAGGTCATTCTGTTTGGATGTTTGACAAAAAATGGATTTATAAGTACACCTTTTGAGAGAAAAACATGTTGCCCAAATACTGATTACGCCTGGCCTGCACGCCTTCTGTTTGAAAATTCAAGAATCTGTGTGTGTGTGTGTGTGTGTGTGTTTGGTTGGGAGAGGGCCGTCAATGCTAAAAAGCACAAATAGGGAACAGCAGTTGATTTATTAAAAAAAAACAGTGTTTACTGCCATTAATCTGCAAAGCAAAGTGCCCTGCTCAGACAAATGCACGCAGAGATGGTTGTATTTAATGTTGAAAAGAAAACAAAATTAATGCAGGAGAATAACAAAATCATTTTTCATCACCCGCTGTTTAGTGTCACAAGAAAAAGGCACGTTGTTTTCAATAAGGCCAGAGTAACTTTCATAAAATGTTAATACAAAGCCCATTTGCCTTAATAATTTGATGGCACTGAATTGCAAACGGGAGCATTTCCATACTTATTTGTTGCTTACAGACAAAGGGAATTATACAGCTCTGTGGTCTTACAGCAGGGACAAACTGAGGATGCAAGAACCAGAATATGTGTGAAAATGTAAATGAAAAGTGTCAAATATGAGAATTTAGAGCACTCACCCATTTCATGTTATCATAAATTGAATATCTGTGTTTTTTATTAGAGATTAACAAATCAGTTTGGTCTTTGGTAACATCTGATTTGGCATTATATTCAACATTTATACATTATTTATTGATTAATCACAACGTTTGTTCGTTAGGTATAGTGTAAGTTGCTTCCCTGCAATAATCTTTCACCACATAGCTCCTCCATCCACAAGTACAGTTAACTTGTATCCTACATCCTTACCTCCCTAGCCCTCTGTCATTACCCTATGTCTTTCTTACTATGTTCCCACTTCTGTCCTTGTTAATCCCTAATAGGTTTGGTCTTTCTAAGTCTCCCTTTTATTTTATTTTACTTTATTTTATGTTATTACAACTGTTATCAAAAAAAGAAAAAATATGTAGTTTTCTTATAAAAATGTAGGCAAAGTTTTTAATAAATGTTTTTGTAAAGTATACTGTAGTCTTAGTATAAGGGTATTGTAACCGAGCGTGCTGGGTTCACCTAACTGTATTTAAAAAAAACAGAGTTCCATGTCGAAACTTCTGAATTTAAACATTCATATATATTTAGAACATTTTGTTGTAACACATCATGCAAAATAAAAGCCCTCCCTACATCCAGCTCCTCTTCCAAACAAAAGAGTTGGCTCAGTTGTCCGTCCAGGCTATCCTTACAGGAAAGATGGCGGTGAAGCTTAAAAGGAACTCTGATTTATTCATTTCGTATCACCTAACTAGTGCATTATTACATATCGGGGACTGAATTTATCTGCAGAAGCTCAGATTCAAGATGAGAACTGTTCTATGGATGTCGTATTTTGAACCACAATAAAGGCCAAAATGTGGCCCCCAACTGACTAGCATACAGTCAGACATGTGCACAAACAATATTAGGTTGATGAGTCCGGTAGTATGTGAGATTAGCGGAGGGCAGGTACACACACACGCAACCAAACGCATGATCCCCACGAGGTTTCGCCTGCTGGAGATAATTCTGCAATAATCATTAGCTGCAGCATGACAAATTAACTTACTTACCCTGTGTTCCAGAACTAAGCCAATAATCTCTGCTCACATCACAACAAATATGTCAAACAGAACTACAATAGCCTCAGATACATTGTGCTGGATTACTGTCGAAAAGATTTACAGTAAGAATGATACTGTATTCACTTTTTTAGGTACACCTGAACAGTCTAATGCAATCCAAGGCAACAGGTCTGTCATAAAGTCAGCTTTTATGGTTCCTATAATGTTCAGTGTCATAGAGGTGTTATTTAAATTATTTGTTTTAGGTCTAAGGTCGTTAGTAGGGGTTTAATGGTACACAAAATTTGTAGTTAAATATATACAAGCACGGTGGCCTAGTGGATAGCACTGTAGGCTCAAAGCAACAAGGTCCTGGGTTCGAACTGTGTGGAGTTTGCACGTTCTCCCCGCGTCTGCGTGGGTTTTCTCCGGTTTCTCCTTAGGTAGGTTCTCCAGTCAGTGCCGTTGGCTCAGTCAACCTGGCAATGCATGGCAATCTGGAGTTGGTCCCCTGGCGCTGTACAGTGGCTTCCCACTGCTCCCTTCAGGGTTGAATGCAGAGGATGAATTTTGCTATGTGTATGTGACAAATAAAGTACCTTTACCTTTATACCTTTAGGGTGGTGATGGAGCAGTGGATAAGACACATGCCTATAATGTGAGAGACACGGGTTTAGTCCCCCACTGTGACAGATCCACCGATGTGTCCCTGAGCAAGACACTTAACCCCTAGGTGCTCCAGAGGCGTGCGAGCTCTGACATGTACAGCAATAATAAGTCGCTTTGGATAAAAAGCGTCAGCTAAATGAATAAAATAATAAAAAATACCTTTGATTTTGGGTCACAGTTCCACAGCAGGGAAAACAGGATGTCTGTCAAGGTTCTCAGTCATCCAGGTCATAGTTATCCAAAGAGGGTTAAAGTCAAGAGCAACTGGACATGGTTGAAGATCTTCATCCAAGCCAACCAATATTCAACAACATTTAACATTCAACAGTGGCTCATTGGCTATTATTCATATTAACAGCTTAGGGACTCAAATATGGAATTAGGTCAATAAGACAAAACTAAATAATACAAATGTCAGCGAAGATCCATCCTAAGACTCTGACCTGCTGATAATTCATGAACAACTGCAGCTTGCACTACTTTTATACAGGGCAGACTGAAATGCACACATGAAGGCACATTGTAGCGGGGCTCAAGCACTTTGACCATATGCTTAAATTCTGTATTCTCTACGACCAAGTACGGTCGAATATCTGCAGCACTCTGTAGCCTTGGTTTAATGAAACTGTAGTGAGAGGCTACAATCGGGTTTGGCCGTCGTCAGTGACATGTTGGAAGTGTTTCCACAGACACACCAGACTTCGGTTCAACAATACCGGCATACAGTTTGAAACCGTGTTGCTTCCATACAGTGGATCTAAATGTCATGGGAAGTTCCTCCAGCTCTGTGACTGCTATTCGGAAGCAGCGACACTACTTGAGCTTGACTAACGTGTCTAACCAGGTTAAGACAACTAACATGCTACAGCTGGTAGACAGCAACTGGTGTGCTGCCAGAACCTTCCAGGTCAAACTTGCACTCTAGAACTTCTGTTCTGTGTGTGCGAGTAGTAGACATACATAAATAGACTATTTTGACAGAAATTGGGTCACAGGGTGTACCGAACTGAATATCCTGTAACCAACGGTTCGGGGACAAATGCGTTACAGTACTGCAAAAACTTTTCCTTATTCAAAAGGTTGGAACCTTCTCAAAAACACTATTACCTAAGTTACCATATCTAGCCATGTAGGTAGTTTCCACCACGCATATGGAGGTAAATGGAAATTAGTTTGTGCTCGACATACGATATGTGAAAAACATAACAGTGACAGCTGTCATTGGACCACTTTTTACCACCCCAGAAAGTATATTTACAAGTAAAATCTGTGACACATTGCAGTTTATCCAGGTGGCAGCACGTTAAGCTTGGTAGGCCAGAGGAGAACTGTCATGTCAACAGCTCCTGTGACACTAATAGTATTGTTGACTTGTAAAAAAATATTTAACTATTAGTGTTCCAGTTGCCTTTGCAATGCAATGCATCAGTATTTTAGTGAACAATAATTAAAAACTATCATTGGTTAACATTCAAAAACATTATCATTGACTATAATCTCGAGTTTTACAGCATCATCCACTATCCCTATTCATTTTGGTAAGTGGGGAGGCGTATTTGTGTTTTTGCATCATGAGTTGTGAACATTATTAAGAACATTTCTGGTAGCTGGGCTGGACTCTTCACTACAGGCAGGTGCTCGGTACGCAGTTTTCAGTAGCAGTTGGGTAATTTGTCAGTCGGGATGTCGACCATTAAAGACAGCCCTGTACTGCTAGCATGCTAATGAGGCCGTCACTCCTAATCAGGAGTCAACAGGAGCCAATCAGGAGCAATTAGAGACAATTTCCTCCCCAGCTGGGAGATGTGTCTCCACGGTGGCAATGTCACACCAGCAGCCAGCCCTCTTTATGCATACAGCTTGGACTTGCTTACAGGGATTAAAACGGCTCTCTGATGCCTTGTTTACACTTGACTGATTGATTCTCACATCTCCAGAAATGTTCTGAAGTCAGCCTTTTTCTTAAAATAAAATAAATAAATAAAAAACTCTCCGAAGGCAGCAGAAGAACAGAGAGGAATGTGTTTTCTTTAATGCTTCTGAACATTAAATGAAAGAGTGTTGGGGGGAGCTACAGGCAGAGTCTGATTTGCCTCCTCTTTTCAGTGTGCAAACATGCAGACAGACAGCAATCACCTGTGTGCAAAAATCAAAGCTGTGTTAATAACTGCATAAGATAACAAAAAATAAACCGACACCATAATTGTAATTTTCTGTAGCTGCAGGGCTCAAGTGGTCTGTGGCCTATTCTTTGAGGCACGTCTTTACTTCTCCCCATGCACCTCTGCCATACCCACCCCACAACTTCCAGTAACTGACTTTTGTGTGTGGAAGGTGTGAATGTGTGTGGTCTTGTTTCAGCTCAGACTGATTATAAATCTCAAAAAACTTTAAGTGTGTTTGTTATTTTTCTCCACATGAAGTCACACTCACAGCTGTGGAGGCCTCAGTATTAAAGGTGCCCTGTGGACTTTTCTTGTAAACAAACAAAAGTTATGTTTGGATTCAGTGTTACTCGCCAAAGCGCATTGTGTTTATCCTTAAAATCCAACATGTGTTGAATACATTTCCTTCCTCATAAAGTATTTGCAAAGCCAATTTGTTAAGCATTTTAAATCCAGCAATGTTTACATCCATGTTTACTTGCTGGCAGACTCCACTGTCTTTGTTGCCGCATTGCAGCATAGCTCGGCGTGTTACTGCCACCTGTTGATCACTGGAACAGCGAGAGAGCATTGGTAGGACTGTGTATCACATCAACCGCACGCTCGTGTGCATGTGCGTCCTTGTGCATTGCATGAGATGAATAAAATGGGGACCGAATCATAGAAACACAGCTCCATAGCACACCACAAAAACTCCACAGGGAACCTCTGAGGGGGTACCTGTTAAACTGTGGGACACACTTGGCATCCTCCTCAATAAGCAAGAAGCAGCAGTCAACAAAGATGCCAGCAGACACCTTGCTTACCCAGATGCTGGTATATCACGCGCTTGTTCCCTGCAAGCACATAACAAAGAAAAAGAAAAAACGGAGCACTATTTCGCATGCAAATGCAATAACACAATTCAAATTTTGAGACAGAGTCAAAATGTCCTCATTTTTAGTTACCTAAATCCATTAAAAGGCTGTGTGAGCAAAATACAGCAAACGTTTATGTGCATGATCAAAATAAGATCTGACAAGAGTAGCACGATGAAAGTAAAATTTTTATGATGTTTACTCCGTTCTTGGCACGTGTTACTGTTAGGAGGTAATGGAGTATATTAGGTAAGCACAGGTGCACATTCGCTCTTAAAGGGTTTTCTTGTCCACTTCCTCTCACCACTAAATGGTTAAGAAGAGCCCCCAGTATGAAAATCCTTCCGTGCAAACTTAGGTGTGTTGAAGCAACAGTTAGACGGAATCGTAGAATGTATTTCAGAGCTTAGCCTGTGAAGCCATGTGAGTAAAGAGGCTTCTGCATGGCTACAAGTATGTGTATATTCTGCTCATACATCATACAAACGAATGTACATGGACATTTACATGACTATGAACTGTTTCTGTTCTTGCACACAGACACATGACTTATTGAATCACTGGTTAAAGTCGCTCCAGGCTTGCTCTTGTTGGGCACAGACAATCTGGCTGAGCATATTGGATGGGCCAGCCAAAGAGTGGATGAGACACATGACACTTCATCCCCCTCACACAAACACACACACCCACACACACACACACACACACATCTTGCTCGGTTCCCCCCTGATGCCCATGGGAGCTCAGCTGTTGCCTGGGAGCTACAGCCTCTGCCTGGCACACTGCTACGTGCTCTCAGGCTGCCATGTAGTGTGCTGGAGCAGAAGAGCTGGATGTCTTCAGATGGCCCGGCAGATGGAGTTGTGTTTTTTTCCCCTTTGACACTGCAGTCGGAAAGAGAAGGCTCCTCCTCGCCCCGGGCCTGTCTGTGCCTTCACGTAGTCCAGCAGTCAAGTTTTGACAAATTTATTCCAATGCTGGCACCACTCTGTTTTCCCTTAACTGCAGCAGGGGGAGCTCACCCACAGAGAGCTGCAGCCACATGTAGAGATGCACAGATCAATATCAGCCAATAACAGCCTGCTATAAGTACTGTAGTTCTTTTGGGATTAGCTGATCACTATTTCAAATGATGGATTCTGGACTGGGTCAGTGGTGCATGTGCTCAAATGCCACTCAAGTGTCTGTGGCAGCCTGAGCATTGGATGGCCTGAGGGGGAAATGATGCAGATGCAAAGACCTCATTCAAGTTCAAACTGTCAGTAAAAGAAAGTGAATTCACTATCTTTAGAAAGGGCTAAATGCACATCATATACACTGACGTCCAGCGCCACAATGCTGCCAGTGCAGCTCATGAGCATGTAACCATGGTGTGCCAATGAAGCACTGAACTCTGATCAGAGATTTGGCATCCTTTTCACCATGCTTAAGCCACGATATGGAAGTGATATCAGACTGTTTACTGAGTGGTCCGTTCATCGGGCTCACAGTCAGTTCATCTCTATGCACAAGGAATGCCAGCCAGGACAAGATATTTTCATTCATTCTTCATTTCATTCTACTAAAAACAAAAGTTAAACTGTCCATTTTTCACACTACCCGGGTCATTTTTTCCCCAAAAGCCATTCATTATATTGGCATTCTGTGATTGCATGTGATTGCATAATCACTATGTAGTATTTTATTGTACAGTAACTGTTGTTACTCTTAAAGCTTCCACAAAGGATTCACATTATGCAACTATGCACAAGGAGTTAGCAGGAAAAGATGTATGCAGAGGACAACAGCTGGCGTTGGTGTATTTTGATCTTGAGTTTAGTACTACATATGATGTAGCACTCCTTCTGAGGACATGAATCCTTTTGGGCCACAGTTTGTTTGGCTGTGCTGTAAACCGATACTCAAGTTACTCTTCTGTTGTATTTCTGACAGAGGAGCCACATTGGACTGCTCCACAGGTCAAGACTTAAATCCAGTGCCACGTTCAGCGCAGTTCAGAATCAGAATCAGAATGAGAAATGAGAAATTTGTCACACTTATCAAGGCATCAGGAATAGAAAATAATAATAGAAAGTAGGGAGGGAGTATATAAATATGAGAGTATAAATGTAAGATATAAAGACAAATATAAAGGAGTGTGGGTATTTACAGTATTTACATTATTAAAGAATCATTATGGTATTAAAGAATTATTATGGTGAACAGTAATACTGTTATGTCACCGGGTGGTGATGGCGCATAGATGCTTGCCTTTGGTGTGGGAGAGAAACAGATAATATTGCACAAAACAGGTAATAATGTCCAGTATAATAACTAACTAACGTGTGTCAGCCAGGGAGGAGTTAGGTTGGGTGGGAGACACTGTCCGTGATGATGACACCACCGACAGAGAGAGTCCAGCTCAACCCCTACAACGTCACTGGCCTTGCGGATCAGTTTGTTGAGACTGTTGGCGTCCGCTACCCTCAGGCTGCTGCCCCAGCATGCAACAGCAAACAGGATAGCACTGGCCACCACAGACTCATAACACATCCTCAGCATCGTCCTGTAGATTATGAAGGACCTCAGCCTCCTCAGAAAAAAGAGTCGACTTTGACCCTTCCTGTAGAGCGCTTGGGTGATCTGTGCCCAGTCTATTGTCAATGTCCACTCCCAGGTTGTTGATTAGCAGTCCTGCACAATGTTCAGTGTTATATAAATTTTAAATGAATATAGAAATATACTCCTAAACAGACCTGAACAACGGAGCTCAAAGTTCTTAGAGTTGGCAGACTTGGCGCTGCCAAGCAAATAGTGTCTCATGCTATTTGCATGTATTTAAAAGAGGTAATATTCACAATTCAATTGGTCGCTTCCTATGCAAAATTAGCCTCATAGCAAAACAAAAAAGTCCATTTAACCAGCACCAATTGCCGCACAGAGTGGAAATATTAGCGTCTTCAGAGAGTTGGTGGTAACTGAAGTGCATTTAAAAGTGGTGTCACACCCGGACTTACCAGTGATCATAGCAGCAGTGACTGTTGCCAGGCACAGAGATAGCACATCACAGTACATCATATGCGCACAGATGGCACACACAGTACAATGCCTGATACTCACCACGAGGGAATGAAACTAGAAAACAACATAAAACCTGCTGCTGTGAGAAGCGAAGATGATGGTTACCCGTTGTAACAGTCCAGCACAGAGCGGAGTAGAGGAAACAGCTCTCCATGCACCGAGAGGCATGAGGGAGAGAGCCCAGTTACAGCGCCCTAAAAACAATCACTTTGACTGAACACTCAATACAGAGTGAGTCACAGAAAAATGAGAGAGACATCCCACAGCTTGAAATTAATGAAAGATCAGACGGGTGTTAATAGAGCATTAGAATAGGTATAAATAAAATTAGAATGTGTTCTCTTTCAAATGAAACATTTTTAAAAATGAGTGGAAAGTTTTGTTCCTGCAGCTACATTTATAACATTTTTTGACCCAAATGTTGCTTCATGTCGTGTGCTATGCAATACCTGTTGTGAATTGGATTTTGAGACGGGGCAGTGGTTGAAAGTGATGCACAGTTCATGGTGCCATCAGCAGCAATCTGTTCTTTGTCAATATGCCCCAGAGACTTTTCAGCTAGGCCAGAGTTTCTTTACTCCTCCACTCCTGAAGTGTTTTCCCAGGGTGAGGACAGTGTCAGACTGTGCTGCTACTATCTGCCACTATGGAGATTATGGAAATTAGTGGTGCCAGTTGTGCCTGCATGTATGTGTGAGAGAGTGTGTGTGTGTGTGTGTGTGTGTGTGTATGACACACTGTAAAGCAGTGTAAGAGACAGTGTTTATAGCTGACTAGTCATGTAGGCCAGCTCCAGTGTAAAGAGCTCTTGGGGACTGGAGGAGCGGAGGCAGCATGGCGGGCCTGCATTCTCTCTATAGCAGGCCACTGTACTAACAGAGAGTGAACTAAACATTCTCTAAACATTCTTTGACTTTGACCTCCTTACTCTATGTGTTTACCTCTGTTTCTTCCTCAACACAGATTCAGACGAGTCCTCGACGTTTGTAACCGGCATCGTTTTGTACAGAAACCTGGGCAGCATTCTGACTCTGCAGAGGTAAGACTGCTGGCTGCTTTACAACTGCATCTGAAAGGTTGGAAGCCTTGTCAGTCAATATCAGGGGATTTTTGAGAGGTGTGTTCAGACAATGCATGTAACAAAATTTATTCGACAGTGCAGAGCCGTGCAGGATCATGTGATGAGGAATAATGTACAGGAATGTAACAGCATGGATTAGACTTTTGTTCTAGGATTCTTGCCATTGCTAGTACTTTGGAAAGTACCAGGAAAAGTTTAAAGGAATATTGCAAAATGTATTGTTGTATGTATACATCTTTGATAAAAAAAAAAACACACTTGACTGTGTGGAACTGTATGCTATGGTTACATTAAATGGACTTACAGGTTCAATGATATGGAAACATTATATACTGTATGTTCTAGTGACATGGCTCTATTGATGACAAAGTTGATCTGTCCAGACTGAAATATCTCTACAACTGTTGGACGGATTGCTGTTGGATGAACCCTCCTGACTTTGATGATGCCTGGACTTTTTCTCTAGCACCGACAGCAGCTTGACATTTATGGTTTTAGTTGACATGCCGAACATCCATGTCTCTTTAGTGATCCCTAACATTTGCTATAAAACATCCCCATCAACGTCAACTGTGTTTTGTTCAATCCTGATTAAAATTCTAACATGCTAGACTAAAATAAACACGGTCAGGAGGGAAATATAGTCAGCAGACACGCAATTCAGTTTGACTTTTCAGTTAAATCAACTATTAGATTACTCGGAGTTATCTATTGAACTTTTAGTCAGCTGAGAATTTCTCCATCAAGGGCGGACCTTGAGACTGAAAGGCCGCACTCTCAAACCAGGATGGAGGAGGATTCTTAAGAGCATGAAATAACTCCAATTATTCTAACGCCAAAGGCATTGGTGATCTTTCTGATGAAAAAACATCCAGTTGGTTTAAAAATGTATTTTAGTGCCATAAATCACACACCAACTGACAACAAATGATACTATACTGGAAATGCAGCCGCTGATGCTGTGGAACAATTTAACCATATTCCAGGTTCAGCTACAAAACTGTGCTGGGTGTTATGGATCATCACTGTAGAGTCAGGCATTTCACAGCAGTGAAGGTCTGGTGCAGGAAGAGCAGCGCACTAGCAGTGGGCGGCCTCATGTATGTCTTTTATCTGCGTGAGTAAAGGGATTTCTTTGAGGAAGTTGCTATTGCTGCTCGCATAATGATTAACATACATTTTAACACAGCAGTGTACGTTTAGCTCTGTAATTACGTGTGTGTGTGTGTGTGTGCGCACGCTTCGGTTAGTAACAGCCTGTTATCTGTGGCTGCGATGGTAAGGAGCTCTCCATTGTGATAATGTGGTAAAAGTGATAAACTGGTAGCATATGGAAACAGGGAAAGGAAGCAGACCGTCTCTCCAGTCTTTCTACATGTTTGTTCTGAATCTTTGGATTGCTGCTGCTGTTCTTCTTTTCATCCTTGTCTCCCCTCCTTCTCTGCGTTTGATTCCCCCCCTTAAGGAAAAGGAGATGAGTTTGAGGCAAGAGACTAGATGACACAAACATTTAAGTTGACTGATTGTGTTCTGGAATGGTGAGAGGGCGATTGTGCGTAGAGGATACAGTGATGGTGTGAGGGACTACAAAACAGAGCATGGGCTGTTGAACATGCTTGGCCAACTGGAAGCTTTTGGTGTCAGTACTTCCAGTAGCAATTCACTTTTTTTCCCCCCCGATTGTGTCATTGCACATGATTGATAGTACCTATGAAAAACAGAAATTGCAATACATACTAAACAGGCAGGGTGAATGTAAAATAGAAACCCCCAAAAAGATAAGCTATTGAAAAACAATGTGGCCTGCTGCAAGAAAAAACTTTAAGACTCTTTTACTCATCTGGTAGGATGTTATGTTTGCTCTGAAGAAGAGCACAGAGATTCTGGTGAGCTCAGAGGCAGACAGTTATCTGTCATATATCTTATTGTTGTTTAAGCAGTTGAGGGTCAGTGACAAACTGTTACTGTTTAAAGTGGCTCTAATGAAATGCTTTAGCATTTTGTGACAGGTGTGTGACTTTTACTACAATAAGGGCAATGTCAGTGACATGTTGCCTTTTATAGGGTTTTCTATGGATGACATCGTCTTCCTAAACCTGTTTTTCTGAAATGTTTAGCCACACTAGCCATCTTACTGTGGATCCCAACGTGTGCATCCTAGTGATTTTGTTTAGCACTTAAGTTTTGAACTAATGCCTCTGGCAGGTCGACATGTAAGGCTTAGAGTCTTAAATGTTTATAATTATTTTAGGTACACTCATGGTCCTCATGGGATAAATCCTAATAATGTTGTTGATTCCAAGAAAGTCAAAGTTTTAATATATCCAGTCAAACCATCCATTAGATGGATCAGCTATTTGGAACAGAGATTAATGGTTCCCAGACTATGTTCCCTAATGACCTTTTTTCCTCTGACATGCCAACACACTAAACTAAGATGGTGAACACGCTAAACATTGTACTTGCTGTATATCAGTTTGTGTATCAATGTTTCTCATTGTGAGCTCAAGCTCACATTTAGCTCGATGTCTTTTGTTGTCCCTCTAGAAACAGCACAGTCCTCAACTCCAAGGTTTTGTCAGTGACCATCAAGCCCACTCCTGCTTCCCTCTCTGCTCCAGTAGTAGTTGAGTTCTCTCACCTGTACAACGTGAGTGAATTTTGTCTTTCATGTAGAAAGCTGTTGAGATATTAAGTTCTAGTACTGGTACTTTTTCATGGTGATCATGCATTTTTTTCTTCTGTTCCTCATCCATTAGGGCACCACCAACCAGACCTGTATATCCTGGGATGAGAGCGACAGGTAAGATCCACTACATTGATTTGTCAACTGACCATGCTCGCACCAAAACCGGTAATGTGTGGACCTGGGTTGCTTTGCAAGCTGATCCAATATCGTGTCGATTGTGTAATGGGAAATGTAGGATCCATCATTTTCAGAGCTTGCCCTATACGAGGAACTGGACATTTCAGCTAAACTATATGGTATATCTTTATAAATTTCTTCTTTCACATGATTTAATGCGCATTTTTTAACATCTGATCAGTGTGGAGCATGAGGAGACAGATGAATACATTGACAAACATAATAGTCATATTTCACGTTTCCTACATTGTCTTCCATTGTTTGAGGTTTGACTGGCACTATTTTAAGTGGTTGTCTGGTAATAATTTAATGGCCAACAAATAGAGAATCAGCACCAACTCTTTATGTTTAAATGTCCAACTTCTAATAGTCACACATTCAGTGAATAGAAACATGCATTAACTCTTTCTGGAAAGTCTGGTAAGATTTGCACAAAATTTAGGTAGAATTTAGATTTTTGGTCAGTTTACCTATTTTATATTATGTGATATACGTAGTATGATGTAACATCGTATATATCATATCTTTAAGGCAGTGGTTCGCAATAGGCGGCCCGCGGGCCAAAGCTGGCCCACCAGCAATAATATTTGGCCTGTGGCCAGATTACTTTCATAGCAGCAAACAAAAACAACAACATTATAGTGACTGGTACTGAAACAGATCTCAGTCATGACAGTAAAAGTTACTCACGTAATCACTTGCTCTTAAGTGATTGTGCCTACAAAACAAAAGTGCGAGAACATCTTTGTAGCAGTACTTTATGTCGTGTTTATTTTGTGAGCTTTTACTTTGAAAAGTTCTTAAGGAAATTCAAGAGTCTCTGGCTTACTTGACACACCTCTGAAAAAGCCGTCAGAAAATGTGAGATTGGATTCCCCTGAATGAGAATCGCAGGAATTTCTTGTGCCTAAAGATGAAAATAAGCGGGGGGTAACACACTGCTGCATGTGCTTAATGTGAACATTTAAAACGATCTCTTCATAATCAATTTGTTGAAAAGGGATAAAGATAACACTAGCAACAAGTAGGGATTGAACACACAACCCTACTACAGACTGAGCTAAACAGGCACACGGTAAATGCGGATTATAAATGATAAATTGACTTTGTTCTGGCCGATCTAATGACTTGAAAAAACTTGGCCCAATGCCAGACTTATTTGCTTTAAGGGCAACTATCTAAGCTTCAAATTGTCTAGAAACATTTCATGTCATAAAATGACATTACGAGTTTTGTAATTTATGGTGAATAAACATAATCTGTTCAAATAATTATCTCATATCAGGTCCCCCCCACACACACAAGCACACACACACAAACACACACACACAACTAGTCAAACTGGCAACTATAGCGCATATGTACTTCCTGCAACTCCAGGTGGATGTTTTGGAGTTTCCTCTGAAGGTTCAATGGCCGGCCACACTGTTTTTTATCTTGACAAAGTCAGTGCAGTGCTCCCCAGTGAAAGGTGCTGAGTGTGTTGGACAGCTCCGCAGCTCTTGTCTGGGAAAACGCTAACCCCATGCTATCACTGCTACGACACTGATGCAGCATGTGGAAAATTAAAAGTGTCGCTCACAGCTTTCCTCCCCCTCCCAGCCCACGCACACACATCAACATGTACGATAAAGAGCAATTCGGAGTCTACTGAGAGAGAGAGAGAGAGAGAGAGAGAGAGAGCGAGAGAGAGAACGCGATTGGCAAGCATGACAGGATAGAAAAGGAGTAAAAAAAACAACCTTCTGAACAGTTACGTTTTATTGCTTCTGTGGCTAAATTCAAAGCACTACTCATTTGATCCTTGCTCTTAAGTGCCCAATTTGTTTAAGACAAGAAAATAGTGTGAGCGTGTTAGAGCGTGAGCATTGAGTGAGGGAAAGAGAGAGGGAGAAAGAAAGAGGCAAACATTTTGCAGTCTTATTGCAATGCAGGTTTGGACATTTGCATTTAGATGGGTACCCACACTTGTGTTACAGAGATGAAGAGCAGAACATTCATCGCCTCAGTCAAGGGATTAAAAGAGGTTGGTTTGGCACATATACCTGCAGGTCTATATGCGCCAAGACAAAGAGTGAAAGACAGCCTGCTATAGCTTAAAAATGACAGTTGAGACAATGTCTACATTCATTCACACTTAATTGCTGCTGAGAGGCTTTTTTTTACCCTAACTGCAAAGAGAACTAGGCCTTTATATGAAGGCTTACATTAAAGAAATGCTGTTTTGTTCACAAAATATTTGCAATTGGTCCTACTTTTTTTCCATACGTGAAACTCAACACTTCCTGGACAGACATTCCACATTAAAAGCTGTCAATTGCAGTGGTTCCCATACATTTTTAGACCACGGCCCACCTTTAAAGGAAATTTGTGGCACCCCGAGCCACCTGACTTACCTACCATCAGTATGTATGTACACAGATTTAACAAATTTAGATTAGTTATTACATTATGTTATATTACATTAATACATAATATATTTAAATGTGTAGTATAGCAATATTAGGTTAAAAAATAAAAGGGCCATTCTCATTCTCGACCTGCAGGTGTGACTCCCTTGACAGGCTCTTTCTCCTGTTTTCATGTGTACCAGGGATGAGAGAGCCAGATCACCTGACCAAAGTGAATGCGCTATGGGACGATAATGGATATACGTCTTCCACAAGGAGCTAAAACCTGTCCATCAAGCCATAAGCAGAGTAGTGTTGAGACGGGCTGAGAAGTATCTAACAGCACCCGGGCTTTATTAGCAAACAGTCTTTATTTGCTTGTGCCCTGTAGGTGATATAAACTTGTTGGCAAAATGACCAACATTAATTGTTGAATATTTTTCGATTGGTGTTAAGATAACATTAGTTAAACTCAGCACAGACAATTCACATTAAAAGCTCACCAGTATTTTAGCTCACATGTCTCACTGCCTTTTCCGGTCGTTTTTTGTTTTAAAGGAGCTGCAGGAAGTGTTGAGATTCATTGACCGTAGCGTAACATTATAGCAGAAGTGACTGAGATTCAGTAGTTGAAATTCAGTTTTATATGATGCTGCTGTGGAAATGTACATTTTATGCTAAAAATACCTTGTGAGTCACTATAGCAGTTTCACTACCTTAAGTGGTTTTTGCCCAGCACATATTTGTTTGCTTTTATCTAACTCTTTATTTACTTATTTATAGAACATATGGTATCTATTACCCCGCGACCATGTACGCAAGGTTAAGCTGTTGACAATGGATGGATGGATGGATGGATGGATATGGTATCTAATATCGCTTCAAAATTGTGTCTAAAGCAGTTTTAATGAAAATTTTAAAATGATATATTATGAACATTCTATACATGTTGGATAATTCTGACCCTGGTCACATCTGGGATGTCATCACCATCCACATCAGCGTAAGAGACAACATAATAGGAGAGACAATGGCAGACACATAGCAAGGACAAAGAATCTAATATCTTTGAGTTTGGGTGTGGGGTTGGGGGTTGGGCCTGGGGGGGGAGACATTTTCTATGCAAAATTAAAATTCATCTTGGACAGCAGCTATGATTAATGAGTTAATATTTGGGAGAGAAATTGGAAACTGAGGAGGTGTCCTTGTCATTTTGATAAGAGCTGTGAAGCAGCCTGGGCCTTCACTTTCACCACACTTCAATCTCCTGAAATCAATAACAAGAACATCAGCAGCGTCTTTCTGTCTTTCTCACTCTCACTCACACTCACACTGACATCATTACTAAGTACTGTTAACAGTATGCCTCACCTGATGTGCTATAAATACTTGAACTAAAGGTAATTTGGCATCAGTCTGCTGTGAGAGTGCAGTCTAAGAGAATACTGACAATTCCAACCCCCCTCTTATAGGAATATACCAAGTGTCTGGTACTGCAACTTTCCCATTAGACTTCGTGGTTGTTAATTATAAACAGTTTTCATGATCATTTTTGGATCATTGTATGCACAGGAAATGAAGGAAGAGAGAGACGGGAAACAAGATGCAAATGCCGGTCCCCGGCCTGAGACATGGCAGCAAATGGTCAGTTCCCTAAACCCATAGACCAACAGATGCCCCTTCATGATAAATATTTAAATATTCTGTTTTTAATGATAGGAAGTAAAGGTAGTGTCTGCTGAAAGACTACAAAATCTTTTTCAAAGGAATGAGAACCAACATATAGTTTGTTGACTTTGAACACTGTAACCTAACCCTAAACTTTGTTGTAGAATTGACAGGATTCCGTTCATTTGCAGTGGCTCATGGCTCACTTGAATAATACTCGGTAATTTGTTGTTACGGTAATATAACTTTAAGCCAGTTTCATTTCATAATGTCAGCATACGTGTGATCAGCAGCTGGATGTTTGATCTGGATAGGGAAAAACAATGCCACAGCACACATTGCTATTGGAACACGATCTGGCTCGCATAGTGATCAGATCTTAGCCGGGTGTACAAACCAGCCATTTCTCTGCAGAGGAAAAATAAGTTGGGCCCATACAGCAGCATCAATCTTTGGAGACTCTCAAGGAGCTGCAATTTTAACATATGCCATTAACAAGTCCTTCATCCCTTATTAGTGTTGAAAGCCCATTGACACTCCGTCATGTCATATTCTTTAATGTACCCTCTTATCAAGATTCTAATCTTAAACCAAATTCACATATTGTTGGTGTCTGGCAGTCACCATCTTTCAAGTAAGATATGTATAATGTGACTGAAAACATTGATTTGCAGATGTGGATCATCCCTGGCACTCCTTTACCCAAGCCAGTATACTGATACAGAAATGGTACTGTAGTACTTCAGGGGAAAAAATAACATTTTTGTTGGACAGCATTTATATGTAACTCCATTAATCACTCTATCTAATGGTTGGAGATCCGCCCCGAATGTTTCTGACCAAAAAAAAAGTCTGTGCATTGTTAACTCATTTAGTCACTTCCCCTCATCATCCACGTGTTGCTGTCAGTGCTGCTTGCAGTTAACATCCCTGCAATATTGCATAGATTCTGTCAGCGGTCAAAGCAGGCCAGATACTTAAAAAATGTTAAATCCAGAGATGGGTAGTTCTGTTCAAATAACAGAAAACAAATCGAACATGCATGACATCAAAGCGTCTCTGCAAGGCAGGTCAAAAGACATTTTTTGGGATTGATTTAGAGGAGGTTGTTGTGCGTAGGCTGGACATTGTTTACCAGACTGCAGTCACTAACTAGCTTCGCTTCTGATCATACAAATCAACCTTGCTGTCTCAGTTAGTTTACAGATTCAGTGCTGATGTTGAGGAGCTGCCTCGATTCATCAAGGATGTTGGAGCTGACCACTCTAAAGTGGAGTTTTCATCAATTACTGTAATACAATTATAGAAGAGGAGGTGAAGTTCAGTAGACGGGGGGCATGTTTGTTTACAAGTACTTCTGAATAGAAAGAGGCTGCATTACAGGGAACAGACTGCACCCATTCTAGTGTATTTATATTCAGAGCACGCTAATCCATTCAAACTCATATGCCAGCCAACTCACCAGCTGTTTGAAAGCACAGGACATTGAGAAATACTCTGAAAATGTTGCCCTACATCTGACTGACTTTAGTCTACGAACAGAACACCATGTGTCAGAGTTTAAAGAATTTCTAAAAGTTTTCCCCTCAGTATCTAGTCACAATCCAGCTAAACCTGCTTGCCTAGTCAGGCGCTTTACTGATGCATCCTCTCATTTAAAACTGGCTGGACTCACCTACTGTGGGCTTTGACATATCTGCCTTTATTACAGCTGTGATGAGCAAATATCAAACCTGCATTAACTTGCCTCTCGGGGTCAGCGTGATAATCTTTAAACATCACATTATTATAAGTCATTATCACCTTTTACAGTTGGTTGCAGGAACAGAGCAACATTAGCATTCAGCTGGAGTCATGTTTGTGTAAATACACTATTCACTCCCCTTTTAGCTCTGTTTTGGTCTCCACCAGCTCCTGGAAAAAACATCTGGCTCTTTAGCTGCTAGGTGGTCTCTTAAAAGAAATAAAAACAGCATAGAATGTAACAATGAGTAAATATGTAAAAGAGCTGTCCTAAAGTAGCTAGTGTATGGGTCAGGTTTCAAAAACTCTGGTTACAACAATTCCCATGATGCCATTCGACATCATGCATCCTACTCCCCAAAATCCCTCTTCAAATTAAATTCATTAAATTAATAGTCTAAATGTTCACCCAATGTTAAGACTCATAGTTATTTTGTCCATATTAAACAGCAGTACATAGCTTTGTCACCTAAACAGTGATATTGTCTGAACTGCCCAAGATCAAACATATTCAGTCTTAATCTTTGAATTTCGTTATATCACAGATAATCCCAATAGGTATACATCAATCATTTTGTAACCCGACCAGTGAACATGAAGCAGGAATCCTCCTTCTAACAGCTTTCTGCATAAGAGCCCATGTTTAGATATCTCCTCCGTGCTGGCAGACTGCTTTTCATCCATGTGGCCTGTTCCTGGCAGAGGACATCCTTCCATGCAGGGCTGCTGGACCAGCACCTAAATTATCCAATTAGACTCTAGGGCAAGACTGTCTGCAGGCCACTGTGTGGCTCACAGAGAGGCCTAATCACATCAGCCATACAGAGTCCTCCTAATATATTGGATTTCTGTTAGAGGTGATGTGCTAATGTCAGCACTGAGTCACCTCGTGGGGCTAACACACACACAAACACCACACACACACAAACACATGCGACCAAACCCAGTATGTAGTCTGTATTTCTGTCTAAGAAGATATGAGACCAGTAGCTGTGTGAGGTTGTGATTGTTAAATATTATTGCTAATCTGTTGCCCTCATTACCTTTTCTGTTGTTATGGTTGTTGCTGTTGTTGGGGTTTTGCATAGACGGACAACAAATGAAAGAAATCACCTGACTAAGTGGAAACGTAACAAATGCAGTCTTCCATACAGCTCATAAGGGGTTCACTGAATGTTTTGATGATGTCACTGGGTATGAAAATCGTGTGAATCATACACTATGGCCTTCACAGTCACCACATCTCAACCCAACTGATCACCTATGGGAGATTCTGGTTAGACAGCCCTCTCCAACACCATCATCAAAGCACCAAATGAAGGAATATCTTTTGACTGCTGCCTATCCCTCCAGTAGAGTTCAATCTATGATAAGCACTGAAGATGATCTGGAGGCTCATGTTGCAAATACACTTTCTAAAACACTTTATGTTGGTTTTCCCTTAATTTGTCACCCCATTGCATTGAATCCTGATTTTGAACCAGATATCTGTAGAGGTTAGCTCTCATGTTCACCGCACGGGTTCATTGTGTTCCAGTTGTGCTATGGCTCCGTCACATTTTGGTTGCGACTTACATGATATGATATAATCAGTGCAGAATACTCCCAGAAATCTTTGAACCAGAGGACCTGACACACTCCCATGAAGTCAGTAATACTCTAAAGTTAGAATGAAATGGAATTCTTTGAGTCAGACCCATACAACAACATTTACATAAATAATCAACTCATTGCCTTTTGCTTTTTTTTGATTAGTCTATTTGAGACCCGAATTCAGTCTAAAGATTTTCCAGAGCTTAATTTCAAAAGGCAGCTTGAAGATCGACATTTAAAGTGCACGCTATTGTCAGCGCCTGACAAATGAATTTGGATTCTATGGCCGGAGTACAAGTTTGAGTCAAAACCCGCGTGCTGCTCAATCATGTCGATGTAAATTCAAGTCAATCAAGTCGGTGTAAATGTGGGCGAGGAGAATTTAATTCTGTACCCTGTTGCTGCCTGTTGTTAATTCAAAGCACATGGTTTCTTTTTCATCAATTTGACATATTTGCTTAATTTCTCTGTGCACTGAAGCAGAGTAATGTACGGCCTGTGTGTCAGGAGCCCAGTCAAATAGAGTTTTTCTGTCTAATTGCAAGATGTCCGCCAGGAAAAGGGGGAAAAAAACAAATGTAAATGATAAAGTGAATTATTATAATGATAAGTAGGCTAATGCTTTTGGTCAAAATCCTCTCAAAAATTAATTGAATTAAATAATTGATTTAAATTATGAGAAAATCTAAATCTTGACTCAATCTCAAAACGTGTAATCATTATTTTTATTTGGCAGTAAAAAGCTTCCACAGTGCCTTTTCAGAACACACATGGAAACGTTCAGATTAGCAGTAGCAGACACTGAACTCTTTCCAATGACCTGTGGAGATTTCTCTTTCCTTTCTCAAAATCCCCACAACATTATGTCCAAACCAGAAATGAAGATTTCTCTTTAAAGACATTTTAAATTATCATAGCTGGAAAGCACATGTGGAATTAATAAGATGAATGATGGTTCCATTGGATTGAAGTATCTCAGTGAGCCATGCTAGTGGGCCAACATGCACAATAATATAGACTGAAACTGGTAACCCGAAATGGAATGCAGCCATTATTATAAGCCTTGCATTGTTACTTACACCTGTGTTATTTTCTACTATGATATGATCTTTTGTCAGTTGTGGCTGGTGTGATTGGTTGTTACTATGGAACCACAAGTCTCATCATTTTTCAGGATTTGTGTTTGTTGAATGCACTAACGAAAAAAAAATGTCTCAGTAGACCAGGTTACCATGTTTGTAGCACCCATTTCCCAGCATCCATCAGCGCCACATCATATAGGCTAGTGTAGACCTAACGTTTTTTATTCGGCTTACAAAGACTATTATTATTGTTATTATAATTATTAAATTACGGGTGTTATTAAATAAAAACCACTGATAATAATTATGTGTAATACTTGGGCTATTTATAAATTAACTGCGTTAATTATGTTTAGTACCATTTTACCAGTTTACTAATAGTCGGCCTACTTTATCACTATTTCTTACATCATAATAATAATGATGATGATGATGATGATAGTAATAATACATCTTTGGGGCTGTTAGCAGTGTGTAGGGATAATGTTTCCAGGCAGAGACCTGCAGCACGCCGCCTCACAGCCTCCTCATCACCGCGTTCACTTCGCTCCCTGCGCTTTCTCCTGCAACCGGCGGAGATGTAAAGTGGATTTAATAGCCGGTGTAACGTGGGATTTCAAACGCTTTCTCTTGCTTTTTTTTTTTGGCCGGGGCTCTCTCTATATTCACCGCATCGCTTCTCTGTGTGTATGCGTGTGTGCCTGTCTCTCTGTCTGTGTGCGGTGTGTGTGTGTGTGTGTGTGTGTGTTTTCTCCTGTGCAGCTCCTCACTGCTGGGATCCTGGTCTGCCAGGGGCTGCAAAGCCGTGCTAGTCGACTCATTCAGAACCAAATGCGTGTGTGACAGACTGTCCACCTTCGCCATTTTAGCACGGCTAAATCCCGAAATGGTAAGTCCGACAACCTCCCTTGACTTCGTTGACGTTAAAGGTATCGGGGACGGTGTGTTTTTGTGGGGTTTTATGTGAATGCATCAGCTGTTTTTTTTTTTTTTTTTTTTTCCAAAGGGCGTCATTGTCATACATATCAACAGATCCTCCCTCTCTCTCTCCCCCTCCTTCCCTCTCTCCGTCTCGACATGCCAAAGCCATTCTGCAAAAGGTTATTATAGTCTTATTAATAGTAGGGATTTTTTGGTGGGGGGTGTTGGTGGGGTCTTTATTCACTTTACACCAAGAAGGAGGCTGTTTGTGTTATGTGACATGCACACAGGAAGGACAGCACTGTGCCAACCTGTGCATTAAGATGGTGGTGATGAGATGTGGGCTGATGTACATGACATGGTGAGTGGGATTTAAGATCATGTTAGCAGATGATAACACCCACAGGCACCCCTGCACCAACAATTGCTCATATTAACATATTTTAACATATTAGACTTGTCAATGGCGTCTCCATGGTTACCAGGCCCCGTGGAGAAGGTGCTGCATGCCAGTCCAAAAATCTGAATCTGAGTTCCCTTACACGGTGGCTGCAGCTGGACACAGCCAGCCTGCAGTGTGTGTGAAAATCACAGCACTATCCCAGTGACTCAAACGTGCCCCACTTTCTTTGGGGAAAGGGCAGTGTCTTTGTGGTGAATTTTCATTCAGTGCGATTAGTTATTATTAGACTGGAAATTGCCTCGGAAGCAGTTTGTTCACTAGTTGCCCTGGTAACAGCATGGGCACCGAGGCTTTCTTAAAGACACAGGAGGCGGCGTGCTGTTCATCCTGCTCCGTGCACGGCCTAGGAAGGGTTACACAGAGGATGTAAGACTTTGTTCAAGGTAGTGCGGATATTTGACATTACTTTTGACATTTTGTAGGTTTAATGATTAGTCCGAGAGACAGATTTAAAATGAATCAGTAGATCAATCAAAAATGAAAACACACCTTTCATCCTAAAACCATTCTCCATCCCAGAGCTAATGTTCAGTTCATTTATGATATATGACTTTTTATAGACCAAGGAGTGAATGAATTAATCAAGGAAGTCAAGTTAATAGATAGAAACAATAGTTAGTGCAATAAGCTAAACACAAATTCAGGAATATGGCCCATGTTTGTTTAGGGAGACAAGGGAGGTAGTAATGCAGGCCACCCTTAAGACCCTCATCATTTCATTTGAGTGATGCTTATTCTCAAAGACATTTGCTTGGGCTGCGAAGATTTCTTTCATTTTCATTTCATTAATCTGTTAATTACTTAAAATTCTCAATCACAGACATTTATGGTTGTGTTGATGAATCCCACGTTTTTTGGTAATCCCCTGGATTTTAGTCTAGGGCCACCAGCAGGTCAAAGTTGTATCTTAGTCTATCATCTACTACCTGGATTAGCACAATGTTTTGTATGGACACTGATGGTTTCCGACTGGGAACACTTCTTTAGTGACATTTGTGGTTTTAAATGGAATGTCTTGACAACCGCTAAACGGATTGCCACGATGTTTGGTAAAGATATTTGCGATCCCCTGTGGATGACTGTAATGACTTGATCCCTTAACTTATTCTCGAGCATCACGATCAGTTGGTTCAGTTAGCAAATGTTAGCATACTCACATGCTAAACTAAGATGGTGAATATGATAAACATACATACTAGCATTAGCATTTAGCTAACGACTGCTGTGCCCTACATCTTTACAGAGAAGGTACCAAACACATAATGAACACCAGAGATCTGATAATGGGCTCAGCCCTCAGTTTGCTGTCGCCCCTGCAGCCTGCCTCCACCTCCTCCACAGCTCCGTTGCAGCCTGGAGGCCTCACTTGCCCTGAGGGAAGCTAAGCTGTGGCGACTCCTTTTGCCAGAAATTAAGGAAAAAGCAACTCCTTTCCTTTCTCATTCTGCTGTCCCTGTCCCCATATATTTTATTATTTTGTGAGACAGCCATAGCTACCATGCTAATTATGCTTTCTGCATCACATAGTGGCTTCTAAAGGGCCCAGCCACTCTGTCTGCAGCTAACCTCCTACAGCCCAAGCATGATAAACACCCCAACCTCTTTTTTCCCCTCTCTGTCTTTCCCTCCGCTGCTCTTTTCCACCTATCCCTCTCCTCTCTACCCCTTAGTCATTTCATCACACCATTTTTCATGCTCTGATGCTGCATTATATTTAAGCTTTCCCTGTGCTTACTACATCATTTACTCCACCTCTCGTGTCCATTTTGCTCAGTCCAACTTTGCTGCAGGCTTTTGGGAGGAAAAACAGAGAATGTTTGAATCCACTGTATTTAAAGGCAAAACCCCCAACCATCAAGCCCAGTTTACTGCCACTGCTAGACCTGTGTGTGTAGAGGGGGAAGAGAATGAGTGAATATGCATGTGCTTGTATCATTTTGGATGTTGTAAGCCTTTTATCCAGTTTGAATGTGCTGTCAGAAGCCTATAGATACAGTGACGTACCTCTTTGACCAATTAGCTCACACTCTAAGATTAAACAGGACTGACTGAGGTCTGAAGAGCTTCAGGACCCTGGCGTGTCAGAATCCTCTTGAGTCCAGGATGTATACATTTGTGTTTCATCTAATAATAAAAATAATAGCTTTATTTGTATAGCATGTTTCAATACAGATAATATCACACGCAGTGGTGTGCAACAAAGAATATATGAAACATAAAACCAGTCATTGAAAAATTAAACTGAAAATAAATTACACACAGTGATTGATAATAAAGTCCTTATAGGCAAGTCCTGCTACTCAGCAGCCATCTTGGTAACAGCTCAGTTATATCAGACAAACAAGAACAGGCCCCTATCTAAATGAATGTGGTTATAGGCATAAATGCACTTTCAGTGGTCAATGGGACATAAAAACTGCACCTCACCCATAAAATCTGATAAAGAAGTTTGATGATTTAGCCCCAAAGTAAGGTTTAACAAACATTTTCCCCCCACAGGTTATACTTCTACTACGCATGCACAAGGTTTTACGACACCGACTTCATTTATGGGTCTGTTTAGAGTGCCGGTGACATGGAGCCATGAGCTCATCCCACCGGAGCGCCTGAACAAATGCTATGCTAACTGACGTTACAAACGCAGTCAGTATAAACCATATACGTTTATAAAAGGCGCCCTGTTTTATCTGACACATATTGCAAGTACCGCATATCAAAACTGGCACCTTGTCACACAGTCACGAGGACATGTAGTGCATCTGATCTGACCAGATCAGATGCACTACATGTCCTCTCTGCCACCACAACATTTGGAACTGTCGCAAACCTCAGCTGTGCACGTCCATGTTACTACACGATTGGCTTAAAATGTTTCTCCGGCTCGGCTGTTAAAAAGTAAACAATTAGTTTTCTTGAGGGGGATATCTGTGTCCAACTGTCATCTTTGGTGTTACGGGTTTTTCCCATAGAATTCTATTCAGGGCTCTTTAAGTGTTCTTAAATTGTCTCTCTTTATAATCACAGTCTGAAGATCTATGAAGGTGCACAAAATATCTGGGGTAGTCATACTTAAAGTAGGTAATGGAATCTGTCCAATGTGGCTCTGCTGATATGTAAAAAACAAATATCCAATGAGAGTAAAAATACATGTTTACATGCAAATATACACTGTTGCTTAACTTCAAAGGCATGTTGTGTTGTAGAAGATGGTAATGTGACTGAATGCTTTGTTTAGAGTTGGCAATTTAAGCTGGCCAACTTAAAAGAACAGTTTTATATTTCATGAAATACGCTTATTGGTTTTCTTGTTAAAAGTTAGATGAGAAGAATGATTCCGCTCTCATGTCTGTATGGTAATGTAGCTGAAGTCAGTCTGGAAACACGGGTGAAACAGCTAGCCTTGCTCTGTCCAAAGGTTAGAAGATCCACCTAGCAGCACCTCTAAATCTCACTTATTAATACTTTATGACTCTCTAGTTTAATCCATACAAAAACTGAAGCATAAAAAAGAGAAAAGGCAAGTTGTGGTTTTGCTGGAAGTATGGTGCGTCACTCTTTCTTCTTGGAGTCCCTATTTGCTAATTGCCTGGCAAACTCAAGATGAACAGGACTTCAGGAAGCTGCACACAGTGTGACCAGCTGGCGTTCATTAAAAAGTTCTTCGAGCATGTAGCTCCAACAACTGATTAAACCAGATACAATTTAGTTTCGATTGTTTTTATTATTAATGAATTTGCTGGATATTTTCTCCTTTTGGTAGTAAAAAAAATAGGCCCATCAGAAATCTTCAGTGCAATGTCTGCAAATTGGTTGTTTTGTTCACTTCAAAAAAGATTTTCCATTTACAATGATATTTAACAGCACGTTCATAAATGAGAAAGAGAAACCAGTGAGTATTAGGCATTTTTTGCTTGAATGACAATCACTTATAAATATAGTTGCCACTAATATCTCTAGCTCTAATATCAGGTATCTTTAAGTGAATACGCTAGTTCACAGTTTATCATTTAGCTGTTTGACATGGATAATATGTCTGCACGATATGAGGAAAATATGCGATTTATATAAACTCAATGATCATCAACAAATCTAAAATGTTAGTAAAAAATATTGTATTCCTGACATCAAAATACTGATTGAAGTTTAGAAAGAATGAAAAACTCTTAAGGTACGTGTCAAATTAAGCTAAACAGTTAGAATACATACAGCTTTTGTTATAGCTAGTATGTAACTATTTGCTATTAGCTAACCTAGCGCGCTGTGCTTGTATAAAACACAGCAGACTGAATTTGGTTTTCTACATGTTTACATGTTTATGCTTGTTGAACAGGGGTATTGATAAATGATTGGCTCTGCTCTGCTGGACGCTGACTTCTCTCTGTCTGTGTGTGCAGGAGCTCAGGCCCAGGCTCAGGTCTTAAGCGTCAGGCAGTCCTTTGCTGTGTGTTTATTGGACATAATTCATATCGCGATGACAATGAAAATATGATTTATCGTTCAGCACTAGTGGATAACAATAGAGATTTGTATATTTTCCCATTTATTTTCATTTATAATTTCACTTTAATTGACTGATCAGATTTGCAACAAACCTCACTGACTAGGAAGCAAGAATGATTTTCTTTGACTAGTGCTACCTTTCCATTTTCATATCCATTCTGTGTACTTCATAATAGTTGCACTTGTTTAAACAGCTTCATCTAATAGATTTCTGAAGGAAGTGACATCCCGTGGACCTCCTCAGTGGGGGGGAGCTGGAGCATCTCTGTCTCTGCTCATGTGGAATAATGCAGTCTGGTCACTTTGTTTTGGATGGTAGCGCTCTCGATTGGATGCTGTGTGAGACTTCCAGCCGAGCTCTGTCATTGGCTGAGGAGGAAGTAAAACTTTGTCTGTCTCAGCAGACGCCTTTCCGTTCCACTGCATTCGTAATCTTTTTCTCCCCCCTTTGCTTTTAGAGAAGGAACTCACTGCAGTGCAGATTAATCAGAGGGATTTAATTAACTTGGCCCCGGCACACACATCAAACCTGGAGACAAGACAGGCTATAAACTCAGCCAATTATCTCCTGCTAGAAGGGGGGTGGGTGAAACCCCTCATGTCCAACCACCATCCACCCCTCCCACCACCAACCGCAGAGCTTATTTCATTAAACTGTCCCCTCACCTCACCTTAACTCTCTTCACCTGGCCATAACACCACACACTACCATTAGGGATAGACTGTGGTTTAAAGCCACGGTAAGTTTGGTTGATTGCTCATGTAACTAACTTGAGTATCAGTGGCCTCATTTCTTGCTTTTCTTTTTACTGGCTGTACTGGCTGTAGGGATGGCAATATCTGACAGTCAACCCCTTTGGTCCAGGCTGAAATATCAACAAGTATTAGATGGATTACCGTGAAATTTGGTTCAGACATTCCTGGTCTCCAGAGGATGAATCTCACTCACTGTGGTGATCCCCTAACTTTTCCTCTTGCGCCACCATGCACTTGACATTTAGTTTTGAACTGAAATATCTCAACAACTATTGGATGGATTGCTTAACATACACATTCATGGTCCCCAGACGATGAATTGTAATAACTTTGGTCCCGGACCTTCCCATCAGGGCCAAATTATTTTTTTAATTTGTCCAATATTTTGGTTTATGACAAAACATCTGCAAAACTAATGACATTCTCTTCAGCCTCATTCGTGCTTTGTGTTTAGTGCTAATTGACAAGTGATAGCATGCTGACATGCTCGTCTAAATTGGTGAACATTATATCTGTATCACCTGTATCTTCTGATGCAGTGCTGTTGTTGGTATCAAAGGGGTCTAACTACTTGGTGTGTACTTCTCCAACATGCTTGGTGTGTACCTTGTTGGTATGCTTCCCTGTGCTTTATATTTTTGCATCCTACATTACTTTAATTTTCTGTGATTGATTAGTTAGTTATCTTATCTGCGAAGCCCTTAGAGAATTTATTGGGAGAAATCGTTATATAAATACATTAACTGGAACTTTTAAATGTGACTGTTGTAATGAAGAAAATGAGTTGGGGGGGAAAAAAAGAGAAGAGGTTTTAATTACTGTGTGTATTTAGAGATCAATATTGGCAAACTGAAATGAAAAGCAGCACGGGCATAAACACAGAGCCTTACACGACTCTCGTGCACCCTGCTGCAGCTGCCGTGTTACAGGGTAGTCATGGCAACCAAGACAATGTCTGCTGTAGCATGGGGATGGTGTTTTGCTGTTAGTTTAGGGAAGAGGATAGGGAAGAATGTCGGTCCTATATCACGTGCATGTTTGTTTTGTCAAGGCGCGCATCACTGGGTGTGTGTGTGCTTGCGTGAGTACGTGCGTGCGTGTGTTTCTGCTGATTTGAAGTATTGTGGTTTATTCATGATTCACCTTGAAGTCACCTTGCTCTGCATCCGATACCAGTATGTACACTGTGTATGTGTGTGCGTGCCTGTGTGTGCACTATTCCCCACATTATTTTATTCTTGTCAGGGTAGAAAAGCCTCTCACTGAAAGCTATACCAGTATAATTCTTTTAGTTGAGTTCACAGCTCCCTAAGGCAGCGCTGGGTTTCCTCTGGTGTGTGTCAGGGTGCGTGAAGTCATCCCTCTAACCTTTACAACTCCACTTACCACCATAAACACTGTTCTGTACAGCCAGGCAACTGGGGCTGCCCACGTAAAGTCACTGGCTCCACTCATCCATCTGCAAGTCTCTAGTCAAATCATCAGTCTCTCAAGTTGAATTTTCTATACCGGCCATGTTATTATCCACAGAATTACACATAATAAAAGCCCAAGCTAAACACATAATGAGTCCACAGTATGCTAGCTGCGCTGAGGGAGCTCCTCTACTATTTATCATGTGTTTTTGGTGTTTTTACTTACATCGAGTGGTTTAACTTCTCACCTTGCTGCAGTGAGATAGAAGTGAACTCTATCTGAACACCATGCTGATTGTGGTTACAGATGCAGCAGAGTACACTTCTGACCACACCCATCAGTGATGCTGGATGTGTTCAGAGGTGCAACACATTTGAAACTTTGCACCAGACAGACTGATTTTTCAACATGGTAATAGGTTGCTCTTAAAGCAACTATTACCAAGCACACCCACCTCTACCCTTCCATGTAGATGTGGTCCATGTCTGGATATCTGGATCTAGATAATGAGGTGATCATGCGGACTTTGGGACGGATTTACTAACACCCCTAATAAAGAGTACAAAATGCGTGTGCATTCTAAAATATTGCACGTGTAATTGTGGTACCTGTTATGGGTGATTAACTAGGATTTATTGCGTAGATGACAACAGGTGCAAACACAACGAGGTGGCAGTATTTAAATGAGGGTTTTGTGTGTTTTAATGGTTTCTGCCATGGAGAGTCGGGAGGGAAAGAAGCCACTGCGTAAAAACCTTTTCATTCAGTGCGTCCCGAGTATGTGGAAATCATCTGTACCTGCCCGCCCTGCCTGAGATTGCAGTGCTTGGGACAGCGCACCTGAAAAACTGCTTTGGGAAACCCCAGCAGAAACAGCCACAGTATGCTGAAATGACCCAGATGCAAGGTCAGGGTGCGAAATACAGGGGATCTAGGGAATAAGACATGAACTCCCCTAAAAACATGATTTGTTAAATTTTGGGGGATCTCTAAAATATTGACAGTATGCTTTTTGTCATTAATTTCTATATTTCTGTATCATCATGGATTAGGAGTAAAATCAGGAGCGTCCTGTTTCATCCAGCAAGCGGGAACAATCATCGACCGTCCGCAGCGTGCCTGGTCGCTCCGAGCTCTCCTGTCCTTGTCCCTGTACACCGCCACGCCCCATTCCCTCTTCGATACCTACAGTGGGTTGTGTCCCTATTACGACAGCTGGTGATCGTTCCCTCTGGCCACGCACCTTTCTATTGAAAAAACAGCTGTGGTATGGTTCGCACACTGCGCGAGGAAATGCAGAGTTGCAAAAAGTTTGCTAAAGGTTTGGGCATGGGTAGTATTGTGTGACTCCTTCTTATGACTGGCTCCAAATCAGCCCTTAGGTCAGCCTACAGCTCCAATATGGCAAAAATATTGACACGAATGGGAAAAGAACCTTTCTCTACGTTTTCTTTCATTACGGCTGTGTCTCCTTCTCGGAACGATGACAGTAGCCATCTCTGCGCAACACTTGGAGGTTTGCACCTTCCTCTCAGATATATTAAATACAGATGCTGTTGCACTCACATGAAATTGCTTGTAGGCTTGTTAGACACATTACGTATAGTAAATAAATATTTTCATGTTACCCCTCCCACTACTAAGGGGGCATTATGGAGTTTCCAGCGGCCACTAGCGGTGCGGTTCTAAGATTGCAACCAGGTGCGTGCTCGTATGCATGCTCGCTTGAACTCATGAGCGAGCATAATCCGACAGGCTCTGTTACTAGAACGTTCCAGTCTCAGAGGCAGATCAACACCGGCGCAGTACCTTTCATTCAGCGCAGCCAGCTGCTTATCGGCTCTATACTCCCGAAAAAAGGCAGAGTGACAGCAGCTATAGACAGACAGGGAGAACAGACAGAGCTCTAAACTCAGGTAAACTCCCACTGCAACATTACAGTAATAGTTTTATCAACTGTAGGTTGAACTAATCCATGCTCCTACATACATTGGATTACTGCATTTAGCAAACGTCCTACATCGTTAACTCGCCTGCTGATTTTCAGTTACGTTAACTATTTTTACTATCTGTGAATCTTGTCACCGGAGGTTCAGCAATGTCAGCACAGCTACATGTATTGGATGATAATGAAACGGTTAGTGAGCTGGACTGGATATTATAATGAGATTGCCACACCAACCACTGGTCACTACCACAGTCTCTGAGGGAAGGCTCCTTTCTGTTCCTTGTCACACAAACTGTGGCTGTACACATTAAAAAAGGTCAGTTTCAAGTTTTTATACAGTCTATGGTTCCAAAGTAGACCTAAAGTGACCTTAGATCATTTAAATTATCTCAACTGGCAGATGATACAATTTTTTTTTTTTTGTCTAATAGAGAGGAATGGATCAAAGCAATTAGATGTGTTGAGGAATTTTCTACTGTCTCAGGCTTAAGAATGATCTTGAACAAATCTGTTTATTATTTACATTAAAAAGATAAACAGACTTAAATGAGCATACTTTCCTAATAAACTACCTTACGCTGCGCACCGCATGACTGACAGGATGGCTGCACTTCTCCACCATCAGCCACTATCGTGCTCACAGTTTTGAACAAACAGGTTAAGGCGGCGACCAGCAAACATGAAACTAGAATTCTGACTCTGTATTGACTGCTGCTTATTTATTTAGCATTATTGGCTTTTTGATGCATCCTCCAATTAGTACAGCGCTACATATGATAATATGCTTGCTACTATGTGCCGGCGGCCATCAGTGCGTAAAATAATAACACTTAAATATTATACCTACCATAAAGGGTCAAATTGCGTCTCTCCGTGAGCAATAAGTCTTTGGTGGCATTTTTCACGCTATTGAAACTCAAACTTTGTTGCAATATCGCAGACATCAGGGGCAAGTAGTGGACTGCTGTGTGTGTGTGGGCATTAGATGAGGCTCCACACGGCTGCCACACTGGCCGGTGTGACGTCGCTGCCACTAGGGGCGCTAAAGACAGTGGTCGCTGCCACACTGACCACTGGTTGCATTTGGTTATATCTACTGTAATGCATCTTTATCATAATTCTTTGTTAATATATTATTGATTATGCCTACTCTTATTGTTGATATAACCAACTGCAACCAGTGGTCAGTGTGGCAGCAGTGGTCGGTGTGGCAGCAACCCAAGACTGTGAAGCCTCGTCTCATGCTTCTCTCTCGCCAAATTCTTCATACTTTGGTGTTTTTGAATTGAATAACGGCAACCATATGAATAAAATACTATCTATTTATTTCCAGGCCATTAGAGCTTGTTTATAAAAGTTTGATAACTTCACAGTAATTTATCGATTTTGTAGTCTTTTTTTTTTTTTTTTAATCAACTTAGTTAGCCATTTAACTTCGGAAAGTATTCTTTAAGGTTTCAAAACTTAAAACCTCCAGACCTCAATTTTTTATGTTGCATAGGGTATCTTTCCCTAAATAATAACATTTGTTCCTCCAAATGAAATTAAATAAGTATCTTATCTAATTCTTTGTATATTTCAGTAGGCATTTCCAGTGATAAGGATACATAGATCTGGATATTCCCTCAGTATTAGATAGTAGAACTCTACCATTCAGTGAAAGATGCCTCATCCACCGCATGTTGAACCTTTTTCATTATTTGTTTAATCATAGGGCTGAAGTTTAGGTTATTGCAGAGTTTTTCATTCTTATCACACCCAGATATGTAACTGGGTTTTTCACAGGGATACCATTAACTTCTGATAGTTCATATATTACCTTTTTTAATGTGTACAGCCACAGTTTGTGTGACAAGGAACAGAAAGGAGCCTTCCCTCAGAGACTGTGGTAGCGACCAGTGGTCGGTGTTGCAGCTGCGTTAGTTGGTGAAGTAATGTGGAAACTTTGCACGGGATAACATTAGCAACTGCTCGGCGTTAGCCGGCGAGCTAACGTGACTTTCTCTGTGTTTCTCCAGCTTTACTAATGCTCACTTACTCGAGATCATCTGAACCTGTTTGTTCTGATGAGCTTCAGCACATAAACCTGGTTGTTTTATGGTGTTAGTGGACTGCATGTCGTTAGCTGCCGTGTTGTCGCTGTAGTCTGAGAGAGGCTCGGGAGCACACAGGGCTGAATCCGACCCGGAGACCTCACATTAAAAGCAGAATAGTGGCTGATGCAAGCAACGGAGAAAACAGGCGTGTGCTTCATTTCTAAGTGAGTTTTCAGCCCATTGACAATAAGGCAATGAAAATTTGATTTATTAAAATCAAATACTTACATATAGCCCCTTTAAGGCAAAAGTCGTAAATGAACAACAGCTGCTATCATGTACTTTTGAAAGACGTCATTCTGCGTGCACACTGTTAGTAGATCAGCTTACATGTTAATTTGCTGGTGAAATCAAGTTTGCACACATTTTTACTCACGCAAACCTTTAGTAAATCTGGCCCTTTGTACACCTGGCATTAATAAGCATTGTTGTTGATGATTAGACCTCATTATGTAAAAAATGATGCTGTCCTATACAATAAAATTATTTATATTAATATATTATAACACATTTTTGAGGTTAGCAAGTAAACCCGTGTTTTTGTAGTTTGATAAAAATGTTTTAAGCTTGTGCTACACTGTCTGAGAACTCTGACCTGCTGAAAAGCATCACAGAGACTGAAGTGATGGTAAGGAAAATGTAGTCTACTGCATTTGAACCATGAATGACCCAGTTAGGAGGTGAGCTTTCAACAAATCGAGCCAACAGAGACTTTTTCTGCTTTTGTATTCATGTGCTGACAGCTCCTGTCAAAGTCTATACACACCACAGATCTGCAAGACCAGGCTAAAGTTTCTCTCCGACTTTGTTTGCTGTGATGGTTTTGAGCGATTTCTATTCATCCCCCTGTTGAAATGGATGCTGTGACACTGTGTGTCTAATTAGATGATATTTTGAGCTCAAACTTGATCTGAATTCAAACGTCTGATGAATCATGATTGCGTCATACAGTTTAGAGACATGACCACAGCACTTTTTCACATTCTGTGTTCTCTTGCTTTAATTTTTCAGAACATGGATAAGACACAGCTCCCCTCTGTGACGCTGATCGTGGGCTGTGGAGTGTCTTCACTGACATTGCTGCTACTCATCATCATCTATGTGTCTGTCTGGAGGTAAGATACAGCATCTTGATGTGGAATCCTTCAGCACTGAGCTGTGATTAATGCAAGGTAACATCAGAACAATTTCACTAGTTAACCTCATGAGAACACCCTTGAGTCAGTAGATTCCTTCTTGCTGTCCTATCAGAAACAGTCAGTGATTTAGCTTTTTTCTGTAATTGTTTGATTGTTTTTGTTAATCTGATGAATTCAAAACACATGAAGGAAATCTAAAGAGAAATGAGTAGAGGTTGTGGTAGAATCCTGTAATGGCTTATATGTAACACCACACCCACTAGACATACATACAAGGTAAAATAAACATACAAAATTACTCAAACATTTTAAATATTAGTATTCATAAATTGCATATTTAAAATAAGTTTAATTTTTTTTTATTTTTTTTTAACTCAACGCAGAAAAATGCACACTGCTTGTTTTGTCCAACCAACTGTCCATCCTCAGAATGATTAACAATAAATTAAAATTATTAAATTGGAACCATGAAATATGTTTACATGAAAAATATCTATCATCAAAATAGTTTATAACCATGCAACATTGCCCCCAAAGCAAACTTCTGTTTTATCACTGTACATTATAGTATCTTACGCAGTTTTATGGCCAGTTGAAAAATATTTTGGTCTGTACATTTTTTGAGTTCACCAGCTACTGGTGAGTCGACCAAAAAGTGAATTTTTGACCCTGCTGCTGGTCACTGTGGGTTAATAAATGTCGACTCCTCAGATTTTTCTGCGTGGAACAGCATGTGGCAAGTGCTACGTTACTGCTGCTTCTGTCTGTATGACTTGTTCTGTGTGTTCAACGGGCACTAATTGACACAAATGAAATTGCGAGGTGATCAGCAATGCAACCGATGGGGACATAATCCTGCTACAAAGCTTGTCAGCCACCTAGCTACATGCATGAACAACAACTACACAAAGTTGGTGCATTGACATGGATGCAGCTGCACAGGTTGCTGTAAGTTGTAAATCTGGGTATTGAAGCTGTGAATGTAATGCTAACATTGAACGTTAGTTAGCTAACATGGTGTTAAAGATAGTTTGTCAATGAGGTTAACAATACTGTTGCGTTTTTTATCCTGCGCGGGAAGGAGTTCATTTAAAATAGTTGTTTTTTTAATTTCCGATATTGATGTATACATTTTGGAGCAGTACAAGTTCAACAACTCATAATTCACTAACCATTTCATACCTAAAACAACAAATGGACAAAGCACTTTACAATTTTTACCCATTCACACATTGATGGTGGCAGAGCTGCTATTCAGGGTGCTCGCCTGTACATCAGGGGCAACTCAACTTTGGACAGGAGGAGCTGGGCCAAGCTGAACCGCCAACCCTCTCTACCTCCTGAGCCACAGCTGCCAAATAAGAGAGAATATTTAGCTGATTAAAACATGTTTCAACAACACTATATATGCTTTGAGTAGAGGAAGGTGACCAACATGGCTAAACCTAATTCACGTGCAACCTGTGGCTGTAAAGGGGAGCCTGGTTTGGCATAATCAAATCAGTCATAGCATCTGGAGAAAGGCTGGAAACTGAAGCCTGTATGATCTTGGCTGCAGGTCTGTGGTGCTAGATTCATCTGTAGTAAGGTTTGTTTTTTAATTTTTTTTAAATCTGTGGCATTTTCCTGCAGGTACATTCGGTCTGAGCGCTCAGTCATCCTCATTAACTTCTGCCTCTCCATCATCTCCTCCAATGCCCTTATTCTCATTGGACAGACACAGACACGGAATAAGGTAAGGACCCACACCAAGACCAATGTGTTCTGTCCATTAGCTTTAGCTCGATATTTTATGACCACAGTGATGCAGTTTGTCTGCTGCATTAAGAATCATCCTGCTCACTTGGCTTTTCCTGTGGTTTCAGGTCTTATGCACCCTGATTGCTGCTTTTCTTCATTTCTTCTTCTTGTCCTCGTTCTGCTGGGTTCTGACGGAGGCGTGGCAGTCGTACATGGCAGTGACGGGCCGCCTCAGGAATCGTATCATCCGCAAGCGTTTCCTGTGTCTCGGCTGGGGTGGGCCTTCAGTCTGCTGTCCATCACGTCGTCCATCTGGTCTTTCTCATTTCTCCTGTGTTAATGTCCGTTTCTGTTTTCCTCCCAGGTCTCCCTGCACTAGTAGTGGCAATCTCGGTAGGATTCACCAAGGCAAAGGGATATGGAACACCAAGCTAGTAAGCATGCTTTCCTATAGATCCAGTATTTTATATTCCGCCCCCTCTTTAACTGTTTATGCAGGACTGGTTGGTGGTTTACGTGTGCAGCATAATTAACCTTTCTCTTTCTCTGTCTCATCAATCTTTGACCATCCTCATTCTTGTCATGCGTACACTACGTCCCTCCTCTTTACAACCCTTCATGTTTCATCCCCCTTCCCTGCCTCGTTCCTCCCTCATCTCCATTTCTTCTAATCATACCTTTCTACAACTGTTTTTTCCTGCTCCTCTCTCACAGCTGCTGGCTGTCTCTGGAAGGAGGTCTTCTCTATGCATTTGTTGGACCTGCTGCAGCTGTTGTCTTGGTATTTCCTCTTTCCTCTCCGTCTGTGTTGGTTTGCCTTTAGAACATCTGCACTAATTCAAATTTTCATTAACAATAGCTGTCATTATGTAACAGATCTCATACAGTCACTTTAAAAACAGAAAGCATATTTAGAATGCATATATCCATGTGGGGATTTACACTATTTATAATGTTAACACCTTCAGTAATAACAATAATAATAAAACAACAACATGATTTAATTAAACACTATATTAAATTGTGAAAAAATAAACACACCAAAGCAACCCAGCTGTCATTGTAAATAAAATTATCCCAAAAAATTTTGACCCTGGACACAGACAGTGTATAAAATGGTGGTACATTTTAAAACATTAACATTAAAGCTGCTACCTCATTATTTTAGCTATTATTAATATAAAATAATTGTTGGTTGTTATGTAGTTAATTATGTAACAGTTTATCTATGTCTAAGTTATCTAATAGTTTTTCAGTATAAAAGTTAACAAATAATAATTCCCCTGTTTTCTTTACCTTCTCTGCTTCTTCCTTTCCTTCCCTGCCTCCTCCCGTCCTTGTTGACATTCCCCTTTCCATACCTAGCTCTTCCTTTTCTGGCTTACTTCCTAATTTCCTTCCCTAGGTCTTCCTTTATCTTATTACCTCATCTCTTCTTTCGCCACTTTGTTCTTTTCTTCCATGCCGCCACCTTTCCTTGCTTACGTTCTCCTTTACTTCCTGCCTTTTCCTTTCCGTTATTTACTTTCCCTACTTACTTCTTTCCCCCTGCCTCCTTCTTTCCTCATTTACTATCTTTCCTTTTCCTGTCCTGTTCCTAGTTTTGCAATTACATACCTCCTCTTTTCTTCTTAACCTCTTTTCCTAACCCTGTTATTAGTCAGGTTGTTTTTAGGCATCTAATTGGATAAAAAAACATAATGAGCTAACTTTAGCTCTGTGCTAAAGTGTTCAATAAGTATTTATTTATTTATTTTAAAATGTCAACATGAAGATTGGATTCTAATTTGCAAATGATAAGTCACTTAAGCACCTTATAGCCATGAAAAACACTGGCTTCCTGTTGGAGGACACTACTTTTCAAAGCCATCGACCATCAAAATCACCATGTGAGCTCTGACAAACCCCGGGGGCCAAATGCATAAAACTGTGTACGCACCAGGACAGAATATGTCTTTTCATCAGATTTATAAAGCTGCATGTACGCCTGATTCTATTTCATAAACTTAAATCATTGTAGATCTGGGCATATTTCCACTCCTACAGTTAGCCATAAACGGATGTCCGCTTGCCACTCATTAGACCTGTAAATGAGAAGACCGATTACACACGACACTGTTGATTTTACAGCGCCCGTACTACTCATTCATCACGTGTACCTGTAAGCCATCATCAGCTGTGATATCTCATCCACCATTATTAAATGCCAGAAGGATGATCGATGATGAATTTATAGAGCTCACATTGAAACAGACTTTACAAAGTACTTCACAATTCAGGATCAAAGGAAAAACGTAAATTGAAAAACTGAATCATTCATAAAAATAAGTGTTTTAAGTTTATCAATGTAGGGTACAAACATAAAAACACAAAGATTGAACTTGACGACCAACCTAAACAAATAATGTTTTACTCTAAGGTTACATCTCTCACCAGGCATGGTTTATACATCTGGTCCCAGATGACTATATCCTACTGGTGTTTTAGGTGCTTTTGATAAATGTCTGTGGTGTGTTTAGAAATAAGATAATGGTCTCCACAGCCGTGACAACTTTATTAGAATGGAAATAGCACAGTTCCCCTTTCTTACAGCTGCTGTTTAAATTTGAAGGACAATCTTACATCAACCATAAAAATCGTATGGAGACAAATTCACATTTAAATCGTAACCCCAACTGCCCTGATGGTCAATCTACATCTGAAGTATATCACAGACATAAACCCTGGCAGTACCCACTGTACAGTGTCCTTGTTTCACTAATCAAATCCATTAGCTACACGTCCCAGTGCTTCTTTCCCACCTACAAGTGAACAGCTTGCTTTGGGTGTCCTTTTTACACAGGCTGCTTCTTTAATAAAGAGATATTGCTCCAATTGGCAACCATACTGGAGGCCCGGCCCACTTGGAACAGCCTCAGAGTGGTTTGTGCAAGACATTTGTAGACTGTGAATTCTCAAAGCAGGAAATTCCTAGGAATTATTACCATCAAGGATATTCCCATCCCCTCACCTGTGATTTTACACAGCTCATATTTTATGTGTGATTTTTTTCCCCCAGCAAACTGTCTATATTCAAAATGTATTTACACGTTAGCAATCCATCCTTTCAACTGTTTCATACCTCTCATACTTCATTGGGTGCCTGTTTTTGGTGAACAGTCTAGAAATTACAGTGCAGAGCCTACAGTAAGTATCACTAATGTGTGTGTGATGACATTTGTGAGCATGCTGCCATCATCATCTTGTCACGACAATCATCATCATCAGAGTAGAGCTGCATGTTCTGATGTAATGAAAGTGTCTTTGCTCTGCTTTAATCCTGTGCCTCTTCTCTTTGACAGGTTAACATGGTTATTGGGATTCTCGTTTTTAACAAACTGGTGTCCAAAGACGGCATTACTGATATGAAACTAAAGGAGAGGGCGGGGTATGCCTTATACCACACATCCATTTTACACAGTGACCTATAACCAGCCTGATGGCTCAGCCAGAGGGGAGGGACTAGCACAGTTATTGGATCTTTGCCTGAAGTAATCCTTTTAATAATTTCATACTTTGGCAAATTTGTTTAAAAGTACAATTCATTTTGAACAATAGGAGGGTGAAGAGGACAAGAAAAAAGAAACAAAAGAGAGAAATATGACTGAATTAATCCAAAGACCAAAGTAAAATGTGTTTTCTCATATAGTTAAGACTATGAGCAATGCATCTAACTTAGAGCTAAATGGAGGATAGAAGAATGTTAACAGATATGGGGAAGGCTGTCTGGTTATTGGTCCTGCACAGACTGAGCAAGATGATGACTCATCTCATTGCTTTCTTTTAAGTTTCAAATGTGTCGCATTTCCTCCAGCGGCTCTTTGTTTGCAGGTGTTGCTATTGATGTAAAGTTCTGTAAATCCATCTGTCTTTTTTTCTCCAGTTTTGTTGTTTCTAGTAGAGGGAAGCAGGGCATTTAGACCGCAAGGCCCAGCTATAAATAAATTCAATCAAAAATACAGTTTAGTAGCTTCGGCCATCATTCTGTTGGTTAGGATAACATTGTACTCAACAAAGTAACTGTTGAGACTGCGAAATATGTTATATAATATGTTTCCTTTAAAATCTTCTTTTTTGGTACTAAGCTAGTGTTGTAAGTCATTGTAATTCCACTGAATACAAGTTTAATTTCTGAACTCAGTACACAGATAGTCAAAAGTAAAGAAAATACGCCTTCCAACAACTTCCAAATTTCAAAGATATTGTGACCGTAGCAACTGGAACATTTGAACGTAAAGCGGCAATGGTTCTATGTCAGGGTCCTTCTGTAGACACTGTGCCAATGTTTTCTATAAAAACCTTCACACCTGCCGTGACGGGATGTGTGCGATTTTATCACATGATACACTATTGTCCTATCCCAGTGTTGATCTGCGTCAAAGTTTCTAAAAAAAGTTAACACCTGCAAGGATAGGGATAGTGTTCTGCCCCGGTGTATTCCTTATGTTATATGTTGAATACCCACAAAACAGCAAATTTAAGTAATAAATGGTACAAGATATTGTGGTTTTGCAGCTTTTAGTGTTATTTCTTGACCAACAACTGCTGAGCTTATTGGCTGCATCTTAAACATTCTGTCCTATTTGAGTTACCGGATTTCAGGACTGTAAATATCGTGCTAATGTGACTACTTTGGAGTTGTTGGAAAGTACATTTCTTCTCTTTTGACGGAGGCTGTATCCCCTGGCTTCCTGCTGTTTTGTGCTACTGTAAACAGTTCCCAGAAACTGTATCAGATGCCTCATCTGACTTTGATTTTGGCAGCAATTATGCATATTTTCCAAAATGTTGGGAGTGCTCCTGAAAATGTTAGAAAACTGACCAAGAACTTGTGACTACTTTTGATTTAAGTTTGCAATTGGGCTGTCACTGGTATCAGTTTTCAAAAAGCCATTGGCCAAACCACAGAGCACACATGCACCCTGCTCCCCTTTACCCTGCAGGCTGTTATGTCTCCATTGGCATTGTTGGTGCATTCAAATGTTATTTTCTTTCTCTCTCTGAAAATGTTTGCTTTCTTCAATGATCTATCTGTTCTACTGTACTTTGTTTATGCTGTCTGAAATGCCATGTTTGCGTTTGCACAGAATCCCCTCTCTCTCACTCAGGGCTCTCCAATCAGGAACACATGAGTCTCAGAAGCCCCCTTCCATGTCATCACTGATTGGGTAAAAAAATACCTGCCCGTCCTACCCTCTTTTTAGTATGTATGGCTACCAGCCCTGCCCATCACCAAACCTGCTGAATCCTCTAGCAAGCACCTCTGATTGGCTTACTATTACTTCCTGCCTATGTACCTCACTATTTCACTAGTGACCTTGCAATTTATGCTACCTCCTGTTAGCTGAATAGAGCATAACACATTACTACCCCAGGTTCTGACAATTTTTGAAATGCTTTTAGAGAAACTGTGACAGTTTCAACAATAACTCAAGCTAGCTGCAGCGCAGTAATATTAATATTTTCTAATGAGTTGAATGGTGTGGGCATGCGTGTGTGCAACGTTAGTATTGTCATATCTATAGAGTGTGTGTTCTGATACAGAGTAACACGTAGAAACGTAGATTGTCTTTGTCAAGGAAATTTCCTTCTTTAAGGGTAATATCACACAGGGTGTCACATCAGGGTCCTTTGCTGAGCTAAAGGTAGCAGCCTGTGACAAGTCAAACTGTGACTGATGCTGCTGCCTTGATAAGGCCAAATTCTGTGGTCCATTTTCTATGCAGCCCATTATTATGTTTCAGACACACTAATGACTGGCTCTCTTAACAATGAAACACAACATGACTTAGGTTAACTTAGCATTGAACCAGTATCCAGTAGAATCTTCACAGATGTTTGGGTGAAGGTTAACCTTATTTGGACTATCTCAGTGTGTCTAGGAAGGATAAATTTTCCTTGCCAGGGTGCAGCCTTCAGATTTGGTTGGCGCTACACTGTGTTTCACTTGGTACTACTGATAAATAATGCTGCCGAAGACATCCTGAGTTTTTCCTGAAACCTTTTCATCAATAAGAGTTGACTAGCTCACAATAATTTCCTTCCCAGTCTTGACAGTAAGACCTGGGCTGCTAGACTTTTATTAGCTTTCCTTCAGTCTGAATGTCACCTCAGAGTTTTATCCCCATGGCTCATTGTATTTAGAAATTTACATTTATTAATTTAGCAGACGCTTTTATCCAAAGCAACTTACAATTGCTATACATACGCATCGCACGCCTGTGGAGCAACTAGGGGTTAAGTGTCTTGCTCAGTGGATGGGTCTACATCAAAGGCATAGTCTTATCCATTGTGCCATCACCAACCCAATTGCTCAAAACTGATTGTTCTCAACCGTTATTTGACTGGTGAAATTAGCTCTGGTACTTGAACCGGTTCCGTTCAAGATTCTTGGAACCTTGAACTCTTAACTGGGTCTGATTCCTAGTCTCTATGAATGGATGCAGCTGGTCCCCAGGGATCGTGCGAAACATCACAACTGTGGCTGTGCTCACAGCCAGCTTAGTCTCTACTAAAGCAAAAGTGTTGGAAGGTGTGTTCACTCACGTCCCTCTCATTCCTCACAGCTGCCATGTTGCTTTTGAAACAGAATGACACGTTACAAAAGTAGTGCAAATGAGAAAATGGACGGGTGTCACTGAAATATTTCCAGGTGTATATCCATCCATGTTACCATTTTCTGCCACTTAGCAGGTAGCCCAGTGTCCTTCTCGTCAACCACGTCCTGTTCCAGGAGGATCCCAAGGCATTTACAGGATACATAGGATATCTAAATCCTCCAGTGCCTTCGGAGTCTACCCCTGGGGTCTCTTCCCAGTTGGACTTGTCTGGAACACCTCCAGAGGGAGGCTTGAAGAGGCATGCTGATTAGGTGCCAAACCATTTGAACTGGCTCTTTTTAATATAACAGAGCAGCTGTTTTACTCCGACCTCCCTTGAGATATCAGATCTCCTCAGCTTATCCTGATGGTGATGCCCCGACATGAATTGGCACAACTGGGGAAATATCTACTACTTGGGCCCCCTAAGGCAAACTAAGGGCTATTCAAAAGCCTTTGTGATTCTGCTTTAATAGGACACACCTGCAGTAAGGCGATGGACCAGACCTGCAAGTGGATATGACAGAGGCCCACTACTATAGGGTCTAGTCAGTCCAATGGCACCATATTCTTTTGCGCCAAGCCGTGACCAGTTCACACTGGAGTCTGATATTGGCCACATTTAAAAAATAATGTGAACAGTCAATCAAAAAAAAATCAGATCTGCAGTGGGGACGTAGTCTTATTATTTATCAGACTTCAGCTCCGTCAGGAACCACAAGAGGCTTTAAACTTTTTGACCTGTAAACAGAGTCTGATGGTTAAACCTGTTGAGTTCCCCACGCCGGTGCAAATTTTAAAGATAAAAGTAACAGTTGAAAACAAAATAACTTTATAAATAAAATAATTATCTTCTCAATTCATTTCTACTTTCATCAGCTCTGTACATCAGATCATTTCATTTTTGTGAGATCCACCACTCACAGTGGATCTAACCATTTCCTCCACATGCTGCACACAGTAGGCAGTCTCTTCTCAATTTGAGAATGCAAATACAAATTGCAGATGTAATATGTTGAGGCTGCTCGGGCTTGTTGGTTAAGTTATCTGAACACTTTATTGTTTGTGCTGGCTGTGTGCTGTTTAGGCTGCTTGCAGTTCTCTCTGTGGTGGAGCGATAAAGGAAAGAAGAACATGTTATGTTTTGATTTGTTTTGGTGACCATCCTCAACCCACTCGCCTCTGCTGCATGTGTTTCTCGAGGTTCAAATGCAGAACATGTTTAATGAAGCTAATTAATTTCTGCAGTATCTAATTAAGAGTGCAGTAGCATCTGCACCAGGCAGGTCTGCTCACACCTCAGGGACTGGCCTCACTGCTGAGTCTCCTTTCCCCCAAAATTAGAGGCTAATTCACTGAGAAAATGAAAACGGACAGGAGAGGCATTTCAAACAGCGCTGGAGTTTCTTTCCTCCTGAAATAATGCATAAATTGCTTCAATTATCAAGCCTTTGTATTTACAGGTTGTAATGGTAGGTTAATCTAACATTAAGAAGATGAAAAGAGTTTTTGGAGCATTAACACATTTCTAGTGTACCACTTGATGCAAAGCTTTGGAGCGTCTTGTAAAGTTTACGAAAGGTTTATGGTGGACTCAAGGACTAGATTGTACCAGATAGATTGTATATTCATTTATTTAGCTTAATGCACGTCACCCCGATTCTTAAGTCCAGGGAAATGGTGTTGTATTTCAAAAAGTCTTGATTGCTTTTTAATATCACTGCCTACAGCGTACATTTAGTGGCTGTATTGCCCTTTTACTTGAAATTGAATTTCTTCTATTATGTGATTTTTAATCCAGGCGTCCAGGGGCTACAAAAAATCGATTCCCTCAGCTCTTCAGCTTTAATTGTTGTTTAGCAGGAGGCCATATGGTGACAGATTAGTTTGTTATAACTTGTCAATATCTCCAGCATTGTAGTCAGTATTTGTGTAGCAACGGCAGTGGAGATATATACAGAGTTATTAACGGAATTCTTATAGTTTGGGGAGTTTGGGGGGATGAAAGGAAAATGAAGTGATTCATTTCTTGGTGATCATACCTGGAAATTAGGAGTTGCTTTCTTATATGTTGTATACTGTTGGAAAATGAGTACCCTTTTTCGCTTCCATTGAGATCAAAACTGAATTAAAAGCAAAACCCATTTTGTCTCATTTTTGTGAATAACTGGCAGGGGCAGACAAAGTGGCATCACACTGAGCTATTTCTAGTACTGTAGCCAAAATAGAGTTTGGACACAGGAAATGCTTAACGATCTAAAAAATCAATAGTAAACATCAGGTGTCAGTTCAATATATATACACTGTCTTTAAATGAGACTGAGAGATAGACATAGAGTAAAGTAGTAAAGTAAAGAAATGAGAAAGACACACAGTGACAAAGGCTCTCTGGTGATTCAAGTGAAATCACTTACTGAATAGAGTTTGGAAGTGGGGGGAGCTATTACTGTAGTTTCAGAGGTATGTTTCCCGACACATTCCAAAGTTTTTATTAAATTATATTTTATGGTCCTGTGTAGAAACGCACGTGTCTCCTGCAATGAAATGTAAAACCTAAGTCAGCTACAAATCATGAGAGGCATTTTTTGATAACAGAAAACACTGAGCTTAATGTTACGGTACGATACGACTTTATTGTCATTTTACAACATCCAGTTACACATATCTGCGATGGACTGGCGACCTGTCCAGGGTGTACCCCGCCTTTCGCCCGATGTCAGCTGGGATTGGCTCCAGCCCCCAGCGACCCTGTACGCAGGATTAGCGGTTGACGATGTAGACGTACAAAACACATCAAACAACCATGACATACATTATATCTGTTGGATTCACATCTCAGTTAGGAGCACTCTAATTATATATATAAACAAACTCTTCCGCCTGTTGCGTTTAAATAAAGGGACTCTGTATCGCCTATTGGAGGACAGAAGTTGGGATTCTCCATTTGAAACAAGTGAGGAGTCAGATAAGATACTGTTAGCAAGTCTGAGCATGCTCTTGTGTTGAGTTGCTTGAAAAGAGTGCGCCACAGGTTGGCCAAATTTAAGTTTCACAGTTAGGCTGCTGAGCCAGGCTGTACAGCAGTACAGCATGACACTCTGAATCACTGATTTAAAAAACAGAAAGATAATCTGGCTAATGGCCCCAAAAGATCTGAGTCTACGAAGAAAGTACATGTGCTGCTGTACCTTGTTACAGATACATGATAGGGATAAATTGTGAACGCTGACTGTAATGACTGATGGAAGCCAATGCCGACGCCAATTTTGACTTGTTCATGAGAGTGGAGGTTTGACATGTGTCTGTGTGTGAACCTTTGCATTCGATCTTGGCTTTGCTCGTAATAAGCAGATAGAACAGACTGGGATGACATAGGGTGAGGCACATCCAGCACATCATCATAATCAGAGCAGCAGAGATCCACAACAGCCATATGAAAAGCATGAAATAAGCCACTTAGATGAAGCCTTTTGGTATTACATGCAGATAAACAGTTGAATGGGTGAAATACTGAGAGCACAGAGAAGAGCCTTGTTTCTTTCAGGTCATCAGAGCAGTCACTTGTGACGAGAATCAGACACGTGTAACATGAAATATCCACCGATGTCTGTCTTGGACCCACCTCCCCTGTACCCAGAGTCGTACACAGGTAAACCCCAAAACACAAACACAAACCTCCGAGCTGGACTGTAGCCCTGAGAGAGAGATTGTGCGAGAACACTGTGACTCACTGTTTGCGTGACTGTTTGTGCGTGCTCGCGTGCGCACGTGCATCAGTCTGAGTCTGTGTGTAGGTGCATTTGTATCTGTTTGTGTATGTTACAGCGTGTTAATTTGACTTTGCAGTCAGATGACAGTGCCACTGTACAATATGACGCTCAAATGTGCCAAGTGCGGAGTTATCTCTTCGGCTGACGTTTCCACCACAGCTACCAGTAACGCCATGTTAGTCCCGCTAATTATTTTTCCTTAACTCTTGCCTCTGTTCTCTCCTCTACTGTATGCCACCCTTCTTCTCCCTCACATTGGTTTGCTTTTCTTTTATCCCTCTGTCATTTTTTCTTCTCTGTGATGCCCTGGCAGGGAGGATTTCACCCAATATGAAAGGCTCCTGAAGCTGAATGTGCCGCTCATGAAAACAAACTGTGTGTTGACTGTACATGTGAATAATTCTGCATGTGTGAGTGATGATTGAATGAGAGTGTGTGTTTGTGTTTGTCCCTTAAAAGATCATCAGAGTCACAAAGCTGATTAGAACAAATGTTGAGGAGGCCGTGGACATAGCAGTGCAGGGAGGAGCAGCAATACACTTTTACTGTCTCAGTTTGTGTGTGTCCCGCTGGGATCTATGAGTGCCTGGATGGATCATTTCTATTATTATCAATCTGAGTCTTTATTTTCTACTTTTGGCTATAGTGCTGATCTAATCTGATCATATTTATAGAAGTTCATTGTGGAGTTATCTGCCTCTTTTTTCAGGGAGTGTTGCTCCCTGCTACAGTCCACAAAAACAACCTCTAAATAGCGTATCTGTGTTTTTAAATAGCTGTGGCTGGACAAGTTATACCAGTCATTTCACTCCATAGTCTTTAATGTGACATTGCTGACATACTTCACATATAGTGAAGGGGGGACTACCGTTGAAAATTAGCACTTTTTAGCTAACTTGGGTACATTTACATTGTTTTAATGTTGATATATGATATATATATATATATATAGTAGTATCACATACAGTATCTCACAAAAGTGAGTACACCCCTCAATTTTTTGTTACGATTTGATTATATCTTTTCATGTGACAACACTGAAGAAATGATACTACAATGTAAAGTAGTGAGTGTGCAGCTTGTATAACAGTGTAAATTTGCTGTCTCCTCAAAATAACACATCACATTAATCATCCATTAATGTCTAAACCACTGGCAACAAAAGTGCCAACTTAGGGGTGTACACAAATTTATTTATCTGGCTAATGGGTGTGACGACTAGGAGTAAAATATATTATAAATTTATCACCCACATAGCACTGCAGGAGATATTTCATACTAAGGTTGGGCAATATGACAAGATATGTCCCGTCACTTTTACTCCCAATCCTGTTTCACACCTATATATTTATTTCCTATGCTAACTACAAAGTCTCTTTCTAAATAATATGGGTAGGTCCCTATACAATTAAAATAATCTAATAACGCTGTTAATTCTGGTCCCATCATGGTCCACAACTTTCACAGTCACGTCAGCCTCTATTTTAAATACAAGATTTAATTAGTATTGACTTTTTTCTGTCTGGACTGGCCAACATCAATGGATGACCCGCTACATGTCATCACTCTTGTTTATGCTTGTGCTGACTTGTTTCACTGGTGCCATTGGAAGATAGTGGAGTCAGCAGAACAATACAGCTAATTACTGCTAAGAGGTTGACAGAGTCTGCAGTTTGTAAAAACATGAACATAATTAGTTCACTCTAGCCTTAATAACATAACTAATACCATGTGGGCGTTACTGGGTGAACAGATGTGTTGTAATCACTTTCTGGTTTTAACTTTATGTTTCCTGTCCCCTGTGGATTGTATTAGAGAAGAGCACTCTCTGCAAATAGAGAAGTTTGTAGGTCTACAGTCAAATCATTTTGGTGGAATTATGAATATGATAAACAAGGTCCAGACTGAAAATAACCTGAATTATCCTTTTGGTAGAATTCAGCCCGTTTGAAGGCAGTACGGATATGTTATGCAAATTTTCCATCTCAGACCAATTTCATAGCCAAACTATGTATGTCTAGAGTGTTACTGTGGGCAGGGTGGAAAAGCCTCTGAAACAGGATTCACATGGTGAGGTCAAGGATCAGCAAACCCATTTCCTGCACTGGTCTAGCCCTATTTAATACCAGAGGTGGAAAGTAACTTGGACTTCGTTCTCAGCTACATTTTAGAGGGACATATTTTTGTTTTTTAGTGATTACATTTATGCGTTTCATATTTTACTTTGCAGAATACCTTCTAAAATGCAAATTAGATGATAAGCTGAAAATGTGATGCACTGATAGCTTTTGAATAAGACCAGACAAACAATATTTTATAATAATGAAAATTCTTTTAAAACCATGAGAGCCTGAGTGGTTGGCCTTAAAGGCTTTTTTATGAACAAATCTTTTGATCTGTCTTATCAGCAGCAATGTTATCTTGGTAAACAGTAAATCATTCTATTAAACTGTAGAATTAAATTCCGATTAGTGGATGATTTGTAATGATTGTGTAATCATGGCTTGATTAGCAATGCCTTGCAGGAAATGTGGTGCTCATGTGTCTCGTACATTAGTCATGATTACTATTTCGATGTTGATATAAGTCAGAACGATGTCTTTTCTGACACTTGAATGTGACATGGACGCAGCAGAAGAGCCATGTGTCCTTTCAGCACGTCTGTCACGTTTAAAGAGTACAACACCAGCATTAATTTGCACTGTTAGACCAGCTACATAAATGAAATTGTTTTCAAAGGTAAAATAACACAACGTGTTATGAGATGTACAGCACTTTAATAGAAATGCTCTTCTCACTCACTAATTAATTAGTTAAATTGTGTCTGTTTGGGGTTTTTTGTTTGTTTTTTTTGTTCAGTGTTAAGATGCTGCAATGAAACTCAACACTCCCTGCACAGATTTTAAACATTAAAAAGCATTCTAGTAGCTCCAGGGCCACGGTCCCACCCTTAAAATTAAATAGTAGCAGCAACAGGAAGTATTTGTGTTCAAAAGAGCAACTCAGAGCAGATTGATTAGTATGACATGACTCTTGTAGAACATAGACTTAGACTCCTGGTAGAATCCGGGCTGTGGAATATATATTACGTTAAATTTATCACATTATAGCAAACAATCAATTGCAGTACTTTTGCTTATAATTCTATTCCAATTTATGTATTGCATTATTATCCAATGTTAATTCTACCATATAATTTTACTTGAGTAAAGGTCTTAAGTACTTTTTCCACCTATGGAACTAATTTAGGCATCTTTACATTTGGTTTAGTAAGATAATTTGAGTGAAAGATCATATAAAGACAGTATTTGAGAATAGTTATTGTTTCTGTTTATCCCTGATGTGCATATTGGAAAAAAACAGCAACAAGGATTCAGAAAAGTGGGAGCAAAAATATGGACAGCAGGAATGACACTTCTACAGACCTTGTCTCCGTCTCTCTGTCCTTCTCTGCTCTGCCTCTTCTGTTTGTCTTTGCATTCTGTTTCAGCTTCATTCCACTCATCCCCCCCCCCAACTGCTCAACCTCGCTCCTCCCTCTCTTTCTTGTGGCACTAGGTCCTCTATGGTTTGACTGAGCCATCTTAAACATACATGCATGTAATATATGTGATTTATAAACATATATATCTGCTGATAATGGATGTATGTTCTTGTTTGTGAGAGTAACAGAATTATTTGTTGTGATGTTATGTATTTATGCATGTTAGAGTTGAAGGCTCCTAACACTATGCTAACAACGTGTGCAGTTTACAAAAGCAAGTAGGAGATTGGTTGCAGATTGCATTAAGCAGTACAATAAAGTTCTAAAGGAAACAAAGTCTGTTGGAATTTAATGTGTTTATCTCTTGAAATTGTTTTGTATGGAAGCCTGCCTTAGATGTCAAAACATCTAATAATCTTAGATAATGACAAATATGAAATGTCTGACAACATAATTGTCAGAAAGCTCTGTAGTCTTGCCTTCTGTGTCATGTTTACTAGTGCTGTCTTTGACTGCGGTTTCCCTCCCGTCCTGCAGGGCGTCACTGTGGAGCTCCTGCGTGGTTTTGCCCCTCCTGGCTCTTACATGGATGTCAGCCGTCCTTGCCATCACCGACCGTCGCTCTGCACTTTTCCAGATCCTCTTTGCTGTCTTTGATTCACTGGAAGGCTTTGTCATTGTCATGGTGCACTGCATCCTGCGCAGAGAGGTACCTCACAGGAACACTGACTTTATATATGTACTTATATTGTATATGTAATTCCCCCTTGATCAATGATGGTCCACGACCCATAATGAGCACCATAATCTCCTCAGGCAGTGCTTCTTAGTGTTTTTTTCCTCCTTTCCTGTATCTGAAAAATTTGGCCAATAGTTCATATCAACATCTAATAGGCTGATTTCCCATATACTGTATTACTGAGCACATTCAGGCTCCCCAGACAATGCACCCGTTCTGTTTTGGAATATCAGCATGAGGCTCACCCAGGCCCAACGCCAGGATGAAGTGACTGAGGGGGCAGTTAAAAATGGCAAGGGGGCAAATCTTTATATATATCAATACGTTTGCGTTTGGGGCATGTCCAACTCCAATTTTGCTAGTTTAATGGCAGAAAAATGGTCTGTGCGTCAGGCGCATGGTTCAAAAGGGTCGTATTTAGTCTGTGAAGTAGTCATGGGTGTGTAGGGCAGAACATGCAACCCACCAATCAGTATCGTTTCCCATTTGCTTTTAAAGCCAGGTGCGCTTTTACTTTGGCGCATTGCTATTATAGTATCGTATGAATGGTGCTTTATGAAAAACACCAATTGACTCATTGAATTGCAGACTCACAGCAGAGAGGGGATATGGAGAGAAGCGTGGATGTAATATAAAAACCATCTCTGATCATGAAGCCTGTGTTACTCTGCTGCTCTGTAGTTTATCAGTGAAGAGAACTCCAGTCCAGACAGACGCTGTCTCCTCTATGATCCTCACTGTGCTGCGTTAATATAAACTATGATGGACCGGTTGTGGGTATTTGAGCAGCAAAACAGGAAAAACTGTAGTTACAAACTTGACATGACAGGATAGAGGAAACTCTCCAGAGGAAACTGAATTCAACTTTTAGCTTCTTAAATGTGTAGAAGAACACAGAACATCAATTAACATTGGATCCTGCCAGCGTGTCAGGAGATTTTAATAATCAATGAAGTTACGCTGCTGTGCCTCGTGCGTAAATACACGTGGTGTCACAGTAATGCGCCCCTAAAATAACAAAACCAAAAATACTGTGCCATTGACTTTAGACCCTTTTTTTTGGTTTGTTTCTTTGGTCAACGGCGCAATCGCTTTCTGCTGCCTCAAGATAGCAATGTGCCTGACCTCACCTCATTTTAAGACCAACACTCCCATGGGCGCACGGATGGGCGCAAGTGTATTTGCTATTTAAACAACTTGGGCGATTGGCGTGAAAATGACAACTGCGCCGGCTGGAAACTAGACAATTGCACTGCGTCATGCGCCGGATGCATGATAGGGCCAATAATCTTTGCTATGTATTTATCAGCCTGCTATGCCAATTTCTGTATTTGTTTTCATCCTGTGGTGGCAAAATGTCGATGTTTTCACTATAGATGCGAACAATTACCTACCTTACCCAATATTCTAAACACAGCTGAATTTTAATGCAGCATAATTTAGAAAAACGACTGACTTGAAGAAACTGTCCTCAGGCTACTGTTCTGCTTTTTTTTTCAGACTCCATCAGAGATGCAGATCAATACACATACAAAAGTTTAAAAGTCCGAACAAAAGTATTTCTTGGAGAGAATCAATTCCAAAATTCGAAGTAGATTTTTACCCAATGGAAAAATGTATTTTTGCTAAACAATAGCCCACATGGCGCAGTAAAACTATTCTTCACAGATGAAAAAAACACGAGGGAGACACACGCTCTCTTCAAGAGACCACAAAACACACCTTTCACAGGGAAAGACGACACAAAGTCGATTTCATAGACTACGCGTGTTTAAATACCACACTTCATGTTAGGTCTATTGGCATATGTTTTATATCTCACAATAATTGCAAGCCATACTTTACGGCTACGGGCGGTTTGAAACGATAAAAAAGTCGATCCGCTGCAGCATTCGTTTTGATGATCATGCCTCCCTAGAAGTTTTCACTCTATTCAGCCTAGGCTTGCTGTTGGCAAATGAAAATGAATACAGCGTCTGTGCATATTCAGCCTACTCTGGAAAAGTGGATCACTTTCAGATGATGAGCCGTCAAATGCAGAATGAATCCAAGACACAACACTCTCCTACCCTCCCCACCATAAGCCTCTCCTCACTGCGCCGAGCAAGTCTGCATGTCTGTTTAATAGCAGACTAAAGGTGTTGCAATAGCAACCCAGAAAGTTGATCTAAAGTGAGAAATTAATAACGCAAAAATGACTGTGTTCTCTATAAAGATCAAATTTTACCCACATGTGCTTATGCATAAATCTTACCTCTTAACAAAAGTCAAAGACTGGGGGACTTGAATATTGTATTGAAACAAATAGGCCTAGGCTACCAGGTAAATTTTGCCCATTGGTGGTTCTAGACTGGGGGGGGGGGGCAGAAAATACAGCCCCCTCCTTCCTCACCTCTAACGCCTTCAGGTTTAAATATGCACACAAAATGATCAAATTTGTAGATGGTTGTGACATTCTATCGGCATATTCATGCTCCCAGTGAAATTAAGCCTTTTGAGTTTCATGACCCCCAAGACCGTTGGCCTGTAGTGGCTGGCCTACCTGCCTACCTACGCTCACTCTGCCCGTGCACTCATGAACGTGTTTTGAGAGAGCGGCTTTGGAGGGAAGTTTGAAGGGAGAGGGTGGGATTTTTTCTGTTGGGTACTTTTTAAAATCTAGCAGTCTCTTTCTGGTTTCTTCAATCTTCCCATCTCCAGCTTTAAACTACAGTACCGGAACTCAACACTTTCTGTAGATGTTTCTAAAAAGCCTTCGTGCAGCTCAGGCGCGCTATCTTCCCATTTCCTGGTAGGGTTTTAACCCCTTAACGCCGATTGTTGCAAATTCACATCACAACGCTTCCATTCAGACTGCAGCCGAGATAGCGTATGCATTCCCCCAATGTCTGTTTGTGCATATTGGATACGTACCTAGGAACCTTTTGAGAGCATTCGTTTCTCGTTTATCCCTGTTGTCGCTAATTTGCATCATACCTAAATTTATATATATATATATTGTTTGTGCTATAGACAAATTAATAATCTGCACTGAATCTATAATCAGCATGAAAGCAAAAATGCAAATTGTAAATACATTCAGGCGTCAAGGGGTTAATGAGAAACATCTAACCTTAAATGAAAGAACAGTAAAGTAGAACTGAGTGAAATTTAAGAATGATGCTGAATGATTTTGGTGACCCCCAGACTTTTGTCGAGCATCACCATCAGCTCAAATTTGCAACATGGTCATGATGGTCCAGCAGACCAAACCATTAGAACAAACTTGTAGTCCAGACTTTTTAGCCCAATTACTTGTAAGTCTCTGAGACTAGCAAAATCCAAGGGCTGTATACTTTTAGCCTTTATTATTAAAGGCCTCTCACTCAGTATTTGTGAACTGATGTGTTTATTTATCTTACCAGCACTTAAGATCATGATCTGTGATGTATTTGTTTTCCTACAGGTTCAGGAGGCAGTGAAGTGCCGTGTGGTGGACCGCCAGGAGGACGCTAATGGAGATTCGGGAGGCTCGTTTCAGAATGGCCATGCTCAGCTCATGGTATGCATGTGCAAGTGCATATGGTTGTTGTTATTTTCACCTTTCAGAATGTATGACGAGATGTTAGCAGGGTGTGCACACTTATACAATACTTATAGAATCAATATTTTTTCTTTTCTGTCCTCAGACTGACTTTGAGAAAGACGTGGATATGGCTTGCAGATCAGGTAAGCTCCGGGTTGTGCGATTTTGTGTGTTTGATTTGACTTGTGGGACTGCTGTTCAAACGCTAGTCTCTTTGTACCTCCTCTCTGTATTGTGACTTCTTCAGATTCCTCAGCATTGTCGGAACAGATGTGGGAGATGTTACTCCTCAGCTCTACACTTGTGTCGTACAATCAACATCACAGCAGCCTCCGTTCACCAAGGAGCTGTTTTGACAAGAGATACAACACATTACGGCTGTATAACAAAGTTTAGCCCAGGCTGATGGGAGTGGGATGAACGTGTGCTGAGCAGTTATATGCAGATAAATAGGACTGAGCATCTCCTACACCACTGCTGTATAATTAAGTCCCTCCCGACAGTGCCGCATCAGATACTGGCTCTGCTCTGATATCCGCTGGGAGTGAAAATCTGTTTATCTCTTGAGACAGGATATCAAGAAAAGCATCTGGAGCAGAAAAGCTATTGAGACACAGACCGGCCCGATCAGGAAAAGACAGAAAAGAACAGAGAGAGATGACTGTTTTTTTCTTTGTATATGTCAAGTAGGAGGCGGGAGCACAGAGAGGGATTGTCAGATATTTAGTGTTGCAGATATCGTTGTCTGACTTTGTTTACTAGCCTGGACATGGTATGGGATATGCATACTGCCATAAGCCAACAGTTGTTATGGTCAAAGCAAGCCCGATGTCAGCCATGTACTCTCAGTTGAGATAGTTTAACACATTTTGTCTGCTTTATCAGAGCACTCAGCGGGGTTTGACCGATATGGGTGTTTGAAAGATGATGTCCTGTTACTTATTTTCTGATATAATGCAGATACCATTTTTTTTAGCCATTTAGTGCGTCGCACTAAGTTTTAACTTCTGTTCATTTGCAATTATGCATGGTGCTTCATATCATTTCAGTATCTCACAAAAGTGAGTACACCCCTCACATTTTTGTAACTATTTGAATATATCTTTTCATGTGACAACACTGAAGAAATGACTCTTTGCTATAATGTAAAGTAGTGAGTGTGCAGCTTGTATAACAGTGTAAATTTGCTGTCCCCTTAAAATAACACATCACACAACCATTAATGTCTAAACCACTGGCAACCAAATTGGGCCCAAAGTGTCAATATTTTGTGTGGCCACCATTATTTTCCAGCACTGCCTTAACCCTCTTGGGCACGGAGTTCAGCAGAGCTTACTCGGATAGTACAGATTCAACCATATTTGAGTTTTAGTAGATGGATGCTCCAGTATCTGTCCAACCCAAGGCTTGAGTATTGAGGGAAGCTGGCAGCTGCTGGAGGCCCCGTATCCCAGGGTCCCCCAAAGCTTTAAGTTTACTGTTTGAGAATTTGACACTAAAAAACAGTTTCTGCTAAGACAATTGCTGCATCCTTCAATATCTTAAGAACCTTTGTTGTTGAGAAGCACAAGATCAAAATCTAGTTTTACATGATGCATATTACTCAATATGTTTGTGTTTAATATGTTTACTTGATGACAACACATTACATGTTATATGGATAAATATTGTGCAGTTAGAGGAGGGGTGGAGGTCAGTAGAGGCCCACAGCTCATTTCTGCTCCCAAGCAGGTAAATCCAGCCATGGTCTAACTCTTCATCTCAGACCGGTTCTCTGTCTTTCTCCTCCAGGCACTACGAAGCGCTCATCTCTCCAGGGGGAGGAGAAGGCCTCCTCTGGGACACTTCAGAAGGGTTCTAACTTTAACACTATGCCGGCCAGCATGGCCAAGGTTCACCTCCAGAACGTGGCCGACTACACCAGCCACACCCTGACGCTGCGCAGGGAGAAGGGCGCCGCTAAGGGAATCAGCACCGAGCTGCCGGGCGCAAAATCCATCTACATCTGCGACGGCGAGCTCTTCAAGCAGCTGGACGGGGAGCTGCCAAGGGGGAACGGCGAGGGCAGCAGCTCTGAGGGCGCTGGCAAAGGCCCGGGGTACGTCATTCTACCGACCAACAACACAGGCACCCTGAAGCCAGCCAAGGGAAAAGAGGAGCAGACGGCCAAGTATAACATCAGCATCGAGCAGCTGCCTCAGACCAGGCTCATCCACCTGGCTAACCCTGTCAGCGGAGAGCCAGTGCCTGGCTTTGGGCTGAAGAGCCTTCCTGCTGACCAGATCAGTGTGTCATGCTCTGACAGAGACTCACCTGCACACAACCTGCAGAATATGCCCAGAGACTCCCAAGTGGCCAACAGCATGTGTGATGGGGGAGATTCTGGAAACTCCGGTGTGATGTCCAAGAGTGAGACCGTCTCCACACTGTCCATGAGCTCACTGGAGGTAAGACAACTAAAGTGATCAGCATATTCTTGTCATGGCAATTCATCATCAGCCTCATTCTTAATACTTAAAAGTAGACATGCATGTAAAGTCCTGTTTAATACTCCTACTACTTACCATAATAACCTGGCCTTTATTTGAGACTGGCTTCTATTAGAGACAAACAGGGCTTGACATAGCACCCTCCCACCCTTCAGATGTGTGTAACACAGTCATTCTTACTAGTCATGATCTCAGTTATCAGTCAGAAAAACTCTTAGTCGACTCATATATTGTCAGTCAAGTCGATGCTTGCTACTATTGTTTTTTGGCCGTGTCATTGCACACAAAGCAATGCAGGGTAACAGCACAGCGGACTGTAAACTTTACAAACCGACTCTCAAAATGACCTCAAAGGACCAAACTAACTGTGATGGAAACGGATGAGGGTGACAGAAATGGAGGGGGCCAGCGAGCCAGGGCAGCTCTGAAGCTCTCTGCTCTGTGACTGTCATCACTGATGATGACAATGACAATGTATGTGTATGAAAAACGTCAAAGTAGAAGTGACTGGAATATATCCGTGAATAAAAGACACTATTTCAGTGAAGGGAAACTGGAGCAGCAGAGTGGTGAGTACGTATGACATGACTGACATGACTGTTGCTGCACTGATTGAATTACTACTGTGGAAAGGGACACATAACTGAATTTACCATGACAGCTGTTATAGTCCCTCCCACCCCTGTGTATTACCTTAATTAGATATTAGTAGTCCATGCCATGGCTATTATTTGAAAACTGGCTTTTGTTTGAGAATTAACAGTGATATTTTGTATTTTATAACTCTTATAACTTTTATAATTTAGAGATTAACTCTAAATTTGTCTTTGCTGCTGTGTTTTCATTCTTATCCACATGTCAGTGTGAATGATGCCACATATCATAACATTTACTGTTTTGTTGATCATCTTATTTTTTTTCATGTGCTGCAGCCATTCATATAGTTACAAGTGTTACTGTATAATCTTTTTTTTTTCCTTCGATAATCCTCAATTTGGCATTTCATGTGCCACAGGCTATGTTTGATCAACACAGCATTGGCACACTCTTGTTAGATGAAGAAATGATTAAGAGAGATGATTAACTAGGGAGCCACTAATATTCATTCATAAAAATGAATAGAAGGATCATCAATCCGGTCTCTGTAGGGCAGCACTGTGCTACTTTGCATGTCTAGGTCACCCCCCGATGCTAAAAATAAGGCAACAAGCTCCTTTATTTATTTTTAACAAACACTGCATGAGAGGAAGAATCTCAATATATTCTGGCCCCATGTAAGGACAGCATCTCAAAAAAGGTTAGTTTTCACTCAGCTCCTAGCGCAGACAGCAGTGGCAGGATGAGACGACACAGTGATCAGCACACAGCGGCCTGGACAGCTGCCTGCTGGTGTCTTTTCACTTCAGGGCAAAACACACTTCCATAATGCCGTGCGAGGCGGCAGCTGCCACAGCAGCAGCCTGAAGGTCAGGTTTTCCTTCCCCACTCCGGGATGGAGGACTTAAAGGTCATTCGGTCACAATCTGTTAACTGCAAACTTGTGCCAACAGGGTCAGAATGACCAGCAGCAAACCTTGTTTCCTCCCTCATGACTCACTGCTCTCCTCTGGGTCCCAGAAACACCCTTTCTTGACGGTCTGATGTGGAGATAAACAATGAAACAGTTGAGCGTTTGTCTGCTCACAAGGCACACAATATCAAGACACATCTTTAATCTCTCTGTCTCATCTCCCCCCCAGAGACGAAAATCACGCTATGCAGAGCTTGACTTTGAGGTAATTTTAGTCTCTTTGATTCCTACAGAGCTTTTTAGACAAAAAGCTGATATGTCTCATAGTTAGCTTTTCAGACCTCTAGATGTTTGCATACATTTATCAGATTTATTCAAAGTTTGGGTGAGTCTGTAGTGTTGAGATTTGAGACATTAAATGTGAAGGGGGTGAAGTAGGATTGATGGCCTGTGCTGTTTACCTTATACGTAACGTGCAATGTTCCTGTGTAGAAGATTATGCACACCCGGAAACGCCACCAGGACATGTTTCAGGACCTGAACAGGAAGATTCACAGTGCAGACAAGGATAGAGAATCTCCACCTGTTGACGCCAAAGCTGCCAAAAGATGGAGTGTGTCCTCTGCCAGCAGTGACAAGACCAACATGAGTGTAAAGAGTTTAACTTTATTCTGTTCTGCCCCCCTCTCCCCCCCCCTATATCTAATGTTGTACCCCTTTTCTCTTACAATTAGCACAAATCACCACACCTGAGTGGAGTTGCCTGTTTAATTATACGAGCAGCCATTTTAAAGATCGCATTTTTATCTATTTACGATGTCTGTCCCAGACGAAATTTGCATCGAGGGGCACAATCGTGGGTGGGCATACAAACATTGTCACTCGAAATGTGACAAATATTTTTGTTTCTCTCAAATTATACAACTTCTTAGAAGGCATTTCTTTTCAACAAAAGACGGCTCCACAGAAAGGGTTTTGTAATATGGCTGGCAGCCTAGACTTTAGCCTGAAGCGAGTCTGCTACCTGAAGCGAGGTATTGTTTAGGTTTGGTTATTATTCAGAGGTAATTTATGAAAAAATGTCTTTGACTGTATCAAATCTGTGTGTGTTTCAAGTAGATATGCGATACCCAGTGGGAAGAGCAAAAGAGACAAGAGAGACAGAGCCAATGCTTTGCATTAGCTTGGCAAGATAACGACCGGTAATGGATAAAATAAAGCAAAAATATAGCTTTGGGCCACTGGTCAGGTTAGGGCACAGTAGTACAGCAATAAAACTGTAAAGTGGGAAAACCACTGTAAATTTCCATTCAAAAGCTTTCTTTTAACGGGTATCCTCATTGCTCTGCAGTCTCCAGGATAATGTAACTATACTACTGGATTATGTTATGGTCATTAGTTTAAAGTATTTCAACTTACATTTGGAATGGTGAACAGCTGTACATATTACAATACCCGACAACTTCTGTTACCATCACTAAAGAGATTAAGTCAGCCAAGCGAAGAATCTATATTTTGGTTAATGAAGAGGTTTATGCCCAGCCAAGCACCATCTGTATTGGCTAGCTAAATAGTGACTCATAATGTTTTTTGTTGTCCTCACTAAACAATGGAAAACTTTGTTGGGACTGGATTGGCTGGGAACTAGTCTCTCATCAAAGTTGCCATTAGCAGGTACAAAAGGGAATCCATGTTGGCTTTGTAGCTGCAGTCATTCCATGGCAGCAAATGACTTCCATTTCATTCTGCTGCACAAGCCCCTGATCTCCATTTGTTTTACAGCTTTGGAGTCAGGTCTTCTCTAGCGTAGGGCTAATCCAACTTCACAGATCAAGGATGTAGCTATTAGACACTGATAGTTTTACAACCCAATCACATAATTGTGGAAGAGGCAGAGAGATCAACTTCTCCACTGTGGGTACGAGATGTGTTTTGAGGATGTGCCTCAGCCACAATCATACTTGCATCCCGGTCACTTAGTATATCTACGTAGCTTTTTGCACATATACCCACTTAATCACAAAGTTTACATCCATTTTATAGGGTTTTGTCAAAAGAGTTTTTAAAGTAATTGTCTGACATTTCAGAAAACATGTATTCGCATTCTTGCCACATTTCTGTTTGTGCTGTGTCCCCCCTTTGCACACATTATGCTAAGCTAATTGCCATAGCTCCAGCTCCATATTTAATGCACAGGCATAGGAGAGGCAGTGATCTTCTCATTTAACTATTGGTAAGAAACCAAATAAATGTATGTGTTTTAAATGTCAAACGATGTCTTCTAAGAAATGTAGCAATTCACTATGGCAAACAGATTAAAGGCAGTGTGAGGTAAAGTAGGTCCACCAAAAGTGTATCTCAGAAAACAAGCATTTTCCTTCTGTCCTCGTCCCATCAGGATAAGCAGCAGACCCCGAGTAAGAGGGCATGGGAGTGCATCAGGAAGTCCCACTCCCCCCCATCCTGGGTGAGGAAGGACCTGGAGACGGTGGCAGCCTCTCCTTTGGAGCTGCAGACGGTGGAGTGGGAGAAAACCAGCGCCACCATTCCTCTGGTGGGCCAGGAGATCATGGACCTGCAGACAGAGGTGTGACCCAGATTCCGGCCTCACACCAACAACTTCCTTTTTTGCCAATGCTCTCAGACAAACCAGGAGACACACCACACACACTGCCCCACTCTGTACTTCTACTCAAAGGCTGGATGAGGCCTGCTGCGAGAACGTGAGGGGGAGGGAGGGCGAGGAGGAAGAGAAGCATCACAAAATCAGAAAATCAACTAAACCAATTAAAGAGAGAAGGGGAACATGGTGTCTCTTTCTATGTTGTTTCATTTGATGTTTGGACGGTGTTTTTGTCTGCAAAATACTGGTCATCTTCTTGTATATGGTCTCGGATACCACACTGGCTCACATGGGAGACACATTGCCAAAGTAGCAGATTTAGCTACTATATGTGCGTCATATAGTCATGTAATAAACCGCATAGCAAAGGTGATCATGCGATGTTTACCCCTGTATTAAATGAATACAATGTAATAATCATGATTATGTCTCTTTTTTTTTCGCTGTTGAGAGTATCCTTGCATCACTGTTCTGCTCTCTCTTTCTCCGGATGAACGCTGATGTTGTCCACGGCTGGAGATGCCTCTGGACTTATTTTTTCTCCAACATCAATGTCAAAAAGAACAAAGGTTTGAAGAGGCAGACTGCCACACATACACCCATGTGCCCCCCTCCCCACCTCCCCAAAGCTATTCCTTCTCCCCTACACCTTACCCAAATCCTTTTGGCTCCATCACTTTATCCCCATGATCCGGGTGGGGCAAGGATGGCCCTGCAGTGAAATGGGGTGGAGGGTGGGGGGGGTGCTTGAAGAAACAGAAGACATCACTCTGAGCCAAAATGGCATGTTGCCTTCTCATCGACAGACACCTCAGAGACGCCAGAGGGCGGGGCCGGCGGGCTTAATTGGCCCTCAACCTCAACGGTGCCCACAGAGGAACCACATGGACGCCAGCGTCAGTGCGCCCAGAAGGAGCCACGTTCAACAAACACACTGTTTGGGTCAGTTGTACAAGCTGGCTTGGTACAGTAAATGCAAGATAAGGTGTTCCACAGATGCTAAGAAGAAGGCAATTAGGTGTGTGTGTTGAAAAATGGAAGATGAGTAAATGACTAGATATATAAATATATATGGTACGATCATTATAGGTGATGATATGAGGCAGAGTTCATCAGAGGGATGGTGGTTGCACACAGAGAAAGCACAAGGCTCATTTGGAGTCCTGATGTACAGCATTGTAATTATTTCAACAGAGTTCTACAGAATGGATTTTAGCCTATAAATATCTTTCTTACTGTGCTTGGGGATAGTTGTTATCATTATTAATAATATGAACATGATTATTCTGATACTGATCCTCCCATTCCCTCCCCCTGTCCTTTCAGGGTACTGGACTATACGAGTGTTCTGTATCGCAGTGTAACAGTGTGTGTTTTGATATCACCGCCAGTCACTCCCTCAGATCTGTATTTGTCAAAACCCTGACCTCTGACCCCCTTATCTGCACCCCAACCCTGCTACACACACCTCCCACCTCCCCTCACTCCCCTTTTTAATTTACTGGGGTCGCCTCTTTGTTAATGTACAGTTTTCAGAGCACAAAATGAATGTGTCTTATTTCTAATAAAAATATATAAGCATATAATAAAACAACACCAGTGCTTTTGTTTTCTCACATTAAATTACACATGTGTACATGCAGCCTGATGTTAAGAGAGGTGTATCTGTTAAAGCGAGTCACACGTATGTCACTTTTGCTGAACACCTGTGGCAAAAAGTAGCAAAATAGCAAGATAGTGTGAATCAGTTGCTTGCTTTACTTCTGTGATTAAACCACTGAAATGTTGTTCAACATTTCCAAAAGAAGAGAAGAGTCATAAAGTCAGCAAACTGACCCAGTAATTTCAGTTAGACAGCAGTATGTACCTAAAGTTTGCCAACGTTAGCTAACATTAGCCAATCTACTGGTCATACCAGATGATACATGCCTGTTGCAGCAAAAGAACATTTTATACAAAGAGTGTATTGAATTGATCAAAGATGCTTATTTTTGCTTATGAATGCAACTTCTCTTTTAGGAGGATAGTGTTATTTCATCTTTCAAAAGATACATAGTCTTGCTTTAAACAGATAGTTTGACATGGGTGCACTAAGTATGGGTTCCGAGCCAGCAGGCGTAAAGCCTGGAAGCAGGAGGAAACAGTTAGTCTGACTCTGTCCAAAGTCTTGTTGTCATGGTGAGGTTACAAATGGAAATTACAGGAAGTCACAACACAGGTAAGCCTACCTCTATCACGGAGAACCAGGCTAGCAGTTTCTGCCTACTTCTATTCTTTATGCTAAGCTAAGCTACACCTCCTCACTCCAGCTCCAGCTTGTAAGTGCACGAACGTGAACAGACATGAAACTGATATCATTTCATAGCACTCAGAAAAAAAAAGAAATTAGCACATTTCCTAAAACAAAAATTATTCAAAGGTTTCTAAGGGAAGCCATTGAGTTCATAGTGAAACATTTGAACCAACATCATGATGATTATACATTTATATTTTATTGTTATCATCCTGCACTTTCAGTTAAGAGCCTTAGGCCCAGATTTGACCAAAGTTTTGTTCAAGGAAAAGAACACTGTATTAATAAAATGGCCAAATTAGAAAGCCAAGATACAGACAAGTAGCAATGAGTCAAAAGATGTCCAGCAGTACTGGTCAATAAATAAAAATTATTCTCTCTGAGGTGACACTCAACACATGTTGAGCCAATTGTCATTCATCACTTTCTATGACTGCTGCTCTGGAAAGCAGGGCTGTAATGTGGCAGGCCAAAGCAGTTCTCTAATGTGCCATACACAGGTACAAAACTGTGTTGACATTAAAGCATTTTCAAAGTTGTTTCAGAGACATTTCAACAGTAACGCATTCTATGAAAGACAAAGAATACTCTAAATGTCTCTCTGTTTAATACAAGATAAGAAACAATAAATACTGTGCTAAATCTTTGGCTTCACTGCACTGGCACAGCTGGAATTGCACTCTTTTTAGCCATGTGAATGATTGGGTGTCTTAAGTGTCAGCCTTTATAATTGAGCAAAAAATATTAAATACTAAATCATGTGACAGCTTAATTGTTGGTTAAATTGATTAATTGACCAACTCAGATGATCTCAGTCTGGTGAGATTTGGTCCCTCTGGGTCTAGACAGCAAGCGGCTGTTGACTAATTATAATGTGTGGTCATTTTATAATTGAGTTGGAGAGTAAATTAAGGGTAGTAAGACTGAAAATATTATATGATAGGAAATGATAGACTCTCACCTTCTCCCAAAACCTGCCACCATCAGATGTGATTGCAATCAATGGTGCTGTGATTGGTTAAGGGGCGGGACTAACAGGCAGCAGAGCGGAGAACAGCGGTGTTGTGCTGAATGTGTGTGTTTTCTGTGGAGGCAGTGACAAGCAGCAGAAGAAAGAAAAGTCTAATTTAGTTAATGTACAGAGACAGTTAGTAGCCTGGCTAGTTTATAATAAGTTTGTCACACTGCTACACAGTTTTGTGTGTTGTACTGAGTGTGAGAGCTGATAGTCTGCAGATAGCAACAGGTTAGCACCAATGCACCAACAGCAAGCTAACGTCGAGCCCCCCAACTTTACTTGGAAGGGTAAACATCGCAACAGGCGCTCCTCTGTTGAGTCATCCAGAAGTTTGCCCGGAGGAAAAACCGCCGGGCCGCCTTTCTCCTCATGTGAGGCCTTCGCTCTGTTGAGTGAAAGCATCTTTATCATCCTGTGCTGGATCAGTTGAGACCAGGCTGCGGATTACGGCTGTTGTCATGATGTTGTTGTCATACTGCCTTATTATTCGGGATTGTCCGGCCAATTTGCTGCTGGCTGCGCTGTATGAAAGGTATGCAGCTGGGAATGGGATATATACTGGCAGACATTCTTTCCATTTTGATTGCAGGATCTCCGTGGAAAGCAGCTGTATAAAGGCTCTGGATCCCTAAAACATTGTCTGTGCGCGTCCTTGTTGACTTCATTGGTGTTGAGCTTACTGCTCTTTGTTTTTGGCCCTGTAGGCTCATTTGTTCTGAGCTTGGTTGTGTCTGCTTAAATATTGCATTCTTAATTTAGGTTTGTGACAGTGATACTGTAACTTGTGTCAATGCACTCCCCTCTTTCTCTCTCGCTCTTGCTGCTGCCGTTTGTTGACATGTTAAAAAACACAGAAACAAGAGAGAGTACTGTCGTTTTACTGGTATCTATGTTTTGAAATGGTCTGGGCCCCCCCTCCCCCTCACCATTGTTACATATAAATATGATGGTTGTTAAAAAGTGGGATATTTCAAGAATAACTATCCTAGTTGTTTGTAACAAGAATAACACTAAACTTAGTATGTTAAATAATTACACAACTCTATACAGACACATATCGTATATTTCAATATGAATTTAAAGAAAAATATTGATGCTCCATGATGTCTGTAATCTTGAGTAGGCTTGTTCCCAGTAAATGTTATGTTCCTCCCCGTCAATGCACTCCTACAAATAAAAGCTGTATTTGTCTTTTTAAGGAAAAGGTCAACTAGCCTATTTAAAGAACAATTAATTGCCTAACACGTACAGATAACGCATCAAACAGAATTTTTATGGAATGTTAACTAAACTGGTTTTAGTCTGTGGACATTAGACAATGTTAACAGTAAAATAAGAAACCTAAGTATATCAGTCTGTGATTCCTTAACTCATATTTTTATGTATTCAACTAGTTTATACAGGTGCTGGTCATATAATTAGAATATCATCAAAAAGTTGATTTATTTCAGTAATTCCATTCAAAAAGGGAAATTTGTATAATGTATACATTCATTCCACACAGACTGATATATTTCAAGTGTTCATTCCTTTAAATTTTGATGATTATAACTGACAACTAATCAAAACCCCAAATTCAGTATCTCAGAAAATTTGAATATTGTGAAAAGGTTCAATATTGAAGAGACCTGGTGCCACACTCTAATCAGCTAATTAACTCAAAACACCTGCAAAGGCCTTTAAATGGTCTCTCAGTCTAGTTCTGTAGGCTACACAATCACGGGGAAGACTGCTGACTTGACAGCTGTCCAAAAGACGACCATTGACACCTTGCATAAGGAGGGCAAGACACAAAAGGTCATTGCTAAAGAGGCTGGCTGTTCACAGAGCTCTGTGTCCAAGCACATTAATAGAGAGGCGAAGGGAAGGAAAAGATGTGGTAGAAAAACGTGTACAAGCAATAGTGATAACCGCACCCTGGAGAGGATTGTGAAACAACCCATTCAAAAATGTTGGGGAGATTCACAAAGAGTGGACTGCAGCTGGAGTCAGTACTTGTAAAGTTTCCACAGTCAGTGATGATTTGGGGTGCCATGTCATCTGCTGGTGTTGGTCCATTGTGTTTTCTGAGGTCCAAGGTCAATGCAGCCGTCTACTAGGAAGTTTTAGAGCACTTCAAGGAGGGGATCTCCATTTCAGATAGTGCTGCTTTGGTGCTGTGCAACCCCATGAGCAACAGCAATCGATTTCAGGATGTGTGCATGGTGTGAGTGGTTTAGCACCCAACAGGGTGACACAGAAAAAGATGTTGTTTACCTTGGTTATGTGTCTTGTCTTGTTACATCCAGGCTGCCCTGTTATTTTCTTCGTGGTTCCTTGCTGCAGTATTTAAAACTTATCTCTCGGGGTGGGTGGGGGAATCTCTGAAATGTTATCAGTTTATATATATACACATGTTGATCAGTTATAGTTGACAATAGCAGTTGGTGCTCACCTCTGTCATAAATACAATGCATTTCTAGTGGCTTTGCAAATAGGAAGAATTCATGTAAAAGAAGAGAATCAGGATGTGACCACTTCTGACTTCTGAATCTGGTGAAAACTGACACATAACCTTTCAACTGAAAGTCTTCGTAATTAACATAGATCCCATAAGGATCGACAGAGATAGATTATGATTGAAAGGTTGGTGACCACTGCTGTATACTGTTACAAGGCAGTATTAACCCACTGGGATCCAGAAACAAACAAAACACTAGTCATGAAAAACTCCACAGAGTAGCTGTTTCTGATTAATATCACACAGATTTGGACGCTGCTTTGAAGGGATTTTTGAAAGGTGCTCTCATGCAGCTTTCAAAAAACAATGAAATGTAAGTAGCTTTGGATGAGTAAAGATTGAATCTCAACATTTTATTTGATACACTTTTTCATCGTCACCCCTCCATCTATTCATGTCGGACTCTGCTGGGAAATAAAGGCAGTTTGACCTTTGGAGATTTCACAGCACTTTGTTTGGAACAGTAAGCCTGTCATGACGGCTGTGTCAAACACACCCACATATTCTCTTACCACTCATGAACTCCTGACTCATGGTGTAATAACTGTTTCAACTGCGATGACTTCACTTGATTTTCCTCACTTCAGAGGCTCATTTTTCGGCCGCGGTGCCTTCAGTGGCGTGGTGATGTAGCGTGAGGAAAAAGTGGCCTGTAACATCATTAGCATCCATCCAGACAGATTAACCTCATGTTGTTAATTGGACCTTCAGCAGGCATTAGCCTCAGCTTGTGCCTTGTCCTGCAAAGGCCTGACAATGGCCATTAATGGACTGGCACTCTGATGACATTTCCTGGCATTTATCACTGATCTCTTCAGCTAGTTGTGGTGTTACTGCAGGAGGAGGAGGAAGATGCTGATGACCAGCAGCAGCTGCAGTCCACCACCCTGAACCTTCACACAGGCTGCTACAATTGGGTAAAATGAGCTTTTAAAGGGGGGTATTATATGCTTTTTATATGCTGTTAAACATTTTAGGAAAGTAGACTTATCAATTGACAAATTTGAGTATATTATGTATATGGAGGATATACTTTTTCTGTTGTCTTTATGTTTTGTGCTGAAACAGTGGAATGTAACTAAGTATTTTTACTTACTATGCTTAAGTACACATTTTAGCCACTTACACTAAGGCCAAATATTTGTCTTTAAATGCAGTGGAGTAAAAGTCATTCATTTCCAAAAGTTGACTACTCAATCAAAGTACAGTCAACATATTGGCTTTACATGATGACAAATTGAATTCCAGGAAGAAATGACAGCTAGTAGCAGCATAGTGCTAATGTAAGAAGTACCAAATCTCCCTTTTTGTTTCTATCCCTCACTGCAGAATAAAGCACAAAACATTTGGAAGATACCATCAGTTACCTCAAACTGCTGAACTCTTCTACTAGCTTCAAGTAAACTTTAAAAGTACTTTTCCACAGAAAAAGGAGTGTGGATTTTGTGCCACAGTCAGTTACTTTGGAAATACATAGTGAAGGGACAGAATGGACAGGACGAATGATTACAGCAACCTGAAACTGTTTCAGTGTAAATATGGGCATGTAAATATTGTATACAGATAAACCTGAAAATTGTGTGAACCTATCTTTATACCAAATTTCTGTAAATATAAAATTACTGCTGTTTACAAACAAAACACATGCCAGATGTCTTCTGAAGAAACACATAGGATTAAATAGCTGCAGTGATATAGCAATTTGATTCATAATTAACTGTTGTCTGCTGTTTTCCATCCAAAGCAGCTGTTTGTGTCCTTCATCAAACTGCATTTACAGGAGCTATCACACCGAAACTTTACCCGGTCGGACATACAGTTAAAGGACAGCAAAATATGTATCATTACACTAGACATGAACATGTGGTGACAGACTGACCTTACTAGTTTAATGGGAAACATTATTCAAATTCAGGGTTCTGATCACACTAGTTTAATTGAGAAAGACACATCTTGGTTGTTTGGTCCTCATAATCATAAAAAAAACACCCCCTCACAATTTGCAACTTAGGCAGACCAATTGATTCTTTCACTGGGACTTCTCAGGAGTCTAACACTATACATTCTCAAACGTCTTAAAAAGGTGCAGTCGGTGTGCCATTAGCATTAGCCCTGTTCGGGTTATGGCTTATGAATGTAAATAAAGACATACAATATACACTATAAGATCAAAAGTATGTAGACACCTCATCCACATACTTTTGTGTACTTTTGGTCTGAGTCTGGTTATCCTAGATTGGTCAAGGGCCCTTGGTTCCAATGAAGGAAAATCTTAATGCTACATCAGTTAGTGTTTGTCCCTTTCCAGTTTCAACATAACACAAAGCCAGGGCCATAAATAAATGTTTTTCTAGTTTGGTGTGGAAGAACTGAACCCGTTCAACACCTTTTAAGATGAACTGTAGCACTGACTGTGAGCCAGGCATTAGAAAGACTAAGCCAGTGTCCATCCATCCATCGTCAACCACTTATCCTGTGTACAGGGTCGCGGGGGGCTGGAGCCAATCCCAGCTGACATCGGGCGAAAGGCGGGGTACACCCTGGACAGGTTGCCAGTCCATCACAGGGCCCTAAGCCAGTGTGTCAAAGAAAAAAAACCCTATGTTCTACGTTTTGTGTATGTATTTAGTTGCGGCCTCTAGTTTTCATTTGGGGGCATTAAAGAATCTAAATGTTTCCTCAAAAGTGGACAGATACATAAAACTACTCTTGGACCAACCCGCTTGCTCACAGCACAGTCTTTAAATAGTTTAAAATGTAGATTTAAAACATGAAATAAACAAACACATATGACATTCTAATGTATTATTTTATAGTTATATGCAATGAGGAGGTTTCAAATGGCCTTTTTTTTCAAATGATTCTGATCGACCAGAGTTAATGTATATTCTGAAACAAACAGCTGTGCTGCCTATGGAAACTGTGCTACTAACCATACTGTGAAAAAAAAGTTATTGGACATGCAAATTCCAACATTGTTCAAAAAGAAAACATGACCTGTAAACAAAATGAAAATATTTTAAGAGTTTGAAACTCTAAAATATCTATGGATCTCTAAATCATTGGTCCTTAAGAGGGTTCTAAAGGGTCCCCATCAAAAAGGGGAATCATTCATTTTCGTTGTCTATGAAGGTTCTCAGTCATCCAGGTCATAGTTATCTAACGAAGGTTAAAATCAAGGGCAACTAGACTTGGATGAAGATACTGGAAGACGTTTCGTCCCTCATCCAAAGGACTGACTGGAAGGGAAACTCAGCTATTGAGGGACGAAACGTCTTCCAGTATCGTAAACCAAGTCCAGTTGCCCTTGACTTTAACCTTCGTTGGATTAATTTTCGTTATTATTCTATCCATAAGTAACAACAACAACGGAACTTGGGTCATGGGTTTCATAAAATTTCTGTATTAAAACATCTAAAAAGCAAAAATCCGTTTCACATGGGGACCCTGGGACAGAATGTTATCAAACTGGGGTTCTGTGGTCTAATTTGTGTAAATATAGGGGTCCTTGATGTGACAAAGTTTGATGGAAAGTGTTCAGCCGCGGTGCTGGGCAGCATAGTCGCTGCGGCGTGGGACAGCTAATAGAGCCAATGGTGTTGGAGGCCACACCCTCTTCTGGGGACTCCACGGTTCCACCTGAAAATTATGAGGCGAGTTACTTCAAAAGATGGTAGCCGGACATCAGGGTAGCTCCTTAAATGACCAGGTTTGTAGAATTCAGGGGAGTCAGGTGGTGGGGTAGACTGCTCTCCTTGATGCTAATCGACTGGAGTGCGGGCTGCAGGCAAGGAGTCTAGAGCGATGGTCAAGTTGTCTGCCAGTCAAGGTAGCAACTTGGCTAGCCAAGGCTTGGAAGAAACTTCCTGGAGTGTAAATGACATAATTGCCTCCGTGTGCTCAATAATGGCCTTTTGGCAGTGGTTGAGAAGGGGCTTGTCTTTAAAGAATGCTTCATCTGCTGGATCCATGTTCGGCCAGATCGCTCTGTCATAGTTGGTGATTGTGAGGCAATGGGGATCCGACCCTGGTGCAGATAGTCAATGCAGACAGGGTCATTTCAGTGATTTCATACAGAAATTTAGACACATTTACCGAATAATGAGGCAGGCAAAGGCCAAAAATACCATGCAGAGGTTCAAAACAGGCAGGTGACAGGTATCAGGTTTCAGGTATGAGGTACAAAATACAAAGGCTAAAACAGCAAAAGCATAAAGCAACTTTGCATCATCAGCCAGGTTACTCATCAGGGTCCACAGGTTTTCCTGTAATTGGCGTTGTCGGGGCCGTTTCTAAGGGCTATTGATTACCCAAGTCCCTGGCTACAGGTGAGGGAGAGTAGCCGTGGCTACAAATGACAAATGTGAAGGCATTGTCGCTTGCGCATATGGGAAAAAAGTGTATTGTTACACCAAAACATTTTTGCTGACCGTCCTCATCAGCAACATACAATTTCTATGACAGAAGACTGGATTATGTTAACGGACTAAAATTTACAACACGGCAACCATGATATTGATCAGGTTACAGAAATATAATGGTTACAGTTAATGAAAAGGGGGCCGTTAATAGCGAATTGTGACAGGACGTGACCTCCAGTAATTCTTAGGATACTGTGCTGACTGTACACAAGGTGAAGTGCAGTTCTGTCATATGTGCCGAGACAAGCCAATGAAAAATGTCACTACAATACAACACATCCTGAAGTCTCAATGTGGGTGTCCCTACCCAAAAAACACTTCTAACAGATTTAGTGGTGTTTGCCCATTTATGTTACTAAATTGGGTCTTTATCTCTCTCTGTCCTTTACATTATAAGCTAATTCTCCTCAAATAGCTTATCCCTTTAGAAAATAACTATAACTGGATAGCTGCTTAGTTTCTATTCCAGATGTAATCTACAGGCTAAATCACTTGAATGTGGCTTTGTAGATGTACAGTACTTCTTATGTACAGGTGGAGGGATACCAGTAGTTTCCCTAGATGTCATGTCATCTCATTGCAAGGAATCAAGTACGCAAAAATTGTTGAGAACCCCTTCTCTAAATAACTCTTGAGACATTTCTGGAGGTCACAAAGGCCTAGAATTTTAAGCCGATAATTTTTCAAAACATCTAAAACCACTTTTCAGCCATTTAGCAGTGTTGTTATTTATTCGACAGACCCATTTCCGTCACTATTAATTTGCCACATTTAAAAACATGCCTGCTGCAGCTGGACAGGAACAGACAGTGAAAACAATGACTGGAGGCAGCATATTGCACGTTGAAGGAAGAATTAAATGAGCATAAGCCCCCTGGCTTTATGTCCTAGGTCATCTGTTAATTTTTCATGGGTGCCTCACTAATTCATGAGGACATCTGTTTTTGCAGCTTCTATTTTATGAGTCCCATGTTTGGCAGTTGTGAGCGACTCCAGCTGCAAACTGATTAGACGGGATTTCTGATGTAAACTCAAGCAGAAGAAAACTTTTGACAAACAACATAAACACACAGACACATGCTGGCATATGTTGGCTTATTGCAATAAATTCCAAAACTAAACGTTTAAGCCCAATCAGGCCTCCCTAGAGCCTTTATCTGTATTTGGCATCTAAAAACACAGCAGCCTTAATGGAGCCTTACCAGTAGTTGTGCTAAAATGGTCTTTGTGGAATTTGTCTTCACAGTGGTGCTGGGGTCATGGGGGTTACAAAAAGCAAAGGGCTCATCCTGAGCATCCACTAAGATTTTTAGCCACACTAGCAGCAGGGCTTGGATGGTAATGTCTGTTTGGTTATTCCACCAATTTTGATTTGGTTGGATTCGCACAAAATTTCATAGATCCCAGAATGTGGATCCTAATGACTTTGGAGATTGTGTTAGGTTTCCTGTAGCACCACTGTGAAAGTGACGTGTGGTTTTCAGTGATATATCTCAACAATTATTGAATGGAATGCCATGAAATTTTGTATAGACTTTCTTGTTTCCCTCAGGATGAATTGCAGTCATTATGGTGATTCTCTGACTTGGCAGTCCTGCTGCATTGATGGACTGGCTCAATTCAAATGAATAATAGGGCAGCCATTTCCATCCATCCACCGCTTATCTTGCGTAGCGGGGGGATGGAGCCAATCCCAGCTGACATCGGGCTGTTACACCCTGGACAGGTCGCCAGTCCATCGCAGGGCCACACATAGACAAACAACTACTTACGCTCACACCTAAGGACCCACGCAGAGAACCCACGCAGACACATGCAACATGCAAACTCCACACAGAAAGGCCGGGACAACCGGGGTTTGAACCCACAAACTTCTTGCTGTGAGCCGACAGTTTCCATGCAGGACTAAAGTTAGTCTGATTGTGGCTTTAGTCTTGTTTTTAAAACTTATCTCTTTTCCTAAGTGTTTTTAATTGCCTAACCTCAACCAACATAACCAAATTCATTTCCTAACTATCCCATACCCATGCACAGATATTGTGGCAAGATAGATTATAATTATTATTTTTTTTTTTTTGCAGAATCATCCAATACTGCCATTTTTGTCTAGTTATAGGGTTGTCACTTTTTTGTCCCATCTCTCCCCAGGCCACTTTCATTTATATACATACTCCCGCCTAACTGAGGGGGACAAGAGATAGATAATACCATGCAACAAAGGTCCCCAGCAAGACAAGACCTGGGGATCCTGCTGCTCATGGTCAATACCTTAACCCCTATGGCACTAGGGCACGCCCTCCCAATCCATTTTCAAACAAAGAATTTTAATTAGCTGGCTCCTGTAACTGACAGAGAGCATTGAACCTAAATTCAGGCTTCAAAACATTTCTTTAAAACCTATGTAAGATATCACAGACTCTTTATTGTTCTACCACGACAGCCTGAATGCAGTTTCTGGGGTTGTACCACACCGAAAAGAAAGGAAAGATTTATTGGAGTTAATTGCCACTTTTGGCATGAAAGTTATTTGCAGTTTAATTTCCATACTGGTCAAACCCTAACACACACACACACACACACACACACACACACACACACACACTTGTACACCGACACCCTTATCCATGTCCAGGCTGACGGTGTGGCTGGGTTATTATAGCAGGAGGAGATAAGGCGGTCAGACAGGCTGGATGCTTGCACTATAATAGCCATGAGCTTATCTCTACAACAACGCTTCCATTAACAGAGAACAGCTCGAACCAGGAGCAGACCTGCTGCCATTTTCCTTTTATTTCTTCAACACCAGCCATTTTAATCCCCACACCTCGTGAATATAGTGTATTCACGAGGTGTGAAAAGAAACTACATATTCTTCCTAATAATGCTGAGCAGTTTTGCTGTGTGAGAAGTATATGTTTATTTTTTTGTTGTGGTTCTCCTTATTGATTACCAGTGTTAATAGGGTGGAGGCTTAATAATGCAATGTAGAGACACAGGCTGTGTTCACTCCACATGAGAAGACTAATTACTGTAAATCTAATCTGCAGGAGGGGCCTATATCCAATTACATGGAAATAAAGGCTCAGTGTGTTTCTGCCATGCTGTTGGTCTGATTGTGCATGAAGGGATATATATGCTCTCATCTCTCGCTCTGTTTCTCCCCATATATCTCTGTGTGTGCATTTCTCCCCAGGCAGAATCCTGTGTAGGACCTACATGTGTGTTCATCAAATGAAAAGAATCAATAAGATACAGCTGAAAATAGCAGCTTCTGTCTTTGCTGATAGGATCCCGCTGACAATCCCCTGCCATCCTCTAGATTCAAACAATAGAAATAAGGAAAAGAGGGAAATCAACCAATATTTATTGTAGAGGGACAAGGAAGACAGAGAGTGTAGCCCCGGGTCAAGCTCTTGTAAAGACGTCAGTAAGGCAATCGTGTATTATCATGTAGTACAGCACATGAGCATCTACAGTATATATTTTATGTGTCTGTAACATGCAAAGAACACATGGAATACTGGAAGCGATCTCATAGAAGCAATGTATGTACAACAGTGAACAGTTAAACTGATTCATGGCATGTTCACAAATGTTGTGATGTGGAGGTTATCTGGCCAAACTGCACTGTCAACCAGATGATATCATTATGAACATCTGCTATCATCGCTGCTTCAGAGGTGTCCTCATTCTGCAGAGTGATTTATAGTAGTGCACTGGGGCTGCATGGGTTTACTGTGTATGTACAGAGCTGGTGTGCGCCTCCTCAAAAATGTAACTACACATCTGGGCTATGGCAGCTATAGACATGTGTAGATTGGTCAGCTTGTGTTTTCTCCTAAAAGTTTCAGATGTTGGTGAATATTTTACATTATCCAAGTTGAATAAAGGTTCAGAAATGTTTTCCTTTTTAGTAAAGCCACTCGACCAGGGCTCATTTTCGAGTGGCCTTTTATTGTGGCCAGCCTAAGACACACCTGTGCAATACCCATGCTGTCTGATCAGAGGCTTTACTTGGGCGGGCCGCCCAGGTAGATTAACAGCCGCCCAAGTAAATTTGCCGACCCATATTAAAATCGTTTTTGATTGCAGCGCAGCGCATATTCGCTCCACGCGTCCTTGCACTCGGTCATCTCTCTCTCGCAAACACGGACAACAGACCCGTCTGTGAATTGAATGGTTGGTATCATAAACACCGCTGCACAAATCTGCCCAACACAACGCTGTCAATGTCGGAGACCCATCTTCAAAACAGTTATTAGCAAGCTTGTACGGAGCCTAGCTAATAAGGAGAGCTATGTTAACTTTGGAAAACAGCTGTCGAAGTTACCACGCTGTATAACTGGTAGTCAACAGGTGCGTTCGAGATAATTGGCTGACTTTCACCGACTTGATAGGGGAATAAAAACAGCGCCCTCAAGTCAAAAACAATCGACCTCCTAGACTGTGTGAGCTTAGAACAATGATCAGACCTTACTCCCATAAGGCCACTTATTAAGGTCCTTTTAGGACACTTTGCTGTTCTCATTGTTTGAACGCGGTTAACGCCACATGTTTTTGCTGAATTTCAAGAAATGGTAGCCTGCTTTTACTAAGTGTAAGAATATGTTAACGATTCTTAACGTTCATAAAATATATGCTGATCATTTATCACTATTGATGAACCCCACAAAGAATAGGATAGCGTTTACAAGCAGAACTTTAATGCATTTTCATGCAATTCTCGGCAGGCATACAAAATTCGCCCCCCCTCCCGCCCCGCCACAGTTACGCTGTCAATCTGTGGGAAACACTGTTGATATGCCACACCTCTGAGGTGGATGGATTATCTCGGCAAAGGAGAAGTGCTCACAGACACAGATTTGCGAACAATATTTGAGAGAAATAGGCCTTTTGTGTACATAGAGAAAGTCTTAGATCTTCAGCTCATGATGAATGGGGGCAAAAACAAAAGTGCTGGGTAATTATTATTATTATTATTATTATTATTATTATAATTTGGTTCAGTGTACATCCATTGTCACAAAAGGTCTCCAACCCTGCTAGCTTGCTAACTGTCAATTATTGAATAAACTGTGTGAACTTATCCACACTATTTTCACACTCGTACATAACCGCTGATTTAATCAGCTTGTTATTTATACCATCAACCCAAACTGTTTGCATGAACTATTAGTCTTTGAATTTCTAACTGTCTTTGTGGAACAGTTTATACTCTGCCAGAGAAGTGTTGTATAAACATGAATGTTGCAAGACAGCTAATAAACTAGGAAAATATTCTTGCCTGTTTTTTACTCTATGGCTCTACATTTCCTTAGATCAGCACTATCAAGACTTTTTGGTCAACAGCACTTGCTCTTGATTTGGGTCACAGGTTTACAGTATGATCCACTGTACTTACGGTAGTTTGGCAGATGATCTGATTGGGTAGTTTAGGGAGGAAAGCTAAGTTTATTCTTCCCCATCCATGTTTTAACCTAGGCCGGGAGCGTTAACTCTGTCTTCATCTCTGTTTGATTGCTTCCTTAACAGGTTGGTTAACCAGTTAATAAATCCAATTCTAATAATAATGAGGCATAAGCTGTGTATATGTTTAAATGCAACAGAATTTAATCATATCGCTATAATTTTACAAGGTTGTTTATTAGTCATTATACAGCACAAGCCTGCATAACGAAATGAAATTTGTAGTTCCTTTGTGCTACACACACAACATATAATTAAGTGTAGGCCTATGTTAAAATATGGTAACATTAAACAATATATGGTCTTACAGTTATTTGTATACATATATTCATAGTTTTCACGTGACATCACATTCAACGCTCCCTTGGAGAACAAAAAAGACGATAGGGCCTGTGTCCACCAAAGCGTTATTTCCCATTTGAAAACGCCACCTGTTGTTCTGAACGCCTAGCTGGGAACGCTTTGGAGGTTGTTTTTTTTTCAAGACGCTGTGGTTGCTATGATACATAATTTCCGTGGAGGTGATGTGCTGCAAGTAGGCTACCTAATTTTACCAAATGTAAAAATGTCACCACAAAGTACGTAGGCCTACGTGCTCTGGCTCTTGCTCTGCATGAAGAGAAGGCTGAAACATGTAGAGCGAGGGGGCAGACTCACCATTAGGCTATTTTCCACTGCCTGCCAACCAATAAGCAAGTGAGACACTGTTACTTTGAGTTGCTGGAAATGCTGGATGCTTGTTGTGCTTTCGAATGCAAAAATTGAGGAGACAAGCCTGGCCTGTGTTAGGTGAGGGATTCCCTACAACGTAAACGTAAACAAAGCACAGTCGAGCGGCGGCAGGGACCGGGCGGTTTTCAACGGTAGAAATGCGGCAGCGGATGCTGTAACATTAACAGACCAGAGTCTTCGCTGACAGCTCTGAACATGGACCACCTGCTGAGTGCTTGATCCGGGATGTTGATGGGGCAGGTCTCTCAATTCTGTTGTTTGGTCATGAGTCCCATTTTGTCTAGACCGGATCTTTAGGAGCAGAATTAAGTCCAAGCTGGGCCAGCATGGCTCCTCTCCTGGCTCTCTTTCCTCTCCTCTGAGCGATCACTGCACCCGCCGTGGCGCCTGGTCCGGTTGTTTGGGCCGGGTGGATCGTGGTCTGCTGCTCTTTAATCCAAAAAAAACCCCTCTTCATCTTCCAATGACTGTATTTATGTCAGAGGTAACGCGTGTTTTAGCAATAAAGCCGTAAAAAACTGATAAAAAGTGTAGCGAAGTTTGAAGGAGCTACCGGCTGCTGCTTCTACAAGCGCTGCCGGTTGCCATAGCAAACTGCCATTACAACTTTTAACCAGTACAACGTAAAGGTGTTTCTTTCCTCACTAAAGTTATGTGATTTGTACTTGAAAAGGCTAAAACATTCAGCAACACCAGAATGGTGTCTTAATATTTACCACCATATCCTAAAGAGCAGTGTAAAGCGTTAACAAGACTTTTGATTTGCACAGTAAACATCCAGCCTCTGCCCCACCACCCAGCCACCAGGTTTTCACTGCACATCAGTGACAGTAAAAGTCAGCTGTGAGAAGAATTGTGTGTTTTGTTTTTTTTTTCCTCCTAGCATTCAAGCGTTTATGACATTAGCCGCCGCCAACAGACGCTAAACCTGCCACTGATCCGACAAACAAACCCTGATTTACAGCCTGTCACTCCAGCACTCTGACTGAGAAATGTGCCCAGCAGGGGCTGGACGCAAACCTTTCCACATTGATCTGTGTCTGCCCACAGTCAATGATTAATGTTCCTGTCAGGAATCAACTGACACAAACACACTGACACACACACACACACAAATACATATTATATATATAAGAACTCTTCTTTCAATAAAAACAAAGAAACTGGTATGCTAATAGCAGAACAGAATGTGCTTTCATCCACACCTGAATCCTGTTTTTTGTACAGCCCAAGAGTCTCACTATGCCTCAGCTGAAAGCTGAAGTTGTACAGCACAGGCCTGCTCCACAGCCGGCTCTCTTGGATAACTTCTAATGGGTATTATTGCTTGCATAATTAGAAAACTCATTAAAAATAAATCAACAATACTGCTTAGCTCTACAGTCATAATAGCTCAGCCATCAGTTGTCTGTTCAATAGAGACTCAATGGCTGTAAAGAAAGTTTGCCCGACAAAAAAAAGCATGTAGTAGTAGTGTTAGTGGGGCATGGTGAGGAAATTATACTAAACTGATGGCATTCAGACCAAACTATACTATCAGTCCTAAGAAGCACTCTAGGCCACAACTGTTTTTCTTAACCTCGATAAATGGGTTTGCAATTAATTTGATCAAAGATCAATTAGCATTCAAATAAACTCACTTTTATGTCATCACTTTTTATAGAATCCAAAACCCGGCTGTTTAAGTGGCCCACGTTAAAACAAGAGGTAGACCCTTTCACTAATTACCAATCCACTACTCCAATATCGGGCATGTTGCTGTCCATACAGATGTGTGTCTTCACTGGGGGTTTATAGGAGGGTTCAGCCTTGAAGAATGAAGAGTGCCAGAAAAGCTTTCATAGGAATAATGCTGATTAGAAATCACAGAAATGATATGAGTCACTGTGCTTCTCTGCTGGCTGAGCGAAGATGACTCCCTTCTCCATAATGAGATCCAAATGACCTGCGGCTGTTCCCGGATCCCTGTGCTCTTCTCAGGCTGAGGTCTCAAACTAATGAATACAAGTGCTCCCTCACCGTCCAGCTTTCATAGTTCATCATGTTTAGAAAAATACTATGGTTCCATTAAAGCTACAATGTAAGAATTGAAACTGCTCTCCACCTGTCAAATTCAGACGCCAAAAAAACATGGGGCAGCATATCAGATATCAGGTCATGACAACTGAGGCTAGTCGCTAGTTAGCTTAGTTAGCTATGCAGCTAACTTAGTGGTCCTATTAACTGACTGAGCCCAGAATGGGCACCAGAACTGATGCCGGACGAGCAGTAAACAAAAGCGGGGTCAGCAGCCTCCCAGTGATCACAGCCGGACCAGGACCAAACGCAGCCTCAGATACTAATGCAGGCCAGTCTGACGACAGGGAATACAGTACCGAGCTGATTTATATAGTGGCTCTAACCGGGACACTGACTCCGGAGATGACAAAGCCACGGCAGGTTCAGGAGAGGCATCAAGCTGGAGAGGAATGAGAGAAAGGTCAGGCATCGGCGAGGCAACGACAGCGTGTAGAGGCATAATATATTCACATCTAAATCTAACTCTGAATTAAGGGTTTATTTCGACCAAACCAGAGTTGGTGATTGTTGGAATATCACAAATGGTCTATATTTGTATAGCGCCTTACAAGTCTTCCGACCACTCAAATCGCTTTTACACTACGTCACGTCATTCACACATTCACACACCGTTGGAACAGCTGTCATGGGCACCATTCAGACTCTGAGCGGACTGGAAGCTCCCAGTGAATGAAAACAGCTCGGCTCAACGGCCTTCAAGACCAACAGAGGCCAGTTTGACAACAGAGACTACCAAGGTGGTTTTCCTACCGGGTTTATCTCTTGTGACCACGGGGCTGAGTCAGCTAATAGCACCACTTGCCGCATGGCTAGGCAAACTAAGTAGCTAACAAAAGATACAGTTAACAGCAGTAAGCGGTTAAGCAAAAAGGAAAACTATCTGTCCAACAGGAAACCTCGGTATGCTTCTGTATTCCCAATCAGCCTCATTTGCTGTGATTGGTGCTGATCCGACCCCATTCACTTGGAGGCTGCTGAGGGCGGTTCCATTGCCTAGTTGCTTGGCTCTGGTTCAGTTCTGACTGACTGGCAGGGTCATCGATACCGCTGGTTCGTTAGTGACAAGGAACACTAACGAACCAGCGGTATCGATGACCCGGGTCAACGACCCCACTGAGGCTAAATAGCTGAGTTTCCCTGCCAGTCAGTCAGAACTGAAGAAGTCCTTTGGATGAGGGACGAAACGTCTTCCAGTATCTTCAACCAAGTCCAGTTGCCCTTGATTTTAACCTTCGTTGGACTGTCCATCAGGAAACTTTTTAAATCATTGAGTATTGCAGCAGAGCACCTGAATCTAGTTTCCGGCCAGCCCCTAGAAACAGAAAACTGAAAAGGAGAAAGCACTTCCTTTCTACACCTTAAGTGCAAATTTTTTCCAGGAAATGACAAACCAAAACATTCCATTAAGAATACCTACAAAATAACGTATTTGTCATTGTTGGACCAGATACCGGTGTGTAGATTACATAAAAACTATTAGACAGCAATTTATTTAATTTCATGAGGACTAATAAACACAGCAGTCTAAACAGGCTGTGTACTGGCTTGTGTTTTACTTTTGGTTTACATGTATAAACAATTAATGAAACCATTTTATGGCTGTAACTACAATGATTGTGTGGCACATCACCAGTTGTAGTCAGTGGCACTGAGCACTACCAAATACAGGTAACCTACACACTCTATGGCAGAACACATTTTGTTGGCAGTGGTGGATGAAGTATTTAGATCCTTTACTTAAGTAAAAACAACCTCACTGTAAAAATACTCTGTTACAAGTAAAGTACAAATACCTCTAACTAAATATACTTAATTACTGTACACCACTTCTTGTTGGATGGAGGACTGACTGCCTTTACTGCAGGCCTAGTGCCTGTGTAGACACTGAGTTAGAGGTGTTGGAAGTTTAGTATTTTCACTTTGCACCGAGCCATTCTAGCTGTTTCCACTCTGCTTTCAGTCATCCGTTTAGCATCTAAAGAGCCAGATATTTTCTCAGAACAAAAATAGAGCTAAAAGGAGAGTGAATACTGGATTTAAGTTTACCAGGTGGAAACAAACATAATTCAAATTGATTGATTGCTCCATGTCTGCTGGATGTACAGATAGGAATGTATGTGTTATAACATGTACCGTAATAAGTTTACAATATGGTAATAATGTTTTCAGCTTGTGCTACCCAAAAACTTAAATGTGTCAGATACTGGGTTATTGTTTTTCACATATTCCACCATATAGACAGATATATTATTGCCATGGCAAACATCATAAATGGCTGCTTTAATGAGAATTTTCACACTGGGCAGGGACCGAAATATCAGTGTGGATCCGTATCAGTCCATATGGAACGGTCCTCTTCGCTCAGCCTTTATTACTCTTACAGATGTGTGTAATATGGAGCACTGCTGTTAAGATGCTTTTCATCTCCCTGTTTTCACTCATCTGTCACACCTTAAAAAAATATATAATTTCCTGTCTCCATGCCAACCTGTTGTCTGATACAAAGACCACCAGACAGGCAAATCTGGTGAATATCAGAAGGGTAGACTCGCATTTAGGCCGCAGTAATAAGTGATTTTTTTCTATTATCAATTCATCCGATTTCCTTTTTCCCCAAATGGGACGAAAGAGTGCACTGGGTTAAGGTAGGGAAATACTGGACACATACTTTCCCACTCAGAGTGATTTAGAGTTCCTAGTTCCCTATGCTTGTGGGCTGTGGGGAGAAACGGGAACAAAATTATGATGATGGACGGGTCAAAAAGCATGTGACTTGTCCTGTTCTGATTTATGGGTCAACAGTGGTTTTAATTTATAATAGATTAAAATCTTCACACTAACCTTAACCACCAATTCTATTTGCCTAAGCCTAACCATATTTCAATCAGGAAAGACTTCATTCTGAGCGAACAAATTATAGTTTTATTGACATGTGCACAATGACGATGAGAAATGTGGGAGTCTTTAGACTCCATTGTATTGTCATCATATTTTAAGTGGGTGGTAAAGCCATGAGTAGTATAGGATAACCACATGACAGAATGCAGACACTGGTGGTGGTGGCGGTGATTTGATGAAGGGAATGGCTGAAGATCTGAATGTGATGAGGAGTAGACGCTGATGGCATCAACCTGGATACATGATATGATGAACTAGGGCTAAATGGAAAAGCCACAGCGATTTCATACTGAAATGACAGCTGACAGCAGTAGAGAGGAGAATAAATTAGTGAAGAGATGAGCTTAACTGAAAGAGTAAATGCCCATAGTCAGCTGACTAAGAAGAAGCAATAGAGAAAGAATAGTGAATGAATGAGGCATAAAGAGGAAACTACAGGCCAGGCAGCAGCCCTGTGGCATTACCGGGGCAAAATGGGAAATATCAGGCAGATGGCCAGAGGGCCAGATGTCTGCGGAACAGAACTCCCCACGCAGACGGCGTGGAGGCTAAACAGGAGTTGAACTTGAATCCTCAAGCAGTCAGGACAGCGGGGCCCATCTTAAGGACAGGCAGGAGGTTGGCGACGAGGACAGAAAACCTCTGAAGGCCAGGCAGGAGGCCAATGGCAAGACTGAAGACCAGGAACAAAGTCATCCAAACAGGAGAGCCGGTGAAGCCAGGGAAACCGCAGTAGCTCTGGGACAAGGGTCTGCTGCTCTTCAGGGGAAACCAGAGTTGCAGTTCAAGCTCTGGGGATTGTTGCTGTGCAGGAGCCAAAGACTCCTGGGGGGCAGCTTGTAGGCTAGCCTAGAGCCCTGAGAGGGAAACTGTGACAGACAGGAAGTGGGCTAGCAAGGTGGAGACAGTTCCACTGACAGTTAGCAGGCCCGGATGAAGCCTGGTGGTTAGCATGCTCTTGGCTAGCAGGCTAACCTCAGGCTAGAGGGAGTGGATGCTTGGATTTAAACCAGCACAGCTCTGTTTTTCTAATATACACTGTGCAATAACAGAGACCTTCACGGTTTGAGGCAATCAGAACTGTCGATGGACGTGTCTCACAGTGTTATCTAGGAGCACCATTCTGTGTGGATATCTAGGACCACCCACATTTGAACTGTGAGGATGGCCCTCATCCTGTTTCTTTTGTAATGCATTAAGTTGTCAGCCGAGATGGCATTTGAAGATGGCAGCTTCAGCGTTCTCTGGTACTTTTTCTTGTATTTATTCAGTTTGTGGTTCTCCCGGTTTGATGGCGGTTTGATCCCATGCTCCTCCTGTCCATGTGTCTAAGTGTCCTTGAGCAAGATACTGAACCCCAAGTTGTTCCCGATGAGCGGGCCAGCTGGGCAGCTCCGCCGCCATCGTCTGTGAGGGTGTGTGTGAATGGGTGAATGAGAGGCAACACTGTAAATCGTTTTGTCCCTTAAGGTAGAAAAGTTCTGTATAAATGCAGTCAATGTACCATTTACCTTCACCAGGGAGGAACTTTTGGCAATTTACAAACTTTTAGGCAATTTTTCACTCAACCGGAAAGTTTTACAGAGATTTTAATTAGAATTTACACCAGGATTTGCAGAAGGCGCTCTGACTTAGACATCACACAACCAAATGAACCCCCTACCAATGTCTGGAAAATGATTTAGTTTTGGTGAGTAAAAAGGTGAAGCATTGCTACACTTAAATCGTAATGCTGTAAAGACAATGCGATTTGTAAAGAGACACTATTTCAACATAAAAAGTTTGGTCATTTAATTCTACTAAACAAATAAATAAAAAAGAGGAGGTCGTTTAATGATGTTGCCACAGCGTGCTTGTGTTTTCATCTCCTCTCATGCTCGAGGAAAAGTGTCTCTGGGGGTTTCTGAAAGATTGTTTTTACCCACAAAATATAATTTTCAGCACTGGTATAAATTAATCACCATGAGACAGCCCGTCTTTAATAATTGCTTATATTTACCTAAGAAAAGAATTATGACAGATAGCAGATTCTGAGAACACAGGGCTATTATTGGGTAATATGGCCTAAACTGAGGCGGAATATATTAAAGCCACACACATTAGATATGTAATGCCTTTAAACTCCTGCAGTGTGCCATAAATCTTAATTGCAGGCAACCAGCTATAGAGGTTACACATGATAGCTGTTAGTATTAATGGAGACACATTAGTCTTAATGGAGACACATTTGTGTGTGTGTTTGTTTGTGTATGTGTGTTAATGCACAGCCACATAGGTTAAATTAATAGGTGTTGCATTTACATTATGAATGTGGCTGTTAGGGGCGCTGCCGTTACAAGATTAACCGTGCCTTACTGCAGCACTGGCTACATGCTGGCCCATTCTAACATGTTGGTATTTCAGGTATTTCTTTTATAAATACCTATTTATTAATACAGACAAATTTACAGTGCGAACACAAGCCCCCACACCAGACACCTTTCTTTACATGCATATAGTTCTTATTCTCACTGGGTGCGGATGTTTGAACCACAGTCTTCTGGTCACTGAGGGGCAATAAATCCTATCTTTGTGAGGCTTATAATATTCAGTGTTGTGAGACTGACAGTCATTATTCGTCTAAAAATAGATACGTTTGACATACGACGACGTAACGTAACGCATTCTGCATTCCAGGCAACTCGGACCTCGTAAATTCCGACCTCCAACTAGAAAAAGTACTATGGAACACCACCACAAGTCAGATTTCCTACTTGTGAACTAGTGAAAAAATTTGTACCCCGACTTCACAAGTACAAGCTGAATGACATCACACAACAATGGCAGCTCCCATGGAAGCACACACTGTAAATGGTAAACAATAACCTGAAAGGCACCATAAAGCATATTTGCATGTATTTAATTAAAAGTATAAATACTGTCATATAGTAAAACATGTTTTGCATGTAAATTGATGTAGTAATATGTTGCTAAGTAGCTGGTTACACTAAAGAATCTTTTAAGTCATCTGTTCTGCTCAAACATCATTAGCAAGTATAATGTAGAACATTTACGGTCTTTTGAGGATTACCTCTTCAGTGACTTGTTTTCATTAAAACGGCCATGATTTTAATTAACACAACTGTGTATACGCTTGACAAAGAGTCACCGTCAGGCACCACTATGCTCCTGGAACGCTTTGAGGTTGAAAGTCGAATATTTCAACATGGACATTTCCCAGTTCCAAGCAGTCTGGAACACAGCATTAAAATAAGGCATGCTGGTTAGAAATGTGTCCGACTTTCACCGGCGCTGCGAAACGTCACCATGTCACATGACATTGAAACCTCGCGGGAGCAAGTTGGCTGCAGGCGCCGAGTACGGCGGCCACAGTTGCTTTTCTCCGGCTGCATCAAGCTGGAGCTCTGTAGGGAGGATTTCTATAGTAATTTTGAGACTGCATTTTGTTGTTTTATTGACTAGCGTTGTAAATGGCTGTGAACAAAACATAAGAAACGTTGATGTAATATTTTCCTGCTAAAGGATCTAACCCACTTTAAACAAGAAAGCATGCTGCCTCTTTTATTTGACAAGGCGTTCAGGAAACCAGCAAGGGGCTGTGTTGGTGAGGGCCTGTGGCTTCATGAACCACTGAGACATGAAAAACAATCCACTAATGTAGTTTGAGTCATAAGTACAAGAGTTAAAAAGCTTATCAGACACTAAACCCTGCAGATTTACTGTAGCTTAACGGCTATGTTCACACTGCAAGCCTTATTGCTCAATTCTGATTTATTGCTCAGATCCAATAATTTTATTTTGCTGATTTGGGCCACTTTTGTCTGCAGTTTGAACGTAGAACATTATATATATTTTGAGTATGTGCTTGCATTTAATTTGCTGCTGTAGCATGTTGAGCCAGGTTCTACTTTTTTAGCCAGGGTCTAAGGGTACATGATACGATTGATGCATCTTGTCAGAAAACCAAGAAACGTGAAATAAACCTATTATCTAGTCACTTGCACAAGCTACCTGAATAGCGGAGAAATGTGCTGCTGAGGGTTGTTATAAACAGACAGCAACATATCAAAAGATATTTGCTTGAGTGCTGATGTCATTTTCCACCATGAAATGTGGCTACAAAAATGGATTTTGACAAGAAACAAAGTGTTCTGTACTGTTAATTTTGATGAAAACACCATAGCAGTGCATACAAATAAGAAATCAGAGATTTGGGATCGGATGTCATTTTTCTGGTGTCTGGTGATTAAAACACCAACACGTTACAATGCTATAAACTGTTTATTAGAAAATAAACATGACAGACTGAAAACTTCCTAGACATTGTAACAATTAAAACCACTGGTGATTCCCTCTGATATCAGTGTGCTGCATATAACTGTACTGTATTGATTGTGAACCTGCAATCAAACCCATGGTGTGTGTGTGTGTGTGTGTGTGTGTGTGTGTGTGTGTGTGTGTGTATGTTGGGAGATCAATGACAACTGTGGCAGAACCCTCCCTCAGGGACTTTGTAGAGGTCAGTACTTATGTGGGTGGTTGGAAGAGATACTCTCATTTCCCCACACAGGGTGTTTGTGTGTGTGTGTGTGTGTTTGTGTGTGTCAGTCAGTTAGAGGGTAGCTGTATAGCCACTGAGAAGCTTCTTGATTGTTCCCCATGGCTGTGACACTGCAGTTTATCGCTGGGGGATGGAGATGAGATGATCAACATCCATTAGATCCAGTGTCAGGTATAAATCTGCAATGTTACTTCTGTGTTCAGATGTAGAAATCTGCTCACACCGCCTCCTCACCAAATGTTCAGCTGCATAATCCTATTTTTTATGTAACAAAATCAAGTTGTTGTCTGAGCCTACATTTAATTCATGACACCCCACGGTATAAAAGTGTGGGAAAGTGTAAACAAGACACTGAAGATTCCAAGCGAGAAGCAAAAGTACTATGACAGTGGACAGTGCCCTGGAAATATTAATAAAAAAAAGGTCAGAAATAACAAAATCATTTGTTAAACCACATGGGACATTTTCAAGAAATACTTACAGTCTTACTCTCTGCTACCATTAAATGACAAACAATTAGAAATGTCCAGGAAGTGATGGATTTACAAATGAGTTTAAGGAATTTCAGTCTTTACGTATACGGCTGCTATGCAAAACCTTTAAAGGGATATTACATTTACATTTACTCATTTGGCAGACGCTTTTACCCAAAGCAGCTTACATTTGAGGAACAACAACAAGCATCAACAGAGCATCAAATACAGATCTACAACTGACAAAACATACTAGTAAGAGCAGCAATAAATACTAGTAAGAGCTCACAGTACATATCACATCAGTGGGGTAGATAGCTAGGGAAGGAAGTAAGAGTTAACAACAAATCCAATCAAAACAAATGTGCAATAAATACAAGATAATTTTAAGGGCATAGGAGAAGAGCACAGGAAGTGCATGTTAGAGGTTAGGAGTTAGAGGTGTTATAAGAGGAAGTGTTCTCAAGGGATATTCTGCAATTCTGCAGAAAGATTGTTGATATTTGAACTCAGCTGCCAAACAAATACATCCTTCCCTTCAGTGCTCCCTCAGAAATTTGTAGTGAAGCAAAATACTTTTCTAAGACATAGTCTAAGATTCTAGTTCATGTGTCGGTAGGAGTAACTTTAACAGTAATGAATACTAAAGAAACATCATCAAACGAACGATATACAAGCACATAAACACAGCATCCAAAACACAATGGCGTAAAAAACTAGAGCGAGTTATTTGAAATAGTTTTTATAAAAATACAGTGGCTGACGAGAGGATGATACGTTTAAGTATCAGATGTAATCACAAGTAAGCAAGTAATTCAACTACTCTTAGCTCGATTGTGGGTGTGCAAACCACCGCTACTGCTGCAGCAAAGCTAACAAACATGAAAACAAACGGACCTGCCATTTGTGTGAAACAAGCAACAACAGAGCAACCTCTGCGTTTCATTCCTTTTAATTTCTCCAGCAACACCTCACCGATGTCTTCGCCCATACCTGGTCATATAATGTCACTCTTTGTACTCTTCAAACCTTTTCCTCTTTGGCTGTTTCTAGGCCATCTCTCCTTCTGGACAGGGCTTTGAATCCTGTAATGAGTCCAGCATGTTTACAGCTTTCTCCATGTGCATGAGAACTACTGCCATCTGTTGCTGATTGGCTGGAATAATGTTGTGTGGAAGGATCGCACCACTTTTTTCGCGTTCCATTTACAGAGCCAGGGCTGTGGAGAACACAAAAAGTTTTGAATCCATGCAGTAGTTGGCTTCACCCTATAGCTGCAAACCAGCTGCAGTGGCTGCAACATGTTCCGTCAGGTCAATCGTACCTGTCAAAATTAGGTCCACAAAGTGTTTTTTTTTTGCCACTGACAGGCTCAGACTGTTATACCAGTCTGATAACATCATGGAAAGGATCCAAAGGAATTCCAAAACTTTTTGTACCATCCATCCATCTATTATCAATACCTGCTTATCCATGCAGGGTCGCGGGGGCTGGAGCCAATCCGAGCTGACATTGGGCGAGAGGTGGTGTAAACCCTGGACAGGTCACAGCATATCGACAACAAAATGTAAATAATAGGGGCCAGGTTTAAAAATAATAAATAATAAAATAATAATAAAATGATCCTTTAAAGCCACTGAGGGGCTGCACAAGCTACCCGGTAACGCAAAGCACCGCTTAGTAGTGTGTAGTGAAATAGGAGATTCTGCACGGAAATCGAAAAATCGGTGGTTCGATCCCCCAACTCCTCCAGTCTGCATGTCAAAGTGTCCTTGGGCAAGATTCTGAAAGCCGAATTGCCCCCCGATGGCTGTTCCATCCAATGGGTGAATGCAATGTAGTGTAAAAGTGCTTTGAGTGGTTGGAAGACCACAAAGACGCTGTACAAGTACATACCATTTACCCTTCTCTAGTGCCACCCTCAGGACTAAAATGTCAACTTTGCACACAAAACATTTCTTTGTGTAACAGGCAATTTGCTGAGCACATTTGCTGCCAAGGGGAGATTTTAACAACCCCACTGCCTTTCATTTAGTGCCCCAAGAAAAATAAAGCCCAAATTGTTAATAGTATCCAACACTTTCACAGAGAGAACACTGCAGCCTCTAGGGCCCGCTACAATGGTTTCAGACCTTTGGGGGTTTTTGTGTACACCAGAGAATACTTATTGTATATTGTGTTTTTGTGTTGTTTGTTTGCACATATGGGAAAGAGAATGGTCCCTCAGTTATTCTTTATGTAGATAAAGGTGAAATTGAAAAAAATTGAATAAATTTCCTGATGGAAAACCTGAAAAATGTTTACATTTGACTGTTGCAGAGGGCTCTCTCTCTCTCTCTCTCTCTCTCTCTCTCTCTCTCTCTCTCTCTCTCACACGTGCATACACAGTCAGCCCTGGGTTGAGATGCTAATGGTGCTCCATGAGCCATTGACCTCTCAGTGCTTCTTCAGAGAGCAACCACTCACAGTGAACTGCTGAATAATACATTGACAGTATGTGGAGTACAAAGCGAAGCATCTCTGCTTGTGAGAGCGACTACGATGAATCACACCTGCATGGCAGTTTGTTGCATCTTTAAAAACTCCTCGGCCTGTCTGCATTGCTCAAGTCTTCTCCACAGAAATGCCCTCAAATGCAAGCTGCAGAATTCAAGTGTTGCTACTTGTGCCTCTGAGTAGGAATAGAAATATTTTGCATCAGAGCAGTAAAATGGGTCTGTGCTGAGACCTGGACATGAAATGGTCACTGATTACAGAGCTGCTGTGGCAAGCATCTTCTGGGGAAATATGATGATGTGAGGAGAGGACACAATTTGAGTTCACAGAAGAGAGAAGGGCAGATAAAAGAGAAGGGCATCTGTCTCCACCTTTTATTTGATTTCTTCCTTATTGTGAACGCAATACACTTATACACATTACCTATCTCACCTGGAGGGGTTTTGTATTTACAGAAAAAAGCACTATTTCATTGTCGACGCGTCATTAGAAAGATGCCTTTTAAGGGAGAGATGGCAATCTTCTTTTCTGGTTGTTCATTTCTAACTGCAATGCACTACAGGAAGTGCTGGGGGCAGTATCGCTTCCACTGCCTGCCATGACTGTTTGACTGTAAGACTACTCATGAAGAAGAAGCATTCATGCGAGAAGTAGAACAACGGAGAAAGAAAAAGTAAAGTAAATCAAGAAACATCTGGCTCGTTATGTAGCCTACAGACCATTCTCTGCTTATAAAACTTAAGCACTTAAAATAAAAAAATAAATAAATAAATAAATAAACTACATAAGTATTATGAAAGGGGGCTGTTCTTTATTATTCTAAATAGATATTACATTGTTAGTGTACAGTTGTGGTTACAGCACTTACTTTATTTTCGATCCAAAGCAAAAATCTTTGTTAAAAAGTTAAAAGTTCAAACCTACTTGGCAACAGATCAGATAAAGCCTGGCTGTTCTCTTGGAGCAGCCTCTCTATAGTTCTTTGCATTCTTGGTTTTGAGGTCTTGTGGAAGGTGCTGGCTAAGAGAACGCTCTTTTAGTTGTGTTAGCAAACACGTTTAGTGCAATAGTAAATCAGTGACTTATAGGAGTATCCTACAATGTCTTGTCTTCTTCCCTGGTTTCCCCCTGGTGTTGATACTAGTGTTCATTCTGAATAGTAAACCTTGTTCACTTAATGGTAACCTTAGCTAGTTAGGCTGTGCGTTGGAGATCAGTAATTCACTTGAAAGATATTTAATTAGATAAATTTGTTTAATTAGTGTAGGGGGTGACAAAAAAATTGTGACTAATCGAATAAATAACTAACAGATTAGTCGACTATGAACATAATCATTTGTTGCAGCCATATTTGTGTCCAAATCATTACACAATTAAGACCAGAGATTTGTCTCCTTCCTAGTGGAAAATGACTGCTGTGGGATGCTTCTGCATTACCTCTTCAACTTTCTTTGCATGTCATTGCAGTTTAACACATACGGTAGATGTAATTTCTCAATGTTCCATGTGACAAGACAAGAATCACTTTCTCTGTGGTGTTTGAATCTTGTCCCTGTATGGGATTTACACATGCAGCAGGTTCTTCTCAATCTAGAATTTCTTCTCCTTGTCTGTGTGTGTTTATATGGATCCAATAAATCACTGAAATCTTGAAGTGCAAGCCCATGTAATACTTAATTATTAATATAATATAGGAACAGGACTTTATAATTAATGCATGCATTTATTCAAGCAAGCTTGCTCATCATGGAAACTTTAGTTTCTATGGTGGGCCATCTGGTTTGCATTAACAGCCATTTTTGTCCTGTACAAGATTTGAACATACAGAGACAACTCACTAGCATTGTGTATGTTTTAGATAATGTAGCCATGTTACCAATCCAATCCTCTTAAGTCCAGCCCTGCCCTGCACCCCTTCCATGCCTTGCTTGCATTAGCATAGCAAAAGGAAGATAGCATATGTCTCATTTTTCTCTAGGGTTCTTCACTGGACGTCACTTCCATTGATGTGTCACTGCGAGGTGCATTCCATTTCTTCTCTTCACATCCTTCCTTTCCTGTCTGTGTTTTCAGTTTCTCAATTTTCCCTCTGTCACCTGTGGCCTTCTCTTTGTCCTCCTTACCGTCTCAGCTGGATCCTTTTTATATGTTTTATTTTTTCCTGTCACCTTGTCACTAGTTACAAATCCAGTTGTATTATGTCATAGGGGAGAGAATAATACATACAGATATTTCACAATTTATCGGGTATTTTTCACATGTCATATTTCCATATGAAAATGTTTCACATGTCAAATACAGTTGTAGGAAAAAGACTAACTAAATTGGTCATAAAATGTGATCTGATCATCTAAATCTAAATCTAAACAACAATAGACAAATACAGTCTGCTTAAACGAATACCACACAAACCGTTATATGTTTTTATTGAACACACCGTGTAAACATTCACAGTGCAGGTTGGAAAAAGAATGCGAACCCTTGGATTTAATAACCCTCCTTTAGCAGCAATAACCTCCTGTAGTTGCAGATCAGACCTGAACAACGGTCAGGAGAAATTTTGGACCATTTCTCTTCACAAAACTGTTTCAGTTCAGCAATATTCTTGAGGCGTCTGGTGTGAATCGCTCTCTTGAGGTCATGCCACCGCATATTAATCGGGTTGAGGTCAAGACTGTCTATGCCACTCCAGAAAGCGTATTTTCTTCTGCTGATGCCATTCTGTTGTTGATTTACTTCTGCGCTTTGGGTCGTTGTCCTGTTGCATCACCCATCTTCTGTTGAGCTTCAATTGGTGGAAAGATGGCCTTACATTCCCCTGCAAAATTTCTTGGAATTCATTTTTCTGTCGATGATAGCAACTCTTCCAGGCCCTGAGGCAGCGAAGTCGCCCCAAACCATGATTCCCCCTCCACCATACTTAACAGCTGGGATGAGGTTTGATTTGTGCGTGCTTCCAAACAACTCAACTTTGGTTTCATCTGTCCACAGAAGATTTTGCCTGTAGTTCTGTGGAACATCCAGGTGGACATGTTAGATGTACGTTATACTGAATCACAAAGAGGTTTCTTTAGAATAGTTGGCCAAGGTGTGTACCACTGGAGATACGCAGAGGATCTGTCGAATACAGGCATGCTGGACCAGGGTTGATATGAGGCAGTTTATTGGAAACGAGATGCAGGTGTGTAGGGACACTTGAGTGCAGGAGCCAAGGAGGGGAGCCACACCCACCTGCAAACCAAGCATACTCACAGAGGTAAACAGTCAGACAGGCACAAGTAGGAGGTGGAAAACAGCAATTTGTTTTATAATGGACTGATGAACATCAAAGCTTTTAGAGATATACTTTTGTAACCCTTTTCAGCTTCATGAAAGTCAACAAGTACTTCTGAGAGCTCTTTTGGTCGGGACATGTTTCACATCAGGCAATGCTTCATGAGAATAGCAAAGTTAAATTGGTGTGTATTTATTTTTTATAGGGCAGGGCAGCTCTAACCAATACCTTCAATCTCGTCTCACTTATTGGACTCTAGGGGGCTGTTTCACAAAACCAGGATAGCGGATTAAGCCGAGATTTTCCAGATATCCTGGCTTAATTAACCTTGACTCGGTTTCACGAAAGCAGACCAGGCTAACAGCCAGGCTAGTTAACCCTGGTGCCTTATCTGTTTAGTCAGCGGTCACGCCAATCAGAAAAAGTGTTTTTTTCAGTCATTCCATGTTCTCATGTTATGTTCTTAAGTCCAAGTCCTGTTTTTTATTTTGTTAAGTAGTTCAGACATCTGACAGTAAAATACATACATTAGCACAGCAGGAATTGTTCACCTTATACTTACTACATTGGCAGACTGGCTGTCAGACTGTAGGACTATAGCCTCAGGGTCAAGTTACAGATATCGTACAGTCTTTTGTATGAGCACCACACCACTGACTTATTACCCATTATCCATACTGACTAAACAAGTACACCATTTTCACACAAAATTGACATACCTCCAGCATCTCTGCCAAGCCTACTATATATATATATATATATATATATATATATATATTTTTTTTTTTTTGTCTGACAGGTTCCTTGTCTACATTTTCGTCTGACAGGTTCCTTGCTGATTTGTTCTTGTACATTCACGTTAGTTATCTTTATTTTTGTGTCGACCTCTAAAATGGAAATCACTTTACTCATCCACTGCCCCATAATGTGCACCAATATATAATATGTCCCCCACATTTTTGAATGGGTTTTGTTTCACAATCCTCTCCAGGGTGCGGTTATCCCTATTGCTTGTACACTTTTTTCTACCACATCTTTTCCTTCCCTTCGCCTCTCTATTAATGTGCTTGGACACAGAGCTCTGTGAACAGCCAGCCTCTTTAGTAATGACCTTTTGTGTCTTGCCCTCCTTGTGCAAGGTGTCAATGGTCGTCTTTTGGACAGCTGTCAAGTCAGCAGTCTTCCCCATGATTGTGTAGCCTACAGAACTAGACTGAGAGACCATTTAAAGGCCTTTGCAGGTGTTTTGAGTTAATTACCTGATTAGAGTGTGGCACCAGGTGTCTTCAATATTGAACCTTTTACCAAAATGAGAGATACTGATTTTGGGGTTTTCATTAGTTGTCAGTTATAATCATCAAAATTAAAAGGAATGAGCACTTGAAATATATCAGTCTTTGTGGGTTGAATGTATACATTATACAAGTTTCACTTTCTGAATGGAATTACTGAAATAAATCAACTTTTTGATGATATTCTAATTATATGACCAGCACCTGTATACTAAAGTACTGTTTATGTGTGCAGAGCTGGTTTACTGAAGTTTGCTGTCTCACAGAGCAATGGCCAATTTGGTATTAAAAATATCCATGTCGAAGTGTCGTTGGGCAAGATACTGAACCCCGAATTGACCCTGGTGGCTATTCCACCAGTGTATGAATGTGTGTGAATGGTGAATGTGACGTAGTGTAAAAGTGCTTTGAGTGGTTGCAAAGGCTAGAAAGAAGCTATACAAATACAGAGCATTTTCATATATACATTAAACATTGTCATTTAAACTATTCATCTTTCTAACACTTTATAATTATATTCAGTTGTATTATATATCCATTTATTTGGCTTTACTTCTGTCCTGCCACATCACACCCCCATTTGTACAACCAGTTAATATGCATTTACACAGTAATTGATCATTATTATAAAGTGTTATAATAATATAATAAAGGTAAACTGTACATATGTCACGGGTGTGTGAGCAAGGTTGAGGACCCAAATGCAGTTCACAGTTCAGTTCAAGTTATATATCAACCTCCTAAATATAATATGGATTTCATCTGTGACTTTTCTGACTTCCTGTCTGAAATTATGCCGAAATATGACCAGATTTTAATTGTACAGGATATGAATATCCATGTATGTTGTCCTACAAATCCGCTGGCAAAAGACTTTATAAATCTTAACGATGCTTTTAACCTTACACAGTTTGTTTCTGGTCCGACACAGGTCCATGGTCATACATTAGACCTTGTTCTGTCATGCGGTGTACCTATTTGTAATGTAGACATATCCGAAGTGGTCTTCTCTGATCACACCCCTGTTTTATTTGACGTTTCTCTTCCCTATCAAACCGTTAAGCAATACGCTCCGCCTCGTATCTGCAGGATTATCAAACCCACCGCTGCTGCTCAATTCTCTGGTGCTTTTAATATTGCCAGGGAAACTATGGGACCCTCTGCTTGTTATAATACAGCAGAGTCTAATCTCTTCTTTTTTATCCACTTGTTGCAACATTCTTGACACCACTGTGCCATTTAAATCCATGCGTTCCAAACCTAAATCTGAACCTTGGATAAATGACTCAACTCGTGCTGCTAGGCGAGAGTGTAGGAAAGCTGAGTGCAAATGGCAAAAAGATTATTTGCAAGTTTGCTGAGAAGAGTATGAGAAAGAGAAAAGTATATCTCAGATTTTATTTCAAATAATTGTCACAAACCTCAGGTTTTTAGCACTATTAACTCTGTTCTTAATTCTCCCCAATACGTCTATCATGAAGCATCCTCTGAGGCCTGTGAAAACTTCCTAGCACATGGTTTTCGTACATCGCTGTGAGGAAATCAGGGGGGCTGAGTCAGTGAACTCTTAAGTCTTTACTTAAAACTCACTATTTTAGAAGAACCACTCCTGATTTTGGTTGATTTTAATTATATGTTTTTCCTTTAACTGTATTTTAATTTATAACTTACTTTTCGCTTTTACTGTGTATCTTACTTAGATTGCTGTGTTTTTATTGCCTTTGCTTTTGTGAAAGCACTTTTATAACATTGTTTTGAAAAGTGCTCTAAGATTATTATTATTATTATTATTATTACTGCGTTCCAGCCCTGGTGCCTGAGCTCAGCAGCGCCATTTCAAGAACAATGTAATAAAAAAAATAAAAGACAAACAGGTGCTAGCAATAGCTACCATGGGGAATGTAATTAAGAAATATGCAGAAAACATGCACATGCAAATTGTCTCGAAAGTTCACACCAGAGCAAAAGCTCGCTTGATCTTGATTTTCAGTATGAATGCAGATCGTGAAAGCGGGGCCTCACGATCCTTCTGACCTTTTGGGTTTTAATCAGGAGGTGTCAGAAAAGCTAGCTGACCCCAGGGGATGCTCTTTCTCGATCCCTTTCATTGTAGCTCTCTCTCTCTCAAAACAAATAATAGTATATAATGTGTTAGGTGTTACGTAATGCACTTGCACACCTTGTAGTGCTTGTATCACCTGTAACTGAGTGTTACAGCACTAACTCTTGTCCTTGATCTGCTGTGACTTGGATTTTACATTTTTAAATAAGTAAGTTGCTTTGGACTAAAGTGTTTGGGTATTAGCTATCAACCCCACACAGATGATTAAAGGATTGATTTATATATTTGTTTTACAAACAATTTAGATATAGAGATGATTTATTTCACTTTTGTTGTGTTGTGTACGACTTGAAGGATCTCATTTGTTTGCAGCTTTTTACTGAATGCTGTCTCACTATCATATAAATGGGTATAAATAAATAGCTTCAGGTGGATGGGAGGGTAAATCTTCTCCTCTGTGTGCCACTTGCTATTTGTGGGGTGTGGATCAAATTTACAAAGGATTATTTGCTAGACACTGCAGTAAAAATCTCTGATACCATCTGACTTTTAGCCCAAAGTCAATTTGTCTCAGGCATCAGAGAAAAGCTCAGAGGGATGCAATTAAAACTTTTATCAAGGCTGTCACAGCATGTAATGGTACAGGCTGAAATGAGATCCACTGGGTTGACTCCATCAGTGGAGAGGGGCAGGTCTGGGATTTTATTGGCTTCCTGTTTACTGTAATGCAAGACATCACCACAATTTACTGCAACCTTGAATGCGACTTTACCTCTAAACACTGAAGTAAAAAACAAAGGAGAAAAAAAAGAAACTATGTCTGCCTCTTAATCATAAGGACAACAAACAAAAATCTGTATGGTTAGAAATATTATTAAAAATGACGTTTCCCAAAGTCAGCAAACATCCTTACCTTTATCCAGAATTTCACATATAAAGTCTTGAATCCAAACTGCTTTCTATCATTACTTCCCAGATGGTTGTTGAATTGAGACAGCTTGCCAGTTTTCTCCATTAGAGCAGCGAGCAATTGCCTAGTTTACTAATAGAGCAACATGGTACGCAATGGGCCACACTAAAAGCTCGCCCCTGCTGGACTACAAGACATGGACTGTAGGGTTTTTTTACTCTTAATTATGAATTCAGTTATATAATTTCAGTTTCTGAATTTTTCTGAAATATAATTTTTTTAACTGAGCTCTTAACAACATGTTGATCATTGTGTATCCCTCATAGGTTGATTAACAAGCAAGTGCCACCCTGAAAAGGAATATCCAATGAAATAAATAAAAGAGAAAAACATGCAGTGAAAAACCAATTTGTATTACAGCTAAAACTATATTCTTCATATACTAGCTATTGGTAAAATGCCCCTATACTTCCTGAACCCCTACTGAAGGTTTTTTACACACTTTGTCTCTTTTAATGTTCACTGTTAAAGATGCTGTAAGTCTATCGGGGCAACTTGAGAAATCAGACAAGAAGGAACTGTGTGAAAGTCAATAGAATTCCTATTAGGCTCAGGTGTGTAATGGGATAGTGGGACTCATTTGTTACACAGTTGTTTTTATATAAAGAACTTTTTCAATCTTTGAATTCCCCTTGCTTGGACGTGCAGTGCAGCATCACTCATCGACCCCCCATCTGAAAGGTTCAGATCACAAACCAGTCCATCTACTCAGATCAACAAAAGGTCGTGACCTTCAAATTGGTATTTCACTGACTTTCATGCCTCCCTCCTTGAAGATAATCACTTTTACACACAACCACAGCGGATCAGGAAGCTGTCCAACCAGTATCACAACTGTTAACGCACTTTATTTCCTGGACAGAGTTATTTATGAAATGGCTTCAGCGAAGATTCTGTATAATGTGATAAGGTGCACAGTCTGAATGTAATAGCTATTTTTCACTTAATTGCTATGCATAACACAACCTGACAGATATAATCTAATTTTTATGAAACTACTCACCTGCTTCCCTTACTGTGCTCCCACATCAGGTATGATCCCCGGGGTTGTCAGTGTTGTGGCTATAAAGTGAAGCGATGAGCCTGGCTGCCTCCTGGTCAGTCTTACGTGCCTACATGTCTGTGAGCCTCAGAGGAAAGATAAACTCATAGCCACGACTCCACACAGACAGAAGGCTCAATGAGTTTAACTTTATCAGTATCTGAACCATAATTTCTCCTGGGGACAGATCCTCCATGCTTGCTTCCGACCATTAGTAATAATCATCTTGGAACAATCACACCGCTGATCTTTTCTAAATCACCGTAAGATGTAGTCAACAGCAGGGACAAGGAGCTGTGGGACAATCGGAAGACAACAGTAAAGTGAAATGCAACAGTGACATAATAGATTAGTAAACACCTGGGGTGTGTATCTCTGATGTGTGTTTAGAATGAAAGTTAAGAAACTTTGATTACTTCTGTGAGCGCGGTTACATATACACGAGTGGATGTGACTCTGCGCTTGGCAACACAAATTGAGGATTGCGTGTGTTGGAGCTCTGAGCTACAGTGGACTGTGGTGATCAGATGTCTGCACTAAGTTTGGTATCGATGTGGTGCACTTAAGGCAACCAAAAACCTCAAGGCCATCTAGGGAGGAGAATTTCAAAAGCTTCACTAGCTGTTAGCTGATGGAGATTCTTCTTAAAGTCCCTTCCTCTCATATTTTAGGGGATCAGCAATATAAAAATAAAAAAAGAGAAACGAGAGAGAGAGATGTGTTCGTTGTTGTCTGACCGGTATCTCGATCAAAAAAGTAGAAAGCTAGCAGTTCCTGAGACAAGGCAATGCTCCGCTACAGCCTTGTACTGACAGAATCCAACAGCAAGTGAATTTTACAGTAAAATAAGATAGTGTTATTTACGCTCTGATGTGCAGATCGCAAGTTCGTGTTTGCAAAGACTAGAAAGGAGCTATACAAATTCAGACCATTTACCATTTATCAAACATGTGTCTTTAGATGGAAAATAACAAAGAACTGGAGAGTGATGAGGTGCGTTCTGACATCAGAGTCTGAAATGTCATGGAAACACTCATACAGACAAAGTAGTGTGTACAGTGATACTTAGCTATAGCTAACGTCTGTATAGACATCTTTACCAGGCCCCCCCCCCCAAACACCCTCTCTCTCCAGGTTTGCACATACATACATACTGTATATATAAAACTTTTTCTCAAACTCTTAAACTTTGCAATCATTCCACAGTTTACGCTGTTTTCTCACAAATCGCACCCTGTTATAGCCTCAGAAACAGATAACATGGACTTTGGAAATTCAATTTACAAAGGAAAGTTCAAGCTTTTATTTCATGAAGAATTCCACAAAAAAAAAAACACTACTACACCACCATTACATTTTTCCTGCCGCGCACCCCCTAGAGGCCGCACAATTTATAATATATAATTGTTTGAAAATTTATATACAAAGAAATATGAATGTTTCCTCACTTTTAATTACAAATATTGAATCAGAAGTCCCCCCCAAAATGTATCTACAGCTACCTAAACTAAAGTCAACATGGGCAGTATCTGGACAACTCTTTGGTCAGTTAAGTGATACTACTGAATATTGTTGACCTTAGTTCCCGGGTCAGTGTCATCCCTCTGAATGTGGTGTTTTAAAGCACACCACCAGGAGCAGTTTGGGAAGAAACATTGACCACTAATGTTGTTAGCAGTTCATGTTGGTAACTTTACCATATTACCTACCTTAAAAGAGCAGTGAGGTTTATGGTGTCACTAATATATTTCCTTTATTACATATTATAAAATATTGCATTTTATTTCTCATGTTGATGCCATGCACATCTTCTGACAGTGTCTTCAGTGGTTTGTGGTTGGGAAATATAACTAGCTAGCTGGAGAACACACACACACACACACACACACACACACACACACACACACACACACACACACACAGCTTCATTCTGTACATTCTTTCTTTATAATTGGTCAGAAACAGGAATTTTCTGCCTTTCATTTTAATCACTGGATGCAATATTGAAATGTTGCACCTTGAACTGTTTTGGATGTTTTACCTTTTAGTTATTTTGTCCTGAGTTTTGTGAGTGTGTTTAGAAGCTATGTTGCCCTTTATTGTCGTTGTTGTTCCCAGCATGTCCTTTCTGAGAGCTTTGCAAAGTTTTTTTTTTTTTTTTTTGATTTTTATTCACTTCTTAAATAACTACTCAGTTAGGCAATGGTGTACTAATAGTCCAATTAAAATATGACAAGAACATGGCAATACTATGTCTGATTAGGGAATAAATATGAAATCAGTCAAATAACCCTATACTGCTGGATGGTCACATGGCAGGTGGAGGGACCAAAACAGCAGTATAGTTAACAGAGTAGGCAGAATACATTAAATGATAACACCAATATTTGCACTATAAATTGTCTTTGCCTTTTGAACTATTATCTTACATTAAATATCACTGCCCATTACATATTTAATAATACAGCACCAGTAATACAGCTTACCTTGTTAATTCCAATCTAAGAAATGTGTGGCATGTTGAGAGAACTGGTCGTGGTGGTTCCCTGCAGCCAGGTTCCAACATCACATAAGACATAAGTAGTCACTGTTGGAGGTTTGTGCTCTATCACATATTCAACGGGACATACTCATTGCGATGGATTTTTCACTGCAAATCCCAGAGACTACTTTTTGTTGGCTTTCTGTGCAGTCATAGTGGTTGGTGCTAATTATGATGTCTATAGAAGATGAAATTTGTAGCTGTGGTCTGTCTTCTGTTCTTCTATTTTGTAATATAAATACATTTTATAAAACCGCGGCCACTCTGATCTGCTGTCCTTAGCTCTTCAGTAGAACACATCTCAGGTCTTAAATGTGGCACTAAAATTTATATTGAATTATCTGCAGTGAAATACAGCTGGAATAGGCCTGTGATTTTCCTTGAGGGAATGGCAGGATCCACAGTTTCCATGGTGCCGATGTCATTTTAATCACTGCTGCCTGCTCACATAGCCATTACGAGCCCTGAGCAGCCCTCAGGTGTCTTTCTCTGGGATGGTCCAGATAGCAGTATGCTCTTATTGTTCCTGGGTGTATGGCTGTATGTGGGCGGATGAGGTGAGGTGAGGAACTTATGTTCTTGTTTGAGCCAGTTGCAGATATACACTCTTGAGAGACATGGATCGTTGCAACAGTTTTGCATGTTTTAGCCCATTCATCACACTGCCAGCTATTTTTCCAAGCCTTAACCACCTGGCACACAGCCATTGGTTTCCATTCATTCTTGTATGGCAGCAAAGTTCTCTTGGTAAATGGTTGTCAGTTTAGGCTCTGTTCAACTTCAACTTTCCCGACTCAGAGGCAGATCAACGTCGACTCCGTACCTTTCATACAGCGCAGCGAGCCGCTTATTGGCACAATACTCCCTGAAAAAAGGCAGTGTGAAAGTGGCTATAGACAAATTGGAAACTCCCACTGCAACGTTAAAGTAATATTTTTATCAGCGTCAGCTCCCTTGTCTGCTTTGTAACCTTACTTTCACCGGAGGCTCAGCAATGGAAACACAGCTAAATGTATTGGTGTAGTGAGCTAGACTGAATATTATAAATGAGATTGTTGCCACATTTTACAACACTTAGACAATAAGTTACTTATTATATACTTATAAGTAACATTATTGTAGTGGATGGGTTAGGGTTAGGGTTGTGTTGTTGTCCTGCACTGTTTAGTTGCATTATTGTATATTATGTGGGTCACGTTAGTTCCAGTGACTGAGACGGTGGAGAAGCTGTGTAAGTGAGTATCGGTAAAACAACAGTAAATCTAAATTGAACGTCACAGAGCAAACAGCGGCAGGTACGTGCTAATGTAATGTTAGCTGACTGCCCTGCGTGCATCCCTATAGACTAGTATAACAAGTTGCTCCACATCAGCTTTGTACTGTTACATTCTTTCTTGTAGGCTGAAGCAACACTTTGACATAATACTGGTGGTACACAGGATAGTAATTTGAGTTGCGTTAGTTGGTGAAATAATGTGGAAAGCGATACAACTTTGCACCAGATAACGTCAGCAAGTTCTTGGCGTTAGCCGGCGAGCTAACATGGCTTTCTCAAACTCCAACCTTTTTGATGTTGATTGTTTTCACCCGATATCATCTAAATCAGTCGTTACGTATTGTAACTCTGGATTCTATGAGTATAGGAGCAGCCATGTCAGGCTATCGCAATTGGGTTTACCATGCATGCATGCGCAGCAATGAAAAAAGCTTTGTCTATGCCCACCTGCAGTGTGGGCCTCTATCATGTCGTCACCTTGTGTGTATATGACCGTGAGACCTGGCCCTCGGCTTCCTTAATGCCTTTTCTTCTGCACTGAGAACCACAGGTCCTATGAGGCCCACAATTTAGAGGGCTGCGCCTAAAATCATAGAATCTGGAGTTACAATACGTAACTACCATTCTACTTGGTATGGGTTTCACCCTCTAAGGCTTGCTACTGGGTTACAGGCGAAGCAGAATGAGTCAACCCCTCACTGGGCCCATAAAGTACCACCACGCACAGACCCACCTGCCCAGAGCCAAAATACACTGAACAAAATTATAAACGCAACACTTTTGTTTTTGCCCCCATTCATCATGATTTGAACTCAAAGATCTAAGACTTTCTCTCTGTACACAAAAGGCCTATTTCTCTCAAATATTGTTCACAAATCTGTCAAAATCTGTGTTAGTGAGCACTTCTCCTTTGATAATCCACCCACCTCACAGGTGTGGCATATCAAGATGCTGATCAGCATCAAGCTGGTCTGCTCGAAGACTTGATCCGCTGGTAATCTTCTGCTCTTTAAGCTCAGTGTTGAAGAAAAATGGGAGCCGCAGGCCAGGTCTCATGGTTGTATATACACAAGGTGACAACTTGATAGAGGCCCACACTGCGGGTGGGCGTATACAAAGATTTTCTCAGTGTTGCCATGCAGAAGGCGAAGCCTGTACAAAGTAGAACTTGTTTGGTCTGATATGTTTCAGCACATAAACCTTTGTTGTTGTTTTCATCCTTACGTGGAGTTTATGTTGTCTGTGTTGTGCTGGGAGCCAGTTGTTTTATGGTGTTAGTGGACTGCATGTCGTTAGCGGCGGTGTTGTTGCAGAGAGGCTCGGGAGCGCACACAGAATAGAACAGAGAGAACAGGTGTGTGCTTCATTTCTAAGTGAGGCTACAGCCCATTGATAAGAAGGTAGTAATAATTTTTATATTGATTCTTAAGTACTTTTAAAACCAGGTACTTTTTACTTTTAGTTGAGTAGTATTTTACTGGATGACTTTTACTTTAGTAACATTTTAGTGTGGTATCTGTACTTATACTTCAGTAGGAAAGTGCAGTACTTTTTCCACCACTGCCTAGTACAGGCTCTGTTTGTAGAAAAGGCTATTGGCTCCAGTTACCTTATTTGCATATTATGGGAAGGCTTAATAGTACCACAAGTTCAAATGCTGGCTTTTATCCAGATAACCTCCAGATCATTCATTCATTCACACATTCCTGGCTCCACAATGTTATTTGGGGTGCTGGTGCAGTGCCAATATCTCACTGTAATGCTCTCTCTCATGTTCTATTGCTTAAATCTTCATTATCATAGCAAGATATTTTACTTAAGAGTGTGTGCAGTAAAGGCTGATGTGTCAGCATACAATGCCCTGGAAGTCAGCTTGAGGTCAATGATCCTCTGCCTGATTACATGCCTTACTGTGAGTGCAGTCTGCTGTTAATACGATTCTTTATTCAGGAGTGAGCTGTGTTTATCCAAAGTCAATTTGTTATTACGCATCTACTATAACAGAGGGACAGATGTTCTGCCATATTGTATCGTAACCTTGTGTTTTCTACCATTAAAAACAGTTGATGGTAAGTTACGGGGAAAGTGGTTGTACTGTATGTCATGTCAATGTCAAAGCAAAGCAAATGTTAGTAGGGCTGGACTATGGTCAGCGGCAGCAGGCTGGTTTATTGAGGTCAGTTTTACTATATTATTAAGTTTTGCTCCAATAAATAGTCCAGACTGCAAAATTTTAATTTCCATTAAGGTTACAGTTAACTTTACAGGTTTCTGGACAAAATTCATCAACCGTCTCACTTTAAATCAGACAGGGGGTGGCAATAAAACCCGCTACCCCTGAACCCACATGTTGGGTGAGAAACACATACACACTCACTGTGATTATGCAAGAAATCTGTGTTATCATCTACAGTTTCCTTCTGTCTACTGTGTTTGCTCAGGAGGTAGAGCAGGTTGCCCAATAATCAGAAGGTTGGCGGTTCAATCACCGGCTCCTCCAGGCTGCATGTCAAAGTGTCCTAGGTTACTGAACCCTGAATTGCCCCTTGCCTGTGTGTGAATGTTAGTTTCTGTTTGAAACATAGGCTGGGTGAATGCAGATGTAGTGTAAAAGCACTTTGAGTGGTTGAAAAGACTTGTGCTATGCAAATACAGAGCGTTTACATTTAAATTCACCAGACTATCTAGCATTTCTCAGCATTTCTGCCTTTTCCCTTCCAGCCTCTACTGTTCACCACAGGTGGCACTGACTGATGACGACTATAACCCATCAAAAATAGCTGTAACTAGTCATAATATGTTTTTGTAATAAATGCAGGAATTTAATTTTAATTATTTATTTAGCTGACCTCACTGTTTGCCTTCAATATTGTTTACAAATCTTTATTTTAAATACTTGTTCAACTATATACATCTTATTTATGTGACTAAATTATCCTAATCTCTTAACTTATTAAACTTTTATTAAACTAAATGACTTTCAGCTAAACTGCCTTACTGAATTATTTTCACCTAACTTTATTAGGATCTAACTTGTTTTAATCCCTCACTTTCACCTAGGCGCTACATTAAGGTTCACAGTTTTTCAACTGGTGCCCATTTGAATATTTAAAAAAAAGGTTTGTAGGAGGAATGAATACAGCAAGCAAAACAAACTTTAGTAAAATGTACACCTATCTTTTCAAACAAATTCCCTGATGTCAGTTCTGTTGCTAGTCTATTTCCACTTGAGTGAGTGAGCTATTGAGAATCAGAATGATATCTGACTGATAAAGCAGACGGTTGTATCGGTGGGTTAGAGGCTATAACTCAACATCCGTCCCTGTGCCCTTTTGGCTCCCGCAGAGGATCAGGCAGGCCGGGAGATTGCCCTTTGGAGGCTCTGTCTGAGGCAAATTGTCAGAGGGATCGCCCACCTTTTCTATCAATTTACAGACCTTTTGTGCGCAGGCAGCTTTGCTCTCATTACCACAGCTCTGGGTTCACCCGCAATCTTTTAGATTCAATTAGCTCAGATGCGCAGCAAAATATCGAAGGGCGTTTTGCTCAAGCAAAGCCTCAAGGAAACTAGAAAAGGTCATGCCTCTGACTTCCTCTCTGAGAGGTACAGGGAGGTGGATGGAAGGAAAAATGTCATGTTCAATGGGCTAAAATGGCATTTCATTCCCTGCACTACTCCACCACAGTGACCAAGCTTCATTTCCCTTCTGAAAATATGCTGCCTGGAGCAACCAACTCTTTCAATTTAATACTTAGAACATTGGGCTTTTAATATCTCAAGTACATTGTTCAAAGTTTAGCACTTCATTAATATTCAAACTCCAGCTCCTAGCCATTCCTCACTGCAGTGAAAACGGCTGTCAGTGCTCCTGCTACAGTAAAACACAAACCAGGAGGTGCCGCTCTGTGAAAACCTCTCAGCATAGTACTACAGTACATGGAACATACCCAGCTGTGTCATTATCTTTTCCTGAAGATAGTGTTCCCTTTTGACAAGGCATTTAACATTGAAATGCTGTATTATGCATGCAAATCAGGCAGCCCTCTTGTTCGCTGTGTAGGGCCTTATTGAGGATGACCTTGGTGGACGACAGGTGTTGGAGGGGGAATAATACGTCTCCTGTCACCCACAGGTGACATAAAATTCCCAATTAAACTTTAAGATGTCTGGATTCATGTGAACTAAACAAAACGTGCGTGGCATCAGTAATAAGGTTGACGTTTCTTTTTTTTAAGCATGTCAAGGGTAATCCAATTTACAGTGTTACAGTAAAGATCTGAATCTTTGAAGGAAAGAATTTGAGAAGTGTATTGATGTGTGTCCATGCAAGTTACAGTAATGATATGACTAGCTCTCAGTAACAGGTTTGAGCTGGCTGACTGGCCAGGAGCAATCAGCTAAATTTTACAATTTTAAAATGGGTTGGCAAGGTTTTGTTTCTGAAGTAGTCTGTATTATAGTCTAGTTATAGACAGTTGACTTGTCAACTGTCCATAAATCGGATTGTTTAAAATACAGCTGAACCAATTAGTCGATTCATTGATTAGTCAAGTGAAAGAAAATGAAAAACTATTTTAATGAGTAAATGGTTTCAGTCATTTTTCAAGTAAACATGGCAAACATTCACTAGTTCCTACTCTTCTGTTGTGATTATTTGCTGCTTTTCTTTGTTTTACATTATTAGGGCTCGAGCATAAAACATGTGAGGACATCATAAGTGGTGAAAATGTACGTGTCATATGGTTCTTGTTTAGACTCGTTTGTGTAGTTTATTAACTTGTTTAAGCCGACTCCTTTCTCTTTTCTACTTCTTACTATCTCTTTTTGGAGGTTTACGACTAACTAATGTTTTAGTCAAGACCGCCCAAACCGAGACCAAGTCAAGACTAAGACCAGAGTTTATCGAGACCGAGACTGAGGGAGGTTGGGACCGAGTAAAGGCCAAGACCAGTTCCTCACATTCCATGACACACAATAGAATGTGGAACAAGATCATATGTACCGTACTTCTCAAATTGATCTGAAAGATCCACATTCCCTTTGAAACACTCACATACAAACAGTAATGCTGCATTCCATTTACCGTGGAAGTCATAGGCTGGAGCTGGGAATGGCGGCACACCCAGGTTGACGGCATTCCAGTTAACAAGTCAGAAAACCTTGCTTGGCCAGTCATTGTTTACAACTAGCCAGGTTAGCTATTGTTATGCCGGTTGATAAAAAAACGTATTGTGCGGTATTTCCTCATACTAAACACTGTAGTAACACCTCCCCTGACAGCAGCTGGACAGCACTTTGTGTACGAAATGTATATGAGTCACAAGTACCCCGAAAGGCTAATAAACAGTATAAACTACAGCTCTCACTAACTGTTGACACTCAGAGCAGCCATCTTGGATCACAAAGTCTGAGTAGTGCGGTTCTCCCGAGTTTCCAAGTTGGAAGTCCGACTTAAGGGGGCGAATTTCCGACTTTGAACTCGGAAATTCCGTCTTCCCATGTCAAATGGAACGCACCATAAGAGCTAAAATCAACTTAAGCATCTTTATTCAACACTCCTTTTCCATGTTTACTATCCACTTAACACTGGGGCCGGGCAATATGGCCAAAAATGTTACCACGGTAAAAAATCATTCGATATCAATAATTAACATGATAAATTTCAAATCATTATAAAGGCACATTGTCACCACATGCCCATGCTACTTCCTTCAATCTGTTAACTAAAGTAAATAGGTTGTGCACCTGGCTAGGTGGCAAATAACTGGCAAGCAACCATAGAAAGCAACTGAAACGAGCGTCCTGAAACATACAGTTTAGATTAACTTGCTAGCTTTGCTAGTCACAAAGCTTACCTTTCTTTATGCTTTCTTTCTAAGTGGCAATAAAAGGTAATAACGTGGTCTCAGACGTCTCCGTCAGGTTATACAGCAGAATTTACAGATTGCTGTGTGTTTTCTTCTAGATGCTGTTTTACAGATTAATTCTTTATAGTTTAGATAGCTAAATATTTGGGTTGTCCCCGACTAAGGATTTACATAGAATCAGAATCATCAAGTCGTGCCTATAGTCGAACGTGTGTTTTTGTGCACGGCGATTGCAAGCCAAAGCTAAACTGAGGCTTACAGTTGACCATTTTTTTTCTCTCTCTCTCTCTCTCTCTCTCTCTCTCTCTCGCCCGTGCCATTCACCGGTCTTGTGCAGAGTTTTTGCCGTGCTGCACAGCTGCATGCACGTTGCAGTTCCTCGCGGGTCTATTTAAGTTTAAGTTTAAAGTTTATTAAAGTTTAAAATCACAAGCTGTCTGGTCCCAGTACACTTTACAGAAAACAGAGACACATAGAATTTGCAGGAAAAAAGCTAACAACACATAAGAAACACACATTAAAAAAACAAATATAAAATAGACAATTATAAGACTAATAATAAATACAATAAAATAAAATAGACAATTAAAATGTATAAAAATACCCTAGCCCAAACTATAAGCCTTCTCACAAAATACAGAAAAACCATCCCTAGCTAAAAGCTTTACTAAAAAGAAAAGTTTTTAGCCTACTCTTAAATATGGAAATGTTGGTTGCTTCCCGAACTTAGACAAGGGTCCAATTCCACAGCTGAGGTGCCTGATGGCTAAAGGCTCTGGCTCCTATTCTACATCTGGAGAACCTCGACACTACAAGTAGCCCTGCATTTTGGGAACGCAGTGTTCTACTGGGGCAGTATGGTGTAAGGAGTTCTTTCAAATAGGATGGTGCCTGACCATTAAGGGCTTTGTATGTAAGAAGTGTTTTAAAATCAATTCTCAATTTTACCGGGAGCCAGTGCAAAGTTACTATAACAGGGGTGATATGATCTCTCCTACTGGTTCTTGTCAGTATGCATGCAGCAGCGTTTTGTATTAACTGGAGAGACTTAAGAGATTTTTTTGAGCAGCCTGAAAGCACAGAGTTACAGTAGTCAAGCCTTGAGGTAACAAAGTTTCTCTGCATCATCTCGATGCAGAAGGTTTATAATTTTCATAATATTGCAAAGGTGAATATAGGCAGTCCTTGTAGTTTGCTTTATGTGTGCGTTGAAAGACAGGTCTTGATCAAAAATATCTCCCAGATTCCTCACGGTGGTGCTGGAGGCCAAGGCAATGCCATCCAAGGCAACTATGTCTGCAGACAATGTGTCTCGGAGGAGTTTGGGTCCAAGTACTACAACCTCAGTTTTTTCAGAGTTCAACATCAAGAAATTATAAGACATCCAGGTCTTCACATCCTTAATGCACATTTGAAGACTAGCTAACTGGTTGACTTCATCGGGTCTGATAGAAAGGTATAACTGAGTGTCATCAGCATAACAATGAAAGTTTATACTGTGGTTCCTAATGATATTACCTATAAATAAATAAAAAAATAACAAAAATTTTGTCATTAAAATGGTTCATAAAAATGTCACTACTGCGGTCAAGAGGGACACCTTGTTCAAGTAGCGGCTTTTTAAAAACGATAAAATATTCTTTGTGCGGTTCATCAACGGTGATAAATTATCCTGAAAGTCCCGCGAGGTGCGGACAACTTGACACAACACTGGTGAAGCTGGGGCTCCATCTCTTCAGCAAGTGTTCCTGCCACTATACACATTCACACTACGCGACGACCTAGGGTTAGGGTTACAATTTTGGATTTATTTACGCACTTTAAAAACATTTATTGGAATTGTTTTGTTTTTACATGTTTATTTACAGCATTAAATGTTGAAATGTGTTACGGGGTGTGGTGTGTGGACAGAGAGGACCCAAATGCAGCACTCTGAGGGAAGGAGGTTTATTTAGGGAAAAAGGGTGAGAGGGACTGGAGTGGAGGGAGAGGTGGACGTTGGGGAATTTCAGGCACGGGGAACCAAGGAGTCAGGGGACCAGGGAGCCGGGGAACACAGGGGCCGAGGAAGCGAGGAGAGGCGGGGGAACAGGGAGGACGCCGTGGGGGAAGTCTGAAGAGGAGTGGGCCAGTGGATGAGCCCAGCCGAACGGAGGACGAGGGTGAGTGTACCTGGGAGGGAGACAGACAGAGAGACAAGGTTAGGGAAGACAACGACAAGGCACAGGGTAAGTGTGGAAAAAACAAGAAACATGGACGCTTGAACACAGAAGTGGCACCAGGTATGGAGCAACGACGATCAAGCGAGGATGGTGTGGAGAACCGGGGTTGAAATACAGGCAGTCATGAGGTGATTACTGGCAGGTGTGGCAGGCTGACGAGGTGGCTGATGAGATGCAGGTGCAGGTAGTTGGCTGGGCTCAGGAGCAGAGGGAGAGAGAGAGCACACAGGGGAGAAAACACAGGGAGGCAGGCAAAGAACAGGAAACCAAGGAAAAAAGCAGAAAAACTGATAAAAAGGAGAAAAAACCAGGACACTCACCGTCAGCCGGACTGCCACCACAACAGAAATGTGTATTGTAATAGGCTGTATATTAACTTATTGAGAGAAAACTGAAAGTTCTATGTAAAATCAGACGTTGAACACCACCATCTCGCCAAAATGGAATGATCCTTGTTTCGCTGCGAAGTTTCAACTAAGATTGACAGTCGAATCAGGCTCAGCCCATCGAAGCGTCGAATCTTGGACTATTTGGGGTCAGCCCTACTAAATATCATTACAAAGATTTTTCTGAAATATCCTCGTGCTTCCAGACAGCCACAACTTCTCCTGTCTCCCCCATTCACTTTCTTGGAGTGCGTATGAAGGCGGTGGGGAGGGGGGACGGTACTGTTAACAGTAACAACACACTTTTAATTAAGAGTTTTGGTTGCATTTGAAGCAATACATTTTACATCCAATCAAAATTAGGATGTTTAGGAATAGGACACCCCATTGTTGTGACTTAGATGGAGATTACATTTAATGACCAATTTATGCAGAAATCCAGGTAATTCCAAAGGGTTCACATAGATTTCTATCTATAGTCAACTAATCAACAACTCAAACTGCTCCGAGCAGGTTTTGTTTGTGGTTAACACGAGGTTCTGCATGTGGACTACACACCACATCTGTACTCAGTGTTAATGATGAGAAGTAGGATATTAATACACACCACGTCATAAAATATGTTTAGATTTCATCCTGATTTGCTCCATTGTGGTTGCACTGAAGTTCTGAACACAACAGCATTACGTTCAGACAGCGAGCCCTGCAGCCTCGGTGATTTTAGAGAGGAATCTTAATTAATTAATGGGATAGTTTCTTAGATGCAGCCCATCTCTAGGCTATAATTGAATTCTCCAAAGTGTTTTCACATATTTAGAAGGGTTGATAACCAAGAAAAAAAATTCTAGATGACAGTGTGAAATTTACAAAAAAAAAAAATTCCCTGCAATTAATGTCATAAAAATCGAAAGTCACTCATTGTTGGCTAAACTCAGGAGTATTTCCTCATTGCTAAATCCTCTTAATCATATTACACATAAAAGAAGAGCCCATAAAATACATAAAATATATTTGAACTACAATAAGAACACTGTGAAGATAATTAGGCTACAAATTTACTCAATGTGATGCCAACAAGCCTCCCTGGCTTTGTTGGCCGCCACGATATTAGATTTAGCCGTTAACTTGTCTTTACATTCATAATTTCCTGACACTACCTACCACTACCACGTGCATTCCTGTGGAGAAAAAAATCTGCCTGCATAGCTGAACACACCCCTTATATGCGAACGCGCACCAACTTCAATTAAGTTAACACGGACTCAACTAACCAAGATCTTATCCACGTAATGTCGTTTAACTCCAGTGTAGACGGTCAGAGTTTGTCAACCCTGAGTTTGCCTGATAACCCCGAGTTAACTCTGAGTAGGTTGAACTCCCTTCATAGTGCAGGCCACTGCTCTGTGGTTTCATACCATAGTATTTTAAGCTTTCTGTTTATTTTGTCTTTTTTTGTTTGTTGTTCACATCTCACACACACACATACAAGCTGACCATATAAAGTTGCTATGGCAAACAAGTTAAACATTACCATGAATTTGGAGCCGTGTTGTTGTCACACGATGAAGTCCAACATTATCTCTGTTTTTGGTTTCCATGACTCCTGAGAAAAATATCTCCACTATGCCCACTTTCCCTCTCTGCCATTTTGTGCTAGGTGTACCTTACAGTGGGTCAAAACCTTTATGCTGGGAAAAAGTTGCCTGTTGCTTCTGGAGATGAGATAGAAAGGAGCAGTTAGACTGAACTAAAACAGCAAAGTTGTGGGCTGCTAAACCAAAACAATAGGCTAAAACACTATAATATTAGAGTACAGCCTAAATCTGCTCTATATAACAAGTGCCCTAAGGTAACTTCTGTTATGATTTTGCACTATATAAATAAAATTGAATTGAAATTAAAATGAATAATGACTGTGGACCCCTTTCACATTACACAAACATTTGACCCATTAGTCATTTGAAAATATTGATTAGAGCAGCTTTGTCATAGCCGGTGAGAAACGATGGTCTGATGATTATGAAATGATATGTCATTAGAAAGTTATATTGAGATTACTGGATAGTTATTGGATATGTCAAGATTATATAATTAGATGATCTATACTAAAACATTATGGAAATATGTACAAAATGTATTTTTCTAGTGATCATAAGAAAATGATTTTTAAAGAGTTGTCTTTAACTGTGCACTCTTGCCTTTTCTACAAATCTGTTTGAACAAAAGAATGAATAATATTAAGGTTCCCTAGCAGCCACTTCACCAAGCACAACCCCTCTTCCTGGATAATTACCACAGATTAAAAGCATCTGCAAGAGTCAAGGAGACGAATGACTCCAAATGAATTGCCGAAGAGTGGCGATGAGGGCCTGTTTGGAAAACCTTTCACCTGTTTAAGGGTGGCAGGCTCTGTCCAGGCTCCACACAGAACGTATTCCTCCTCACAGGCTTGGGGAAATGTTGGAGCATGGAAGAACATTTCCCCTGACAGACAAGACATTCGTTTAAATTCACGGAATTGTCTTGCTTTCACAGTTGAATTGGTTTTGACTTCACAGTTAAACTCTACAGAATGTTAGCTTAAAGGCACACTAATATAACAACTTTGGCTAGATAAATTGTATTTACATAATCAATGTTTATACTGTAAACTGTGGGGCCTGTTGGACAGTCACTTAGGTAATCCAACATTCATCCTGAGCAAGATGTCTCAGCAACTACTGACCAGAACCATTTTGTATGGAGATTCATGGTCCTCCAAGGACGATTCCTGATGAATTTGGCGACCCTTGACTTCTCCTCTGACAACATCAACAATATTGTGGAGACTACCAGCATTGCTTGTTTGTTTAAAAGCCTAAAATATGTATGACTTGTCTATAAGAAGCAAATAAACCTCAACCATGCTTTACAGATGAGCTAGTGTGCTTTGGATCATGTGCAGATCCTTCCCTTCTCCACACTTCAGAAGCCAAAAAAGATTTGTATAAACAGTTTGTCTAAAAGAAAAAAGAACTATAGTTATCTTGCAGGAGGTGTCACTGTTTAGCAAACTAAATCTCGAACAATTATTAATTTGTATGATTAAAATTAATAGCATTCAGCTTCTAATGTAAGGACATCCTATAACCAACCATCCATCCGTAGTCAACCGCTTATCCTGCGTACAGGGTTGTGGGTTGCGCCAACTCAATTGTCAATGGAAGTCCGTCCGTCTGCACTTGATTAGTTTCTCTGAAATGAGTCAAAGCTGCACTCTAATCCACATATCTGGGATGACTCCATTTTTGTGTAATTTATGCATATGAATTATTCGTTGCTCCCAGTGGCCTATCACCTAGTGATTATCAGAGTGACTCATCTATAATTGATCTTAAGAAAGAATAGCATATTCAAGAGTTGTAATGGGATTTCAACAGTGAGATGCTCTGCAATCTTAAATGTGTGTGAACTAATTAAACTAATTGTATTCATGTACAGAAAAGAACTGCGTTCTTCCCAATGATGTAAAGGGCAGCAGAAAATATAGTGCTGTCACATTGCATGAGCAGAAATATAATGAGCACCATTGTTGTACAGGCTGCAGCACCGAGCATTAAAGGCCCATTTATACTCCTGCGTAGGGTCTACGTGCGGAGCTACGCCATGCATTTATACTTGTGTGTAGGTGTGTCTGTCATTCTGCAATTACACCCCCAAACGCTAGCCGGCAGTAGCGCTACAGCGTCCACTGTGTTGACATTTGCCGGCCGAGCAGGCTAACTTCCGGTTTAGCCCTCCGCTAACGTGAATGGGCGTAAAATTGTATACGTGTGGCTGGTATAGCCTTTTCAAATGTTATCGACCAAGGAATTACAAGGTAAAACAGAAAACCTGAAGCACAAAACACAACACGACAGATAGCCTACATACAATTCATGGTGGAGAGTTTGTTGTTTTGTTATCCACTAACTCAGAATATTAGACAAACATTTCAGTAACACTTTCTACGAAGGTCATCGCTATAATGACTTCTGCATATATTTATAACACGATATAATGTGTCCATAAGACATTATAACAGTTATTATAATCACTTACAAACATGCATTAGGCGCTATAGCAAAGTTCATTACGTATTATGACCTTTTGATTTAATTTTTTAGTTTTTTTTTTAGTTTTATAACTAATAGTAATACCAGTTTATATCAATGTGTGGCAAGAATCTCCGGCCATGTTCCATAACACATTATAACCACCGACTCTGCCTCCTTATAAATAGTCACTTTAGTCACCATTTACAATTAGTGATATAAAATGGAATAATAGCTTATAGTAATGTTTAAAGTTATATAGCACGTCTTTGTTTGCTTTAAGTAAAGTGATAAAATATTCATCCCTGTATAATATATTACAGGTGTACATAATACTTTATAAGTTATAATAAGTTATAAAACGTTAAATCAAAAGGTCATAATACATTATGAACTTTGCTATAGCGCCTAATGCATGTTTGTAAGTGATTATAACAACTATTATAATGTCTTATGGATGCATTATATCATGTTATAAATATATGCATAAGTCATTATAGCGATGACCTTCATAGAAAGTGTAAACAACATTTCTTTCAGAGTCAAGATCTCTCAAATCTTTCAAACCATCTCTGCAACAACAACAACAAAAATTGAACAGAAATATTCTTACCTTCATCATCTTTGACTGTTGCAAGTTCTGGAAAGACTCTTTGCTCTGCTTATCCCTGACTTATAGCATTGTACCTTCTGGTGTGAGAAACTTCTGTTGCACTGACGCACAGCAATCCACATTTCATTAACAAAATATCAGTACTTACCCTTTAATACCTCTGTACAATAATATTTCATTTTAAGCTTGAGATGCTGACTTTTTTGCAGATTTACATATTTCTTTATTCCTCCATGCTTTACCTTAATCAACATCTCGGCCACTTGAGAAAAAAAATATGACTTTTACCAACAATAAAAACATTATGTTGACTGTCATAATTTTTATTACACTATAATAAAGAGTCTTTGTAAACATGTTCAACCATTGTATTAGATAGCCAATTATCCATTTCAACTGTTTACTTGCTAATTAGGGTGGGTGTAGCTACTGAGCATCCGTGTCTCTAACATTTAGCTGGCTAGGAGTTGTGTTGAATCAGGCTCCTCAACCTCCAGTAAATGAACAGTGATATATTACACAACCAAAATGGACGAAAAGTCATGATGTAGGCAGTATATTGTGGGTGTATATTTGTTTAGGAAAAAAAGGCTTAGTGCACAGTGTCTGTTATATGTGTTGATTCAATACGCTTCAATCCATATTCCAATCAGACCATCTGTTACCGCAGAGTACACTACCCCAGCAGTCAGAATATGGTGCCCCATTACTCAGTGACATTCAGAAGAAGGAAGTATCTGCTGGAACCTAAATATACAGCTGTGTACTGCTTTTGAACATAAATTAATCAGTCAGTGGTTGTTAAAAATGTTAAATTTTATTATCTGTAGTACCCCAAATTATCATTGTTCTTAAGTCTTTAAAATGACCCTCCTGTAGTATCATGCAGGTACATCACCTCTGAAAAGCAGCCAGCAGAAATGATTAGATCTGGATGCAGGAAGCAGCTCACAGGGGCAGAAACATTTTACCTCATTTTAAAGTAATACATTCAAAGACAGCACAATATGAATTGTGGAACTGTTGACTCCAAAACTAAAATGAAAAATGCGTCGAGTTGGAGGTGCAAGTTTGGAATAGACACAAGAGCATAATATTAGTGTTGTTATTCCTTGAAAATGTCATAGTGAATGTAGAAGAAACTGATGCTGAAATAGCTCTTAAAGGTTAGGTTCTATTCAGCATAGGGCATGGCTACTTTTTTAGAAAGGTTAAACACTTGCATTATCAACTAACACGATTCCCACAATAAAAGGTTCATTGATGGCAAAATGGGCACACAAACATCAAACAACTTTTGAATTAGATTTTGGGATTCATGCATAATAATAATAATAATAATAATAATATTATTATTATTATTATTATTATTATTATTAACACATGAAACCCCTGTGTGGTAACCTTTTAAAAACAATAAGCCTGTGGTAATATAAATAAATGACCTTTTTTGTTAAAATCCGGCAATTATCATTTATTATTTTAAAAAATGGGTGTGGTCATGTTGGTGGAATAAAGCATATTTACCTTGGCAACAAAGACATTTTTCATATTATATTCAGAAAACCATAACAACAAAGCAAAACACACAAAATGCTTGCTTTAAGTCATTCTCTCCAATAGAGGGGGAATGACAGTAACGGACTACTTGCCCCTTTCGGCCATAAGGTCATGTATATGTTGGATTTTTCAGAACTCTCCGTTGAAACCTGTTGAAAAGTGTGTCTGTTGGCCTTGCTGGAGGAGAGCTGGACTCCTTGCCAATGCTCAGGAAGATCGTTCTGGGTTCATGTTGTTTTGGCCGTTGCTTTCAATTACTTCAAGCACAAAGCTCCTCTACGCTGTTCCAGGTACGGGGATTGCGTCAACAGTCGGACAAAATAGCAAAGCAGAAGTGCATGCAGCATGTGTCGTTTGATCCTAACATGGTCCACATACTGAAATCCCTTTTTCTGGCTGCTCCTGGCTGAGGACTATAACGATATAAAGACAATAGTAGGTCACATATCACGTCCACCGTGTCTCTAAATCTGTATAAAACACATACAAAACAATAGTCACGCCAGGAACTGGACTGGTCTGTACACTGGATTTTGGAGGGTAGTAAATGCATTCCTTACAAATGATTTAAATTTTACTTAAAGTTAATTACTCAGCAAAGGAAATATATAATATGGAATTAGTAGAGTTAATTCTACCCACATACAGTGAGATCCATTACATTTGACTCTCAGTTGATAAGGAGTTAACTAGGGACTGTGCTTTTAACCTGGGTTTAAACTTTAACACTGTTTGATAAGTAAATGATATAGAATCTGTCAGTGTTATACTGTAGTTTACATTGATATTGCTCTCCTGGCACCTGGTAGTTTTGCAATGGTGAGCCACCATGACTTAAACTCATGTCACCATACTGTTAGTAGCTTTCCTAACAGGCTGTTTGGATAAGAAACGACTTGCACTGCATCATCAGTGTCCCTTATTATATATATATTTTTTAAGTAAAGCTGACATTCCCTGAATAAGTAACAGTTACTTAGTTTTATTGTACAATTTTCTATATTATTATTATTATTATTATCACAATCATAATATTCTCCATTTTATAAGTAATCAGTTAATTAAAAAAAATGTTAGGTAGACTTTACCTTATTTTTTTTAGCCCATCATAGGTACCCTACACTCAAAACATGTGGTGAACCAAACAAATAGAGAGCACATTGTTACCTCATGTTTATTGTGTAAATTCTATAGGTTGATTCTTACAGCGTAGGGTTAGAACAGTCTTAAATTCTGCTCTTAGTCACATGCAAGTTAGTTTCACTAACATAAATAAAAATAAAGACACATTTAAAGCCTAAAAAGTTAGCAAATGACCAAAAGCAGGAACACAGGTCTTATAATTTCTGGTATACTAACATGATGAGGAGTGAGGAATGAGTGGAAGAGTTCTTTGAGTTCTTTGCTATCCTGATCCTGGCTGAAGAGTTAGTAGAAGTCCAGAGCCCTGCTGCAGATGACACAGCATCTCAGCTCTGCTACTCCGCACTGAGATATTGGATTACTATTAATATAATTATTTTGTGTTGTTACATTCGTCACAGAATATTCCCTACAAATCTTCGTTACTGTTGAACTTTTCCAGAAGCCAAACACTTAATTTACGCAGAATTAGTCCTACTGAGATAGTCCAGAACTAGACAGCTTTGTGAAATTGACCTGTTTAAATACCATATCAAGGAAACACATTTGTAAACACGTGTTCTCAGAAAAATATGTTGTGTCACAATGAGTTTCATGACAGATTGTTGACAAAACATGCACTTAGCGTGACGTCCACTTATTCCCCTATTCTGGAGCTTTTGAACATATCATGATTTTTAACATGATTTTCATTAGCAGGTATAATTTGCTCAGTTGTCATGAAACTTTAGATGTTCAAAGGTTCCATTATTCTGAGCATTTTAAGGACTTTTGGTCCACATTTGCTCTAAGGTTACATTCTTGACCTTGGAAACAGCAGTTGAATGACATAATGAAATAAATAAATAAAAAGTTTCGCTGAGTAAAAAACATTGTGTAGTTCAAAACCTCCACTCAAGATCAAGCTCTTTGCTGGATGTTTCATTTCTGACAACTGAGTTTTATGAGTTTTATGTGATACAGTCAAAAGCTCCAGAACAAGAGAATAAGTGAAAGTCGAGTTTTTCCAAGCCCAATATTGAACTGTCAATCTGAATTTATTATATATTATTACTTGTTGTAGCTTTGCTGAAATTTGGATTATTTGTCATCTGATCATTTCTCTATCCGAGCTGTTCTCTGTAGTATAGTTCTCCGTGATGTTTCCACAGCTTACTGTGAAGATAATTGTAACTAATTATTTAGCAAAATGTGTCACTGCTTGCATACTCTGTATTCTATTTAAATTAATAAGAAGTGGAAATGGAAATCTAAACCCTTTAGTGTAGTAGCCTAATTGTGATTAAGTGATCAGCCTTTATGTCTGCAGACACACTGTTGTTGTTTATCTCCTGTTGCTATAACCTGAGAACATCCACCACAGTTTGAGAAAGCTGAGGGGTCGTGTCACTCATCTGGAAAACAAATCGACAATTTTACAAGGTTTGACCCATCTTTGTTGGATGGAAAAATCGGTTAGGCTGGCCATAGCTTTTGTCCACTCCTCTCTGGGTCATCTGTGATGGTGAGAGAAAAAAGAGCGGCTTTTAAGCTACCATCAGGAGACTGAGAAAAATCCATGGTGTGTCAGCTTGTCAGAGGTAACCTATTGGGATTTCAGATGCACTGCATTGAGTGAAGCCCCCCCCCTGGACAGAAGAAAAGGCACACACACACATACAAACACACAAGGCTTTCATGACGATGAACAGCGTAGTGTCTGGATACACATTGTTAAAATGATCAGGATTGCTATGGTTGCACACCCGGTGTCCCACATGAAGGGAAGCCTGTGTCAAAAGGGGTAGGAAATAATATATAGCATTTTATTTAACAGGACATGTTTTACCTCATAAATACGATGAAAGGGGCTGGCAGTTCCAGGTTGAAATGAGTTTTCGGAGGTCTCTCTGTAATGAAATTTATATAATGCTGTAATATACTGTGAGCAATTTTATGTCTTCGGGGAGAGGAAGACAAGTCTTTTTATTGTTGAATCAGGTGTGTCTGAATGCTTAATCAGACAGCCCAGAACATTTTACAGAAACTTGACTTTTGGACAATAATTACTGCCTTTAAATAGGGGCAAATTGAATCCATTGCAATTTGTTTCACCTGGCTCATCTTGTGCAAGATGGGTACCAAACCTTCACCTCATCAGAATTTAAATTAACTTCTTAAACAAAATGCTATCAAAGTTTTGGAAGTATAAAGAGGATATTATTTGCTGGGAGATTTGTCTAGGCCAATCAAAAAGTAATTTGCTGTGTACATGCTGACCATATATGTTTTTGTTTAATCTGCTTGAATAGCAAAATATGGTCCCATCCTAAATGTGCCTATGTATAATTTCAATACTTAGGAATTTGCCACTTAATATTTATCCTTATCTTTGTGGAAAATTAAGCTGAAATTCACATCACTTTTTCATTCAAGTGACTGCGTTACAATTCAGTTTTTGAATACCTGTATGTGCACTTCATAATCTACAGCATTGTATTTGTGCTACTTTAATCCCTATCGCGGGGACTGAGGCCCCAAGCAGCCAGGGATTATAGACATTTATTATTTCAGGTCTCTGAGTTAGCTGCTGTAAAGGGGGCAGACAACAACAGAGCCCAGACCACTGCATCAGTCCTCTGTTCTCCAGCTTGTTGCCCAGCAACAATTGCTATACTGGAACAGTAATTGGTAACATGTACGTGTTAAAAATGGCATAAGTGACTACAGAATATTGTTGGGATGATATATTCACTCCTGTGTGCACAAGTGCCCATTAAGACTGCAGCATGTGGAGGTTTATCAGATGGACCACTGGAACATGCTTGGTAAATGATCCTGTTAGTCACACAAATACAAATACAAGTCTGGACTGGTCATCGGAAGCACCAAGAGAATTCCCAATGGCTTAGTCAGCTGAGTGTCAGGACAGTGTTGAAGATGGGGTTTGTGATTCTGGAAAACTCAAATTCCATAATATATATCACAATATACAGTGAACAACAACACAACAAGTAATGTAACTAACATTAGCTAAGTTGTGGGTTAGAATCAGAATCAAATTTTATTGGCAGGTATGTGTACACATACGAGGAATTTGACTCTGGATTGTACATTGCTCACGATGTGCTTACTTAAGACACAGGCTACAGTATAGAGAACACATATACAGACTATAAACAAAAACAATATACATAGACTGAGACAATAATGTAATGAGTAGAGTGTGATGCAGGAGTGAATCATTATTATTATTATTATTATGTACATGTCGGAGGTGGATGAGATATACAGGTTCACATACACATACAAGCATACATGTACACAGTGTGATGGAGCACAGTGCAAAGGATGCTGGAATAAATAAGTATTATTGTGCAGGTATTATGTTCTTGAGGAAGGTGGATTTGGTATATAGTATAAAATATGAACAGCTCTGAAATAGAGAATGGTGAATAAATATTAAGTGTTAGCCAGTAAACAGGTGGCTGATTAGAGGCAGAGTTACTGGGTTATTGCACAAGAATTGCTCCTGACACTGTGAGTCAGAAGTCAGCTGTTCATCACAGTGATGGCTTGTGGGAAGAAACTGTTCTTGTGTCTGTTGGTTTTGGCGTACAGTGCTCTGTAGCGCCTACCAGAGGGGAGGAGCTGGAACAGGTTGTGTCCGGTATGAGATGGATCTGCAGTGATGCCCGTTTCCTGACTGGAAATGTAGTCCTGAATGGAAGGCAGGTTGGCACCGATGATCTTTTCTGCAGTCCTGACTGTCCGTTGTAGTCTGCTCCTGTCCTTTTTGGTGGCAGATCCAAACCAGACAGTGATGGACGTGCAGAGGACAGACTGGATGATGGCTGTGTAGAAGTGGATCAGCAGCTCCTTAGGCAGGTTGAGCTTCCTGAGCTGGCACAGGAAGTACATCCTCTGCTGGGCTTTCTTGATGATGCTGTTCTTGTTGGGCTCTATTTTAGTAAATTAAGCTGCTGCTATGAAGCTAACATGCAGAGAGGACGGGTCTATAGCCATGTTTCCATGTAATTGTTGAGCAAATTTTAAGCAGACTTTTGAAATGCCGCAAAATAAAAAGGATACAAGAAATAGGTGTGTTTACATCAGCTGATTTTGAGTGAATAAACCAGGTTACACAAAATGCACATACGTCAGTAGATGACGTTAAAATTAAATAAAATTTTATACATTGAACAAAATGATAAACTCTTGTAAACTAAACTTTTGTTTTTGCCCCCATTCATCATGAGCTGAATTCAAGATCTAAGACTTTCTCTATGTACACATAAGGCCTATTTCTCTCAAATATTGTTAACAAATCTGTCAAAATCTGTGTCAGTGAGCACTTCTCCTTTGCCGAGATAATCCATCCACCTCACAGGTGTGGCATATCAAGATGCTGATCAGACAGCATCGGGATTGCACAGGTGTGCATTAAGCTGGCCACAATAAAAGGCCACTCAAAAATGTGCAGTTCCATCACAGAGCACAATGCCACAGATGTCGCAAGTTCTTTTCTTTTTCTAGAGTGACCTGGTCAAGAAAGCAACATAAACATTGTTTTGAACAATTAACACAGAAAACACAAACAAACAAATACAACTGTCACATACATATCCAGTTAAAATGCAATACAAGGTCAACGGCAAAAATCCAGTTCGAATTCATTAACAGGACCAATTTCTTCATATAATTTCCATTTTGAAGCATTCACAATGACCAAGAGTATTATTGTCCTTTAAAACTGACGTAAGTAATCAGCCCTGACAAGTTCAGGTCCCCTTGTATGTTAATCCACTTTAAAAGCTTTTTTGCCTAAGCACCAACATCTGTAACATATTGTGAGGTGTGGGCCATATTGGTTTGGTTTTTCATATGTATGTACACAGATAGGAAGGAACCAGCCCAAGGAAAGATTTATACATAAAAGCCAATCATTTAGAACGTCTGCTGACATACAGAGCCACTTTGCAGCAGCATACACGGTAGAGTGGTTTACAAGATGTCCACAGCCAGTAATGAAATGGTATCCAGCTTCTTTAGGCACTGGTCAGGGGCATTCATAAAAAGCAGATCACTGTAATCTAATAAAGGTTAAAAAGTGTTTCCTTGCCTTGATGGAGAAACAGGATTTATTCCTAAAAAGGAAACTTAACAAGGTTTTGAATGTGTGATTTATGTGCTGTGACCATTTCAATTTCCACCCCTTGAGCAGTTAAGATCTTAAGAAGATCGGTGAGGAGATGACACGGTGAGCGTTTGTGTAATCTCGTGAGACTTGGTGCAATTCAAACATGGCAGCGGGCAGCTAAACAAATTTCATTAAACAAACAATCCGCCAATTTTAAGCGAATTAACAAATAATAGCAGTCAAATCGCACTGGAGGACCTCGAGGACGAGTGTTTGGAGGACCTTGAAGTTTACATTGACCAGTGTTTTCATCGAGTGGTCATGGGGAAATCAAAGAGAAACCGCACTGAAGACTCACCTGGACCATCACCTGGAGCAGTCTACTCGCAAGGCGCAGATTTCACAGAGATCCTCGATTCAATAGACAAGAAATTGTCTAGCTTTGATGCCCGATTATCTCTGGTGGAAGTACTTCACAAAGAGTTTCAGGCTCTGCGGGAATCCCTGGAGTTCAGCCAGAAACAGGTGGTTGAGCTCGCGGCTGAAAATAAGGTCCTCAAATGTTCGGTTAAATCCTTCACTGAGGGAATGAGGCGGCTCTCGGCAGACAATAAAAACATTAGAGAAGCGATCATCGATCTCCAGGCACGTAGTATGCGGGATAATCTGGTCATTTCGGGTATCCCGGAGCAGAAGCCCCAGAGGAGACTGTTAAAAGCTTCATCCAAAATCAACTGAAGCTCCTGGGACGAGACCGTGAAGAACATCAACTTCCACCGGATGCACCGCCTGGGAGGACGGCGACAGGAGAACCAGAGGATCCTGGACCGACGCCGAGTCCTGTTCCCGATAAGAAAGAAGCTTATTGGAGAAGGATCACGGGCTGTCATCGCGGTGGATAAACTTTATGTTGATGGCCAGCTGTGCCGCAACCGAGAAACCACTCCTTGGCTCTACTAAGAACCAAATCCAGCAACAGGTGAACTGTATCAGTATGTGATCATGTTTTCCCCTCTCAGTTAATTACTCCGTGACATATGGCAGGTTAATAGTTATAAAATACAGCGCACGTCTCAACAGCCTATACTGTGGTTATCTGACTAGACTGTCCGATAATGTTTTGTGTATTTTCCTCTGTTTTTGTTTCACTGTCTCTTTCTTTTGTTAATGTACCTCCGCCGTTTACACGTCGATCAGCTGCGCAATTTTCATACTGTTTAATTCACAAACAGTCTGGCACACCGCTAGCACACACACGCAGGCGCATACAACACACACAATGATACAACACACCACATCCCTTAGCTGAATGATGACCACACTTAAACTCACCTATTGGAATGTACTCGGAGTTGGTTCAAGGGAAAAGAGATTAAAAATTTTTAACCATCTAAATAATCTGCAAGCAGACATTGTCCTACTACAGGAGACTCATTAACCAAGACAGCAGATAAACTAACCTCACCACAGTTTCCTCACTCGTACTCAGCCTGTTATAACTCAGAACAAAGGGGTGTCACCATTATGATAAATAGAAAAACACACTTCAATCATAATACCACTACTATTGATCCAGAGGGTCGATTCATTATTGTTAACATTTCGATTCAAAAGACTCCTTTATGCATTGTTAACATCTATGGCCCAAATGTTGACGACCCCTCCTATTTTCATGCTTTCTTCAACTCACTCTCTGCTCACTCAGACACAGCTCTTATATTAGGAGGGGACTTCAACATGGTATGTAATCCAGCAGTTGACAGGCTCAGTACAGCAGGTGGTCACCGTATTTGGAAATTAATAGACATCAAACAATACATGAGCAATTTTGGTCTTTGTGATGTTTGGCGTTCTCACCACCCCACTCTTAGAGAATATACCTTCTTTTCACCAGTCCACCACTCATATTCTCGCCTTGACTATTTTTTGGTTAGCAGATCAATTATGACAGACATTTCCAACACTCAGATTCACCCTATCACAATCAGTGATCATGCGCCGGTTTCTATCACTCTTACTACAAAAAGGGTCACACGGCCAACTAGAAGTTGGAGATTTAATGCATCATTCCTTAAAGACCTTGAAGTTACTTCAAAAACGAGTGGGCAATATATATGGAAACTAATGACCTGCCAGGAACCTCGCCATATCTTCATTGGGAGCCAACAACAGCAGTCATGAGAGGTAAAATAATCTCCTATTCATCATACAAAAAAAAAGAAAGAGATCTTGTGAATTAGAGCTAGAACAAAAAATAAAAACATTAGAAACTACCCTTGCTACCTCCCCACAGGAACACATGCTGAATGATCTGAGAAAATCAAAACTTTTTTTAAATGAAATTATTAATAAAAAGGGAAGCTGCTAGGTTTCATTGGCCGCTCACCCTGCTCCGGTTCCCATTCAGGCGCCCTCCATCGTTCCCTGGTGGGTCCCCCCGACCCTGGCCTGAAAACTTCCAGTGCTTGAGCACCTTTATACAGTCTATGGTAAACACAAACACTCCCCCAGTGCTCCGGGCTCCCAGTACGGGCAGAGCTAATCTGACCAGTGACTGCACAGCTAAGCAGAGCTAATAACAGCAGCTACTTAGCTGTTAACTAACTTCAGCCACAAGTTATGTTATCTGTCCATCAGGAAACTCTGTTAATCATAGAGTTGAGGCAGAGCAGACGGGGGACATCAGAGAGAAAACTAGAAAAATATTCTCCATATTTCTAATATTTCTCCATCAAATATGATCCATTTTCACCAAAATCAGTGAAAAAAGTTGTGTTTTTGTGCAGTAATCAGTGGGGCCCGTTCCCAGAAACACTCCAGCAACATTATATTGAGAAGTCTTTTCTTTGTATGCTAAATTAATACAAGTGCAGAATGAGTCATCAACATTTTAAATTTGATCTCAACCTGTCCATTCATTTTGGTATGGGAAGTTTAAATCTGACCAGTAGCTTGTCTAATATATTACTCTGGACTAACATGTAAAGTGCACTACAAAAAACAATATATCATAATCATCTTCAGGCCTTTAGGCCCATTGTAAGCATTCAAGCTGCTGTTTTCATCAGCCCTTCACTATACAACCTCATGTCCTTACCTCATGTTGGGTCTCTCCAGCTGCTATTTAATAGTGGTGATTGATTTGAACTTATCCCCGGTCATCCCTTCGCTTCCTCCTATCTCACCTTTAGCCACTCACCTCATGTCAGGCCCTCAACTGAATAACAGCCTGTCCTCTAATTGCCCCATATTTTCCCTTACTGAAAATGACTATTATGGACAATGCGAGGAAATTACATTTGAGCCATGAATGAACAGCTCTTTAGTCCTGCCCTCCCTCCCTAGACTCCCACCCCTAGCCCCTTCCCCCCACTGCCCACCCTCCACAAAGCCTCTGAAGGAACATCTGTAAAGATGGATTTAGCTTCAGTGATAATTTTCCTAATTAAACCACACAATATTTAATTAAGAGCCAGTGCAGCTTAATTACAGAGATTTCTCTCTCTCTCTGTCTCATTTTTGATAAGGTAGGAGTTGAAGGTACCCAGAAGAAAAAAAAATGTTGAAATAAGGAAATATCTTTGTATTGAATGTTGACCTAATGTCTTTTGAGCTTGGTCCTGGTGTAGAGGGCTGTCATCCTTCTTTCCGTCTCTGATCCCTCAATTGCCACTGCTGGCCAAAAACATTTTATCTCCGAAATTGGCCATATCAGGAACTTCTTGAACTTTGAAGAAAAACTGGTTAATAACCAGTCCAAGATAGGGTTTGTCCAGTGTGTATAAAGCAGTCGTTTTATTAAAAATATACCATAAACATTCTTACAATTTCAGAAATTGTTTTGTTTGATGCATTTCTTCACAGGATAGGCCGGTATACTACAAGCTAACAGAAAGCAAATAACCATCTCAGTTACTGCACACTGGTTTCCTGAGGCCATCTGACAATTTGTCAATGAGTCAATGGAGCTTTAATTATATGTAATTACATGATGTTGCTGAGAGATATTGATCTTGGTCCTAGTCTTAGACTTGAGAGCAGAGAGCATTGTCACTACTACTGCCACTGTCCTTCATGATAAGGTTAAGGGGCAGTAACGAAGGTTTTGAGCTACATTATAAGTTTTTTCAGCTTTAGTTACGATCTTAGCAGCAGTAGTGTTGTAGTCAAGACTGCCCAAACCGAGGTCAAGACCAAGACTTTTAGGGGCTGAGACCAAGTCGAGACCAAGACCAGTTCCCCACATCACAACACAGAGTTGCTTTACACTTGCATCCATAATTTGAATATTCATAAATTAGAACAGGTATGCAACAATCTAATGGTTATTTCAGCAGGACAGTATTGTAAAATAAGTATAATATAATGTTCATTTTTGGCAATAAAAGTAAAAATTACACTTTTGGTCTACATGTGTTTATGGTTTCCTTTTCTTGTATGCTGCTGGATACAACACTGTGCTACTGTTACAACAGTAATGTTTTGTGAATTGTGTGTAGGCAGTTGTAAAAAACTGTGAAGTAACTGAGATTAAAATATGTTGACTTTTGGTCTGTAGTATGGGTCGAGCTTCAATCACCAACCTCTTGGGGTCTGTAACGCACTGGCAGAAGCCCATTAGCGTCGTTTTTGAATGCTAAAAGTAGGTGTAGTGCGCTTGTGTGTAGTCCGACACCGGTGTTTGTGTCCCTTGTGAAACAAAAAAAATCAACATTGAATGTTTTTAGTTATGTTACTTAACTTCAGTAAAGTAACAGTAATTTTAACCCAAACGGTGATCTTTTTCTAAACTTTACCAAATAGTTTTGGTGCCTTAACCTAACTAAATCGCAATGCTAACAATGTTTTTCAACAATGTGTTTCAAAATGTTAGCTGGGGCAGTTTGTTCATTAGGGCGATCTGTTGTGAGCAGGACAGAACGGACCCAAATGCAACACTCAGTTTCAAATAGGTTTATTAGGGAAAAAGGGGCTGAGGGAACGGTGATGCCGGGGAGGCGAGCACGGAGGTCCGAGGAGGAGGGGAGGCACGGGAGAACGGACCGGAGAGGTTGATGGAGGAATATGGTGGCAGGCAGACTGGTGAGGGGCGAGGAGCAGCCAGGAGGACGCCCGAGGGGAGAGGGCAGGTAGGTTGATATACTGGCAGAGATGAAGTTGACTGCTGGCAGGTGTGGCAGGCAGAGGTGGTGGCTGATGAGGTGCAGGTGTGGACTGTCAGCTGGGCTCAGGGGCAGAGAGAGAGGGAGAGCACACGCGGTGGGGGAGGGCGGAGGAGACGCAGAGAGGCAGGCAAAACACAGAGGAAAACAAAATGGTAGGAAAAAGGAGAAATAACCTGGGCAGACAAAATGTTTTTTTTCAAAGGAAACGGCTGTTCCCTGAACACCCTGCTGTCTACACAAGCACACTGAATTTCTGCCTTTTTAACACCATTGTGTTTACAAACTTGTCGCAGATGATTGGGTAACACCTGAGACCTGCCCACCAAACGGGGAGAAAACATACATTCAGCAACGTTGCAAGGAAACATGTCGTTCAATCCGAAAATGTTGCAAAATGTTTTGAGATTGAACACGCCCCAGGGGTCTCATTTATAAACGGTGCGTACGTACAAAACAGTGGCCTGTACTACGAAGGGAGTTCAACCTACTCAGAGTTAACTCAGGGTTATCAGGCAAACTCAGGGTTGACAAACTCTGACCGCCTACACTGGAGTTAAATGGTACTACGAAGGTGGATAAGATGTTGGTTAGTTAACCCCGTGTTAACTTAATTGGAGTTGGTCCGCGTTCTCATAAAAGAGCTGTGTTCGGCCTTGTAGACAGAGGTTTTCACAACGGCCAGAAGCATTCACGTTGATAGTGTCAGGATATGAGGAGATTAAAGAAATGTTTACGGCCAAATCTAACACCATGGCGGCCGACAAAGCCAGGGAGGCTTGTTGGCATCACATTGAGTAAATTTGTAGCCTAATTATCTTCACAGTGTTCTTATTATATGTACTTTATGATCTGTTCTTTTATGTGTAATATGATTAAGATGTAAAGGTAGAACTGCACATAAGGTCAATTGAAATAGAAAAAAAAGGAGCCAGCGGAGAGGGTTAATAATCCGAGACAGAATTTAAATTCCAAGATTAATCTACAAGTAAAACACTTGAATATTCTCTGACATTAGGCCTATAGCCACACATTTATGAGAGAAACTTCACTTTGCAAGGCTGCAACATCGCACACACTGTGTATTAGTTTATGCATGCAGTGGGAAATTATATTAGACTTCACAATCAGATTTAGCAGTGAGGAAATACGTGAGTTTAGCCCACAATCAATCACTATATTATGATGCACCTTTAGAAGAAGAAAAAAACCAGAGGGATTTAGATTTTTGTGACATTAATTTCAGGGAATTTCCAATTTTTGTCCCTGTAAAGTTGGCACTTTCACCTAGGATTGTTTTTCTCGGTTTATTAACTCCCACTCTGGCTCCGTATTTTTGACACTTTAAATAGTCAATCTAAATAGGCTATATCTCCTCCCTAAAGAGACTGCGGGGCTCGCTGTATGAACATGATGCTGTTTCCTAACCTAATTCCAGCTGCAACCGCAGTGGAACAAATCAGGATGAAATCTAAACATATTTTATCAAGTGCTGTGTAGGCTATTAATATCCAACTTCTCATCATTAACACTGGGTTTAGCTCACGTATAGGTTACCTTGAGTAAACCACGAACAAAACCTGCTCGGAGCAGTTTACAGATGCAGTGTCAATTGCCATGGCAACAGACCTCGGTTAACACCTATCCACCTTTTCGTAGTACGGGGTTAACCGGGAAGTTACACCCGACGTCACGATGTTACTCCTGAAGTTACCTGGATAAGTTACCAGTTACCCCTCTTCGTAGTACAGGCCACCGGGCTGGAAACGTGCGTACGCCATTTCCCAGGCAAAGGTAGTGATCTATAAAAAACAAAGTTGACGGGAGAATGTGCGTCCCGTAAGTAAACTCTGAACCATGCGTACGCACATGAAGAGGAGAAAAGAGAAACGGTGACTCACATGGCAGAAGGATGAAACGGTTTGAAATGAAGAGGCCTACTATTGTGTAAAATAAATCGAAATATTACCTCTGAGTATTGTAGGCTTAAAGCTGAATAAACAAACACCTGTTTGATTGATTCTCCCTGAAGTGCGCAAAAATACACACAGTTTAAGATCATTTACAGCACACACAAAGATCCAGATTTAGGATCATAAACATATCTGTTACTGTAACAGAACGCCTGCAATATCTTTTACAGTGTAATCAGAAATCATATTAATTAATACTTTCAGGCAGTGCAATTTATTCTCACAAATAAGGTGAGCAGGAGGAAAAGTTACATTTAAATGGATGTCGTTTTCAGTGCGTCAGTCGAGCAAATACAAGTGCATAGTTTACCCTCTTCTTATCACATGTTCGTTGCCTTATCGAGCCAAATGCTGTGCGCCAGCGTGTGGACGTGATGCGCTGCTTGTAAAAACACATTATGGAAAAATGACCCTATTTTATTGTTATTGTTTATTGTTAAGTTATATTTTTTTTAACTCTTCAGCAGCCTCTTTAAGTGAGTGGACTGTTTGTGTAGCCTAAATAAATGTTTAAACACTGGTGGAATGCATTTGGTTTAATCTCTTTTCAAACGGGGGGAATCCAAATTAGTACCTGGGTCATCCCGTCTTCCATGTGTGTCCCCCTCCAGCCAGTGACATCATTACTCAGGAGGGAGGCCCTTTCCTGCAGATCAATTATAAAGGGGTGGAGCTCCGGTGCACAAGCGCTGCGTATAAGTCGGCGTCACACTGAGTTAAATTTCGTTTTGTAGCTTCGCGGTCAGAATTTGCCTCCTTTTCTTCCTGCACTCAGTACCTGTTAATATTAATGAGGGGCGTTTCACTGACCGTTTATAGGCAACGTTTAAAGGGTCGGACATGGCGCTCCGTCACATTTCAAGTTGATTGTGATTTATAAAGGCAACTTGCTTACAAGTGTGCGTAAGCATGGTTTTATAAGTCTGTATATTTTTTGGCGTACGCCATTTTTGGCTTTTGCGCGCACGTACACTTTTATAAATGAAACCCCAGTTTTTTTTTAAACTTCACGGCCTAAGTTTGTAGGCAGATTTTCTGAAGCTTTCAAGCCCAAGTCATTATAAGGCTGATCATTTTAAAAACCAGCTAGAAGTTAGGTGATACCATATTGGGTTCATCAACTGCAAACGACACACACCTGGACACTGAACTAACTCACCACTGAAGTCTGGTGACCCTGTGTGCCTAGAACTCTCGATCTTAATCTCAGTGTGAGTCTGTGTTGTAAACCAACACAGTTTAGGAGGTATTCGTGTAACAGAAGCAATGATCACAGAAGAAGATCACAGCTCCCACACAAGTCCTCTTGTGCAGAGAAAAGTAGCTACGATAGCAGCACACACAGATATGAAGTTAATTAAACTGCCAATCCCCGTGAGGGCCATGACAGCCAGAGAAGACCTGTGCCTGTATCAGAACAGAAGAGCTGGGGGTAGGGCTGAAGCAATCTGCAATATATAATTATTTTCAGAAACCACAATACAGTATATAAGATTTCAAGTTTGTGCAAGAATAGGTGAATCACAGGTTATGTATTTATGTATCACCTTTTACAGTGTGTGAATACGATGAAATGGTGGAATGGTCATCCATCAGCATGGCAGTGCAGGAAGCTTTAGTTCCTTTATCCTGACTGAAGCCTGTTAAACCTGCTCTTTTCTTTACTTTCATTACCCTTTCATTTGCACCTGACAGTCGTCCTTTTTATCAGTCGGGAACAGCTGGATCATTCAGACCGATAAGACATTCCTCTTTGACCTTTGACCCCAAGGGAGCTGAGGGAGATGGCCAGTGAGGTGGAAAAATCAATGCCGATAAAAGAAAATGATGAGTGAAACCTAGCAAGGAAATAACATCAGTCTATCAAATGTCACTGTAGAAACAATGAAACTGTGACTGCTTCCACTGCACATATTGACAAAAGCAGTCGGTCGTGTGTAGATGAAAACGTGATAGAGCAGCGCTGGTATTAGCTGGGGAAATGTTCTCTGGTGGCTCATTCAGTAACTGTTTTTCCAAAGGCTCCCTCTCAGCGGAGCACACTGAACGAGACGAGGAGGAAAATATGTGAGAGCACCGGGCAACAGGGAGTATCCATTTTCCCACCCAAATGTGATCTCCTTTTGTTGAAATGAAATCAGTGTGATCGCTCTATTTCTCAACATAAATGAACGATTTCATGTTTTGTTGGAGCGCGGAGGATTTAACAGTTTCTCTCTGTCAGCCCTCTGTGTGTTCTGTCTGTAACATGATAAAAACACGACTCTGCTCCAAGTTTCTTTGTTGTTTATCAAGAAAAGAGATGTGGACAAAGTGCCCCCGAGAGAGAACTGCACAGACTGAAGATCTCATCATTCTGTCCTTGGAGAACACTACCTTAATCAAACAGTACTGATATTAACTTCCTGTAATTTTTCAGAATAGCAGAGGTCTTTTGTTCCCATGTGGATGTGCCATGTCCATAATCTATAACAAAATCCACAACAAATTACATACCAAATCAAAACAAGGCAAAACTAATCGCCCCTCGGGGACAAATAAAAGGTCTTGAATTGAAAAGATTTTATATACAGCTAATTTCCATGACCAAATAACATAATACCTCCCTAATCACATTTTTGATCATGGTAGTGACATGGCGGGATGGCAATGTTGGTCGAGGGTTGTATGCCCAACCATGCCCTCTGACCATGCCCTGTGATTTATATACAGTGTGAGGATTGAAAAAACATATATATACATACGGGCAATTGCCCCCCAAATGTCATTGACAAAGCAAAATAGTACTAAATATACATATTTTGTTTTTAACAGGGTTCCATTCAGAAGATTTGACCCAACCACAGTGAGTGGAAGTGCCATAAAAATATCTACCGCCGACCGGCTCGCTAGCTAACCACAAACACATTTTCAATCCGGCATACATTTTTGCAAAACCGCCAATATTCGTAATCTACATAGTTTATTTCTCACATCAAAATCTCTCAGAAGTGGGTTTAGTGATGAAATTATATACAAAAATAAAAAAATCAAAAAACAAAGCCTGGCCTCTCTCTCAGCTTCTTTCCGCCCCTCGCTTGAATGCTGGAATACCTGTGTCGTCAGGTTCACACAATTTACCAACCGAAGCATCCTTGGTAATTTTAACCGTTCTTGGCAAAATGCGAACTTGTGTGTTGGGACAGTACTTGGGCCACAACAGAAGACGTTTCATAAGAACACAAGTACAGACAAGAACACAGATTGAGAAACGGCCTCAGTCTGTCTACAGCCAACATTAGCCTGGTGAACATGCTTTAGGGTCTTGGCCAATCAAATAGGGCTGGAAAGGGAAAATAATACCAAAGGACCCCAACCTGTAAAAATGTAGTTTATCACAGGTAATGTTAACTTATATTTTGAAATTTTATTTATGTTATTAATTTATGTGTTCCTAAAACCAAATGTATGAATATCATACATGCTCTTTGTAAAGAAACATAACTCAGTCCCTGTAGCAGTATGCTAATCATATCTCACTGCTGTAACCTTCTCCCCTCCATCCCCCACCATGTCCCTACTTTTTCTGACATTTTCTCTCTTGATCTCTCTGTCTTCCAAGTCTTCAAGGCTTTGTGAAGACAGCCGCTCCCTCCTTCACTTCCTGCATATTCAACACCTCTTGCGGCTTCATTCCTAAAACATAATAGGATTCAGGGCGACTGGGTATTTGTACAAAGGTAAGCTGTTTGTTTGAGGATGTACATACAACCTCTGAGGTCTCAGAGATGCTGTACCAGTCCCTGTGGCAGCAAACCTAATTCAGCTGTATGCTGACTTTGTCCATACACCAAATGAACATGGATACTGAATGATTCATTGTGCATGTTACATTGTATTTTATTAGAATGCAAAAGTGTTTCCAAAGCAGTAACAACAAAAATAATACAAAAAATGGGTTTGTCTAGTGATATTGTGTAACTTTCTTGTCAACAAATGCAATAAAAAGACCAAAAAATAACAATGAATATCCCACAAAAAAGCGCGTTAGCAGAAGTAGCTTCTACCTGGGGCTTGTCTGGTTGGTGTTTGGTAGCCTGTGGCCACATCATTACCAGCCTATCATGGAGGTAAGTTAACCTGAAGATACACAACAACATTTAAAGTGACTATTTCTTTGTTATTTTTTCCTTTTGTTTACTTTTACATTTAGTTTTAAATGTTGTCCATTTGTGTTTTTTATGCACAGTTAAAAAATTTATAAATTATGGTTCACATTGCAACCACAATGCACGTTCATTGCTTGGTTGCTGCTAATTAGATAACTTAGCCATGTTCCACGCCGAAATATATCTCACCTGATGTGTTTAATCCAACGACTCTCTGTCATTGTATAACATCATCCGCTCATGTATGTTCTTCGACATTACCCGTCTTTGTAATTATGTATATTCACAGTCTTATACCTCAACAGTTTACATCAAAGTGTCACTTTCTTGTCTTTCAAATGTGTATTTCATATTCACCATCATCATATGTGTAATTCAGAGGACAATTCAAACAGGATCAAAAAATTAGTTTTCTATTGCCAGTGACTACCGTACATATTTCTTCCGCTCTGTTTTAAGTCGAGTTTAAACTCAGAACAATGTGCACACATCCAAACCAACCTGTGGGTACGTGCTGAAACAAAGAATGAGCTGCACGGAGTAATTCTGACTCTAACTAGGTGGTATTGTTAATTGTGATGATGCAAACTCTGAGGTCTCAGAGCTGATCGAATGCACCTGTGGTAAATATGTGCATCTCTATAATGTAAGCCTCCTAATACCTGTGCCCACAACACATTCTACAGGGCTTCAGAACTATTCAGTGCACAGATAATTGTTGGGTTTTCACAATAGTGTCTTCTCAGTGAATGTCACATATCTCTTATAGAAATGTCCAAATTAAACAAATATATAATACAGTGGGTACGGAAAGTATTCAGACCCCTTTAAATTTTTCACTCTTTGTTTCATTGCAGCCATTTTCCAAAAATCAAAAAAGTTCATTTTATTTCTCAGTAATGTACACTCAGCACCCAATCTTGACAGAAAAAAACAGAAATGTAGAAATTTTTGCAAATTTATTAAAAAAGAAAAACTGAAATATCACATGGTCATAAGTATTCAGACCCTTTGCCGTGACACTCATATTTAACTCAGGCGCTGTCTATTTCTTCTGATAATCCTTGAGATGGTTCTACACCTTCATTTGAGTCCAGCTGTGTTTGATTATACTGATTGGACTTGATTAGGAAAGCCACACACCTGTCTATATAAGACCTTACAGCTCACAGTGCATGTCAGAGCAAATGAGAATCATGAGGTCAAAGGAACTGCCTGAAGAGCTCAGAGACAGAATTGTGGCAAGGCACAGATCTGGCCAAGGTTACAAAAAAATTTCTGCTGCACTTAAGGTTCCTAAGAGCACAGTGGCCTCCATAATCCTCAAATGGAAGAAGTTTGGGACGACCAGAACCCTTCCTAGAGCTGGCCGTCCGGCCAAACTGAGCTATCGGGGGAGAAGAGCCTTGGTGAGAGAGGTAAAGAAGAACCCAAAGGTCACTGTGGCTGAGCTCCAGAGATGCAGTCAGGAGATGGGAGAAAGTTGTAGTAAGTCAACCATCACTGCAGCAATCCAACAGTCGGGGCTTTATGGCAGAGTGGCCCGACGGAAGCCTCTCCTCAGTGCAAGACACATGAAAGCCCGCATGGAGTTTGCTAAAAAAACACCTGAAGGACTCCAAGATGGTGATAAATAAGATCCTCTGTTCTGATGAGACCAAGATAGAACTTTTTGGCCTTAATTCTAAGCGGTATGTGTGGAGAAAACCAGGCACTGCTCATCACCTGTCCAATACAGTCTCAACAGTGAAGCATGGTGGTGGCAGCATCATGCTGTGGGGGTGTTTTTCAGCTGCAGGAGTGGCTTCACAACAACTCCGTGGCTGTTCTTGAATGGCCCAGCCAGAGCCCTGACTTAAACCCAATTGAGCATCTCTGGAGAGACCTGAAAATGGCTGTCCACCAACGTTTACCATCCAACCTGACAGAACTGGAGAGGATCTGCAAGGAGGAATGGCAGAGGATACCCAAATCCAGATGTGAAAAACTTGTTACATCTTTCCCAAAACGACTCATGGCTGTATTAGATCAAAGGGTGCTTCTACTAAATACTGAGCAAAGGGTCTGAATACTTATGACCATGTGATATTTCAAAAAAAATTTCTACATTTCTGTTTTTTTCTGTCAAGATTGGGTGCTGAGTGTACATTACTGAGAAATAAAATTAACTTTTTTGATTTTTGGAAAATGGCTGCAATGAAAGAGTGAAAAATTTAAAGGGGTCTGAATACTTTCTGTACCCACTGTATATATAATATTATATAATAGCATTTTTTACTTTTTAATGACATATATGCAAAATGTTAACCTATAATACCGTCTTAATATTTTTCATTTACAGCTGCATCACATCACATATTGTCAAGTTTAGATCACACTATATTCAATTAACAAACTGATGAATGAAGAATGTGATTTTATTTTAAGTATATTTAGTCTGAACAATTTTATAACAAATAATTTCTAATGCAAAAGCAACAGTTTAACAAATTGAAATCATATTTAACATTCCTGGAAAAATCAATATTAAAAGGTTACAAATGTAAAAGTTGTTTTGTATGACTTGAAGTAATGTGTTGTAATGGTAAATATAATGACAGAACCTGGGGTGGTGATGGAGCAGTGTATAAGACTCATGCCTTTTGCGTGAGAGACCTGGGTTTGAATCCATTGTGAGACACCAATGTGTCCCTGAGCAAGACACTTGTGTAACCCTCTGACATAGATTGTAAGTCGCTTTGGATAAAAGCATCAGCTAAATGAAAAAATGTAATGTAAACTGTAATAATTTGAAATCAGTAAAGTCCAGGTGTTAAAAGTAAAAACAAAAGGCTGAGCAAAGCAGTGGCAGCCACGGCGCAGCCGCAACAATGCGCACACACCTCCTGTGTGAGTCTGGCGTAAGCTGCAGGAGCTGGCAGAACCCACACTGGAAGCTGGGACTTCTGTAGAGCCGGACTCTGGTGCTTCACATCTGGAATGATGCTGCCACCAGCTCATCTGGCTCATTTAAAGACAACACTGGTAAAAGGTTACTGACAGCCTCTTCGTAACTGCCATAAACGTGAAGGTTCTCAGTCATCCAGGTCATAGTTAGCCAAAGAAGGTTGAAGTCAAGGGCAAATGGACTTGGTGGAAGATACTAGAAGACGTTTCGTCCCTCATCCAAGAGACTTCTTCAGTTCTGACTGAGTGGTAGGGACATTCAGGCTTTTTATGTGCTCTCAGGCTAGATGCATTCGTGACAAATGGACCACTTCCTTGTATGCCCCCCGAGAGTACGTGCCACACTGTTTTTAAAAAACACAGGCTCATCTGGCTGTATCAGATGAGGAAAGAGGTTGCGTCCTTAAAGGTGGCGATTGCCACAAGTTCTGGAGTTTTTAGAATTTAAATATAAATCCAAGAGTACATGTAAATGCTCTGTACTTGTATAGCGCCTTTCTAGTCTTTTCGACCACTCAAAGCGCTTTTACACTACATCTGCATTCACCAGTCACACACATTCATACACTGAGCCTAAGTGCTCAAACAGACTAACATTCACACACTGGCGGAACAGCCACCAGGGGCAATTCGGGGTTCAGTATCATTCCCATGCAGCCTGGGGGAGCCGGGATTGAACCGGCCAACCCGCTCTACCTCCTGAGCCGCAGCCGCCAGTACAGTGCAGTACTGGTTACAATGGTTTTATGTTTGTTATGAAATTACTGCAAATGTTAGGTTACACGCTAGGTTCCAATGAGATATTTCTATGTCATAATTTGGTAAAACCAATTTCAGAAAGTCGGATTCTGATCTTAACCATTTTAACCAATTTTTAGTGTATTTAAATATGACATTTAACATATTGTGCAATTTGGCTTTAACAAAGTATGACTTCTGTGCCTAAGGAAGGGTTAATATAGATTCTTGCATTAGTGAAAAGTTTCATAACATTTGGTTCAGAATCAATCAGAATGGACTAATGCTTGATGGCATTTTCAGAGTGGGGATGTAGCTGATGACAAAGCAATGTTTTCTATTGGCTAGAATTATTGTAAAAGCAACTGTCTGTGTGTGTGTGTGGGGGGGGCTTTTTTACTATAGCCTTGTGCACCAAATTGCCATTACCAAACTTCAAGTGGACCTCTGGTTAAGATAGTTTTTGTCAAACTACCTATTCATCGCTGAAATGATCAGTAGCTACTGCACATCAGTATGATTCCACATTCATATGTTAGGTCTTTCCATGCTGAGGCACAGGCTTGCGTCTTGGATGGGCACCTTTTCTTTTATTTCATTCTCTCCCCCCTCACTTCCATCTCTACTGATATCCAATGAAGTCACTATTAACAAAGCCGTAGTCTGTGTTTATCAGTTATTCAGTGTTCAAAAATCCAGTCCAAAGTTTGAGCACAGAAACAGAAGCCTAACCCAACTAACTTAAAAACCAAACAGATAAATAATAATAATTGTTGTTAAAGCTAGGGTAGGCAATTTATTTCAGAAGCATTTTTCTGTATTTGTTAGAATTCATCCCGACAGCAATCAAAAAATGCCTAATGTGCTCAGACTGCACTCATTGTGCATGAACATGGGTTTTCGGGAGTGGCTTTGGAGGGAAACTTTCAAAGGTTTGGGGTGTAAGATTTAGTGAGATCTAGCAGTGAGACTGTCTAGTCTATCACCTCCCCCCCGCCAATGTTTACAAACACTGACAAGGGAACCACATTCATTCTCTCTGTGATTATGGATCCTCGCCAAAACTGCCCGCCAGCAATAATAGCTGGCCCGCGGTCAGATTATGGTGTTTTGATAGCAGCAAAAAATAAAACTAAATAAATACTTTGTGGTGCTGAAATAGATCTCAGTCATAATAGCAACAGTTGCTCACATAATCACTTCAGTCAATCACTGGTTTTGCCTGCAAAATATAAGCGCACGAACGTTTTAAGCAAAGAGCCATCAGAAAATGTGATTCCCCTAAATGTCCTCTGCCTCGAAGATACTGGGGAATTGAAAAAGCTTCCGTAGGTTGATGGATGCGGATCAAACACCGGAACACACATGCAGCACATGCTTTATTTTGATCATGTGAAACAGTCCTTCATAATAAATTTTTTGAAGGGAGGGGGGGGGATTCTCCCACCAGAGATCGAACACGCAACCTTCTGAAGAAATTGCTCCGATGCAAAATTTATTTGCTGTATATAATTTTCAAACTCGTGTTGCTAGCTCTCCAAAGTTACCTACCCTCGCTTTAAAGTTTTAATATACAACACATACAGGCTATAAATTAAAACAACAAAACAAAAAGTCCAAACTATATTGTTTGTAAAAGGGCCAACACATAATTGAATTACTTGTCAATGAAACATAACATTTAAAAATTTAAACAATTATATATAAAAAAAAACAAAACAAAGGACACAGTATTATTTTGGCTCTTGATAGCACTGGTAATTTAAAATGTGTCCTTTGCCAGTAATTATATTTGTTGAAAGCAGTTGTGTCTTTATTTAACAGCCAATCATATCACTTAGACAGCAACAAACAAGACTGTCAGAACCGTTTCAACAAGACAACATATGTTTATGTTCAAGTGACAAGTCATCTGGCGCCCACACACTGATGATACAATGAAAAGTGCAACATCTTACAGAGGAGAGATAGAAATATGGCTTCAGCTTTGTGATGTAAGCACCACTGTAAGTGACATATGGACACTGGCTGCTATCCAGCTGAGTCCTTCAGCTCTTTCATGCCTCACTTCATTTTATCAATAATACAAACAAAACACTGCCAATGATTTTGTCTGCCTCGGGCAAGCTTGGAAATTGAAATTTCAGTTTAAATACAAGGTATAACAGCTTCACGACTGCAAAACCACTAATGTTGTGGAGTTAAAGCAACCACGGCTAAAGACAAAAGTGTATACCAGGACCAAGAGACTGCTGTCATGGTCTTCTTACTGTAATGCACTTGTAGGTATCTTGAACTATGTCTTGTTCTACAATGCAACAACAAATTATTCTGAAAATGTTGTGAATATCAACTCTGGTTTCACAGCAGGAGCTGAAGCTCAAGGTTGTGGAGCATAAAATGTCATTCATTACGCTGAACTGACACTAAAAAAAGCAACAAACTTAATTCTAACGCGTACAGTAGCACTGAATGGTCACTTGCATGTTTGTGCAATCTTGTCTTGGTTCACGAAGTTCAAGGGTCATGTTTTGTAAAGGATTATTTGGTGCAGCTGCAGCAGTTAGTATCTTTTCGCCTTTATTACTGAAGCACATTACTTATGATTACTTTTGACGGAAGCACTTATCAATGTTAAAAAAGAAAAGGTGAGTAAGATCACAGGAGGCGGGTTGTGTTTACATCAATGATGCTTGGTGCTCAAACACAGTCAAAGTGGATGCACAATGTTTAAGAGATGTGGAATTTTTATTAGGAAAATGTCAACCATATTATCTGACCAGAGAATTCACCAGTGTTTTTGTTGCTGCGGTTTAAAATCATCCAGATGCCAAAAAACAATGAACTGTATGACATCATCAGCAGTCACATGACAAAACAACTGAATGGTGTTTTTATTGTTGCTGCTGATTTTAATCAAACAGAGTCCCGTAATTGTTTAAATTCCACCAGCATGTTCACATTCCCACCAGGAGAAGTAATATCCTGGACCATGTCTTCACAAATATTCCTGGCAGAGCAAAAAAACGCTGCCTTTTGGTCAGATGATTAGGTAGCATGCAGCACCGCCAGAGCGACACTGAAAGTTGGCATCAAGGAAGCGAAGCGGAGACTGGAGAGAGACCTCTACAGCAACAACACCAAAGATATGTGGCAGGCCATCAAAAACATCACAGGCTACAAAAGCAGGAGCTCCCCCATCATGTGTGAGGCCACATTACCAGATGAACTCAACACCTTTTATGCTCGCTTTGATCTCCTCAACAAAGAGTCAGCTGTAAAGACTCCTCCACCTCCAGAGGACCGGCCACTGTCAGTATCCACAATAGATGTGAGGAGAGTCCTGCTGAGAGTGAATGGGTAAATCAGCTGGACCTGATAACATCCCTGGCCGTGTACTAAAAACGTTATTACTGACATTTTCAACATCTTAATGTCTCAGGAGAGGGTTCCCATCTGCTTCAAGACAGCCACCATCGTTCCTGTACCTAAAAAAAGTTTGCAGTGTCAAGTACTACGAAGCAACTTCAACGTACCCAGGATATCTTTTCATTATCTGGATTCACTAACCCTTACAGTTCCGATTAGGATAAGCGGTCACATGAAGCTGGCAATCAACTTGGTAAATCAACCCAGGATTTCCCAACATAAACGGGGTGGTGTTTGCAAGAGCAAACTGTAAGATTAGACAAATACAACATAATTAAACACACAATCCAGGCTAAAAGCAACACGGCTGCAGCTGCCACATGCAGGACGACGTAGTTAAACGAGTATAATATGAATGTGTTGCTTGGATGTATTCTTATGGCGTGTATGACAATTTTAGCCTTGTTCTTATTTACTGAAAACACAACCACATTACGTGCGCTCTAATAGCAAAGGTAGGGCGGTACATGATCAGTTTCCATAATATAAGAAACATATGAAACCTGTTATAAGTTATAATAACAAAATTTAATTAGCATAAACTTAATTTGAATGCTAAACAATCCGCTCATGAAACTATAGCCAAACATGAGAAAAATGAAACCCATTTATTTTAACGGCTGCGTTTGACTTAGGAGTTTGTTACCTGGGTGGATAAAGAACTACCTAAACAGCCCTCACCTAGCTTCAAACATGCTATGCCACAAGCCTGCACTTTATCCCGCTAGCCACCAGCCTGATTCCCTCCCTGAGAGCGGCTTCCCTGACAGATAAGTTGAGTCATCAAGTTTCAGGAGGAAGCTCTTCCCCTGCTATAAAGGTCTTGATGTAATAGATACTAAGGACTGCCAAAGATTTATCTGAAGATACTGTTCCTCTGCTTTTCATATAATCATTATCCTACAACATTTCAGCATGTGTGGCTATGCTGTGAGACATAAATGTGTCCTTTCTGTGTAGGAGTGGAGAGAAAACATATTTTTAGGAGCGGATTAATCTTTTCACAGGGATCCTGTCCGGAAACAGTCAACAAGTGTTTTAAGGATTAAGCTGGAACACAGGGGGTTAAGGACAACAACCTGACCTCCTCCCAATTGGAGCCAATCTCCCTCTTTCAATGAGACTTGTGTCCATCTCTTTGCCCACAATCCTCTAAATCTCTGCAGTGTCATGGCTGCTTGGATACAGCCAGCTGAAGAGGCAGAGGCTTTGGCGAAGAATCAGACCAGGGAAGGTTGGGTTAAAAACGAAACGTCACACTGCATGAACATCTGCATGAAATTCTCAAAGCTACTTGCTGTGTTAATGTACGTGCATGTGCGTGTACACATGTGTTGGTGTATGTGTGTTGTTGCGTGAGTTCCTCTGTATGTATCTACATGTATATATGTGTGGAGCTTCAGGGGGATGTTTCATTGTTGTATATTCATATCATAGCCTGTTCGTTCAGCTCCAGAAGCGCCTGACTGCCACCAGTTGTCAGGGAGTTGCTACTACAGAGAGGGAGCAGCTCTGACAGCTCTACAGGGACCCTGTGGTGGTTATAATCACGTGATTCAAGGTTCTCACCATATGTTTGTGCAAGGATACTGATTGAAGCAAGCTATAATTTTGTGCTTGCATTAGTGCCACAATATGTATATATTTTAAATATACATTATGATCAAATCACTGTTTCAGCATGGAAGGCTCTTTTTAAAGTGTGTTTTATGTGCATTATAATGCATTTATTAGAGTATCAGAGGAGGAACAGATGACACAAAATGAGGGGAGAGAGATCTGGACTAATGGTCAAAAGTTACAAATTATAACGGCCCCTGCTGGACCCAGACAGGGGACGTTGTGGTTTATGAGTTATACAGGTTTGTGGTATTGATTAGTTCAAAAACAAATATATAGTTTGACACAATAAAAAAAAAAAAAACCTCAAGGTCCACTTACTAGCTTGAATTAAGGCTTAAATGCATTAAACTGGTCATAGCCAATGACCTTGAATTTGGTAAGAGAATGGAGCAGATTTATGTTCACTATCAAACATCTCACATAAAATTCACCTCGGAGCTCTATCCCTTCAAAAAAGCAAAAAACTTCAGTGGCCAATTAATCAATTTAGTGTTGATCTAAAATTACTACAGAATTCTTGTCTTGTGTACGGTGACCACATACACACAAACTACATAAATGTTAAAGTACTAACTACAGAAACACAACTAATAACTACCAGACACAAAAATGAAAGGATGAATGAATAAAGATGTGTTGGATTCACATTATCATTGTCATCCAACTCTGCTGAAACAGTTTGAAGCTTTCTATTATAAAGTAAGTTTTTGTCCAAGAGTTGTTACTGCACCTGTACTGAAACTATATATTATAATAAAACACTCCTAACAAATACTGCTAGTAAATAACTTTCCTAATGAATCCACTTCACTCTACATGGACAGCAAAATAACCGTTATAACATTATACCATATTACAAATGACTCCTTACGTGATTTTGCACCATTATTTAAACATTTCTAACCATTAGCAATGTTTTCTACGTGTATGACGTCAACAACTCGTGTAGCAAAATTTTGTCCGACTTTCCGAGTTGTTGTTACAACCTCAGCGGTGCGTTCATGTGAATTTTCCCAGTTGGGAAATCATTTTTTTCCGATTATTCCGACACCACATGAATGCACAAAAACAGCATGACTGGCTTCCACCTGGACTTGTTGCTCACTGGTTGAAAATGTCTGTAGCTGGCCAATCATCATCCCAGCTAAAGAAGCTTGCCTGAGGAGTTCATGCTTTCTGACTTACTTCCTCAAGAAATACAGTTGTTTCTGAGCTTTCTTCACCAGCGTGGAGAAATGTGATGCGTAATGCTGATTCCCAGGAACCCGAAACTGTTCACCTGCTCCACCTCAGGACCACTGATGTAGACAGGAGTGTGTGTCTTTCTCTCTTTTATTTAGTAGATAATATAGTTTATCCTTATGTTTGTATTTTGGTTCTAGATCTTAGGCCTAGTTTTGTTATTTCAACTCATTTTAATTGGCACAACCACTCCTCCCTCACATTTTGAGAACCTCTGTTGTATGTTCAGTATTATCTTGTAAATAAATCACGTTTAATTGTGCCACTTTGACTTGATTTCTTTGGTTGTCTTGTTATCTCTGTCTTTTCTTCAAAAAGGGACGTAACAGATATGAACACAGTGATGAACCATTACTAAATGAAGTGAGACTCATCTGAGACCAGATGGCGCAGTGAACATTTTGGCAAGCAGTATTAACTTGTGTAAACACAGGAAACCACTACGTGAACAAACTTTAATATTTACCAGTGAAATAGCCTACAAGCACTGTTCAACAACTGAGAAGTTTTGGAAAGTCAATGGAGATTGTTATTTAGAATTATTAATCACCTAAAGTAATTTAGATATACCTATGTTGATAGGAGATCCTAATTTTGATCTACAATTCTTAACAACCGCTGGCCTGGATGTGATGATGCATGCCTTAGCATCTGCCAGGTAATGACCTTATAGTTATATAGTTTGTTTCAGTCGTAACTGTATCGTTAGGACACAGGTGCTGCAAAAAACTGGAGCAGACTTCTTTAAACCCTAACAGCAATTTAGGAACTCTGAGCACCACGTGGTTGGGTGTGTAGGACCCCGAACTTCTTCAGTTCCAACTTGGAGCAGGCTTTGTAGGTGAGCTCTCTCAGAGCTTGAAGTCGGCCTTCCCCATGTTCTGTGTGCCTTTGGTAGCTCTGCTGACGCACTGGGGCCCGGACAGACGAACAGGCCTCAGCCTGCCCTCTGGCTAAAAATAAGAGCTTTTGTCCGGCGTCGGCTCTGTAGATTAGAAGGTATTGAAGAGAAACGGCCAGGAGGCTTCCTCTTGTTGTTGCAGTCTTCTTTAAAAAGGGGCAGGGTGGAGCTCTTAGTGCAGCGGCCCAGGTTCAAGTCCAGCCTGCAGCCCTTTGCTCCCTTTCTCTCTCACTATTTCCCCTATCAATATCCACTGTCCTGTCTGTCAAATAAAGACCATATGCCCAAAACTGTTTTAGACGGGGCGTTTGGTGTCCACAACAGGAAACTTCCACTCTCTAACTCTAAGTATTTCTTTGGTTTAACTTCTTTCCTATGAAATAAGATGTTACTAGTTCAGTTCTCCCATTTGTAGAACTTTATCCACTCAGTTGCTGAAGGATGTCTCACATTTTATGAATAAACAGAATTATCCACTTTCACTTTGTCTGCCTGTCTGTCTCTGCTCTCAGTGGAATTGGCGGGGGGTTCCTGTAAGTGCTGAATAATTAATTTGTTGTGTAAATGCATATTCACCTTTCATGTTCCTTAGCTATTCAAACACTCTCACACACCATCAAGGCTATACCAAGTGGCGTGAGGACAGAATGATCATAACACATCATAATAGACTAATACGTAGCATAAACCTTAGGCATGTTTAGTCTGCTAAAATATTCTTAGAAATATATCATTAGAGTTGAAGGCAAGGGCCTACATTAATGAAACTTTGTCCCAAATTAACACAAATGTCACTGAAAATAGTTTTGTCAATACAGAAAATGGTGAACCATAGTTTGTACAAAAGTTTGTTCCCTTGAGTCCAAATCAAATGTTTAACTCAAAACTTTAACTGATATGGTTATTGCCACATAGTATATTTATTAATACACATTTCAAATCTGCAGGGCAAAGTCTGTTTCTTTGTTCTTTTGGTCTTAAAGTTTTAAAGTCCTGAATTGATGGAAACTAGATAGATAGTGGTTGGTGGCTCTCTTGGAAGATTGTCAGACTTTGGCTGTCCACCTTAGTTGTTCATGCTCTGTGAGTTCTTCCAGGCCCGTCGTAAATTGAGAAACTGTCATTCACTTTCCATTAGTGACCTTGAGTCCTGCAAAGGTAATGGGACAGCAGAGGTACCTGGGGGAAAACGTATTAGTTCTCTGGACAGAGCTTGTTTATGACTATTCTTTATCAGCATGCTAACATACTCACAATGAAAATGCTAACATGCTGATGCTAATTAGGCATAACATTTACCATATTCACCATCTTAGTTAAGCATGTTAGCATATTAACATTTGTTAATTAGTAATAAGCACAAAGCAGCCTACTGCTGAGGCTGATGTCATTGGTTTTGTAGGTATTTGGTCATAAACTAAAATATTGGACAAACTGTCGTGTCTGTTCTTGTGGATTTGGATTTTGCACTGCTTCTTTTGGATTACCTGTTTTTAATGGATCACTTTGTTTCCTTTGGACTTGTTTGAACTCACCTTTTGTTTAGTTAACAAATCTCTGGAACTGTTCCTGCTTATCTCCTGTGTCCTGCATTTGGGCCCTCAACCTTTCATCCACATCACCAACCCTGACAATGTTCTCGGCAAAATTTCATGGCAATCAGTCCATTAGTCATTGATATTTTAGTCTGAACCAAAGTGGTGGATTAACCAACCATCGGGCATTGCTATCCTTAGAACCACTCCACTAGCATGGCTAAAAACTCAACAGCAACATGTCTTTCCAGAAAGAATGTCTTTTTTCTGTAACGGAAATTGGCCATTTTTAAAGCTCTATGAAACCCCTGACTCCGAGGGTGATGTGGCGTTTAGGACATGGCAGAACAAGACAAGACATCTCATCCCACCACACTGTTCAGATCTCAGTAACATTCAACTGTGATGAGATAACAGTGATACACTGACAGGATGAATAATGCCCTCCCTGAGACATCTTCACTCATTCGAGCGCTCCTGTACTCTGATGTATGTGAGTTGCTGTGAGTCCATCTATAGATGTAGAATAAACCTGCTTAAAGTTGTTTATTTCAACAGAAATTGCCACCACTGTTCACAGAGACACCTGGGGGTTATCCAGAGTAACTCTTTTTCAATAATTTCCTTTGGTAAAACTAATGAATGAATTTTAGTGCTTTAAACGCCACAAATTACACACTCAAATTGTTTTGAGACTTCAAATCTCCCTCTTTGTCTCTTTCTCTTCTTTCTAATATGGCACTGTGGCACTCGCTCAATGCTACAAATGTAATAGAGAAATAATTTAAATCTTAAAAATGACAACTGCAACAGTGGTAAAATCTTTGTCTTTGTTCAGTGTGACATACAGTACGTGTACTTTGCCATACCCAATTGCTGCCACCTTGCTGTGGACGTGAAACATGGATTGAGTGCACTGTGTGTGTTCTGCATGCAGCAGACATTGTCAGCATTATGTGTCCTCTACTCTCCCTCCTGACGACACTGCTCAGCTGTCTGTGTGTGTGACGTACCTGCCTGCCTGCTTAAATCTCTGACTGACTGATCTCAGCTCCTTGAAGCGCACACTGCTTTGATGATACGTATAAGGGCTGAAGATTCAACTCTCAACAGCTCGTTTGTATGAAACCCACAGTGGAAAAAAAAAGAGCACGCAGATGCAGAGAGAAGAGATGATGAAAGAGTGGAGATGCTAAAAGTTAAACATTTGCATGAAGATAAATCTTGGCTGTACTGTATTGTGCTACAGTATATCTGATCTTTTAAAATACACGAGCAAAGCATTTACATATTCACTTCTTAGTTTGAGGAATATACCGAGAGGAGTTTAAAATAGCTCATGATGCCATTACTACAGTAACACAAGACAATATGAATAGGAATATTATGAATTTTGTATTTTGAAAAAGGATCAGTCATTTCCTAAAACAGCTGGCCACTGTTGTAAGAAATAGTGCATTGGTTGGTTTTCAGCAGAAGATTAATCCACATTTTTGGGGCAGGAGGACGGTGTAGGGATTGGGATTGAGTCAAAATGAACTACAGCATGTGTGTGTTCATGGTAATGAAGGAACATGTCACCCTGTGCAACAGTGTGACCCATTGATGTGTTTTTAATAGATTTTGGACAACAGCGGAGCTCTACTGCACAGAGCAATAAGATATATCAGGCTTTCACACTATTTGTTCGTTTGGGTCTGGACATGGGATTCACTGACAGAATATCACCTGCCTTCTCCTTTAAAACCATGCGCACACTAATTTGGATTAAGATTAAAATATTTATTTGTGCCTACTAATATTTTCAATGAATCTTTTTGGTCAACACTTAGTTGTGTTATTTCACCATAAAACTGTGATTAAAACAGGAATTTTGTAATAAATACATTTAAAAATGTATTCCAAATAACAAAAGCATATGATATTATACACAACTGCAACAAATCCCTTTTTTAAACTCATACAGTCACCTGACGAGATGAAAATTAAAAAATATAAAAAAAATAAGTTCCAAGTAATCCATCAGTTACCTTACAGTACAACACGAGTGAAATGTTCATCAAATATTGTTTGTGGGAAACGGCCATGTTGTGCTACTCCAGTAGTAGTACTGTAGTAGAAAATTCTAGGTCATGGCTACTGGCTCTGGTCAATAATGTAAGCAAAACATAGGAAACCCAGGAAACTCAACAAACGTAACCTATTGGCCTCAGGTGAAGATACCAACGATGGTCGTTCAGTCTTGGCCACAGGTAGTCTTAACGACTGTAACGACTGTCGTCACAGCAACAAGGAACACTAGCGAACCAGCGGTATCGATGACCCGGGCCAACGACCCCACTGAGGTTAAATAGCTGAGTTTCCCTGCCAGTCAGTCAGAACTGAAGAAGTCCTTTGGATGAGGGACGAAACGTCTTCCAGTATCTTCAACCAAGTCCAGTTGCCCTTGATTTTAACCTTTGTTGGATAGACCCAAACCAATAAAACTCAATTTTCATAATGGCAATAATAATAAAAAAATCCATTCAACTCATTGAGAATTCGAAAGCAACACATTCACATTCCAACACAATGTCAGTGACTTATACACCTAATGAAAATATCCATTTCAATCCAGAACTCTGAGCAAACGCTCACACTTCTCTACCTGGTAATAAAGACATGAACATTTGTGATCTGTGGAAAATGACTCAAATGCACCACAAAATGACTGACATGTCAACCAACATCCACGTGTACACAGTTTGGTTGTTCGCACAGTTGAAGATGAATTTGTGTCATTGTGTCCTAACTGTTAGCAAAACATTTCTCTTATGAGGAGCAGTTAAAGTGGATAGTGCAACATAGTTAATAAACTAGAATACTCTCCACCATTTCGGACGCTCCAGCTCGCTGTCCCCTCAAAGGTCAGCTCTATCAAGATAAATTGCTGGTGTGACTGGGCCTTTAGTAAGACCATCAGAGAAGATAATAAAGCCTGTGTCCAAGTGTGGTGTGTATTTGTCTCTGAGACCAGCATTTTCTCTACAAACCAACTAACTCTTAACAAACCATCACCTTCAGTTCATCCCTGTTCATCCCTGTTAGATTGTGTTTTCTCTCTCATTAAATTGTTTTTGTTGCCCTCAAGCCCACAGTTTTCACTGCTATACACGTGTCCTTTACACTATTTGCCTTCTGTTTACAGTACACCTGCATACTGCAACTCCATGCACCAAAATAGAGCTCTTTGTCCATCAGCACTTATTTATCACCTATTCCAGTTTGTAACAGTTGCCTCTCTGTGCAGTTCAAAGTGTCTGCAACTTCAAATCAGGCAGAGAGAGCTTAGTGTGTTTTAGCGTTATTATGGCTCTCCAGGGTCAGGGCACTTGTCTTCTCCTTTGTCTCTTCATCTTCAACCAGCAGTGGGTGGTATGACTCATGCTAAAACACATTCACTGTCATCAGCGCTAGCTTTTTCTGTCTCTCTCAAAAAAAGATAACCTATTTACACAGATTCATACCTTTGGCATGCAAGGCTTTCAGAGTCCTCTCTTCAAATGCAAATAGATGATTTGTTTGAAGAGTATTTCGACAACAGTATTAAACTACAATTACATTCAGAGAAGCTCATTAACCAGGTGGCTTAATTCACCACGGGGCACAGAGTGCACAGCCTCCAACAGATCTCTACTTGTCACAGTATTTTATATTTCATATTATGAAGCTTATATACATATGGTGAATTAACAAGCCACACAGTGAAAATATATTTGGAAATAGTGAAAATGTATTTTGCTAACGTTATGGTATTACTGTGGGCTACATCTTTGGACGTTAATGAATATATCAGTCCTATCCAGACATTTGTGATTTGATTTCAAGAAGAAACAATTTGAAGTGAACTTTTGTCCATTATTTCATTGTCCATTAATATTTCTATAATACCAAATGATCAAATGACAATATACAATGTAACAGGTTTCTCTCATACTGACAAACGCACAAGAGAATTATCACCAACAATGCAGTTCTTCTTGGCGCTATGAGGTATCATGTTTCACCTCATTGTTTTGGTTTTACACCACACAAATTTACAGTTTGGTTCACTCATAACCTAATTTCCCGCTGCAGCAGAAAAAGCTCTGAAAACCCCACCGTACACTATAGCTGCCCGACTCCAAACAGCAGACAGACAAGGAAGCCCCACTGTGAAAATGAGCCTACTTCGTACTTGATTTATTACCTCAGTAATTACCTTCCGAACAAGTTTATGGTCTCAGTCGCTAGTTTCGAGTCTTCTTCAACACAGCCTGATGTTCATTTTGTAAATTTTGGTGCCATTTAGAGGAAAATAGATGATAAAGCAGGGTATGCGTCAGGGTGTTCCTACCTTGTGACTGAAAAGTTTGTGACCTGTCAGTGAGTACAGAGGTGACTTGTACCCACTGCACTGTGTACATTTAAATAGCCATGAACTTCTTTTTGGGTGCCGTCTGTGTTCTCGTCCAACAACTTTGACCCCCTCACACTGTGTTTTCAGTTCATGGTTCAAGGTTAATTGTAACATTTTGGTCACCTGGATGCAGAGAGAAGAGACAGGACAAGGAGAAGAAACCAGTAGAGTTCATGTACATACTGAGTGAAAGTCAAAATTGTCATAACAGGTGGACCATCTGTCAGTTTGCAAGACTCCGGCAAGATGAGAGGAGACGGACTGTATTTTGATGATGCTTGGTGCACAAACACAATCAAGATGTACTCTGTTTCCCAGATGTCAGAGTTTTAAATGTGAAGATGAAACCATATTATCATCTTATAGCTGCTTTTTACATTCTCCCCAGACGCAAATTCAAAAAAATGCACTGCAGAATGTTCTGGGTGTATATGTGTATAGTGTATCAATAACTGCAATCTAAGTAGGCTATTGTTTTATTTTATTTATATTAAAAAGGCCTGTGTGACCATATTTTAATACACATTTAATTATCTGTTAAGTTCTATGTGTAGCATGAAGAGACTACAAACATGGAACTGACTTTGCAATGCAACATCTAACGTATGCTATTTGATATGTGATGTTGTAGTGTAACAGTATAGGCGTGAAACCTTAAGTCAACATTTTGATGCAGGGATAGCAGAAACTGAACTAATAGGAACTGTTTACACAGATTCCTCCATGCTGCCGGCGGCTGCCCTCTTTCCTTTCTCTTCCCTCTCAGGGGGAGACAGAAGGGGAATGTATTGAGACTGACACGTATTGATTTTTATATTTTATTATTTCGTTTGCTGTGCTTATTGGTATATGTATGCCTACACACAGCATATACAGTGTGTAATACTGTCTTATAATTATTCATAAGATTTGTGAGGGTTTGGTATTTTTCAGCAACTGAGAAGGCCAAGCTTTCCAACATGGGAAAATTAGACCGGTTAGAACTGAAAAGAAAACTGAACAAAGAAAATAATCAAGACAGGATAGACACCACCACTCCCTTGACAGATGACTAAACAAGAAGAAGCTCAAAATCCCTCCTGAACATACTGAAGTATTTTGCTGGTGTTTCCCAAGATGCACGCAGTCCAACAGGAAACTAAGTGGTTCGCAGTCGCATCAACTGCTGACAAAGCTATGCTAATGTTAACACAAACAGGGTCGCTACCAGGCCTGTGGCTGAAGCTATCTGTGGTGCTCGTGACATCCAAGGTAATGTTAGCAGAGCTGTTCTGAAAGAGACACCGTATATCCACCCTAACAGCGAGGGAGGTTGGGTGAATAGCGTACACTTGTAGGATAGGCTAGGCTCAGGGATGACAGTTTTTTACAACTGCTTACACACGTTTTCAAAACTATGTCTCCTTTTTTCAAAACTCTACACACAATTCCCAAAACTGCTCACACAAAATGCAAAATGCCTCATATGTCCTTCAAAATGAAACACTGCATTCAAAATGCCATAAACACGTCCCAAAATGAAGCACTGGCATCAGATGGCAAACACTTTTTTTTAAATAGTAAGTTCTTTGATGGGCAGCACGGTGGTGCAGTGGTTAGCATTATCGCCTCCTAGCAAGAAGGTTGCAGGTTCAAACCCCAGTTGCCCCGGCCTTTCTGTGTGAAGTTTGCATGTTCTCTCCGGGTGCTCCGGCTTCCTCCCACCATCCAAAGACATCCAAGCTCAGATTGGTGACATTACATTGTCCTTAGGTGTGAGTGGTTCTTTGTCTATATGTGGCCCTGCGATATACTGGCGCCCTGTCCAGGGTGTACCACGCCTTTCGCCCGATGTCAGCTGGGTTTGGCTCCAGCCCCCCGCAACCCTGTATGCAGGATAAGTGGTTGACGATGGATGGAAGTTCTTTGATATACCAATTAGACTTTGTTGTTCTGAATCTAAAGCTGTTTTGTCTATCATAGGCTGAGGTGTACGTTTCCATACAGCGTTGTAGAGTGAAAGTAATCTGCTGAGAGTGCTGAAAAGTGCACTGTAAACACCAATTCAATGTTCAAACAGCAAATACTTACTTGGCAAAACATTACTGTTGTAACAGTAGCACAGTGTTGTATCCAGCAGCATACAAGAAAAGGGAACCATAAACACATTTAAACCAAAAGTGTAATTTTTACTTTTATTGCCAAAAATGAACATTATATTATACTTATTTTACAATACTGTCCTGCTGAAATAACCATTAGATTGTTGCATACCTGTTCTAATTTATGAATGTTCAAATTATGGATGCCAGTGTAAAGCAACTCAAGTTTGGCTTCCTTCCTTTGTCAACTTGTGGTTGATCACATGATCGATGAGTGTGGCCCTGATCTCATCAGTGATCTCCTTCCTTCTCTTCTTTGCCCTCGTCCTCCTTCTCTTCGTCCAACTCTTCCTCCTTGAACTTGTCCTCATTGTCGTCCCCTGCCTCTCCCTCCTTCTCCCTTTGCTCTCTGCCCATTGTTGGCATCCAGTGTTCAAAACAGGTAATCTGACCTATGACCGATTTATAGTTCTACTGTATACTAAAGCAGTGATTGGTTAGTGATCAGTTAAGCAGTTAGTGTTTGCACATGTCAGGAGTGGGTGTGTGACCAGGTGAGTAAGTGTAGCATTTTGTATGGTTGTGTTTTGAAAAGGAAAACAAGTCACTTTCTGTTAGATTTTTGTGTTTTAGGTAGAGAATTGTTCCAAGTGTTTCGAAAAAAGTGTTTTATGCAATTGAAAACTGAGTGAAAGGCTGAGAAATAGCTAATGGTTTTGGAGATTTGAGGTTTTGCTCTTTGAGTGAGAGGTTTCAAAAATTGTGTGACATGTAAAGATTTTGTTTGTAAGCAGTTGGAAAAAACTGTAACACAGAAAATAGAGGAGGAGACAGACAGAGGTCTTCCTGCACATTAAATAATTTGATAATATTTGTTTTGTTTTTTTTTGGGGGGGGGGGGCTGTTTTTTGTTCAAAATCAAATCAAATTATTCATTTAAACATTAAAGCATCCCAAAATCTGAAAACAATACATATGTTGAGACTGATTCTCAGGTGTCCATGATATGAGTAGGATACTACTCTGACCATTGTGAAAATATTGAACTAGTATTACCCTCAACATCATGTGTTTATGAATTGCACGTCATAAGACGATATCCTTCTCGTAACACAAAGGTTATGAAGTGTAGAGGGAGAGAGACTTTTAGAAAAAGCCATTTTGCTCTGTAACCGTTTATTTTGAGTCATGTAATATTAAATGCCACAAACATTTTTAGCTGGTCAAACAGAAGCATATCTTACACACTGCACTATATTGTGATAAATAGTAATGAAAAGAAAAGGTCTCCAATTCTCAATGCTTTTATTTCCAGAATTGAAAAATGGTAGCCAGTTGCAACGAGCAGACGGTAAAGGGTTGGAGAGATGTAACTGTAGGTGCACATGAGTCAATAGGGAACGGGAGACTGGGAAGGAGAAAGGGAGGTGAGGGAGCTGAAAAGAGAGGGATGGACAGAGAGGCACAGAGGAGAGGGGAGAGGAAAATCAATAAAGTCATCAAACATGAATTGCGTGCTGAAATGACTTCTTAAGTCCCTTCAGAAAAGCATGTGGGAGGTGAAATGCTGTGGAGAACCTGGACGCCGACTTCTATGTGTCCTTCAACAGCACTGAGCTAACTTCTGTTCCACGCTCACAGCAAAGCGTAGCACACTGCAGGGACACCTCTGCTCTCAGGCAGATATTCATCTCCACGCTCTCTTTGTTTGTCTTTTCTTTTATAGGTATGTTTTGGAGTCTTTTAGCTTTAGCTCTGAATCCTTCAAATATCCAATAACTCATTTTCCCTGTTATTTTCAAATTCTGAATAAAATGGGGTGGTGATGGAGCAGCGGATAAGACCCACACCTTTGGCGTGAGAGACCCTGGTTGTGTCCCTGCACAAGACACCCGTAGTTGCCCCAGTTACTCCAGAGACGTGCAACCTCTGACATATCAATTGTAAGTTGCTTTGGATAAAAGTGTCAGCTAAATGTAAAAAAAATAATAATAATATATATTCAATAGGTCAAATTTGAGTTTTAAAGTCAATTCTCTCTCAAATCAAATCAGCATCCAGCCAATCAAGTTACAAGTTGGCCATGTGAAGGCCGTCTGCTTGGCAACACACCAAACGATGATTCACGCAGAATTGTTCATTTTTTTGTTGGCATAGTTAACGCTATGCGAGCATGGTTTATTGTCGTTAATGTTTCTTACACTTCAGAGGCAGTGATTTCGATCTGACGAACAAAAAAAGCAATAAAAACGATTTGACTGACAGTATGGTTAACACTAGAATTCTATAACTACTGGACTAACTACTATCCAAACTATCATCTCTCATGATAAATACCCAATGGAGAGATTAATGCATTCATTGTGTTAGGATATAATTTGCAAAACCAAATATACCAAAATGTCTCACGGTTCAACACTAACTTCAGCAGGCTTTGTGGAGTCTGATCTTGGGTCCACTAAAACCAAAACTTAACAAATGTACATTTATCAATATTCGTATCATTACATATGGTAAACTGTAACTATAGTTATTGCATAAGCTATATTCACACCAGTATTTCTCCACCAGGCGTCTGAAAGACAGCGGGGCCAGGAACTCAGCAGGGCAGGAGGGCCACACAAGATGTGCAGAGGGCTGGCACCTAACCAACATTGAAAGAAAAGAACCCCCAAGTAGGGGTGTGCGATCTGTTATCAACATAACTACCCCACAGCTGCAACCAGTGGAAATGCTGAAGACTCAAAATCTGCTATATCGTACATTAATTAATATTTGAATATATTAAATATATTCACTATACCGCCCAGCACTACTATAGATTAGTAAGAGTGGTTCAGAAGCATATAGTTTTATTACATAGTTCTCGGCTTCAGGCAAAGTAAGGAGGGCCCCAAAGAAAATCTTTGGTCACTCTGAAAGTAAAAGGTAAAAAAATCTTTTTAAAAAACCCCAAAAAACTATGTTATCTTTATCATATCATCCTCGCAATTGGTACAGTAAAGAAATAGAAGTGATTCACCCCTTGTTGTCCATGGGGTCCCGGTTATGTCTGTGCCTTTGCAGTAGATTAGCTACTTTTTCTTTCGCCCATCTTCTGGATTGATGTTGTGAAAGAACTTTGTAGTTCGAAGACATTTTTACTAGCATCACTGCTGACCTGTTAAGTGCTGCCAACACTCATTTGTTTTTCAATGATTCAAATACCAACTGATGTACGTGGCTGTTTCCACATCTGAAAAAACAACTGAGCCAATCAGAGCTTTGTAGGCAGGATTAAGAATAGAGTTGTCTTGTGCCAGACTCAGAAAAGTAGCAAGAGGAAAATGGCTACAAATGGATGAGAGTAAGAAGTAATTATTCTTAAACATTTTGATTTACATGACAAAAGAGAATTGCTCCTAGTAATTGCTAGCACTAACCACATCTGCTGCACAAAAACAGAGAGCAACATGAACTGAAATGGTTGTTCAGTTCAATTATAAGGCTATCCACTTTTATACAGTAGCCTATATCAAGTTTGAGAGACTTTTTGTTTGAACAAGCTGAAGTATGTATATGCTGCCTGTTCTCAGTTTATTTAATCCCCGCTTTATATCATTCCTTGCTCATTCTTTCCTTCCCTTCCCCAACATCACGTTTCAGCCTCTCCATAGCTCTTCTCTCCGGTTAGTGTATTGCTTTGAGTGGCCAGGGTGTCGTGTGTTTGCTTGAGGGCCAGAGTCATCATTTCTATTGTAAATGGGTCCATGCCTTTGGGGTTGAGAGGCTGGTGGCAGTGATGGGCAAGTAGACGCTGCTCCACACAAGTGCTGAATACTGACAGGAATGGGCCGTTCAAGGGTTCACACTACAAATGAGGTCGCAGCGCCTCAGCCGTTCAGCTGGCATTCAGACAGCCCCGCTCTCATTCTTATTCAGCCCTCAGCTTTCAGTACAGGCTGCCATTGTTGACCAGCCTAATAGCTTTCTCACAGAGCTGAGGATACGTCTTTGATGAGTCAATAAAAACACTTTGCATTTGCTTTGCAACCAAGCCAAAATCTCATCAGGGAAGTAATGTATTGCATTGTATCTTTTCTGCATTACGCTGCATGTTCACCTTTCTCTCTACATTATCTCCAGTGCCCATACAAACGTCTGAATACCATACTGTGAATAACATTAAGGGGGTTCACCCTGATAACGATTTAATCTCCACAAGATAGCTTCATTTACATTATGTTTATTGTGTCCATGTAAATGTGTTACAGGGAATGAATAACCAAACCGAACCAAATATTTTGCTGAGGTTTTCTAGTAGTAGGGCTAGGACTGTAAACTTGGTCCTGAGGATGGAGCCAGAGGAAAGACCATGTGGCCTATAAATTCAAAATGGTTTATACTCTCAGGAACACGAATGTGCCCTGCAAATTTCTGCTTTCTTCTAATCAGATGAAGAGATCACATGTGCAAAGTTGACATGGAGTACCCAAAGTGGGGGCAGTTTTCAAAAAAAGAAAAATGTACTTGTGTGTGAAGATTCATCCAGGTCATAGTTACACAAGGAAGGTTAAAAATCAAGGGCAACTGAACATGGTTGAACATACTTGAAGATGTTTCGCCTCTCATCCAAGGGGCTTCTTCAGTTCTCACTTTCAGAACTGAAGAAGCCCCTTGAAGACATAATCCTTAGGACACCAAGGCATAAATGGTCCCTTAACTTTTATTTCCAACACCATAAATGACAATATCATTAATTTTCTCTGCAAATCAGGCAAATGGTGATTAAAACGCCAGAGAGAAAGAGAGGTAGGTCTCATTCAGAGAGGAGAGGTAAATAAAGGTCATGTCATGAAAGGCCTGTGAGTGTGGGAGAGACATCTGCTGTATTCACTTACTGTGTCTTTCAAGGAAAAGCTTTGCGTTTCCTCAAGTGCCATTTTGTTTTTCAGAACACTGAATGAGCTGTTGTGGCAGGAGATGAAGTAACATGATGGGAACATTGGGTTGGGGAACATTGGGTGTATTGATATAAATACTTCCATTGTGACTGAGACCAATGTTAAGAGAGGGGTGGGTCCATTGGAAGTGGTCTATCACGCATGAATCCGGAGGGGAGGAAAGCACAGAGCATAGTGACTGATACTCAATGGTATGAGAGTGACAGAGTTCCTGCCTGATTAACTAGTAGGATGGTCTGGAATGAAACGGAATGCAATCAATGATGTCAGTTAATAAAGAAAAATGAGGGGACAGACTGTTTTTGAGGATGAAAAAACACCAAGAATTAGGTCAGAATAGTCAGAATGTGTTTGCCAAGCTATAAACAAGTTAGTGATGGGGTCAAAAATGGTACTACATATACATTTTGAACAGAGCTAGATCATCAAATACACTGTAATATAATGGCCAATAGAGGGAGCTCAGAGGAGCTAAACAGATTTAGCCTAAACCCAGCAGCGCAAGCATATTTTCTACTGCTCTCAACAGTAGCAAGTATGGCTTTTTACAGCTTTATCAGGGATTTTACACTTACAAAATTACCAGCTCAGCAAAGGACAGAGATGGGAGAAAGGGACAAAAGAAAAGTGGGGAGAAAAATAACATCGGAAAAGCTGACTGAGAATGGTAGAGTGGGAGCAGAACCATACAGATGGATGTGAAGATAAATGGAGAGGAATAAAAAGTTCAGTTGTACTCTCTGGTTCTGAAATTCAGCTGCTGTATTTGAATGTATTCTTTAGATATGGCATGATGCTGGTTGGGTCATTCAAGAAATACACTTATATTACCCCTAGAATTATACATACACATACATAAATGTATGTGTATACATGTGCACACACAGTTTGTAGATTGCCATGCAAACAAATTTCCTTACGGGGACAAATAAATGTACTTACTTACTTACTAGTTATTTATACACACACACACACACACACACACACACACACACACAGTGTATGAACATACTGTATATGATGCGACCATAAATAGGAATTTGAATGAATAGAGTCACATTTAAGTGCTTACTGACAGGCACAGAGAGAAACTGTTTAAGTCTCAACATTAAGGAAAATACACTTGCCCAGAGTTAAATGAGAAAAACCCAACCCCGAACAACTCTCATCTGTACACACTTAATATGAAGCTTCTACCAGCAGCCAGCTAGATTAACATAGCATAAAGCAGAATGGGGGCCAGAGCCTTCAGGTATCAAGCTCCTCTCCTCAGGTCCCAGTTTGGGACCAGTTTTAGAGGCAGATACCATGGCTTACTGAAGAACAGACCAGCAAGGAAGACAAGATCCTAACATTGCACACCACATGTGAACACTGCACACCACCCAAAGGACACCTTAAGTGCTCTATAGTAAGGAACCAATAAAGGAACACCACCAGAAAATTAGATGGGCACCAGTTCAAGCCCCACCGCTCCTGTTCAATGGGAAAACAAGAACAAGACCGACAGTTAACAGCTTCAAACAGTATGGAGCACACAAAAACCAGCTGGTACTTAAGTGATACCAAGTCCACTACTCTATGCCCCATCAGCGCTGTACTATTACCGGGCCAGGTAAATGCACTTCAGTGGTCAAATATGGCTTTTACATTAAACACACCCACGCACTTAGTTGACAATGGACCTCAGGAAAATCCAATTGAAAGGAAAAAATAAGTTCACAAGAAAAATAAATCCTCCAAATCGATACACAAACTGAGAGAGACTTAAAAAATACAATGAAATAATAAATGGATTCTGAGGACTGATCCCAGTCAATCCCAGTAACCTCAGAAACAAAAAGCAAAAGAAAGGATACACAGTTCAATAAAAAATAAACAGTTACATTCCCAATGTCCTAGGTGGAAACACATCTTGATCTCAAGAAATGATCTGATTTAATAAAGGTGGTATATATAAATGATGCAATACTTTTGGGATGACAGTTTTATCCAACTGCTTACACACGTTTTCAAAACTTTCTCTTCTTTTTTCAAAACTCTACTCACAATTCCCAAAATTGCTCACACAAAATTTTTCTTGATTGGCCTGTTCCTGCATATCAAAGTGCTCCTCCTCCTCCTTGGCTGCCTCATTTTCCAAGAATGGGAGGACCTGGGAGCTCTTACGCTTCTTGTGGGGAGGGGGTCCGGCAGAGGTGGATGACTTAGCATCCGCCACATAGCTGTTCAAGCCAGAACCAGTGGCCTCCTCATCCTCCATCTCCTGGCTCTGGGCAGCCTCAGTGGATACTGAGCCAGGGGATCTGCCTATAAGAACTTTGGTAAAACGTACGGCAGGGGCTGCTTTGTTGAAATTTTTTGGAGGGGGCCCTATTGAGCCAATTTTCCACAACCATGCCCCAAACCATATCAGCCAATACAAAACAAATCCTCTGAGTTGCTTGCCAAGTCTCGTGAGGGTTTGACTATCCCTAGCCATGTAACAGCTTAAAAGGCTGTAGGGGGCGCTATAGAGCCAATGTGCAACCCTCAATCTTAAAAATGACATCAAATTGAAATGTTACAATTTTGAGTCTGGCTGAAAAGTTTTGTGCCTCTTTGAGCATCCTAAAGGCCTCAAATATCTGTTTAAAAATTTGACACAAGTGAAACATGGCAGACTTCCTGTTAAGCAAAATCTCATAAAAGAAACAAATGTGTTCTTTGTAATAAGAGCAAAAATCCCACCAAATCTCATGACGATCAACGAAACTTTGCCCAAACATAGTGTTTGTTTAGGGGCGCTATTGAGCCCCCTGGCCACGCCCGACCCCAATCACTGTAGAAGATCGGATTTCCCACCATTCCTGAGGTGTGTGCAAACTTTCGTGTGTGTCCTAAGACCATGAAAAATGAGTTTCCTGGGGAGAAAAAAAAAAAAAAGTGAACTACGTGGAGCCAAGGTCAAACTCAAGGTAAAATATTTTAATTTACCAGAAAACATAATACATCCATTCACAAAAATACAATTTGCCCAACACTTTGTACAGAATTAATATTTCACACACCAGGAACTCCACACGTGTATCTCCCCTCTAAGTCAGCAGAAAACTTTGAAATACACATAGTTTACAGCGTCACTATAATATAATGTGATTTTTTTTGTAAATACATTGTTGTTACTCACACTGTCGGCGCCGGTCAGAGTCTCTTCCCCTCGTTGCGAAGATACACACGGCCATCAATCGTCAGGAATCAGCTGGGACACCCAGGCTTTCACGCATCTACCTTGGTCTGCTAGCTAGTTCAGTTATTTATCTGCTGATCTTAAGGATTAATGATGTACTTTACCATGGTTCATGGAAATATCCTCCGTATCAATAAACCAAAATACATCCCTTACCGTTTCTCTACTCCCGTGTCCCGTCGGAAACTCTACCCTCTCGCGCGAATCATCCCATGCACTTCTCTTGAAGTGACAGTGCCATTAAATACAGAGGAACGTTATCGTTGAAATAATCACACCAGCAATTACACAACATTATAACCCACATAACACTATTGAACTCTGTACCCCTGGTTCAACTGGCTACAGTACTAAGCAATAAACTCACCTTTCAAGACAATGTTGATTACATCTACATTGCAAGACAGCACCTGAAAACTGGGGAGCTTTAAAGAGGTAATATTCATTCATTTTGAGGTTCACCAGAGCAGGTTTACATGGTTTCAATTTCAAAAAAACACCATATTTTTGGACCAAACCAATACTTTCAATATGGAGGGGGTGTGCGAGCGGCCCCTCCCAACTTTGACAGATCTTCGTTTTTGCTGAAATCTGACTGGCTCAACAGGGCCAATCAAATAAGTTTACTTTCCATTTGGAGCGAGTTTAATCTCTAAATGTTTTGTCGGGGCTGAAGTCAGCACTGGGTTGTGCAACAGAGACGGTAAATGTGGAGAAGAGAGGGAAAAGAAATGTTTGATGTCGAAAAAATTTTAATTAAGAAGAAAAAATGTTGGCATAAGTACTAAATGTACCAAATTAACCGAGGAATCTCTGTATGTCTTTATGTGCACTGCTCAAAAAAATAAAGGGAACACTTAAACAACACCATGTAACTCCAAGTCAGTCACACTCCTGTGAAATCAAACTGTCCACTTAGGAAGCAACACTGATTGACAATCAGTTTCACATGCTGTTGTGCAAATGGAATAGACAACATGTGGAAGTTATAGGCAATTAGCAAGACACCCCCAATAAAGGAGTGGTTCTGCAGGTGGTGACCACAGACCACTTCTCAGTTCCTGTGCTTCCTGGCTGATGTTCTGGTCACTTTTGAATGCTGGCGGTGCTTTCACTCTAGTGGTAGCATGAGACAGAGTCTACAAGCCACACAAGTGGCTCAGGTAGTGCAGCTCATCCAGGATGGCACATCAATGCGAGCTGTGGCAAGAAGGTTTGCTGTGTCTGTCAGCGTAGTGTCCTGAGCACGGAGGCGCTACCAGGAGACAGGCCAGTACATCAGGAGACGTGGAGGAGGCCGTAGGAGGGCAACAACCCAGCAGCAGGACCGCTACCTCCGCCTTTGTGCAAGGAGGAGAAGGAGGAGCACTGCCAGAGCCCTGCAAAATGACCTCCAACAGGCCACAAATGTGCATGTGTCTGCTCAAGCAGTCAGAAACAGACTCCATGAGGGGGGGTATGAGGGCCCGACGTCCACAGGTGGGGGTTGTGCTTACAGCCCAACACCGTGCAGGACGTTTGGCATTTACCAGAGAACACCAAGATTGGCAAATCCGCCACTGGCGCCCTGTGCTCTTCACAGATGAAAGCAGGTTTACACTGAGCACATGTGACAGACGTGACAGAGTCTGGAGACGCCGTGGAGAACGTTCTGCTGCCCACAACATCCTCCAGCATGACCGGTTTGGTCAGTAATGGTGTGGGGTGGCATTTCTTTGGGGGGCCGCACAGCCCTCCATGTGCTCGCCAGAGGTAGCCTGACTGCCATTAGGTACCGAGATGAGATCCTCAGACCCCTTGTGAGACCAGATGCTGGCCCTGGGTTCCTCCTAATGCAAGACAATGCTAGACCTCATGTGGCTGGAGTGTGTCAGCAGTTCCTGCAAGAGGAAGGCATTGATGCTATGGACCGGCCCGCCCGTTCCCCAGACCTGAATCCAACTGAGCACATCTGGGACATCATGTCTCGCTCCATCCACCAACGCCACATTGCACCACAGACAGTCCAGGAGTCCACCTCATCAGGAGCATGCCCAGGCGTTGTAGGGAGGTCATAGAGGCACGTGAGAGGCCACACACACTACTGAGCCTCATTTTGACTTGTTTTAAGGACATTACATCAAAGTTGGATCGGCCTGTAGTTTGGTTTTCCACTTTGATTTTGAGTGTGACTCCAAATCCAGACCTCCATGGGTTGATTGATTTGATTTCCATTGATAATTTTTGTGTGATTTTGTTGTCAGCACATTCAAATACATAAAGAAAGGAGTATTTAATGAGATTATTTCATTCATTCAGATCTAGAATGTGTTATTTTATTGTTCCCTTTAATTTTTTTGAGTAGTGTATATTAGCTGTGGAGGTGATGCACATGGACAGGGTGATGATGACCACAGTCATGTTGATGAGAAGGGACAGGAGAAGCAGCAGGAGAAGGTAAATGGAACCAGACAAAACAGTGAAAGGTACAGGGCAGTGTGTTTTTACAATTAGAGAATGGATTATTGTAAGTCATATTTATTAGTGATGTTCTTCTTGTGCATATGTAGCTGTACAATCAGAAAAGCAGAGGGTCCAGCACAGGGGAAGCTGAGCCAGGGAGAGGCCTACTCAGAGCTGAAGCTGAGGGATTTGATTTTTAAGCACACACACTGTTCTATTTTATGGGAATGCATTGTAGTTTTTGAGTGTACTTAATTATTTTAGCCCTCTGACTGACTCAGGCTTGCCTGACCTGGGGTCTCATTTATAAACGGTGCGTACGTACAAAACAGGGCTGGAAACGTGCGTACGCCACTTCTCAAGCAAAAGGTTGTGACCTATAAAAAACAAACTTGAAAATGTGGATCCCGTAAGTAAACTCTGAAGCATGTGTGACGGAAGCCAGCGAGGCTGTGCAGTGAGTAAACCTCACACCACCACAAGAGACGCACTGGTGACCGACACTAGTGCCCATGGGTTTTAGCCTCCTCGACAGCATGTCCGCCTCCTGTACCGGAGGTCACTGGTTCAAGTCAGGACCGTGCAGTACGTTCTCGTGGGCAGCCGGTTACACATGCGTACGCATATAAAGAGGGGAAAAGAGAAACAGCGACTCACATGGCAGAAGGATGAAACTGTTTGAAATGAAGAGGCCTACTGTTGTGTAAAATAAATCAAAATATTACCTTTGAGTATTGTAGGCTTAAAGCTTTTCTGAATAAACAAACACCCGTTTGATTTTCCCTTAAGTGCGCAATCAAAGAAGATAATGTAAGATAATTTGCGGCACACAAAAGGAAACCATGATTGAGGACAACACAAACGGAAATATCTTTCTGCAAAAGAACGCCTCAAATATGTTGTACAGTTTAATCAGGAATGATAGTAATTAATACTTTCATGCATTGAAATTTATTCTCATAAAAAAAAGGTGAACAGGACAAATTACATTGAAATTGATGCAGTTTTCAGTGCGTCAGTTGAGCAAACACGAGTGCATCGTTTCATATATTATCAAATGGTCGTTGCTTTATCGAGCCAAACGCTGTGCGCCAGCGTGTGGATGTGATGCGCTGCTTATGGAAAAATAAGAGTATTTTATTGTCATTTACAACAAGCCATATTTCTTTTAAATCATCAGCAGCCTCTTTAAGTGAGTGGACTGTTTGTGTAGCCTAAATAAATGTTTAAACACAGGTGGAATGCATTTGGTTTAATCTCTTTTCAAACAGGGGAATCCAAATTAGTACCTGTGTCATCCCGTCTTGCATGTGTGCCCCCCCCCCCCGTTCAGTAACGTTACTTATCAAGAGGGTAGTCCTTTACTGCAGATCGGTTATAAAGGGGTGGAGCGCCGGTGCCCTGTTTTCTCCAGTGCGCAAGCGTTGCATGAAAGTGCGTTTTTTTTTACCCAACAAACAACTTCAGCTTCACCAAAATGAACGTCAGCGTCATACTGAGTTAAATTTCGTTTTGTAGCTTTTCTGTCAGAATTAGCCTCCTTTTCTTCCTGCAGTCAGGACGTATGAATATTAATGAGGGGCGTTTCACTGACCGTTTATAGAATTTCAGTCCCAGTACATCCCTGCTACTAGCCAATCAGAAGCAGAGAAGGGCGGGTCGTGAGAAGCCAATAAACAGCTCGGGTTCAGCTGTACATGTTGCCGACCAGCTTGGCAACATGGACTGGAGCAAGAGTTTCAGAGTGGTGAGTTATTAATCTGTATCCATAAAGTTTTATCTGAGCTCTGTCTCTACATCAAAGGAACAACTTTATGTCCACTGACTGCCTGGAGGGTAGCTAGTGTTTGGAAGGGAGAGGAGAGGCAGCAGGCGGACGTCTTGTCACTGTGTGCTGCAGCTCAGAGTGTTTTTCCATCTGTGTTTTTGAGGGCATGTCTGACTAGCTGCTTGGCAAGCGTTACGTTATGGCATTTTGCTGTGTCGTCACAGGGATCAAAGCGACAAGGCTGGACTACCCACGAGCTGTTTTCAGGCAGTTCAGAGCAGAGTTTTCTGTGGGAGATGGGAACTCCTTTTGGGCTTTTTCACTTTGCAAACCTATTACATGCACAAAAAAGGTTATAACTTAATAAAAAGAGAGGGAAAAAGCCAAAAAGCATAATGACCTCTTTAAGGCCAGACAGTCCATGATATTAAAAGCAAAGCAAATTTATTGCAGGCTTACGTCTCAAGAGACTATAGACCATCCACCACGGCCTTACTTTCTATACTATATACTGCAGCTTCTGAACGTGATGATGAGCAGGTGTGGGTAATCATAGGTAACCGGGAGCCAGGGCAGAGAGTGCATCAGCGCCATTCCCACAAATAACACCACATGACACAGAAAGACAGACAAGACAAACTCAAGGAAAACAGGAGGGGGAAAAAAAAAAGCACAACATGAACTAGGAGGAACGGCCATGACGGTGACAGTAATAAGCCGTACTTTGTATCAAATTGAAATAGAAATAGAAATAATGTACTTTATCAGACAGTAAACAAACACAGTTACACCCTAATTAGACACCATACACCTACATTATGCTGTAATTAGAAATTGCATATTCCATTTTAGAGCCAAACTATGCTATACTTAGACACTATTATACCAAATGAAACTGTAATTAGAAACCAAATAGGAGACCCTAATACACTATTAGACACCATTTTAAAAGATGATGTGATGCTTGATTGCCTGCCACATCTTTGGTGTTGGTGTTGAGGGAATGATTTAAATGTCTTAGTGATCACCATCAACACATTTGCTAATGTATGATGTCACTGATAATATATGTTCCCCAAGATTGATCTTATACTTAGTTTTATTTTACTTCAGAAATTTTATTTTAACATTACTTTGTTTCTGGTTCAGCAGCAAGGTGAAATTCTACCAGGTAGTCAATTTAAACTATGCCCCAGAGTCCATGTCTGTAAGATGAGAACAAGTTGATCTCATTACTCCTTTTATGTGGATATTTAGACGAAGATCAGACGTCAAGGAGGGCACCACAGGTCAGAGGAGTCTAATATTTCAGAAGTTTATTTTAATTAAATATTTAACATGTGTACAGATGAACATCTATTCTGGATGGCTATTTATAATAATCACATTATATAATGATCTATTACAAAACGCATCACATTAGTTTCTATTATTACAATATGCTAAAAGAAATGAAAATGTATTATATTATGTTTCGTTACTACATAATGTGCTTGATTTAGCCTACTAACATCACAAATAAAGGGTACTAAATTGCGTGTGTATTCTAAAATATTGCATGTGTAATTTTAGTACCTGTTATGGGTGATTAAGAATTATTGCGTAGATGACAACAGGTGCAAACACAATGGGGGTGGGAGCATTTAAATGAGGGTTTTGCGTGTTTTAATGGTTTCCGCCATGGAGAGTCAGTAGGGAAAAAAACCTTGGTTTGTTTCATTCAGTGCGTCCCGAGTATGTGGAAACCGTCCGTACCTGCCCATCCTGCCTGAGACTGCACCAAGTACGTGAGACAGCGCACCTGAAAGACTGCTTTGGGAAACCTCAGCAGAAACAGCGACAGTATGCTGGAATGACCCAGACGTGAGGAAATGCCAGCAGATTGTGCTTCATCTAACCAGAGGGAACTATGACAGACCTCCTGTCCCTGGACCTGTACGCCCCATTTCCTCTCCAAGACGTACAATGGATTGTGTCACTATTACAACCAATGCGTTGTGAACAGCTGTTGATCATTATGCGCCACGCAACTTTCTAAATTCTTCCTTCTCACAGAGAAAAGAAGTCAGGTCGAAATGAGATTTGCTTTATTGGCATAAATGTTAATTGTATTGTATTTGGTATTGCCAAAGCTTTTAATTTTTACTGATAATATGATGACATGCACTGGTACTCTTGCTGTTATTTATGTCCTGTGGCGACATTGTTTTTGCAGTGCATGAGTGTGACCCTTCAAACGCCCATAGTTGCCTATAAATGTTCAGTGAAACGCCCCTCATTAATATTAATACGTCCTGACTGCAGGAAGAAAAGGAGGCAAATTCTGACAGAGAAGTTACAAAACAAAATTTAACTCAGTGTGACGCCGACGTTCCTTTTGGTGAAGCTGAAGTGGTTTGGTGGGTTAAAAAAAAAAAGAAAAACGCACTTTCTTGTGCACCGGAGCTCCACCCCTTTTATAACCGATCTGCAAGAAGGGACGTCCCTCTTGAGTAGTGATGTCACTGACCTGAGGGGGACACACACGCACGACGCGATGACACAGGTACTAATTTGGATTCCCCCATTTGAAAAGAGAGTAAACCAAATGCATTCCACCTGTGTTTAAACATTTATTTACAGTCCACTCACTTAATGAGGCTGCCGATGAGTTCAAAGAAATAGCCTGTGACAATAAAATAGTGTTTTCCATAACGTGTTTTTACAGGCAGCGCATCACATCCACACACTGGCGCACAGCGTTTGGCTCGATAAGGCAACATGTGATAACAAAAGACAATATCAAGCTATACTCTGGCATTTGCTCGACTGACGCACTGAAAACAGTATCAATTTAAATTTAATTTGTCCTCCTGCTCACCTTATTTATTAGAATGAATTTCAATGCATGCAAGTGGGCCTATTAATTAATATGATTCCTGATTAAACTGTCCAACATATTTGAGGTGTTCTTTTGCAGAAACAAGATATTTCCGTTTGTTTATCCTCAGTCATGGTTCTTTTTGTGCGCCGCAAATTATCTTAAATTATGTTTTTTTTACTGCGCACTTCAGGGAAAATCAAAACGAGTGTATGATTATTTAGAAAGGCTTTAAGCCTATACTACTCAGAGTTAATATTTCGATATATTTTACACAGTAGTAGGCCTCTTCATTTCAAACACTTTCATCCTTCTGCCATGTTTCTCATTTCTCCTCTTAATGTGCGTACGCATGGTTCAGAGTTTACTGACAGGACTCACATTTTCCCGTCAAGTTTGTTTTTTATAGATCACAACCTTTGCTTGAGAAGTGGCGTACGCACGTTTCAGCCCTGTTTTGTATGTACGCACAGTTTATAAAAAAACCCTGGTCTTTATTTTCTTTTTTAATATTTTGGCTGACATGTCTCTGTCTGGCTGATTAACACATTGCAATATTACAGTTTTTCTCATGGTACATTTCTCAGATCATAATTGAAATTGTCAACTCTTGTCAGCCTCCACATCATCCAGTCACTTATGCACATCATAAAAGCAATATGTCATTCTTCTGAACAAGTTGCAAATGCTTTGACACATTTATGCAAATTATTATGTACAATTGTCTGCTGTTTCCTACCTTATCAATTATATCCTATTGATCACAAATTATTATACTGGTTTTCTGTTCAATCGTCTTGCAAAACATATAGACACAAGTAAATTATGTCAAAGTTTTCTGTCAAGCATATATTCTATCTATCTGACTTTTTTTGTAAATGTGTCCTGAATTGATGAAAATATCTGTTGGGATGTGGATGAGAATCTGTGGCCCAACAGACAGGAATGTCAGCCTAAGGAGTGTTTCCCACATGTTTTCCCTGTTGTGCTCCACAGTGCTATGAAACTGTCTTGTTTTCTGTATCACCAACGTGCTCTGTCAACTGTAACAAGTTAGTTCCTGCTTGTAACAAGAAGAGGAAGCTCACGCAAACATAAGCTTAATAGTTTTATTGTACCAACTAAACATAAACTTCAAGGCAAACATGAAAATCAGTATTACCAGTAGTGTCATGAGTGAGTGTAAAATGCAGCATGTGCAGAAGGAAAAGCTACATTATAGGTAAAAATGAAGAGCTGGCATGGTGCCATGGGAAACAAAAGAGAGAGACTGGGCAGAGTTGGCAGCCATCTTAAATACATCTCAGCCAGGCTGAACAGGTGAGCCACATCTCCTGACGACCCTGGCCTTGGCTCCGCCCACAGACAGCCTGGAACTCACAAACACCAAACCAGCACAGCACAACACAACAGACAAACCCAGAGTCGTCACGAAACAAATTACAATACAAACAGTAAAAGTGTAACTGTGAATCCTGTCCAATCTCTTGCAAGGTATAACTTTGTACTTTTTAAATTGATATGTCACAGAAAAAGTGCAGCCTTGTGCATTTTCAATCATTGTCATCCACCCTTAGCCAGAGTTTACATCAGAAAATCCTTACAGTACATTGTTATATTGACAACATGGCTGAACCTTCTCTCTGTTTCTAAACAATGACACAAGGACTTGTCATTCTGATTGCACTGACATGTTCACTGACATAAAGATTTACTTTTGAGAGATAGACTGAGGATTCTGAGTAGGTTACAGGCTTTTGCAGGTAATCTAGTGTTGTGCTGTTTGTACGATCTGTTTTGAAAAATGCATTTACTGTTTTGCAAATGCTAAGGATGATTTGAGAAATGTACCAAAGCAGCTGAGAAAAACTGTAATAACGCTGTCTGTGTAGTTCATTCAAGTACAGGTCTTAACTGTTTTATTGTTGTCGTACGTTTTAGCTGACATCCCGTCATTATGCTGTGATTTACATGTTGCATGTGTGGTGGTTCGGTCAAGATCGGATGCGCCCTCTACTCAAAATACGTTCCCAGCACACAAAGCACTGAGAGATCAGAGGACAATGCATTTATTTGGCCTTTATTTCACTTTCCTATGTGTTGCTCGTTAGAAAAAACTGTACCATAAACTAAAGTCAGACCACATGTGGTCGCTACATCGCACATCCCTCATAGCCTGGATGTTCTCCGGAGTTTGTAGGTACTAAAACATAGCCAAATACATGCTTCCTCAACACTCTACTCCAATACCAGTTAAGACATCACACCGTTTAATGCCATGTCATTATTGGACCATGGTAACATTAGACTATTGAAGCTGCCAGGACATTGCATCTTTATTTCCCACTGGTAGACCCTTATTAGCCTTTCTTAGAGGGTAATTTGAGCCATTACAACACAACTGTTTCATAAAATAAAGTAAAATCACATATCCCCTACAAAAGAGCAGAGTATTAAAGCCTACTCCTTTGATCAAATTACAATGATAACAGTCTTTCTAATTGCATTCTATAGCCTTATTATTATTATTATTATTATCTGCCTATAGTATTACAATAAGTCTGTGCAGTCACCCATAGCCAATATATTGCTCTATAATTTTGGCCATGGTGGAGCTAGTTCAATTTGTTTTTAAATGGGTTTCTGCAGTACTTTATTTTGGTGTCGATCACCAAAGCCATACAATCTGTTAAAACAACCAATACCAAAACATGCTGCAAACCAAAAACAAAATGATTGGCCAGTTTACAAATGCAAACACGGCAGAGAAACTCCAGCAGCAAGGACTTCAGCAGGTAGTAACCAGTATGACAGAGCAATACAAGCATATTTTGGTGCTAGCTGTTTTGTTGCTTTGTTTAAACTGTACACAAACAGAAAGCAGATGTTTTTTGGGGAGTTATGTGCTGTTAACTATTGGTGAACAGCCAGGCACAGTTACTTCTTGTTGTCACAGTGACAGTGCCATATTTGCTTGTGCCCATACCGAAACCTGTGCTATCAACCGTAACTGGCAGCTGTTATACAAAAGAATATGATGATGTTAGGAAGCAGCAGTTCTGAGCAGGATATTTTTATTATAATGAAAGAATACGACAGTAGTTTGATTGTCTTTCATTATGCAACTATTATTTGGAATTGGTAAGCCTACAGCCTACTCTTTATTTTCCTAATAAATACATCACAAATATATCACCCATCACTATTCCAACTATTTCTGTTTTTGTATGAATTACACAAAACAGATTCATTGTGTTAATAAGTGAACTTTGGATGTGTTGATGGGCACTTTGTTGAGTTCCAGCTGCTTACCCCTGCTTCCGGTCTGTATGCTAAGCTGAGCGAATCACCTCATGCCTCCAGCTTGGTAATTAAAGCTGTTTTAATTCATATTTATTATTAACAATGGATAAAATGACCACATGTAAATGTAAGGTTATGCTGTATCTCCAGCACCGCCAAGTAGATAAAAGACAAGATGTACCAATAGCTGCATGAAAAATATATCCCAATTAGGAATGAAACGGTAACAGTAAACAATTAAACTATATTTCTCTAGATAAATAACTGGTAATAGTGTAGGTTTTTACTTTTAGCTGTAATACAAAAATATGGACTAGACATATTCCGTCTCTTATCACAGTTATCCTGCTGGAAGGTGCAGAAAGCAAGTTAGTGGCTTTATGGCATTATGTCTGTCTGCCATCAATTTGCCCTTAGTCCATCCCCCCACATGTCAGTCAATCCAACACTATGGTTTAAACTAATGTGTGGTAATGTAATGACATGGTATATCATGCTAACATGCCTTCATGTTACATGCTAAATGTAAGTCTTACATACTTGTCTATTATGTTAATTTTATTTATTTTTTATACTTTATTTGATAGGGAAAGATTCCATAAACATAGACAATTGTTTAGATAATTTGCATAGATAATTTCCAGTTGCAATGCATCACAGCATTTATAGCTACTTATTTCCAATGCCCGTCCCTAGAAGGGCTTTAACAAAATTACACATATAAAACAAACATCAAACACACTCACATTAAAGCATAAGAGCGTTGTCATTTTTCAATATATTTTCAAACTAAAATGTTTTGTGTGAAGTTGTGCAGTAATTAATGTATGTTTATGTATGTTCGAAAAGAGCAGCCATGGAAGCAATACCTGCAATTATTGTTGCTATGATATTATACACTCAAGTAATTTAGCCAAAGAAATATTGTACCTCAACACTGACTGTAGCAGGGCAACATGTTCACAAGTTTTTTTTCAGGATCCATTCTATCACACGGTTACTCCGCAGTTGATCAGCAGCTCTCAGTCGATATTGTGAATGCCCAGTCCTATGTGTCCCCAATGTTTTATTCATCAGCCCACAATGGAGAAAGATAGACAGATAAAGAGAATTGTGTTGCCAGGTGCTAGACAGTGAAAACTTCCTGTGATGGGAACACTGTGGCAGAAACCAAAGTAAGAGGCTGGAGTGAGAAGACAGAGGAATGTGTGGAACAAAAAGAGACGAGTCTGGGGAGAGAATTCCAAAAGACTGAGATCTGCTGCTTCATTGGCAGCTTAATGGTGTGTGTCATACATAGTGTCACCACCTCATCTCTACTTCCTCCCAAACCTACATCTCCACCACCCGCCCCATCCTCATTTGTCTCCACACAATGCCCTCCTCCACTGCTGCCTCGCTCTTTATCCTGAGCCTGGCAGATAATATTTCCAGTCCCACAGCAGAAGATCCTATCTCTTTCTGCTCAGCACCTGCGAGCATTAGCCAAGATTTACACTTTTTCTTTGGCAGGAAAACTGAAATTCTATCCACTCAGGGGAATGTATACGATGTCAAAACATATCGTACAGGCACACTAACACACATGAAAATAACAAAGTGAGGTAGCACTTTAAAGGTGAAGAGGACTAAACTGCACACATATGAAGTGTAGTGTCAGGAGAAAAAAACATAATCGGAGGGGGGGGGGGCAAGGTCAAGAAGTGGACAAATTGACTTTCATGAGGACCTGCACACTAGTCCAAACTTTATTCTCAAACAATATCCCTCTTTCATCTCTGTCCCGCTTGTGGTGACGGACACAGCTGTAACAAATGAGTCACACCTGCAGAGCGCTGACTCCTGTGGGCGGGAGCATGAATCACCCATCAACCTGCCGCCAGACAGGGAAACAACTGTTATGTGATCTGACTGGAAGATATTTGGTTTGCAGCCAGAGATGGAGGGTGAGCTGGAGTGTGTTAAGATGTGAGGCTATGAAGGCCAATATAGATATATGTTGGATTTTAATAACCTTATGTATGTATTAATTGAGTTTTAAAATTACTCTAAAATTGGAAGCATTCAGAATTTTGTCCCAGTGCAGGGAGAAGGGCCTGGTAATATAGAGTTTTAAAGTTGCAGTTAATTTGGGAATTCAGGGATGGGAAAGTAAATGTCTGATTATTTTTCTGCCTATGCAATGTTAAGCAAGGCAGTTGGACCACCTGCCATGTGTATAATATACACAACTAATGTGTAGTGCATTTTTAAGTCCCAGCTGTTTTTCACAGTTGTGAATATCTTTAAAATGAACACTCCATTTACTACACAACATGTATATTAGTCTGCTTAACAAATTTAGTCAATGCGTCAGCTATTAGGTTTGGTTTAAAATCTGTTCATAAGGATTCAAATTGCATGACTTTTATTCACTCAACCTACAGGGAGCAATATGCATGGTAAGAGTCACTAGTCAAACAACACACAACAAGACATAAAAAGCAGATCACTTTCAGTTCAGATTCTGGGTGAATTCTGGAACTGTTTTTCCAAAATACAACGTGAAAGTATATTGAATTTGCTACTACTCTGATTCACACCTCTGACTGACTTCTTCATAGCAAGGGTGGCTGAGGCTCACGGCTTGAATTTGGTGACCCTCTGACCTTCTCTCTAATACAACACAGGCCAAAATGTCAGATGTTTGGTGTACAAAAAACACACTGCCATAGTGTTCTTTTTATGGTAAATGGACATACTTGTATAGCAACTTCCAATGTAAACTCTGCTACTGCTGAATGACTGAAGCTAAGCAGGTTTGGGCTTGGCCAGTACCTGGATGGGAAACCTCCTGGGGAAACTAAGTTGCTGCTGGAAGAGGTGTTGGTGGGCCAATAGTGGGCGGTCTTCCCTCAGGTCCTAATAGGAGTTGCGGTCCTTCGGATGAGATGTTAAGCCGAGGTCCTGACTCACTGTGGTCATTAAAGATCCCGCAAAGAGTAGGGGGTTCCTCGGTGCCATGGCAAAATTCCCAACCTGGTTTTCGCCATCTAATCATCCCCCATAGTTATTGGCTCAATGTTTCCCTCCCTCTCTGCCCCAAGCTGATGTGTGGTGAACGTTCTGGCGCTAAATGGCAGCCGTGCATCACCCAGGTGGGTGCTACACATTGGTGGTGGTTGAGGTGAGTCCTCCCCACTTCACTGTGAAGCACTTTATAAAATATAATGCATTAATATTATTATTATTATCATCCGCTGGCTACCATGCAAGGTGCGAACTGCTCATCAGAAACAGAAACTAAAACATTCACACACACACTCACACCCCGATGGTAGCCTTCAGGAGCAATTTGGGATCTCTCCGCTCTACTTCCTGAGCATTTGATTCTCATGGAATTCCTGCAATATTTGCTCATGGACAGGGTTCATTTATGGGGTTCTTTTGCATAGAGTTACCTTGGATGAACTTCCACATGCACATTCACGCTGTTGACTGTCTTGACATTGCTTTGAGGGATCAGAGAGCACAGAAGAGTCCAAAATTAAGGAAGCTCTCAATTTAGCTGTGTTGCATCGTCTAATTTTAATTAACCCTGTTCTGCTGGAGAACAAACTGCTCCACAAAATAAAAGAAATACAGAATGGTTTGCAGTCAGTCAAACGACAGCAGTCCATAGTACAAATATATTCTCTAAAAATATCTGTGTTGACTTGGTGTCCAACATTTTTCTGTGAGTTAGTTTACCATTGCATTTTCTATAAGTGCAGCACAAGCACAGTCTAATAAGGTAGATAGAGGAAAGTGTTTGGGGTTAATGTATGAGTGACTTGCTAGTGCTGAGGCACAGCAGGATGAAGAAGCGAGGTTCCACGTGTGACAGAAGTGACACAGAACACCCGCAGGGACAGGAAGTTTGCCTATGAATTCAAGCCAATCAGAGGATTATTGCTCATCATCCAGAAAAGGATGCCAAAGAGCTCAGGGAGGTTTAATGGAGGGGGGAAGAGTGAGAGGGAGATCACCATGCAAAGGGATAGACTAACTGAAATACTTCATTCTTGAATGTTTACTGGAAGATGAAGATGGATTCATGGAAGAGATGGAAAGTACAGGCTAAAATGTGACGACTTCACAGTAATGGTGCAAAATTCAAATAAGGTGCTCTATGCATGAAAAGAAGAAATTTAAGACAATTTTAAGAGGAGTATTATATCAGAGGGAGATCAGGTTCAACTGCTGCACCCCCTGGCTCTGAATGAAACTTAACTGAACAGTAATATTCCAACAAGTGTGATTGATGTTCCTGGGTAAGCTCTTTATAGAAAAGACAGACAATGGGAAAAGGAGGGGAGTCCTTATCTATATCAGACACACCATCAAATGCGCTGAAATTAATCTGGATAGGTTAAATTTAATCTTAAATATTGTCATGTCACCTAAGATGAATATTAACATTGTGATTCTGTCCAATCCTCCATCCTGTAATGTGTCTTATTGTCATGATTTAGATGGATTGTTGAAACTGTTAAATTGTGACAGTGAAACTATATTACTTGGAGATTTTAACAAATTGGCTTGAATGGAGTAAGTGAACAAAAACTCAAAAGATCATCTCATCAAAATATAAATGGCAAAAGGGCCAAAAAGTTTTACACGAACAAGTAAAACACTTGAACACTAAAACATATGTGAACACATAGATCTAATGTTTACGAATATGAATAATTTGACAGGTAAAGTTTATTTTGTAGAACAATCTATAAATAATGGGACAGCAGAATGGGATTTGAAAGAACAAAATCCCACAGTTTGAGAGTGGATTAAAGACTATAAATTGGTTTTACATACCCAAGATTTAAATAAATATTGCAATATCTTGATGGATTCACTCATAAATACAATTCAAAGTTCATAAAGCCATTCAAATGTGGTAAAAAAAAAGAAAAAAAAAAGACCTTTGCCATGGGTTAGCTAATGATATTCGTCATTTAATGAAAAAGAGGGATCTCTCATTGAAATAAAATCACTTTCCACAAAATTATACATGGATTCTGTTATCTTTAAATGGCTTAAATGAAACAAAGTGGTTAGTGAACTGTGAAAAACATAGACCGCCTACTTTAGACTGGTGATTGCACAACTGGAGGGAAATAGCTGATCTCTTTGGAGACATTTAATAGACTAATCAGAGAAATTGTATAATCCAATTGAATGTAAATGGAGTGATCAGTTCTGATAGCATGGGAATTGCAAATGCACTTAATGCCTATTTTGCCCAATCTGTGGAAGAACTGACGTTAAACCGACAGAGCTGTTACAGACTTCAGTAACACGGCAAACTTCTTTTCCATTGCCCGGAGTGATCAAGATAAAATTAAACTAATAATTAATCAATTAAATAATTAAAAAGGTAAACAGAAAATTAGATTAGACACTGATTTCATAGACATGTATAGTGATAATCTGATAAGGCCGATAACATATGATGAATGTATCCTTCAGTACCGTCGAAATTTAAACCTCCAATTTAAACAAGCACTTATAAGCCCAAGTCTGGAGAACTGGACCAAGCTTGTAATAGTCCGATCTCAATTCTTCCTGCAATCTCAGAAGTTATTAAAATGTTAGTTGCCTGACAGCTGATTCATTGTCTGGAGGAAAGAGCTTCTCGATGTAAAACAATTTGGGTTTCGACCAAGATATTCAACAGAAACGGCTACATGTTATCTTACAAAAATTACTAGATGAAGACCATGTTTTGATCAAGAGTTTTGATACAAGCTTTCAGCTGGTTTAAATCATCTCTGGAACCCAGATATCCATCCTGGGACCATTGCTCATTTGGTTATACATAAATGAGCAGACAGCAGCTAAGAGGCTGGGTGCCAGTTTTCTGCTGATGATGCAATCACTTATTTATTGAGAAAAAGTCTGATTGGTGTCTTGCATGCCTCCAAAAATAACTTCCTTCCTCTGCAAAAAAGGAAGGACATAGAAGGTAAATAGTTTAAATATCTAGGTGTTGTCTTGGATTCCAAATGAATATTCGATGCACATATTAGGGAAGTGTCAAGACAATCAAGACTAACCTTAACTGTTTTTGAAATTATAAATGTGTGTCATTCCTTTTTTATAAATAATTAAAACTTGATGCAAGGTGTTAGCGGCAGTCCTGGTGCAGATTATATTGTTACTATGATAAAATTCTTTCATTCACTTTATGTCATAGAGTAACAATGAGAGGGTTTGTTTTGTCTCATTACTAAATAGGAGACTTCACTGTTTATTGTGAAAAGGGAAAGATTACTTTACAATCTTCACCAGCATCAGAAATTTGAAGGAAGAAACACAAGCAGATTAAAACAGATTTTGCTTGCTATTATCATTAAGAGATGCATTTCTAATGCACTTTCAACATGAGTGATTGGGGACAAAATCCACAGTCCTCATTTTACGAAGTTAATATTAGGCTTTAACAGTCTTAATTAACTAGGGTGACCATATATTGGTTTTAAAAAATGGTCACCTTAGTGATGGAGGCTACACTGTCTACAGACATGATAGTAGACTTATTCTGAAACAGTGTGGTAGTTCTAGCTAATGGTGATGTCATTTCTCCATAGATCATGGCTTCTAAATTTTCTCTAACATCACTTACAGCAGCTAACGCTGCACATTGCTAAATTAGATTAGCCAAAAAGCTAGTTATGTTTCCTAGTAGAAGGTCGCTACCGTTAATAAGTGGTTAAACTATAGTTTTTAACGTATCATAAATATCTACAAGCCGCATGTCTGTAATTACAGTCGGTGCGTCAGAAAAACAGAAAATAAATGTGAGCTGAACAAGTATCTAACACGGCTTCCCGCCATACAGTTATTTAACTCCTCTTTTAAATGTGCAACGTAGATGTGAAATCTCAAAGGTGCAAATCCACATTCTAGACAGTGAGGTAGTATTAGATGCACTGAACAAAAGCTTTTGCTTTAATTACTACTAGCAACACACCTGATTGTGGGTATAGTATGTGCAAGGTTTTGACAAGGAAGAAGAATGTGTGGAATACACAAGACAATATCGCTGGTTCTGCTGCACTGATATTTGATCTTTCTTTTTTTTTTAAACTGCCCATCATGAGTTGGACTTGTGTTGTGGGAGTGCAGTGCTAAATCAGTGGAGTACTCTTTAAATCAACTTTGCAAACCCATGGAGATTTCTTTTGCCAGTCCAGGTGTCGAAGTAGTGGCTATCTGATCAGAATCCTGTCCTAACCTTTAGAAGATTAGGCAAGGCAAGGGATGGCTTTCCCAGTTGCTTCATATAATACAATAAAAACAATAAACAAGGAATACAATTTAAAAAATATAATTTAAAAGGACACAAAGCAATCTGAAAGAAATTGATTGGTAAGTAAGGTTCTATCCAAGACAGTGGACAACATAGACGTTTTTAACCTGGATGTAAGGGTAGTCAACGTCGAGTCGCCTCCTATGTTTTCTAAAGTTTGCTCCAGCTCTACTAGTACTGCACTAGTAACCAAGAAATGAGGGAGATGAAAACATCTATGATTCTCAAAATATGAATTAGACATTGGAGCTAAAATAATAATTCAACTCCTGTGGTAACACATAATCCTTACAATAATCGATGTCTGTAATCTTCACAGCATTCATGTCCTCAATAAATAATCCGTGTTCCCATGTTCATTTAACAAAACTGTATGGTTTGAATGCTGGGAGTGTTTGACAAACCTTGCTCAATCAGATGTCTCAATCAATATGGCAAAAATAAAGAGAGGCTTTTGACCCACTCGACCTATCCAGTCAGATTCAATTTGCATTGAACTATACAAGGCAGGCCTGATTCACCTTCATCAGCTCTTTCATTTTCACTGGGTGGAAGCTGAGCTGAGGCACTGTCACAGCCAAGCTGAAAACAATGACAAATAATCGAGAATGATGAGGAAAATTCAAGTGATATTGATTGCTAATGATGAATCAATCCAGATATCCAATGCTGAACACTTGTTCTGAGTAAGATCCGCTTATGGATTTTCCACCAGCATGACTTTGTTCTGGTTGAAAAGGCTTTCACAATGCTACCACTCAGTCATTCTGGCCACACATCATACAACATCATTACAACTTTGTGCAACAACAATAAAACCCCAATCAATACCTCCAATCAAATGTAACACACATGCATTTATAGCGAGGACCTTGAGGTCACTTAGAGACAACAGGACTACTCCTTGCAGAAGCTGTGAGAGAAAAATGGACTCCCATTATAATCCCATAAATGCTCAACAGAACTGCAGTCTCTGGCACACAGTAACGAACTTCTGTGCAGTTTCCCAGGTGTTAATGGATTGAGGCCGCCTTCAGATAATGGTAATTTGCATGAATATGCAGCACAGACAAAACATGAGCAGTGACATTGTCAATCATCTCATGTAAATGTTCCTAATTTTATAGCATCCGCGCTTGTTCATGGCTGGCCTCATGACTAATGATTCTGCTCTGAGAGCTATCACAGAGCTTTGGTGATGGTGTATTGATCAGCCAACAGACCACATCTGTAGCACAGGATATCCATACGCTGAAAACACAAACACATGAGAAACAAATACGGGCTTTATATGCGAATACTTGCATCTTTCACCTTCAACAACCATAAAGTGTCCAGCCACATTTTATCAACAGCAGAATCATTGGAGGTGCTGTATGTACAGTACTGTATGTGAGGGCAAGATAGATAACAGATACACAGAGAGAGAGGGAGAAAGTGATATAACAGCACATATAATCCTGCATCTGTTGTTGCTCACTGAGCATGTTTTACAACCACTGCCTCAATTGCATTTTAATAGACTTGATCTCACATGGTATGTAGTAGTGAAGGAAAGTGATTGGACTGTTTTTATCAGCTCATGGGCTACTCTCAAAGAAATATGGTCAATCAAAATGCCCATATCCTATATATTTTTCCACGCGATCAAGCAAGAGAGGTGAACACAAAGTTACCACATTAAAACACATTATTCTGTATGAAAGAGAAATCTACAGTCAAATCACTCATACCAGTGAAAATTTATAATATTGATTTTAGGCTTACTGATGAATAAGTGTGTATAAAGATAATGGCGCCATAGGATGCAGAGGCAGACTCAATATGGATCCTCTTTACAGAGGTTTGTGTGTGGCTGAGATAAAGGTTCTCTTTGTCTGGTGGATAATGGCAGAGCTGCTCCAAAGAGCAGTCATTTCCCCCTTTCACTTTTTATAGTAATCTGACCTCACTGTTTCTGAGCCTATTTGGAGCCATTATACACTTGTATTTGTATCAGACAGGCCAACAACAACTAACAAGTTACTGCTACAGACTTGTTCTGAGATTTGGTCAAGGAGCTATTTTGATGTTCATTAGAGATGATGAATCAAATGAGTAGATGATGATGATGATGAATCAAATGAGAATAAATAACAACATCTCACTACTTAATTCAAAATTACCTGATTTTCTTTAAATCCCCAGAAATGTACAAGAACATTGGGTGTCTCTGCTACATGTTACTAGGTGCTGCGTCAGTGTATTTGTCTATTTCTTCAGGTTGGGTTAAGTGGTCGTCGTAAAAAGGAATAAAGATGCCGTTCTGAGAATAAAGTAAGTCATGCCATGATCTCAGCTCCATTTACAAGCATTGTTGAGTATTGCGTGATTGTGGAGGGATAGAACTGCAGACTGTGGATAGGGACGTTAAGTGGGAAAGGAAGGATCAGCCTTGTGGGATGATGTGGATGGCAAAATTTAAGTGTCCAGTTAGACAGCGATGTTGGTGCTTGGTACAACTGTAGAGGAGCTAGTTTTGGAATGTACTTTATGTACTGTAAATATAATGGAGTTTCTCAGGTTGGGAGGGAGGCTTGAAAAAAAGTGGATAAAATATCTTGGGGTTGCTCTTGCGCCTGAATTTTGCGCAGACGGTTAAGTAATATGAACCTATTCCAAGAACCGCCGAACAGAAGAAACTCCAATATCAAAGTGCTGCTAATGTCAGATTAAGTTGACCAGGCACAGTGGCTGGCAAGATGGTTGAGGCTGATGTCTTGTGAGCTGGTTGTGTAGTGCATGGAAAGATCTGGACTGAGGATCAGACTATTGGTGCTTTGTGATGTTGCAAAGCGGTTGTTGACTTCTTTAGCTTAGAACTTGGCCACTATATAGGCTCAGTGAAGATGGCTGGAGGTTATGATGGATGTGGGAGGACCTGAATGGTAACCAGGAGCGAAACTGTGGATGGGGAAGTTGACAAAGTGGTGGTTGGATGGTCTTCAGGGCGGATTTGATGCATGGATCAGTGTTTTGAGCTATCTGTGCGGTCAGAACCGTGCTAGGTGGGGTTATGGGGGCAGCTTGTTCTGCCGTGGGTGCCGCTGTGAAAGGAACAGGTGTGGAGGAAAAACAATTTGGAGGTGTGGAGGAAAAACAATTTGAAACGACCTGAATCATGAGCTTATTGCAAACAATTCTGCTGCCTTGGTACAGTAAAGGCCTACCCTTTGTCAGCTTCCTGATATGTTTTCTGGTAGGAGGGTAGGTGGTTTGGGAATGACGGGAGGTGGAGGAGCAATGGAACTGGGGGTGGTGATGGTGCAGTGGATAAGATGCATGCCTTTGATGTGAGAGAGGTTCAACTCCCCACCGTGATGCGTCTACCACTGTGTACCTGAGCAAGACACTTAACCCCTAGTTGCTCCAGAGGCGTGCGATCTCTGACATAAATAAAGCAATTGTAAGCTAAATGAATAAAATGTAAAATGTAACTGAGCCTCGGAAAGGTGGGCAGGTTGTTGGGATGGGGTAAAGGAGTGGAAATGACTCAGCTAGTGGCTGGATGAGAAGGGGTGCCACACAGGTTGCAAGCCATGGAGAAGCATGATGCGAAGCATGACACAGCGGTAAGTTCTGAGTCAAGGGTGACCCAGTAGGTGCCCTGATGATGCTGAAGGCGGCATGTGTTGTGATGCGAAAGTGAGACGAGGGATGATATGCTGGTGAGAGTGGGACTAATGATGGTTGGAACAGGAAGAACAAGGGTTGCTGTAGGAATAGAAAATGCAGGGGGATGTTGGGTGAAGGAGTGCAGGGCGAAGGAGTGGAGGTTTGGAGGTTGGGGAAAGAGGGGAACAGGGTTGTGGTTGTGGTTGTGGTTGTGGCGGAAACGGCATTGGAAGTAGCTGGGTAAAGCTGGAAAAGCCTAGCTTTGTTGCTTGAGTCCACGGCCCATTCGGAGGCATAGGAAGGAGGCGGAACTGGCCGGTGTACCACCGCAGGGTCGAGTGTCTGTGTGGTCAGAAGACGGGCCCAGCAATGGCTCAGTCTGCCTGTTCTGCCCAGGAACAACAACAGCCTGGTAACTTTTTTCAGGGGTTAATGGCACATTAAATTGACGTAGAATTTCAGGTTAATGGCCACACACGCGAATTGATGTGGATTTTGTTTGTCAGTGTTTTCCCCATGACCCCCCTTGCCCTATGTCCAAGGGAGGCTTTCACATGTAAATGGCTTTGAGAGCGGCCTTATGGTGCTTTCAGACCAAAAGCGAAGCGAGTGTTCGGGGCGGTGAGTTTACAAACAAAGTCAATGCAAAGACGCATAGAGCCGCGATTTCCTGTCGTGCGGCGCGACAGTATTTATTTCAGCATCAGTTTAATCCGTTTATTGCTATTTAATCACAGCAAAATGTTTACTTTGGGTTCATACAGTTGTAGTAATTGGGAGTTGTGTTTATTCACATTATCACGTTAAAATCACATTCTCGCGTTCTGTGTGAACACTTGCAGCGAATGTACTTCGCGGTTGGTCTGAAAGCACCATTACACACACAGAGGCTAAAATGAAGCCCTACATGAAGAGTCAGTATAAGAAAATAAAATATTTTTTTGAACTTTGAATCATGCAAAGCTGCCATACAGGAGTCACAGATGATGATGATCTTTTCCTAAACCTAACCAAGTACCTTTGCTGCCTAAACATTTCAAAATGGCAATGTTTTTTCTTTTGGTCCTCTCTTCTGTCTTCTCCCCTAGTGCCTGTAGTTTTCCCTCTTAGGTCATCTTTAACTGGCCTTAACCTAGAATCACTGATCTATCTGATGTTTCGACTCCAATGCTATGTTATATTGGAATCTATTACTATCCATTTGCCAGTATGTTCTTGTAAACATTCTTGTAAGACTCAACCTTGCCAGATTCCCAGAGAACACCAATATCTGCTAGCATGACGCCTGAGCTACTGTCTCAACCTACTGTAGTCTACCTAACAAGGACAGTTACATGAGAGAAATAACTAGAGCTGGAAGGTCAGTGAACACTTGTGGGGTCAGCTAATGACTCCAAGCTAGACCTGTCTTACCTTTCAGTAGTACCCAGTCTCACCCTGCTTTCGGCTCCATTGCTGCCACTCCAATCTCTCTGGTTTTCTTCAACCTCCGGATTCCAAGGTCTGCAGAGAAACAGCAGGTCTTCCCATGACCCTAGATTTCTATGATTCACTCTCGACAAAATCCGTTTCACACTGTAATCTGGATTGAAACCTTATCCAATCAGCATTCGATCTCCAATTCCTCTTTGCTTTGGCTCAATCTTTGCCAACGGGTTCAGCTTTTTCTATCACGCACAACTTTGACACCCCAAGATACCAATCGTACACCGCTGCCACATATTCTGCAACTTTTTGGGGATTCTACAAAGAAGACTAATCGCAGCAGAATGGTCTCCGAAATTCTACTACCAACAGCATAGTCAAGTCAAGTCAAGTTTTATTTAACATGCAAAATCACCAAAAGGCAAGGTCCCAAAACACTTTACAAAATGCATTGAAATGAAATAAAATTAACCATAAAATACAGAATGCATGTAATAAAACACGTAATAAAATACAATCAGAATAAAATCAACTAATTAAAATGATTACATTATAATTTAATTTATCGTATAAAGTTTGCTTAACCCTGTCCTTACTAAAAGCTTTATTAAACAGAAAAGTCATATGTCTAGCCTTGAAGGTTGTGATGTTATCCGATTACCGCACCAAAATTGGAACCTGGTTCCATAGAAGAGACGCTTGATAACAAAAAGCTCTTTGTCCCACTCTAACCTTAGTTACATTAGGCACCACAAGCAGCCCTGCATTTTGAGAGCGCAGTGCTCTATTGGGGCAGTAAGGTATCAGGAGTTCTTTGAGGTACAATGGTGCCTGGCCATTTAAGGCTTTGTAGGTAAGTAGAACAATTTTAAAATCTATTCTGTATTTCACAGGGAGCCATTGAAGGGAGGCTAGAACTGGAGAAATATGCTCTCTAATCTTGACTCTAGACAGAACATCACGCAGCGTTTTGAGACAGGATGTTCCTGATTTTAGCAATGTTACTTAAATGAAAGTAGGCAGTTCTTGAAATTTTCGTAACCTGCAGATTGAAGGACATTTCCTGATCGAAAGTAACTCCCAGGTTCATCGCGGTGGTACTGGGGGCCAGGGCGATGCATTCCAGCGTAACAATGTTGTTGGACAATATATCTCGAAGGTGTTTGGGCCCAAGTAAAATAACTTCAGTTTTGTTGAGTTCAGCGGGAGGAAATTACAGGTCATCCAGGCTTTGACATCTTGTATGCACACTTGAAGTTTGGCTAACTGATTTGAATCATTCGGCCTGATTGCTAGATATAGCTGAGTATCATCAGCATAGCAATGAAAGTTTATGGCATAGCCCTCTCTCAGGTTACAGGCCAGCTTTGAAGAACTCAGCCACTGTCACAACTAGCACAACAAGACCTCCCCGTCATTTGATCTCGTCACCACGTCTTATTCATCAACAAGCCCACAGTGGCTACAAAACACACTCCACTGAAGTCCATCTTTGTTATGATTAGGCCTTGCCTCCTCCTTTTTTCTGTCCCCCGCTGTCCCTGTCAGTCTTGTTTGTCATGTACTCTGTGTGTATGTGTGTGGGCGTTTCCAATCCTGGCTCCTCTCCACCTGCAGCATCTCACACCTGCGGCTCATCCAGTAATCAACCCGTGCAGTCAAATACTCCGGTTCAGCTTCCATGCTTCTCCAGTTTGTCAGTTTACCTCTTGTGGTACAATTGCTCTGGCCAATTCTATGCATCTCAGCATTATCGAGTGTTTTTGTAATCTTTGCCTAACGTCCTGTTTTTTGTCCACCTCAGTAACCACTAATCCCGGCGCACAAACATATCAGATTGTCCGAGATTGATCTAGTAGCTACTCAATTCCAGTTCTACCAGCAGTTCTGCTAAAGTACTCTTTCGTAAGGCATTTCTCACATCCTTTACTTCGGTCACTCCTCCAGGATCTGAGCTACCATTCAGCCTATCCCGTCATTCCCGAGCATCTGATACAGATCATGCGCTGCTGGTCTTACCAAGCGTGCCATCCCTACACTTTAGATCTCAAGATCCCAGATCACCCAATGTCTCTGAAATAACTGGAAGCCTTTTAGGGGTCCGTCGTGCCCAGGCAATATGGAGGATTTCCCTATCGTAGCTTCCCCACAACGCTTTTGAATGTCTATTCAGCAAGTGCAAGCATCATATGTCTTTCTGTTGATTGTGGTCCTTGCTAGTGAAGTGGTGCTACCAGCAGAGATTCAGGAGCGGGACCCCACATCAATGACGTCACTCCCGGCATTTCCATAAATACCCACACAACACATGTCCTCTTCTTCACTCTCGCATTCCATCACAGGGACTACTTCTATGAACTGTGGAATTTTTGAGGGTGCTGTATAGTGTAAATTTGCAAGCTCAAAATTCTGACACCCACATGCTGAATGGTAAATCTAATTATATAGGAACTAGGGAGTGATCACAGTCCATGTTTGTGTTTGTATAGTGAAAAACTAACAGAAAATATTAGAAAATATAATTTGATATTTCCAAATCTGCATATGTAGCATAACACTAAAACAACGCCCGGAACAATTAGAGTGATAAGATTTGAGATTTTTTAACTGTTCTGTTAAGAACCATCAAATTGTTATGTGTGTAAAGGGGGTGGGGCTTTTTAATGCGCGTTTCATTTCCATACACCTCACTATGTATGACCTCCAGTGTGACTTTTTTTTTTTTTCTTTCTTTTTTGTTGCAAGCACAACATTTAGACTCCATAAAACAGCAGTAATGGACAGTTTTCTTTCTTTTCTGCTTCTCCAAAACATGTGGTCTATTTTCTGCTTGAGCTCTGCAAAGGTGAGGATTCTGGCATCTCACACAAAAGCCAATACCTGCCCCCAGGGAAGGCCAACACTTCCAGGTGAGGTGGGATTTTGAGAATAGTGTTTAAGTAGCCAAGGGAAATCTTTCAGGGTAAGCTGCTCAAACTCAGCAACACAGGGACAACACATATGCCACACAGTATTACAGCTTCAATCTCTTCCTTCTCTGTTGGGTTACTACTACAAATATATTGTGTACAAAAAAGGTATAGTCTACACAACTACCTTCTACTCCCCCCTTCAGGTTTTATATTTGAATAATATTAATATATTAGGAAATTAGACAGACAGGGCTTTTGGTGAAACAGCGCTCAGATGTTTGATTGACATGGTGCACCAGCTCTTGCAGCTCCACATCAACTAGAGAACATGCCATATGTTAATCTCAAATCAAATGTGCTGACATGCTCAGATGACCTTTGAATGTCAGCATCTGACATTTTACATGTCCACTAACAAACTAGAGAGCCTTCCCATAACAACTCATCAACAATTTCCTCCACTTTTCCTAATTGGCTTACAGTATTATACCATCCCATTTCATCTTAGAGTGTCCGTGATGATTTATTTCAAGTGTTTAGAAAGATTTTCCTAATTGACTGTTTGAATATCCTATTATACTACACGGATTCACATTTTAAAGATAGTATAAATCAGAGCTGTCAGGTTAAGTCAAATCTCAAGCTTTTTGAGATAAAAGCCATTTTCAAGTCTTTGACAAAATATTTATAACCTAATTGCATGCAGAGTTTGTATATTCATTCCTGACATTGGAAACAGCAGTTGACTAAATAATCCCCCAACAAGGCCCATATAGTAGCTGTTCTGGAGCTTTCGTTTGTATCACAACATTATCCAGCAGATTGAGTTTGCACAGTTGTCATCAAATGCAGATGTTCAAATTTCCATTATTCTGAACACTGATATTTTTGTGCATATTGGCTTCAAAGTTAAAATTATATAACATTTATTCTTAACCTTTAGGTTTACATTTTCCGTGTGTTTAGAGATAAATTAGATTAAGATAATTTAAAGTAATTTGCTAGTCTTCTAGATATCTGAATACTGACTGATTCAAAATGGCATGGCATTTCCCGTTGTGTCCAAATTTTAAACCCTACAGCTCTGGTATTAACAGGAAGACATTTTGGCTTCAGTAATTGTCCATAGAGATACGTCTAGAATGTGATGAAAAGCAAACAATAATACAATATTATATAACGTATTCACCCAGAAGTCAGAAAGAAATGTCCATCCATCCATCGTCAACCGCTTATCCTGCATACAGGGCTGGAGCCAATCCCAGCTGACATCGGGCTAAAGGCAAGGTACAGAATAAAATGTCTTCATTCAATTAAATTAAGTTTGATTTGTCTTATTCATAGATTTGTGTTTTACAGAATGTGTGAAATCACAGATAACGTCTGTCATTGGGTCAGTTGCATATACAGTAAGTAAATATTAATAAACTACATATATATGATCAGACATGAAAACACTTTTTTTTATTGATCCTCACGGGGGAAATTACAGCAGCACAAGAGACAAACCAAATAAAAATACATAAAAGATAAGAACAGTAATAAAATACATACATCCTTTATCAAAACCAAATGTATACTACATACAGATGGTACAGCAAGTATACAGACAGTAGTTAAAATATGTGGAGTAAATTGAGAGAAATGAGATCTATACAAAACAACTATGAAACTTTTACCAAGCCTAAAAATAAGGCACAGTCAGTGAAATGAGAATGTAATTGGCTTGAACATTTTGGTAATATCGAATTTGCCATAAGTAAGTGTTCCAGGACTTTAGCTTAAGAGTAGTTTAGAGTACAGTAATTGTAATGAGTGTAATAAGGGGAAGGATGGTGGCAGAAATAGATTCACTTCCTGTTCTGGCAGCTTGCTGCACAATAGAGATACTCTCCAACTACCACTGACCCAGGGGAGCAATCTGTATTAGAAACAGGGTCTCCTAGATGCAGATGGCACTGGATTTACATTTAGTTACCTGCATCTGATATTGGTCTTCATAAACCCAAATTAGATTGATATTGCTTTGGAGGCAGCACCAAATAAGGATTCAATAACAGAGTTGGACAGGTAGCATCCGAGGCTAATGGGGATTTATATGGGCACCCAACACAGCACTCATGGCTTGTCAATTTGTAGCAGATGGATTGGCTCTGCTGGACCATGAAAAGAGTCCCCCATAGGCCGGCCTGACACCTGCCTGGCTGAGGTCCAATGATGCAGCACTGTGATGACCAATGAGGCAGATCGACACTGACTGATGGGTTGTGGCCTCTGATGAGGACTTTTAGTGTTACCTGCGTACAGCTAATTTGAGGACATTTTTTTCTGGTTTCACCTAGTCTGGATGTGACTGAACCATAAAGATAAAAGATGACGCATCATTAATCAAACATCCATTTCTACTTCTATTTCAAAACCAACAAAGTTGGATTAACCTGAAGTGATAAAAACAATGAATAAAAGAAAGTACAGCCATGTCTTGACAAATGTTCTCTGTAAACAGGGCTCTGCCATAAATACCTATTTGAAGGGGCTGGAGTGATTGTACTCAGCCCTGCAATACTTAACCGCCTATTTCACTTCAATTTGACACAGACTTCAATGAACTGCTTGACCTATTTCTGTAACCCCGAGGTTCAACACAGTGGATGGAATGGATAGGGATGGAGAGGTTAACAATGTTGCTGCTACAGTCAAACTAGGCCAAGCTGACATGGGTGAGGGAGCTGAAGGAAATAAGACAGAACGATGCACACTAAGTGAATTATCTCGGAGCTGAAAGCAATAGCGTCTCTGATCCAATCAGCCCCCACCCACTTCACTTGGACTCCCATCTCCATTGAATCTGATATACATTTATACCATAGTCTTTCAAGTCCACGCCTTGTCTGCTCTCACTGACATGAGCTGATAATGGGGGCATATTTGGAGTTGATTTATGGCGATGCTGGGCAGATTGCTGTGACAGTATGCCAGAGGTTGTGGCCAGTTATACAGAGGGCTGTAATGAGTGGCCTGTTTGCAGTATGTAGGGGGTCTAGCCTTGGCCCTGGCTCATAGGTGCTGAAATGATATGCAAAATGGGTACTCTCTATGCCTCAGGGCACGAAGACACAATGTGTGGTCAGACGAAAATGAATTTAACAGGATCTAATGCGACTTGGATGCATTGCTTGCACCACTGTCTGTTTGTGTCTCTATATTAGCCTCTCTCTTTCTTGTTGTGTCTTCATTTTTGTTATTGCCTTTATTCAGACTGAGAAATTAAGAGAGACCAGTTTTAGATCTATCATAAGAAGAGGATTTACCCTAAATCCAACTGTGTGATGTGGTTTGCAGCTATTAACAAGACACAAGAGCAATTTAGAAAAACCACTGTCAACTATTAAAGTCCTCTGAAAACAGGCACCAGGTATTAATACAGATGGCCATTGGTATTCTGACGCTAATGCTGGAGCTTCATGAGGCTGCGGTGTGCTGTTAAGCAGCATGTGGGATACCTAATTATACCACTTACATATGGACAATCAAGAACACACTCACCTTGAGCTGCTTTTTTACTGCTGAATGAAAAACAGAGCTCAGGTAGTATACAGTGTACACAGTCTAAAACACACGTACAGGAGCTGTAAATTGTGGGACTGAAAATGACATTTTTCCCCAATGTATCGTAACAGGCACATGGGCCCTTGTGAGACCAAACCTTTTGGCTAAATTAACATTGCAGGCTTGAATGATAAATTCCAATTTATTGCCTAGATCAGATTTTTTCTGATTGAATGTTCACCTTTTTTAAAAAACAAATAAAGACTCATGGATGTTCAGTTTTTAGCGCTAACTAGCAGTTAGAAATGAGTTGTATTTGGATATTGTCTGACTGCGCACGAAAGCACCCACATGACTAAAAAAGCATCGACATACTGTATAATTTATCCTAATCTATAACTGTAATTACTGTCAGGTTTTACGCTGTATAGCTCTCACAGTTATACTTAGTGACTTATGCTTATGTGTATTTTAGCAGAAGAAAAGAGCAAGACATCACGTTAGGATTATAAGGTGTATCTGTGAGGTGGTATCAAGCAAAATCTCATGACACATGATATCATAATCACATTTTAAATAATGAGAGAATATGATTGGGGTGCGTGAGGTGCAAATTTCCTGTTTAATTACTTACAATAGAAAAACTTCTTCTTGATCCCTTCTCCCTACAAATGCCAGCACATACCCCACCCATCTACTCCAGCTGCCCATCTGTCTATACTGTGAGTAATGCATTCGTAATATGCAACCAAATGGAGCTGTCGTTCTTACCACCATCACGCAAACATGCAAGTGCACACACGCCAGTAAAAATATTAGCATTACTGAAGTGTATATGTGTGTAAGCGGGTCTTTGTGCCAGGCGAGTCGGGAGTGTGTTGACAGAGGTGTGGAGGTGGAAGCTGAGGTTTTTTGTTGTTCGCTTGTGAATGGTGGCAGGTGTTTGAGAGGTAAAAAGGCCCTCTAATGAGTTGGGGTGTTGGGGGGGTGCGCACAGTAAAGGTCACCTTCTCTGAATCTTGTCGGGCCTGACACAGAAAACGGAAACCAGCACGAAAATGGCAGAGCCTGGCATGAACCACTACACTATAGTTTGAAAGATGGTATACATATTGAATTTATTGTCCTAACGCTGCCAGTGGATGAGACTTCACACCAATTCAGCACTGCTATTACTTAACACTACTTAATGTCTAACTTGTATGGAATCTGATCCAAATATCAAAAGTAGTAAACTGCCTGTAATAAAAGATTATTCAGCAGCTCAACAGACTATTGAATAAAATCCCTCTGGACCACACTCATATAATTTCTCTAAGATCAGCTCTGAAACCCAAATAAAGCCATTAGTGAGTTTATTTTGGTGAGTTTACTCGTCCTAAAACAGTGTATTCACTCTAGCCCACACCACCAGAAAAAATCTGGACAAAAAACTTTAATAAGTAAACAATTGTAAAAAAAACAACTGCATCAATTCTTTAATATTTGGTGTTTTGTAAAGAGATGTGTTTTGGGGTTGTACTTGGGTCCCACCCATAGACTGTATAAAGGTCCCACTCCCTCGCCTGTGTGTGTGTGAATCCCTCCGCCCTATAGCATCTACAGTGTACAATAAGCCTCTGTATAAGAGATTGATGTGGCCAGTCGTAGATAAAGTTGATCTGAGGAGAGTAAGTCGCAGAGTACTCTTTTTTGAAGTAAGTTACCACAAGTAACTTGTATTTGACTAGTTGTCTACTATAACTAAACACTTTTATTTCACTTATAATGTGTTTGCTATTTCCTTAAATTCCTGATTTGATGGCTTTGCATTATCAGTGTCTATTATTTGGTGAAGTGCACTACTTATCTTTTTGGTTTTTGTGATTTCATGTACCTTTAGTTTGCTGAAGGTAATTGAGCGAGATGTCTGTGTTACTATAAGTTGAAATATAGTATTTTAAATCACTGCCTGACTTCATTCTGGAATAGGCTACAGGTACATCCACTCAATAACACTAAAACAAGTATGAAATGAGTGTACTTGTGACTTCAGCCTTAGTCTAGTGCTCAAATAGTGTAGTTTTTGTGTTCTGTATTCTCCTGTACCATAGGCCTCTGTGCTGAATTGTCAATGGTGCACTGTACTTTATGACAGAAGAATGAGTCAGTGCTGACACTAGAAGGAATACTGCCATTGGCATCATGCTGTGATTGTTACATAAGCTTCAGTGTGATTGAAGGCAGAAGACACAAACAGGTACAGAGCTGTGCTGTCAGGTATCATTTTAGTCAGCACGTCAACAGTGAGGTTCTTCCACCATGTTCTGTGAGGGGAGATCACAATGAATTATTCTTGGCTCCTGTCTTGAATCTGAGTCACAAAAGGAGAACAGCAACTTAACAGAAACAGAACACATACAGTAGGTTAGAAATCCCCAAGTGGCTTCCACCTAACATTATGAATACTGGGAGGAACTGTCAAGGAATTGTCAAGTCTTGCCTATAGTCAACTGATCAACTGAGGAGGTTTGGGGGGGGGAAGGGCTGCAGTCGGGGCTGGCTGTTAATATACCTGAGCTGGCTGTTAATATACCTGGGCAACCTGTTAATATACCTGAGCTGGCTGTTAATATACCTGGGCAACCTGTTAATATACCTGGGCAACCTGTTAATATACCTGAGCTGGCTGTTAATATACCTGGGCAGGCTGTTAATATACCTGGGCAACCTGTTAATATACCTGAGCTGGCTGTTAATATACCTGGGCAACCTGTTAATATACCTGGGCAACCTGTTAATATACCTGGGCAACCTGTTAATATACCTGAGCTGGCTGTTAATATACCTGGGCAACCTGTTAATATACCTGGGCAACCTGTTAATATACCTGGGCAACCTGTTAATATACCTGAGCTGGCTGTTAATATACCTGGGCAACCTGTTAATATACCTGGGCAACCTGTTAATATACCTGAGCTGGCTGTTAATATACCTGGGCAACCTGTTAATATACCTGGGCAACCTGTTAATATACCTGAGCTGGCTGTTAATATACCTGAGCAGCCGTTACTCAATACTCAAAGCATTTCTCTTAATGGGGAGACGTTTCACCCTATTTCACCCACTCGCTATTCATAATGTTAATTTTTGTGCCCCGTCCTGCCCATCCACACATCACATTCAATAATAAAAACATTCATTCCCTTTTTGAAGGAAAATGGTACTGCCCAAATCTCTGCTCATGAACAGCAGTGCTCTCAGTTATTGCGCATACATTTTCCTTCCTAACAAGAGCGTGCTTTATGTGTGGTCTGGATGCTGATCGGGCAACACTTTTTCAAGTTGAAATGAGGGTTGCACCGGGACAATCAGCTGCCTCCTACAGCTTTATTTCAGTTGATTGAGTTATCAGTAGTTTTTATTATAATTTTTTTGATGGATAGGCTTTACATGTATCCAACGAAGGTTAAAGTCAAGGGCAACTGGACTTGGTTGAAGATACTGGAAGACGTTTCGTCCCTCATCCAAAGGACTTCTTCAGTTCATGTAATTATGGAGGTCTGGACCCTCGGTGACCTCATGGTTAGGTTCCAGTAAAAAAAAGGTTGTTGTTAGGACATAAGTTATGTAGGTAAATCACCTAACGTTACGTGATTTACTTATGTGATTGTGACGTTACTTAAGTTAAAGTAAGTCAACGCAGGCTTTTGGTTTCACACAGGACATAAACAGCAGTCTCCTGGCTGAAAGTCTTCCTCTATAGGTTGACCATTCTTTATACTATCTTACCTGACTTTCCTTTGCTCCCGTCATCATTACTATGGCCACTAGAGGTCGACGCATAACACTAAATGTATGTGTAGTGATCACAAGGATCTCACATTCAAACTCGCTCCGCAAGACTCCGCTTGTGGGGGCGGGGTTTACATGCTCATGTGTGGCAAATTGTTGAATCAGAGTTTTGCCATAGATTTGATAGATGTTAGAGATGAATGTGTTGAAACAGAGGTTTAAGTTTTGTGAAGTTCTAAGGAAGCTCTGAATATCTGGCAGTATCTCCATTGTCGTATTGTTTCAGTGTTAACGCTGTGTTATTAATACGTAGGTATATAATGTAGGTGAAACCAATGTGAGAACACATTTTGAACACTGCACTGCACATTGTCCCCTATGAACAGGTACTGCACCAGTATATATAAATACTATAAATACTCATATTTACACTATATTCTAGCCTATATACTCTCTATATAGAGTAGTGTCACCTTCATGATCCGAGTTACAAGTCGTGGGGTGCTCCCATTGGGCCATCCAGTGCCTGTTAAAAGTTAACAAATGAGTGACTGACTAGAGGTGACAGTAGCCTGGAGAATAAGATTTAACAGGTTTGTGAAACTTGCCAGTCTCAATCCCTGGCCAGTACTGGTAAAACTTGTCAGGACCAATTCAGAATATTTACTAGACATGCTTACTTTTACCTTTAAACTAAACACAAGCTGGCAGGTCAGCTCTGTAGGGAGCAAGCTAGCTGCTGAGCAGCTCCCAGCAAGAAGGCAACTGTTAAAGTTATGACAGGCTCCAGTGCAAGGTTTTTATGAGCCTCCCTCATCACTAGAACCCCCAAGGGGTCATTTTTACCCCCCTGGCATTTTCAAATGCATGTAACTGTTAAAATAAACCCTTAGTATGTCTGTATTTTATAGGCCAGGGGCGTTTCCAGGCTCTTGAAACATTGGGGGCTTAGCCCAGCCCAGAAATCTTTCATGCTTTCACCCGTTTTCACCTGTTTTCACCCGTTGCCACCTACCCAAAGTACGTCTGTAAAGCAACAGTAAATGACCTCCACACAATAACTGTAAAAACCGTCTCATTTCTAATAATTAGCACTGATAATATTAACTAGGGGGGTCTGGGGGTCCTCGGAGGTGACAATTCAAAATAAAGTAATTTAGTGTAATATAAAGCAGTAAGGCTGTCAGGCATTCTGTTTTGATGTCATATGTTTCTCCTGTAGATCAACTTTTCTCATACAATTTTATCCCAGCTGAGTTTCATACATGCAGGCATGCCTGAAGTAGTTTAAAGTCTTTGTACATATGGCATCTTAATGATAAATTAGCTTAATTAATTTTGATTAAATGTTCAATCGGGGGGTCTGCCCCCCCCCAGAAGATTTTGAGTGTTCTGGAGACATTTCTGTGCCAATTTATGGTGGAAATGTCTTTATTTTTATAAAGTGAAGGACAAAAGTTAGGTGACAGGTGACAATTCAGAATATAAAAATATAATAGAATGTAATGCAGTAATCAGTAGCTTATTCTATTTTTTTTTTTTTACCTTAAGTTACTTTTTATTTTAAATATTTATATTCAATATATTTATTGCAGGTTTTCTTATTGTGCAAATAAACATTTCTCATAGCATTTTATTTGTTAATTAACATTTCTTGGTGCAAGCTATTTTTCAGTGGCCACTCCTTCAAGTGCCTGCTCCAAACATATTGGTTACTTTTGCGCATTTGGCGATTTATTATTTTTTTTGGCCCACAACACAAGAAACAGCTCGAGCAAAGGGGGAGGGAGTGGGGGTTAGTAAGAGATGTGATTGGTCCAGCCCAATGTCAGGATAAGCTTATGGGCTGATCGTTGGTCCATTTTTAAAAATCAGTTAGGCCTATATAAATAGCCTAAATAATTACATAATACCGGCCCTAAAGGTTCGTCGGCCGGTAGCCTATGCCAGATTACAGTCCACCCCTGAGGCTACCCCCTTCAGACCCTCTGACAGACACAGAGCCCGTCTAGGACTGTACTCAATGAGACGAGTGAAAGAAGTTGGCTAATGATATTTTACACAGTGGTGGATGTAAGACATGGTTACTACTGTAGTAATAAGCTATCTAGCCAGGCATGCTATGCGTGCGTTTGCAACTAATGCTGTATGTTTAATCCATTCCTTACATTTTTGCTCATGTTCTGGTAATGACCAGTGGGTTTTTAGAGCTTTCTTGGGTTAAAACAGCTGCCTGCTTTAGCTAAAAACAACAACATGAGAGAGGCGAGAGTGAACCAAAACAGTTGTGGGTCACACGGCTAAACAATGACCTCAAATTCTCTATAAAGCTCTGTAAAAGCTGCAGATTCAGGTGATAATTCCCCGTAAGCATTACCAGCGACCCTTGTCACATTGTTGACAAATTGTCATTTGATACATTATTCTCAAAAAAATACTAATTATATCTGGTTGAACTTGTAACAAGTCTCAGTCATAGGGAGTCATAATAGGTGTTTGAAAGGCATTGTGTTGCTCAGAAAAAGTTCTGGAGCTCTGATGCAGATGACTTGTTAAATAAAGGTTAAATATTTTGAGAACACCTGTTTCACATTCTTATCACAACATAGGATGAATGAAATGAAAGACACAAATTTTTAATTGACTGATCAAACACCATCCCCGAGTTTTATTCAACTGTCTTATGTTTTTAAACGAGTAAAATGTGTTTTCATTTTAGGTATTTACTTTGAATGCAATGTACATGATGCAGCAACAGCAACATATTGTAGATTGTTCTGTTTGATATACATCCCTCGTATACATTGGTGATGTGCCTCAAGGGCACCGATGAAGTGCAAACTATGAGGGCAGCCAGCCCATCTGCGACAGTACACACTCAGACATCTGGTGACTTCTTTGAAAGTTAAAAATTAAAGTAGAAAATCCTCTAACCTGATTGGCTGGGATGTGAAGTGGAGTAGAGTGGATTAGAATATCAACACTGAAAAATCTATGTGCATTCATAAACATCCACACACACACACACATGCATACACAGATACATTTGTAAATGAGTACCCCAAAGCAAACACATACATGCAAATGAGGAAACCAAAGTAACCAGACGTACCACACACACACACATACACACAAACACATGCTAATTAATAGAAAACAAACAGTTACTCAGGCAGTCTGTAGGGACTGGATTATATTGTGTCTCTCCTTGCTGAACAAATTGCTCTCTAAATTCAATCAAACATACCAAGCTCTTCTGTTGGTCTATGGGAGGTTGTAATCAGTGTGGCGGAGACTGAGGATAAAAAAAGGACAAAACAAAAAAAATAGCAACACAACAATCAACAAAAGGGGGGGGGGTCAGTGCCCTCAAATATTCAGATAACAGTTTGTTTGGCACAGAGAATTAGCAGTAACATGAACAATGTCTTGATTAAGTGCAAGTGATATATGCCTACAGAGAGCTGCAGGCTTCAAGCTTCCACAAAGAGGAGCAAGCAGCATGGTAGCAGCTCTCTGGAAGCTGCAGCCATCAGTTACAAGAATACAAACACTTATCTCTCTAATTCAACCTCTTTACCAAATTCAGCCAAACTGATTTGCTTTAGGAAGGATAAAGCAGTGAGCAAGCATTGGGAAATTCATTTGGTAGGGTTTACTGGGAACATTGCCATTGACAAGCTCAAGTGAGTCCAGTTTGATCCAAACACATACAGTATCTTGGAATGTTTTCAATTAGTTTTTTTCTGTTTCCTGATTTGAAGAGTTGTGGTAGAAATCAGTGGTGGAAAAACGTGTCTACACCCACCAGGCGGTGTGGGCCTCTCTGACTTCCTCACCTTGTGTATATACAACGGTGAGACCTGGCCATTTGGTACCATTTTTCTTCTGCACTGCAGCTGTCTAAAGAGAAGATCACCAGCTACCAAAGTCTTCCAGCAAGTCAGCCAGAGCGGGGTGGGATGTCGCTACGTCCGCACAGGGCAGCGTCCGTAACACGGGCTTCGTTCTGCCGGGGGACCTCCATCCCCAATACGGGGCGTGCCTCAGACCGGAGCACACCGGACGTGCATTCACACTACGCTTCATGTAGACAGGATACACACGCACACACAAACCTGTGTAGTGTTAAGCTATTGCTGCTCCACACATTATGCACATTCCTCTGGCAGAGCCTGACTCGTGCATGATCACGGCATCACCGACGCAGTCTCTCTTCCTGCATCCAAAGGTGTGTGACAGTGTTGTGTGCTGTACATGTCTGATGTACGACATGTGTGCGACAGTGACGTTGGGGAGAAATGTGTTTCTTGTAAACTATTTTCTCACTTTCCCACATTGTGTGAGCCAGCAGCGTGTTAACCGGACGGCTAACAAGTAGCCTGAGCTTGCTGGAAAGCTGCACATTCTCTCTCCCCTTGTCCACCACCCTTATACGATCAGGTGGCTGGCCTGCCCCCACACGTACAGCAACACGTCTTCAGCCTGCCCCGCCGGCTCAGCATTGTGCACCCAAGGCACCAGGGGTGGCCTGCTTGTGGTCTAACTCCATGGTACAACCACGACGCTTTTGGAAGCACCAATGACATTTGGGGGGGGCACCAAATCAAATAACCAGACCATCATGTCTGCTGCTATTCAGTTTCCTGAAGGTTTTCCTTTACACAGGATTACCGCTTCAGCAGTTTCTAGGGCCATATTTAAGTTCTTCACAACATTCGGTCTTCCAAGGATTTTTCAGACTGATCAAGGGTCAAATGGTGCTCCAGCAGCTGTCTATTTAGCACTGCATCTCTTCTGCCTACCATCCAGAGTCTCAGGGAGCCCTGGGCTGCGGTCGAAAGGTAAAAAAAAAAAACTCCTTTCCTAACCACTTTTCCTTGACCTCGATCAAAAACATCATGAGGTCAAGGAAAGATGTGAAGACCCTGGGTCTAAGAGAATCTGACTGCTCTTTTCTAGGCAACGTAATTATGCGACAGCGGATGTTACTGACGTGACCTGCTGTGATGAAACTACAAAGTTCCGAAGATGTACTACAAAAAAAGCACATCATTGACACTTTGCCCCCTGTTGTTTTAATGCAGGCCATCTACACTGAACAAAATTATAAAGGCAACACTTTTGTTTTTGCCCCCATTCATCATGAGCTGAACTCAAAGATCTAAGACTTTCTCTATGTACACAAAAGGCTTATTTGCCTCAAATATTGTTCACAAATCTGTCAATCTGTCGGTGTACATTTCTCCTTTGCCGAGATAATCCTTCCACCACACAGGTGTGGCATATCAAGATGCTGATCAGACAGCATGGGGATTGCACAGGTGTGCCTTAGGCTGGCCACAATAGAAGGCCACTTGAAAATGTGCGGTTCCATTACACAGCACAACGCCACAGATGTCACAAGTCCTGAGGGAGCGTGCAATGGGCATGCTGACTGCAGGAATGTCCAACAGAGCTGTTGCCCATGAATTGAATATTCTCTACCATAAGCCATCTCCAAAGGCGTTTAATAGAATTAAATCCCACCGGCCTCACAACCGCAGACCACGTGTAACCACACCAGCCCAGGACCTCCACATCCAGCTTCTTCACCTCCAAAATCCTCTGAGACCAGCAACCCAGACAGCTTCTGCAACAATTAGTTTGCATAACCAAAGAATTTCTGCACAAACTGTCAAGAACCATCTCAGGGAAGCTCATCTGCATGCTTGTCGTCCTCATCGGGGTCTCAACCTGACTGCAACTTTGCACATTTGCGCCATTGAAGAGTGGACCAACATTCCACAGGCCACAATCAAGAACCTTATCAACTCTATGCAAAGGAGATGTGTTGCACTGCGTGAGGCAAATGGTGGTCATACCAGATACTGGTTGGTTTCCGGACAGGTCTTCACTTCTCTTCACTGTCTCTAATTAGTAGATTGATAACTTACACTGCACTGTAACTTTTACTGTCCTGTTTTCTTTGTTTTCAGCTTTTCACCATTGCTTTTAATTAAATGTTTACACTGTGAGAAATGAGTAGGTAAAAGATTGAAAAGATAATGAGTGAGATTGAACAGAGTGAAGGAAGTGGTCTTAAATCTCGCGCCCGAGTGATTTGCAGGAACCTCTGTCCACCTGTAAACGTGCAGGTGGGTCCAGAGTATAACTGGATCAAAGTGCCGTGCGGACAGACATGTCCTGGTTTCTCTGTAGTGTCCGAGGGTTTTTGGAGTTTCAGTGGACCCAAAGATTGCTATGGACCTGAGTACAGACTAGCTAGAGGGAGTAGATTAAGTGTACTTCTCTGTTTATTCTCTTTTCAAAATAATTGTAACTCAATTATTTGCTCAACCCCTCAGCCTGTTTTTATTTTCCATTTAACTCTTAACCCTGATTGTACACTGCACTTTAACTTTTATTATATTTTATGTTGCTTTTAAACTTTTTTATATATTTCCCTGTTGCTTTTATGTTTTATGTAAAGCACTTTGAATTACCTTGTTGTTGAAATGTGCTATACAAATAAACTTGCCTTGCCTTCATCACAGCAATCTTCTCTTTGCAGATGAAGCAGGTGGCATTGCATTGAAATATTCTGTGATAATCAACTTTTCTCTAGGCTTTCAACGACGACATGTTGACCTCTCAACAAAAGAAGGCACTAGCTTGCCACTTCAGTCTGTGATTTGCCCAAATACCTGTAAATTGGCCACTTAGCTTTCAATGCTGTGGCAACATCTATAACTAGTGGCTGGGAGTGTGAACTACAACTCACATGCATGAACACAAAGCATGTGCCCTGCACTGTGTTTTTACAAGAAAGAGTGAGGTTGCAGGGCCAGGTTTCACTATAACTTGATATAAAATGGCGGGCCACATGAAATAGATTTGGGGGCTGTGTCTGAGTCCTCTGCTTTAGAGCAACCTGCTTTTGGGAGGAGGTGCTATGTCTAAAGCTACTCTGTGCCTTGCTTTGCAGGTATCCTGGAAACTCCTCCCCATCATTTCCCCAATTTCCTGGATCTGCTGGCCGGCCTTTAAAAGCTCCTCTCTAGCTCCACCCACTCTCTCTCTCACATACTGCAGTATGCACTACTAGCTTCTTTACCTAAAAAACATATTTTTGTTGTTCCGACAAACTAGTCCGAGGTTGAGGGGGAAGTGGAGAGCAGGTCCAGTCGGGCTGGGGAATCCAAGGTCCAAACGGGGCAGGAATGGAGCGAAGACAGAAGTCAAGTTCAGGCGGGGAGTCTGCACACAAAAACAGAGATGGAGAGAGACTTGCTTACAGGGCTGCAGAGGTGGCAGACCTGACCGAACAGGCATTTGTGAGTCCTGCTTGTATTTGTCAATCTCATTTCTACACATACAAAGTTGCACAACAGCCAGTGGAATAAAATTCAGCTTTGGTGTTGTGTTGGGACAGGCAGCGATTTAAACCAGTGGTGAATGAGAAATTTTATATTATAATTGTAATTTGTTAAGCTGTGAGAAGAGGGAAAGGCCGTTAGCCGCTAGGCTAATGCATGCAGTGTGAAATGCCATAAGCTTTAGCTAATATTAATGGTGTGAAGCTTAAAACGAACCTTGAATGTTGAGCTTAGCCTCCAGGGTATGTGTAACATGCGCTTGCAAAATCTTTGCACTTGCATGTTTTGCTTGTTTTGTTTATATATTAGAACTACACTTATTTCAACAACCAGTGAAGAAGCCAAGATGTTAACAGGTAGAAAGCGAAAGACATATATTCTTTTTCAATTTCTCCTCTGTTGAGCAAAAGTTACTGTAATGTTAGCTTTTAGACACATCAGCGCTGCATGGGGGGGATTTACGTCAGACTGAATTGTGTGGTTGATATCTAATTCCTCTCTCTCTTAGATAAGTTACAGGTCCAAAGAATGCTATTAAACTAATTACTGTTACTGCACTGTAGATTGGTTCAATCAGAGAGTGATTTTGCTCTGTAGTTTGGTTCCATACAAACATACAATAAATACTTCTTAATGTAAGCTGCTGATAAGGATCCTATTTAAAGTGGCTACTGTGAATTTAATAACCTGATGTTGGAAGGAATAAAATATTTGGAGTAAAGACGATTATATGTATCATTGCTTTTATTTTATTATATTCATGTGTGTATACAGTATCTCACAAAAGTGAGTACACTCCTCACATTTGCGTAAATATTTGAATTTATCTTTCATGTCACAACACTGAAGAGAATATTATGAAATAATTTAGTTTAGGCTAAACCTTGGTGCCAACAAATGCCTGTTGTTAGAAGAAAACACAACAGCCCGCATTTCCTTAGACCCATAGACCACTGCTTACATTTACTCATTTGGCAGACGCTTTTATCCAAAGCGAATTGCATTTGAGGAACAATATATAAACATCAATACAGCACGAGATCTACAACTGACAATACATACTAATAAGGGCATCAATAAATACTAGTAAGAGCTAATAGCATGTGTCTCATCAAAATAAATACCTAGGGAAAGAAGTAAGAGTTAACCAAAAAGTGCAATCAATTCAAGAGAATTATAAAGGGATAGAAGAAAAAGAGCACAGGAAGTACATGTTAGGGGTTAGAGGTGTTACAAGAGTTAATTTTTCTTATGTTGTATAGAGCAAAGTGGCACGAGCAAGAGACAGCAGCAACATGAACATGAGGTTTAGTTGAAGGTAGCCATCCTTCAATACAGCCCATGATCCGCGCCGAGACGGTGGGATCGTCTGACGGAAAGGATTGGTAGAGTTGCATATCATCTGCATAGCAGTGGTAAGAGAAGCCATGTGAGCGAATGATCGGCCCCAGTGAGGTGGTGTAAATTGAGAAGAGAAGTGACCCTAGCACCGAGCCTTGGAGCACCCCTGTAGAAAGGCAGTGGGAGGAAGATAATTGTCCTTGCCACAAAACATTGTAGGAATGCACCGAGAGGTAGGATATGAACCACAGGAGTGCTTTGCCCATTGATGAGAGTGCGGATGGCAGGATCCTGTGATTGACTGTGTCAAAGGCAGCAGATAGGTCAAGCAGGAGAAGAACCGAGGACTGGGCTGCAGCTTTAACCAACCTTAAGGCTTCTCTTCCAGACAAAAGAGCCATTTCAGTAAAGTGGCCACTCTTAAAACAAGACTGATATGGATCTAGGAGGTCATTCCATGAGAGGAATTCTGAGACCTGTTTAAGACTGCTCGTTTGATAGCTCTAGATAGAAATAGTAGTGAAGTGAAACTGGACGATAGTTCTCAACTTGAGTAGGGTCAAGGGAGGACTTTTTGAGAAAGGGTGTAACAAGAGCCCTTTTGAAAGTGGTTGGGAAGGATCAATGTCGGACAAGTGATTGTATCTTGATTGTTGTATCTTGTCTGAGTGAAACATACCTCGACTAAAACTGGACTAAACACTGTTTAGCACTGTAATGGGAATTTCATGAGAACCATCTTCAAAACACTGCCATGTAACTAATCTCACTAGGGGCCTCCAGCCTCTTGGGTATGGGGTCAATGGAAGGTAAATGTGTGTGATGCTTTAACATGTCCAGAGGGGTCATGACTTTAAGTGGTTCACCACATGTACCTTGGACATGGGTGTCTTTCTATAGATCCAGATTGAGTGTCCCCTAGGGAACACTGAAAGACACCATGTTCCTTTGATGAGCTAGTACTCCGACCCTGAGACTAAGATAAAAGCTGAATGAGCCGTTACACTGCAGCTCACTTAGATGGTACTCTGTGAGTTCCTTCTGCAGAAGACTTGAATAAAATTCACACAACACAGAAAGACAAGTGTTTGCCTGAGCTGTTTATTTAAACATGCTTTTTCCCACCATAGCACATTGACCATGCAAGGTCCAGCCACATAGGTTTTGACCTAGTCTTGTATAAGCACAAAGTGGCTAATGGAAATTACTCCAGAGACGTATTAGCTTTGGCCTATTTCTAGCAAAAACTTTATCAAGAGTGCATCAGTACTGTGTCTGTTTCTAAACAATTTGGGAAAAAATCTAATTGCGAGTTTTGCCATTGATCCGATATCTCTCACTTAGGTAAAAACTGTTACGTAGTAAGTCACAAGATCGCTGACGTAATCGCTGACGTAATCTGCACTCTGTACATGCGTTGTCGTCTGTAGCTACCTGTCGGAATCTCCGTCTTAAAACGGACTCTTATCCAGTTTTAATCCACACTTTTACGTTACATTTTTAAGTTTTACGTGGGTTAAGGATTTTAGTCATCTTATGGATTTTAAGCTAGATGACCGTAAAAACGCTATCAACGCTACTGATCACAACAAAGCTCCGGCGACTAACATTATGCTAGCCGAGATAACTCTGCCCCATTAGGACTGCACACTCCTTAAGAAAGCGAACAAAAAGATTGCTGACCTTATGGAAGACATCCGACGACTTTCAGAGGAACTCAAAGAGAAAGATTCCCTGCTGACTGGCTTTATGGATGTGGCTTCAGTACAAGCCAAACAGACTGTTTCTATTAGCGTAACCGCTAACATCCAGGACACTGTGCTATGTGACCCCTCTACCCTTCCAAGGCTTTCCTCCTGCTCGACTCCGAAGCATCAGTCAACCTGGGCTGAAGTGGTGGTCCGTGGCTGCAAGAGAGGCTCGGACGGGGCTGCCTCTCCTCCGCACATTCGCCTCTCCAACGACACTCGGTCCATCCAGCGGATGCACCTGCGGCTTCGAGTCTCCCTGATACGGATCTCTTTCAGCGGACAGTGCCGTCCGACCCTGTTGCATCTTCTCCACTGGCTACATTCCTGCACTGGCAGGAAACGGTGATCGGCTGGGCCACCAGTCTGCCGCTGGGCCTGATCGGTGGCCGTCATCCCGGTCAAAAACCTCTGCTTCCCGTCGTAGGATCCTGAAGGAGGCTGTGCTCAGACGCTCCGGAAGCCGTCTCTACCCTGCACCGTCGGGTAGCCCTCCTCTCAGGTCTGTTACTGCTACTCTAACACAACACTCGGCAGCTCACACACTCCATCCTCAGTCCGAACGCAGTGTTGAAGCTGATTCTGCTCAGTCCTGCTCTGGAACCCCACAACCGGCATCTCCTCATCCACTTTTCTCCCCAACCACACTAATAATTGGTGACTCCATAACCAGAAACATTCATTTCTTTAACGCTACTGCTCACTGCTTCCCCGGTGCCACTACGGCTGACATTTAAAAAAAACTCCAGGACCCGATGCCATCGCTCCCGTCCTCCATCACAAGAGTGATAGTCCATGTGGGAACAAATGACACAGCTCTTCAGCAGTCTGAGCTGACAAAATCAGATTTTAACCATCTTTTTAACTTTTTAAAGCAGTGTGGAAAGTCTCTGGTCCCATTCCCACAGTTGGTCACGGTGCTGGCTGCTTCAGTAGACTCCTTGGCCTCCACGACTGGCTCCAGTCCGCCTGCAGGTCTCACGGTGTGTGTTATGTCGATAACTTTAATATTTTCTGGCAAAGAATGTCTCTTTTTTTAAGACAGGCGGAATTCACCCAAACAAACAGAAATGTTAGCTGCTCACATACAGCATGTGGTGCGGTCTACACATGATTTACGTGAATGACTAATCATTCATGCAGCACAGCTGGACACACCACCGCTCACTGAACAGATCTCTGCCTCACTGCCACAAACAACTGTCTCCACCTGCTGGCATGTAAAGCCGTCCGCTCCCAGCGCTGTTCCAAAGACTTCTATTCCTGTCATCATCACGCATAGACCAATAAACCGAAATGTGCACATCCCACACAAAAATGATAGTAATCTTATAAGGATTAGGACAACTGCACCAACTCCAGCACCCAGAACAAACTCATTTAAAATGGCTCTCTTCAATCTGAGATCACTTTCAAGTAAGACTTTTATCTTAAATGATTTTATCTTGTCTGCAAATCTAGATTTAATTTTTTTAACTGAATCCTGGTTGCAAATGAATAACTATAGCCAGCTAGCTGAACTGTGTCCGCCTCAATATGATTGTTTTAGTCAAGTTGTCGTGGTGGTGGGCTAGTGAGTGTGTATAGGAAATATTTTAAATGTCATCAAGTACGCTGTGATGAATTTAACTCCTTTTGAAGTTCTCACTCTTAAACTTGGAGGGCTGCAACCTATCATATTTGTTATAATTTATCACCCTCCAAAAACGGCTGGAGGATTTTTATCAGAACTTCCTGAATTTTTTATCTACTCTGGTTTTTAATTATGACAGAATTGTTCTTTGTGGCGATTTTAATATTCATGTTGATGACCCCACCAATGTTAATGCAACTGACGTTTTAAATATGGCCACTTCTTTTAACTTCAAACAACATGTCAAAGGGCAAACACATAACCGTGGTCATACTGTCATGGTACTGGTGTGGTGGGTGTGTGTTTTGAGTATTTCCTGTTTTAGTTTGGAGATGCGTACCTCCAGTGTCGTCGTCTTGTTTTACTTCCTGTGGTTGTGGTCTTACTGATTGTCTAGTGTTTTCACGTGTCTAGTGTTTTCACGTGTGTGTGTGTGTGTGTGTGTGTGTGTGATTAGTTTCTCCCTCACCTGCATTTAAGTGGTTTGCTTCCTTCACTCAGGGCTGGTTCGTTGTATTAGTCCGATCCATGTCTCTCGTGTGTTCCCACTTTTTAGAGTAGCTGTTTCGGGTTTTGGATGTTACCTTTTAAGGACATGTAGCCTCACAGCTACGCGTAACACATACACTGATTTTTACCCTGGGTGTCAGCATTTCCTCTGTGGAATTAGTGGACATGACCATATCTGACCACAGATGTATTGTTTTTAGCTGCGATTCGTCTGTTACTCATGCCGCCTCACCAAGCCCTGTGTGTTCTCGCTTCTTTAATGAACAAACTGTTTCAAAGTTTTGCACATTCTTTCAGAGCCAAAGCCAACATCTGTCTGATTCCAACACCAACAATCTGGTCGATCACTTCAATCATATCTGCTTGTCGTCACTAAATATTTCTGCTCCTCTAAAGGTTAGGCCTATGTCTCAAGCTAGTAAGCAACCCTGGATAAATGACAGCATTCACAGCCTAAAAAGGGAATGCAGGAAAGCAGAGCGCAGATGGAAATAATCCAGTCTCCAAGTCTATTACCTCAGTCTGAAGGATTTATTAATTAACTACAATAACATGGTTAAGGATGTGAGAACACACTATTTTTCTGAATTCATTACTACACATAAACAGAATCCCAGGTTTCTGTTTAAGACTGTGGATCAGCTGGTAAACCCAACCCCTCCTTGTGCCTCAGCTGGAAGTAATGATTTTGATCTTATTTTACCAATAAGGTGGTGTCAATCAGAGCCTCTATTACCCCCGCAGCCTCTTACTCAGAGGTCCCTCATCAGCAACAAGAGAGTTTTAACCCATCGACTTGTCTGAGCTTTTAAAAACCGTATCACAAATGAGAGTGTCCTCCAGCCCACTTGATGTAATACCTACAAAGTTTTTACTGAAAGTAATAGATTCTGTTGGGCCCCATTTGATCTCTGCTTTCAACAGCTCCCTATCTACTGGTTGTGTCCCTGATTATTTTAAAATGGCTTGCGGGAACCCACTTTTAAAGAAACCTGGTTTAGATCCCTCCCTCCCACATAATTTTAGACCAATTTCAAAACTGCCTTTTATTGCAAAGATTCTAGAAAGAACTGTGTCCAAACAGCTGCTCACTGTACTGGAAAATAACAAATTATTTTGAAAAGTTTTAATCTGGTTTCAGATTAGCACTGAGACTGCCCTGCTTAAAGTCACCAATGACCTTTTAATGTCTGCTGATGAAGGCATGTGCTCAGTCCTGGTACTCCTGTACCTTAGCGCTGCTTTTGACACCATTGATCACAACGTCATGTTAGACAGACTGAGGCACTGGGTAAACAACTATGTCTCTTTGTTCTGTCCAGTTAAATATGGTGTGCCTCAGGGGTCGGTCTTAGGACCCATTTTGTTTTCCTTGTATCTTCTTGCCCTTGGACATATTATCCATAAACAAGGCATTTCTTTTTATATTTATGTTGATGACACACAAATGTACCTTCCCGTCAGATCCACAGATCCTGGAATGCTGAGTTCACTTACCGACTGCCTTTGTGAAGTTAAAAGATGGATGTCAAATAATTTCCTCCAGCTGAACTCAGACAAAACAGAAATCCTGGTCATCGAGTTTCTGTTTCTGCCATCACGCTCAAGTTTTGTTGGCTTATTTTTAGTTTGTTTCACAATAAAAAATATTTTGCTTCTTCAAAGTAGTAGGCATGTTGTATAAATCAAATGATAACCCCCCCCAAAGATATCCATTTTAACTCCAGGTTTTAAGGCAATAAAAAAGGAAATATTTCAAGGGGCGTGACTACTTTTGCAAGCCACTGTAACCATGGTAGAAGTACCAAAATCAAGGACAACTGAACAAATCAACAAAATCTGAACAAGTCAGCAAAATCAGGCAGACAAAATGGTCCTGTTCTGAAATGTTCCTTATGAGCTATGTGGCCATGCCAAAAACGGAACTAAACCGGTTCACAGAGAGCTGTTATCGGTAGTATAAGCACACAAAATGACAAATTAACAACACTTCAACAATGTGGGGCAGGCTAAATGCTCCACTGCTATTTCCAGTGTGAGTTGACACCGGGCAGAGAACGGACAAAACCACGGATCAGCAGCAGCCTGTTTCATGTCAGCTAATGCAGTTATCCCACACATTTTCCCAAAGTTTCGTTTGCTGTTGTAAAATGTACACATGTCTCATGTATCTTGAATTTCTTTTTCCACCACCAGGAACAAGGAAAAAAGAGACAAATGTATTATGCTTGCACAATTAAGCAGGAGATCCCACAGGTTTTGTCTGTCCCATTTAATGATATTCAATTATGGACTTAAATAGTTTCTGCCACTCACATATTGATTTAATTCTCTCATCCGCTGGGTTAATTAACAACATATGACAGCTGAAGTCAGACTTTCCAGTGTATGCCCTCGTATAATTACAATGATACACTACACTGGAATATTAAGCAAACAACAATCTACAGTAAAACAATGTCATCAAAATGCATTGCACCATTTGCCAACATACTTTTCCCTGTTTTGTCTGTATACAACCTTTTTTTAATGTGAATAAAATGCACAGTTTTACTATTCCAGGAATATCCTGCAACATCACAATACCGAACTATAGAGACCTTACTGTCATCAGTAGCCAACTTGGAGAATTTGTCACTACATAAAGCAAGTGACATAATTTCAACAAATTTAGTGATAAATTGGTGTCTTGAGAGCTACATTCCTTAGATAAGAGTGAGCAACAATGTTTCATGTGACAAGGCTTTTCACCAATGACCTAATGTCTTATGTGGCTCTGGACGAGCTTTGTCCCATTCAAAGGATTTCAAAGTCAAAATTACAAAGCCTGTGCTGCACCAGTTTGAAGTGTTGTTTTTTTTTTTTTTATCTGGTTTTTAGTCCCCAAGCTCTATGGCCATGCTATACTAATTTGTGGAATTACCCTTTTAAAGATGGTAAATGCCTGTTTTGCATTTAATGGCCATGGTAGCGTTGACAACAAGACTGAGTTAAGATTAATGAGCGTTTGACTGCATTTGTCATGGTTAAAGAAAACCAATGGTCTATGTGTGAACAAGATGGGATTTGAACCAACAGTGTACAGTGTACACCACCACCCTTGTGCCACACCCTTATTTGTCAGCGCACTGCACTATTTCCTTATAATGCTAGATTTTGTATTTAGTCTCATTATTCTATCTAAAGAGTGATTTGGTAAAGGCCCATTTATACTCCTGCGCAGGGTCTACGTGTGTACCTACGCTGTAGGCTACGCATGTAGCCATACATTTATACTTGTGCATAGGTGTGTCCGTCATTCTGCAATTACACAAATCGCTAGTCGGCAGTAGCGCTACAGGGTTCACTGTGTTGACTTTTGCCGGCCGAGCAGGCTAACTTCCGGCAGGAGAGGAACAGAGAGGAAAAAGAGAGGGATGGAAGGAGAGAGAGAGGGGAGGGAGGCAGCCTACACAATATCCACACACAGAGGTACAGACAGTAAAGGTGATGTTGCTATAGACTAAATGAAAAAATGGTACAGATATTTATAGTAGTGTTAATGGTGGAGCAGAGGGTGTCGAGCAGGAACACGGGGGCAGCAGGTGACTCGCAACCACAGATCCAGACTCCACAGCTCCAGAGCCAGAAAACCTGCAGGAAGTGATAGGAGGAGAGAGGAGAGGGACGAGAAAGCACAAGACTACCAGAAAGGGGAGAAGTTGTGTTAGTAACATGCAATAATGGGATGAGGTTGCATACAGAGGGAGAGAAAGTAAAGGAGAGAGGAGCTCAGTGCATCAAGGGAAATCCCCCGGCAGTCTAGGCCTGTAGCAGCATAACTAAGGGATGGTTCAGGACTAACCTGAGCCAGCCCTAACTATAAGCTTTATCAAAGAGGCACAGCTTACGGTCCGCGTCAACTCGACATGTAGTTACATTTTTGAGGAGGTGCACGTCAGGCGATGGCGTAGCACCGTAGCCTACGCCGTCAATTTGACGCAGAAGTATAAATTGCACTTAACGTCTTGTAAAAAGGGTTGCAGCTACCATTGATGACAGAGGTTGTCTTTGTTGTTGTTTGTGGGAGTTTTTTAACACATGCAAATAACCTTTTGTGTATGGAGATAACGTTCAGAGAAAATATAATCAAACAATCAAATCAACCAAATTAAGTGAATTAATGTGAAAACATTCATTCATCACAATTTTACAGAGTCAAAGATTTCTTGGAGTGGTGGGGTTTCTGTAGGGAAATTTGAATTATCACAATCATCTTTTAAAATGTTTACATGGGGGAGACCGGGTTTGGTTGTAACACTTTTTGCTTCATCAGCTATGACTCTGAATTTTTTAGCTAGAGTTCTCAAACCTTTATACAAAGTACCTTGTTCACTTCAAACGGCACCAATTCAATCCTCTTCAAGATCACAGATCTCGTGAGGTGACGTCAAATGCATTGTGTTCCCTTCCCCCTGGATTGGGGTAGCTTGTAACAATAAGACAAAAGAAGCAAAATAGATGCCACACTATATGATATGCTTCTGTCCCTGTAACAGACTGTCTGACTCGCTGTACAGTATCTGTATGTAAATTTATCTATAGAATAAACCTACTTAACAGTATACTTAATAAATACTACTACAATGTACTTAATAAAAGACTATCTCTGTCCATCCTTAGGTCTAACTAAATAGATGCGTGTGTCTGTGTATGTTAATGTGTGGATATTCTTAAACAGAATCACAGTCAGTGCTTGAAGTGGGCCGGTACTCAGTACTGGCACTTCTATATTTCACTCTTTGGTGTATTGGGACTTTTTCTTGTGCACTTGCACTCACAAGCTGCCTGTATGCTTCTCTGCCCTCTCCACTGGTGGAGATATGGAAAAGATTGGGTGCTGATACACACGCCAACTTGTGAACAACATGTGAATGGGAAGTACTGCCTCTACCCCTGTCAGCCATTGTTTAGCTCACTGTTTTAGCATAGTGGTTTGAAATTAGAAAGGGGGAAAAAAACACATCACATGTTGCCTAAGAAAGTGCATTTCAATCTAATGTAAGTCAAACAATTTTATCTGCAATAGTATAGAAGCTAAACAAAATGTAGTCTTGGTCAAATTTACTTTCTGACCTCAATCGTTTTTTATATATATCTATTGAATGTAACTGTTTCCAGACTTGATAACCAGCATGCCTGATCAGGGAGGAAGTAGGTAAATACTGAAATGATCACATAACTCCTATCTTATCTTTACTTGGTGGAATTGGTGTTGTTACAACTCTCCCCATGTTACAACCATATCCGGTCTCCCCTATATAAAGTTGCTAAAGAACAGCTTCACATCTTTCTTTATCAAGCCACCATAACCCACCCCATATCTTGTAATCATCTAACACAGGTAACAGGGGACACACTCCAGATGGTTTAAATTAACTGGGGACACTTTGGTGAAGGCCATCCCTTCCTTTGACAGGCATTTTGCTGGCTCTTTGTATTGCTGTTGACATATGCCAACCCACACAGCATTGCATGATGGGAAAACTAATGGCCCTGTCCTCTTATATGGGGCAGCTGGCAGGAGACTTAATAGAGGGGTGGGGCAGTACTCACATTATATGGTTGCAGCCATAGATTTTAAAGGGAGATACAGTTAACTTTCTGGAATGAAGATCCTTATTGCTGGCTATAAAGACAGCAAATTGTGGTACCATATAATGGTCTTGTCCTACTGCACAGATATACAATTTACATTATATTCACCTCCTAAAAAGAAGTAATTCATAATTTTAAAACATAGAAGCGATGTGTGGCTGGGACAGTATGTGCCTAGCAATAGTTGATACTGCAGTCTTTCTCCGTGGGTACATGACAACAGCTGTGTAGATAGAACGAGTCACTGCCTACACAGCCAAGGACGAGAGAGATGGTGCTTTTCTACAGCCTTAGATGTTTACAGACAGACTTTCATCCTTTAGAATGTAATTGACCACAATCAACCCCTGCAGTCAAAAACCTTGGATCTTCACTTCAGTCTTTGTAAGATCAGCTGTTCACTACCAGTGGTACACTTCCTACGGCCTCAGCATTAAGATACGGATTTTTGTGATTTTTGATTCCTGAACCTTTCTGACATCCTGTCTTCTTTTTCTCAGGTTTCTGTCTCTGAGTCTGGAGAGCTCTGCTTAGTTCTGTCTTCTTTGGTTTTTGTCCTCTCTCCAACTGCCTGCCCGCTGACGGAGATTCACAGCCTGGAGTTAATCTTGCCCATTCACTGTTTGTAACTCCAATTAAATCACTGTGATTCTCCTTTTAACAACTACCTCTATATCTGGGTTCCTTTTAACCAACAAACCCTAACAAGGTAGCCATTAGAGTTCATCCAATAACATGGTTGCACATTTAGGCCAGTAGAGAATGACCTTGTAGGGGGTACATGGTAGACTCCATAGGGGCAGTAAAATGGATATATGTGGTTCACTTTCACCACTCTCATACCACAAAAACAGCAGACAGGCAAAGTTAGTGACTGGCTGGTGAGCATTTAGCAGCTAAACAGCCAGATATCTTCCTCAGGAGCTGGTAAAGGCCAAAAACAGACCTATCATAAGGTGGACAAAAACATGACTGTGTAATGATGTTCTGTAACTGCTGGATGTGTTAATAAGCAACTGGTTGCTAACAAGTGCCAACAAATATCATCTTACGAAATGACAGGTCGATCTTGCATTCACAATTTCTTCTGCCAAGTGGCCAAAAAAAACTATTAATAAAGATATAACTAAAGTTCAGGAACAACACCATGTTTCTCTCTTACTAATCCACCGTCCTGCGCCTCGTTCAATTCCTCCACCTGTGCCTTCCTAATCCAATCACCGTCACAAAGTCGTTGCAAACCGTTCTCTCCCGTTTGTCTCACCCTCACCCTGAGTCTCAACCCCCAGGTTCCTAGTCGCTCCGGCCACCAAAAACCCTGACAACCCCCTTAATCCCTCCGTTCTTGAATCCTTTATCCCTCTCCTCTCGACCCCTACATCATAAATACTTCATTATCCGAATAAACTGCCTTTTGTACATCACATTGGTATGGTCCTCGTTTTGTGAAATTGCAGTTTGTTAGTTTCTAACAATTTAAGTTTTATAATCTCTCCTGAGCTGTTACCTCATTACCAAGAGAAACAACTCTTTCTGTAGGGTACAATGTGAACACTGTTTTGTTAAGTCAATTAGTTAAGTGAAATAAACTAGGTAGCTGAACCTAAAGGCTAATTTAGAATGACTATATAAGAATACTCCCCGTTATAACGTCCTACATCTTGATTCACAGCACAGCCAGTAGCCTTCATCCATTGGCAGCAAAGATCAGATCAAAGTTTGACTTTGAACCTTCGCCTCAGCCCCACTCCACGCCCCACATACATTAGTGCAACACTCTAGATAGAAGAAGAATAAGGATTTCTAGCACAGCCTCACCTACTTCAAAAGGTGCATGAGGAAGGGAAAAAGACAGGAGAGATCAAAACACCAGCAACTGAATTGTGAGACTGTTACGACCCAGCTCATAGGGGAAAGGGAAGCAACACAAACCAGATGGATTTGGTATGTTAGTTATTATTTTACAGAGTTTTAACAAAAGGGATTTTCAACCAACAGAAACAAGCAAATGGGTGCTGCGGAAACAATTGAAAATAAATAACAAAAGGAGATCTCTAGGAATGAGATTACTAACCGCTAAAATAAAAGCATGAAACAAAACCTCTCTAGTTACTTCAAACCAAACACAAAGAGCGTAGCACTCCTAAACCTAGTGAAACTAAGAAAGAAAGCCTACAGGTGTGCAAAAGCATCAGTGTTAACTAACCCTGGCCTAGTTTCTGAGATGAGAACACAGATCACAGTTTAAGCCCACCACTGATACTTCGAGTAGGGAAAACCAAACACACAAAGGTAATCTAGTAATTAGCAGCAATGCTAAGACAAACGATTCCACTCAAACACAGTCAACGAAATAACACCAGTGGCAATGAGGCAAGCTGATCACAAGAATGAGAGCTGCCTGGAACAGGATGGCACCCTATTTGAAGGGGGAGCGGTCTTGCTGGCAGCTACGGGATTGGAGGAAGTGGTGGAGCACTGCTCCAATCAGCATCACGAGACTGGCAGCTTCTTGGGCGAGTTCAGCGCCAACAAAACGTGGGAAAACGTTTTTCACAACGGAAACGGTGGTTCCCTGAACACCCTGCTGTTTACGCAAGCGCACTGCATTTCCCTGCCTTCTTAACACCGTTGTGTTTACAAACTTGTCGCAGCTGATTGGGTAACACCTGAGACACGCCCACAAAACGGAGAAAACATACCTCGAAGCCCGTTGCAGAACGTTGCGCAACGTTGCAAGGAAACATGTCGTTCAATCTGAAAATGTTGCAAACCGGTGCAAAAAGTTTTGAGATTGAACTCGCCCCTGGATTGGAGGAAGTGAGGAGTGCCGCTCCAATCGGCATCCTCAGACGACAAACAGGATATAGGCGGGGCTGGCAGTGGTCAGACCAATCTTCAGCAAGGAGCCACACAGCCTGATTAGCATATCACTACAAACAGTGACAGTTAAACACATACAGCGGCGGCGGCCGTAACAGAGACCCATACGTTTGGCTCATGCATGAGTCATCAGAAAACATAACCACATATACCAAACCCCAATCTATATGAATACCCCAATGGCTGATATTTATATGTATGTATATGATTCGAATTTTTAATATTATTTTTACTTGAATTTTCTTTCTTTCGTACTCATCTTTTTATGGAATGATCATGATGAAGGCCACTAAACTACACTACATACACAACAATGGCAGAGGTGTGTGTGCAGGACTGTTTTTCCATGATAACGTAATCACCACATTCAGGGGCCCTCAGGTAGAAATGAGCTGTTGGATACAAGCTGAGCATTTTCATGACCTCAAAAATAATTTAGTGTTTCTCATCACATTATTTTGCTGGGGGGGAGAATCAAATCAAGTGTCATATTACTGATATGTCATATAAAATGTCAAATGCAGATTAATCTTCCTACAAACACCAACTAACAGTCTACAAAAATACGTAAAAAGGCTCACCAATATGGAAAAGACCTCCATCTGATATCCTACTGCATAATATAGGACTGAGTAATAATTCAAAACTGTCATTTATTGATTTACATAGCAACTGTATATAATAATGTCACTGTTTAACAAAACTCAGATTAACGTTTACACTGCAAATGTGAACATAAACTACTAATAAAGTAGATCTGTAATCTTCCTTTGCAGCTAGCACAATCATTTTTAAATGGTCAGATTCTGGAGGCCAGGTATTTAAAGTAATTTTGAAAAAATGCTTATTTGCTTATCTCTCTGAGTGAAATATTAGGGTTCAATAACACACTCATGTCTATATGACCTGGAGCCAGAAAGCAATTAGCCTAGTTTAGCTATCCTGTCTTTGTCTAAAGTGAAAAGGTACCTAAAGCTAATTAATTATCACATTATCTCTCCGTGCAGAGTGTCAGATACTGACACTGTTGTTAACCTTTAAAAAAAAAAACTTTAAAGTTTTTTGTGTACAAGATGAGGTGATACTTAATGAGCTTTAAATAGGTGTGGGTAGTTGTATTTCACTTTAGAGATAGCTTTCATTATGTCATATGATTGGATAGTGATGGGATATGTGAAAATGATAATAATAATGTATTAATACTTGTGACATACTTATGTGTTGTTATGTCAGTACAGTTTCTAGGGATCTGTATGTATACATCTGTACATGTCTTATATTCAGATAATGATTACTTGCATTGTATAACTTTATATTTCAAACATGCACACATTTGAGCACCATGGACATAGGTGGAGGCTGGACAAATCACATTCTCATTCACTACAACCCTTTGATAGTTTACTCATTTATAAGCACTTAGAAGAGATTTTAGAAAATTATGAATCATTATCATTTTGTGTCCTCACTGCCATCTTTTCACATGAGCAATTTTCACATCTCTAAAATTTGACACATTGCATTGTGTAATTGTTTGCAGAAACATGCCACGAAGTTTTTTGTTGTTGTTGTTGTTCTATTGTGGTAATAAAAAAAACAGAATAAAATTCACACTAAGTATTCAGACACTCACATTAGATGACCTTGGGTAAATGTATTGCACTATATACCAAATAGGGAGTGATTTTGGACACAGCCCAAAACCAATATGTGTTAGTCCCCCTCTCAAATACCTTTTGACTTTTCTGCTCTGTCTGTTGCTCTGAAGCCCAAGCCCACCAGTTACTACTGAAGATGTTCATCTTTTTTAAAAGCCTCACAAATAACTTAAATTACAAAGCTCAGCAATTTTCTAAAAGAGCTGGCCACTGTAGATTTTAGCAAACGTTAGTCAAACCGGAGGAAATGCATTTGTTAAAAGTCCCATATTGTGCTAATTTCCATGCTCATATTGCTCATACTATACACATAATATTTGTGGTTTCTACCAGAAAATGTTCACACGGTTTAATGTTCAAATTGCTTCAGCACGTATATTCATCCTCTGTCTGAGCACTCTGTTTTAGCTCCTGTTTCTTTAAGGCCCCTATCCCTAAAAGCAGACTTTCTTTTGATTGGCCAACGTCCCGGAATACCTCCCAAGGGGCAGGAACTAGTTGGCACAGCGCTGAATCGAATTGTGGAGATCTGGCTTTACAAGGCAAGACCACACTGATTACTGTAGAAAAAACACAACTTTTTCACCTGTTTGGAGACACTGGATCTTATTTTATTGAGAAAATATTACCTGGTTTTCTCTCTGATGTCCTACGGTTGCTCTACCTCAACTTTCGGTGATTTGCGGAGTTTGTTAGTTACCAGTTACTTTAGCCGCTAATTACAGCAAACTGTAGCTGCCGCTATCTAGTTAGCTTAGTTGGCCGTGCAGCTAGCCATCCTATTAACTGAGTTTAGGCAGAGCAGCCAGAGGACATCAGAGGGAAAACGAAAATATATTTACCTTTCCTTCAATGCCGTAAAAGCAATTTCTGTGAGACAAACTGAACAACCTCCAGCTCTATGGAATGGCTGACGTGTTCAATGGACAGGACCATCTACTGTGCTAAAAGGCTGGAGGAGGTCCTTTGCTACGCAGATACCTCCGTGACATCATGAAGGGAGGCAAATTCAAACAGCATGCTTGCACACACATTTACTGAAAGACTGAGCAGGAGAAAGATAGAGGATGTTTTTTTTCTCATTGTTTGGGGGGGTCTTTAGATCCATATTTAAGTTGAAACAGTTTTTGGACAACAAGTGAACTCTATGGTACGAAGGAATAACATATCAGGCTTAATACTAATTTGTAGGATACATTCGTTGTTGGTTTGGATCTTTAAACCTAGATGCTGTCAGATTTTTTTTTTTGAAACCACTTTCTAGTGGCCATTAGAGAAACTAAAGGCAGTTCACCTCTCAGACATGGTGGATAGTCAAACCTACATATTGCATGTTATCAGGCCCTAATCTTAAAGAAATCCAGTATGAAGACAAAGCAAATCAAAGGGCATCTGTAGTGTTAGTGACTTCCAACTTGTTCATTGCCCTCAGTTGTACGGTACTTGTTAATGAGACCTAATGAGCCAGACGCCTAACGAGGGTTAATGAGCTGGATGACCCTGGTCAAACACATGCCGATGTGACAGAATGGTTCTGCAGATTAGCAGGTTGGACAACTATAGAGGCATTCTAAGCCAAAATAAACTTTAGGTTGGATTTAGATCCAGGAACACATGGGAACATTGTGTACCATTTACTGTCTGGACTGTAAGTGGGGACATAACAGGTGAATGTAAAATATAGGATTCCAATATCAATATATATCCTTGTATATTCTAATGCAGTGATAATAAATGTATGATTTGCTCCACTCTCTGACTATAGCAATACAATAATGATTAAACCCACAGCCACATGATTACTTTTGCTTTTCCAGCTAAAAACACCGTAATCGGTAGGCTTTTTCTTGGAGAAGTACTTTCTCTGGAGCTTTGGAAGTAATGAGTTTGATGATGCCAGTTTGTGTGTGTGTGTGTGGGGGGGGGGAATAAAAGAAGTGGAACATACGGTGAATCTTGATAGCCATAGAGACTAAACATGTAAACAAAGAAGTGCCACCCACAGAACCTCAAAGGAGAAAGAAAACACAGACTGACAGGTCTGACATTATTGGAAGTGTAGCGCAGGAACACACTGCAGCTTGAACCTGCCGTGCATCTTGAACAGCGCAATAACAAAATAATGTGACCACAGAGCATCGTCCATAGGAAAATGTGTAGGGCTGGGGGAAACCAGTTCTCATTAACCTCTGGCTTGTGTGGAGGGAACGGCGAGCAGAGGAGTGACTCAGCTTTAATATTAAAGAGTCTTTACCCTTCTGGTTGCTATTATGAAATACAGTATCCACAAACACTACCGCTCTCCTGGGTGAGGGTGTTTTTAATAAAGCCTTACATTTACTCTTGTGCACTATATAAACAGATCCAGATCAAACTGCCAGAGATACATCAGGGCTGCTAAGAGTACACTGAAATACATTTTGAGAGGAACTCTACATTTGTTTCCTTCATTAGGCCATGATTAAAGATTAAAGACCTATTGTGCAAATTTCCAGCTCTTAGCTCCAGCTCTTATTCTGGGACTCCACTAGAGTAGCATGATTCACAGAAATCCTTATTTAACTTAGACAGGCCCTGTATGCGGCCCCTCAGTTCATCCTCTCTGAAACAAACCGTTTTAGCTCCTGTCTCTTTCAGGCCAACTTCCTGGAAGAGGCTTGGAAGCCACTGTACCCATTGTTGCCAATTTTTTAGCTAGCTTTCTAGCTAGATTCAGTGACTTTTCAGACCCTCTTAGTGGCTATATTTCTGAAAAGAAACTAATGACAAATTTAGCAACTTATTCAGAACATCAGAGAAAAGGTGAGAAATATATGCAAATATATATTATGGTCATTAATTCCCATGCATGCAGCATGGGCTCCCTCTCTATGGCCATGCTCACAGGCAGCAGTAGGTGGACATGTGGGTCCAGCAGGTTTCTTTATCAACTGGTAAAGCCATCTGGCCATCAAGAAACTAACTTTCCTCCACAACCAAAAAAGCAAAACATAGTGAACAACTTCCAATGAGTAGTCCAGAGCAGTTCCGCAGTGATATTTACACTCTGTTTCAGTGCTGTGCCAGCGCTGGATAAAGCGCTGTGAGCTGAGTGGAATACTGAGCTAGACGGAGTGGGTGGATGGGCGTGTCCCTGTACTGTGTGGGCGTGCTGTGCCTGGAGCAGATCATGAGCACATGACGTAAAAGGACATCCGTGCAGATCTGCTGTCGGAAGCTGTTTCCTTAAAGGGATACATTTACCTCAGTATTTGAAACTTCGGCCGTGTTTAATATGAACATCTGACATTATATATTAATAAAACCATAATAAGAACTCTTTAGGAGACAGTTGTGGTGTGGGCTATGTCTTGCAAATTTGCATTGTTATTGTCAAGTTTTCTGTTTTCTATTTGTGTATTTTCTTATACTAGATTAACTCCAAAATCCATCCATCCATCCATCCATCCATCGTCAACCGCTTATCCTGCGTACTGCGTCGCGGGGTATTCACCAAAATATTCCACAAAACAAATTCCTTCTATGTGAAAACCTACGTGGCAATGAACCCAATTCTGATTCGGATTATTTTACCATGTTAATGGTTTACTCAAAGCAAGGCTGTGTCTCCACAAACCTATGCCCTTATATAAATACCTCAACCAATCCAACAAGCTCATTTTAAATAGTTAAATATTTTCATTAGTGATTACTTTTAGGGGGAAACATAATTTTGTTAGGATTACATTTTTTTGCACAGTGATATGGCGAAGTAGTGACAGGTGCCATAAATTGAAAGACAGAAGCGATGTAATAGAGTCCATAAATGATAATTAGATGGGTTTCCACCTTCTGACTACTTATGTGACACAAACACTAGTTTGTAGAATCTTTACAATCCTTAAAATTGCTTGTATCCGCATGCAACCTCAGGTCAACTTTGGAGAAAGCTGGATATAATGTTTGCAGCCTGGTGAACAAGCCCCCAACAGTACAGAAATAAAGAAATTAAAGAAAATCAAAAAAAATTATACAAGCCACATTTGTGACACTAGCATTTAACAGAACCTGCTGCAGGCTAACATGGTGCCAAAAACACTGGTCTAGCATGTTGTAGCGTCAGCAGACTTAGTAGTAGCCAACATTTCCCGACTCATTCTAATACATTACAACCAAAAAGTTCGTTTGAAGTGAAAAACTTCACCCCAGTGCCTCCCACAGTGGAAGTAAGCAAGCACACACAATACCAGGACGCTGAAATTAAGCAGTTTAATGGAATTCAACCATCATTCATTAGATTATATACACCTGTAAATAATATCACTGCACACAGCAATGTTCAGCAATGATCCAGACTGACTTCAGTTCAGTTATAAGTTCAGTGTGCTACTAGTTTAAACTGTTATGTTCCATAAACTACTACTTTCTCTGTTTCATCATGCTTTCAGAGATTTGAGTAAACATGACAGATTTTTGGGTCAAGAGGACAGAAAATTTAAATTTTCTCTGGAAAAAGGCAGATAACTGGAACATTACACTGGGACCATAATCAGGGTCTGATATTTGCACCCACCAAATGCGGCCCATCCACCACTTTGGCGGACAGGGAAAATGAACAACAGAACAGACACATACAGTATACAGTAGTAAGGTTAGTGTACTGTGGGGATCAGCGCACATGCTTGGAGGAGGTGACTCAGGTGTTGTCGGAGAATGACTAAGCTTGTCTGTTAGATGCAAGAGGCGTCACTTGGTTTTGTTGGCTAACTTCTGTATTGAAACTCAAACTAAGTTTTTGTGGGTTTTTTTGCATGCTGGGATCCAGGTTGTTTTTGTGTAAAGTATTGAACCTTGAATGACAGCATTATTTATATGAAATGATGCCTAAATAAGCTGAATATTTTGTTTGTTTAGTGCATACATTTCAAAAGTGTAGATAAAAAAAAAAATACTTGCCTGCCATAGTGATTAATTTCAGACTCGGACCATAATACATTAAAAACCTTATTGTTCACTACACATAACCTTCACACTTGAATCTGAGCCTAATTGAGTTTTGCATATTTGTTTACAGTCTGCCATTACGTTTCCCCTAAAATGTAATTTCTAATCCAAAGTCATTCCATATGCGCATAATTGAAAAGAAGCTGGGTTGACAGTAATATAACTTGATATGAAGTTGTCTGAGCTCTTTTCAATCAGAAGCTTTCTCTATAGAGTAAGAAGCTTATTTTGTTGATACTAAGGACTTCACAATATCCTCTGTACCTCTGAGGCTGTCATTTTGAACTGTCAATTCCCTTGCTACTATAACACCAGCTCCCCCCACCCCTGTAGAAGATCTATTCACACATTATCATATTCACCTGACAGTCCTGGATGTCACACATTGTGGAGATGAAACCCTCAAAGTGGCCTCCTACACTCGATGATTGAAGATGCTATCTCCAGCATTCAGCCTTGCTTCTCACTGCTGTTATGTTTGATGAATAGCTGGCTTGACATACAGTTCCTCAGATCTCATTTGGATTGTAGCCTGTACCTAGAGGGCTTGGCGCCATTACACTCTGGAAGACACACATGCACACATGAAGACACACATATGCACAGAGAAACATATAGTCAAATGCCTTTAGACAAGCACACATATTAAGCACCCATTTGCATCACTCAAAGTCTAATTTAGGTCATCCTCATCAGACCTCCTCTCTTCCTCCCTGTCTTCCTCTGTCTCTCTGGGAGCCATTGTATTCCACCAGATTAGAAAAACTAGGCAGGTCGTGCATTACCATGCGTCAATGCAAACCCAAGGAAGTTTTCCAGTCAAGCTGGGAAATAGAGCTAGCAATGAAGCCTGCTGATGTGATGACAATAGCAAACTGTGGTTGATGTTAACGGCTGTCTTTCTGTGAACCAGTGCTCTCTTATCACTCATAAAGTGAGTCCCACCTCCTTACGTACCCCCATTTGTGTGATAACAGTCATAAAACTCAGTAACGGCCCCGTGGATGTGATGGAACGCGTTGAATCCCAGTATCGTTCTCCTCCTAAGTTTTCTCATATCCACCGCCCACGCAGCTATGCTGATTATACAGCAACATAACAGATGTTCGTTTTGCTCGCCTCTCCAACACACAGCAACAGCAGCCACATACACTCGTTCACCACAACAGCCCTGCACTGACAGATCACTGGCTGTCGACAGGGTTTGTGTGCAAACTATGTAAGTGGAGATGAGTGTGTGTAAGACAGCGTCACAGATAATATGTGTGTAGGAGGATAGACAGTGTTTTGTGAAACTTTGGTGTATTTATGTGTGTGTCTGTGAGGGACTAACTTTTAATTATCCAGGTAAGTTCACCACAACAACTTTGACTTTAGAAAGAGTTGGCAGACAAATCCACAGGGGCGTTGACACTGGAAGCTGACCAACACAACAATATTGATCCGCTGAAGCAGCTTAGGGTTCTGCACCTTGCTAAAGAGCAATTGACAATAATTGTTGAAGGAGAGAAGCATATCATATATATTATTAACATATATTAACATTTCCACCGCTAAGGAAAAATCCAGCACATACACATGGTTGCTCACAGGAACATTACTACGCTTTTTTCATGTTGTTTTTGAGAGGCTACGCATTCCTGCTAACCTGAAAAAGTATTGAGTAAATAAAGTGTTGCTTATTTTAAAGCTTGTTTTATGGGTCAGAACGGCACTGGTATCCTCAAACTCTGACCTCCAGAGGAATCACGACGCCTACCCTACATGATGTAGGGCTATTATAACGTGCTGCGATGCACATTCAACGAATGCTCCCCAAAGTTTACCATGACAGACAGGCCGAAAACACTCACGCATTGTACACAAAAGTAGTGTTTTGTACCCCGTGACAATAACATTGCTTATAACAGCTGCGCAGATGACTGGCAGATTTACTCAGCTTTGTCAGTTCGTGAAAGAGCTATGTTAGATTCACTCTATCAATGCTTAGAGCAAGTAAATAGCCGGATGCAATTCCACTTCCTTCAAATAACTCCATAAGGCAAGACTGAAATCATTGTATTTGACAACAAGCAGTAAAGAATGAAGATTATTGCTCAGCTTGATTTCAGAGCAGTAAAGACAGAAAAACAAAATTAAAAATCTTGGTGTCTTTATAGACATCAAGGCACTAACTATATCTTTTAGAGAAACACATTCATGCTTTAATTTCCAGTAGCAGGGACTAATGTGACAGTCTCTTGTCTGGTCTTCACAAATGACTGTCAGGCTTCAGCTCACAACGCTGCTGCCAGAGTTCTAAGGAGAACCAAGAGAACTGAGCACATTCCTCGTGTTCTTAAGTCTTTACACTGGCTTTCAGGTACTTATGGAATAATATATTTATAGAATATATTTAAAGTGATGCTAATGATTTATAAATTATTGAGTAATCTATGGCCAAAATACATTTATGATCTCCTTAGAATATAAACCCAGTGGGAACTCTGTCTTTAGGAAGCAGCCTGAGTCAGTGATTGTGTTCTTAGTTACTATGTTACACACAGATGGAACCAACTTCCTGAATCTAAATTTAACTGGGCCTTTGATTGATTGGTTTCTCTACTGCACTTTTATTTCCTTTGGTAAATTTGAAGACTTCAGTCCTCCTTATTCACACAACTTTCACTTCTCAAACACAAATTACTATTTCAAAATGTAGAAAAATGTGTCCTCTTCCTCACAATGTCTCTATTAAGCAATGGGGCTTACAATTTTATTAATTTAATTTCCACCACAAACCAGCAAGAATGTCTCATTGTTATATGAGCAAAAGCACAAACTTGGGAACTATTTGAAACTGTGATTTTTTGACAAACATGTCAACATCTTCAGTAAAGTCTTTTGATGATCAAGGTGGAAAAATGTCAGTGATATGACCTTCACTTTAAAAGTTTCTGCTTCCTCTTCTGAGTATTTTCTTTTACTGTTGAGCTATTTTTGGTATTTCAGATCTTTGGTCTTCTTTTTAACCAATAATAAATTCAAACCTTCAGCTTTCTCAGGTGTCAGGCCCCGATACAGCAACACTCCGCTGATTTGATTGGTTAATTACTGTTAAGGTCTTTTTGTCAGTTAGGACCTCTCTCTCTCTCCTTGGTGTCTGTTAATAAATTCAAACCTTGCACATACATACCTACACACACTCACAACAACCTTCTCCAGCCTGTGGGTTCTCAATCAGGGAACAGGAGCTATGGAGGCGTCCAGATTTTCAAAATAAAATACCCCAGGCAACCTGGCTGGATTTTTAGAATAAAAGTCCCAAAATGTATCAGAAGCTTATGGGAGGCCTCTGGATTGCTGACGAATAAAAATCTTAGTGAGTCTGCTCACCTCCTCAGTACATACTTCATGAACGTCGTTTCATATCTGACACTTCATCTGACATTTCTGTTAGCTAATACCCTTCAAATGACGCTTCTACTTGTTTTTTGGACCTTTCAATTATGTGTCCAACTCATTTCAATGCTTACACTTCCCTTAACACTTCCAGTCTTTACACTTCTTACAGGTTCCCTGAGATGACAATAATTTACAATTACAATTAATGTTACACTTTTTTAAACCACTGCTAAACTCACATGTCAATTCATTCCTCAAGTTCAAGTTATTTTATTGTCATTTACACAACAATTACAGTAAAGCATTTGTTAGCAATGACATTCTTATATCTTAGGTTGTGGTCTGATGAGTAATAGCAAAATGCATAAACTGTAGTGTTAATAGTTAATAATGTAGTATGTATACCCATAACGCTTATTACTTCAAGACCGTTCAATAAACAGGTCATATACAAACTTAGAAACCAGCATCACCTTCCGTGCCTGACAGTGCCTGGATTTACAACATATCTTTATGCTTTGTTCTTTCTCTTACCAATAATCTTTTTTATATGAACATGTTCATTGTACATTTCTTTACTTTATTAATGCAATGCTGTTTAGACCCCTTCATTCTTTTTTAGGAAAATGCATTTTTAGCAAAGCATTTTTATCTAACAAATCTTTTTCTCTCAGCATTTTAAAGGAAATTAATTTCAACTTCCAGCTTTTGCAGTATTTTATTTTACCTTCCAGCTTTTCCAGCAATGCAGCTTATCTTTAGACAGGCTTCATTAGGAAATGCACTAAAGTTTCCAACTAGCAATACATGCTAATTATACATTTCAGTTTGGGGGCTTGTTCAGTAATGCAGTGCAATGCTTCTTCATCAATAAGCGTTGACTAGATCAAAAGAATTTCCTTCACAATTTTATTGTTGTTTTAGTTGTACTTGCTTGTTTTCTTAACTTTTTTAATAAAATTATCCCCGGCAGGGATACAGTAGTGCACAGAAGGCGCTGCCATGGTTTCTACCCATAGGGCGCCTGGCGTCTGCCTGTCTGTTCACATGCGCAGCAGAGAGTTTTGTTTGCCCGACGTTGTTGACTTGTTGACTGGGCACAGCTCTCTGAAAGTTGATTTACGATCAACAATAAACACACAGTGTTTTATTTTGATCTGAGCCACTTCTTGGACGCTTCGGAAACACACAGCAATGCATGTGGTGGACTCACAAGCATTGACTAGAATGGACTCGATCCGACAGCCGTCTTCATAACCAGAACATGACGCAGCCTTTAGGCTCAAATTCCACTTCACCACTTTTGGAAGTTTTTTAGACATAAAACATATTATTTGATCAGCGTTTGTAGTAACAGGAAAAGTCAGGTTCTCCTAAAAAGATGCTAAAATTGAACATCAGTCAGAAGATCAGTGCAACTGTAACTATATCAGATTTTCCCCATAGCAGGCAGAGAAAGTAGATTCCAGTAAGAACATTTCGGCATCCAACTAATAATAATTTACAAGGTGCAAAAAAAATTAGATTTTTAATGACTTTGTTTAATGATATGTTTCCAGCATGTCCTTATTAGTTTCAATGCATGTGTAACAGGCAGTGACACCAGTGAAGTCCTGTAGCTGTTAAATCAATCATGCATACACCAGACACACACCTGCCTGCAGCCTCCATGAGATGAACACACCACCAAGGGCAGATGCTCCCAGGGCAAAATAAACAGCTGCCTCATTGTCAAGGAGAATCTGAAGAACGTGTTTCCCGTAAGCAGTATTGTGTCGTTATTTCAACAACATTAATCATCTCTTCTCTGAGAGAAGGTAACATCCTTTCAGTCTCCTGTTTTTGAGGTGTTATTCTTACATTGTTGGCATCAGTGGCTTTGATTAGTTCAAGAGATAACTTTTATTGTCATTCAGACAGACACAGGACAAGTGCACAGTCGAATGAAAGTACGTTGCAATCAGCTCACAAATTTCTCACTCAAATCATGTCAGAGACATTTAGCTTTACAGGGCTACATTTACAACTCTGGCCCAAGTTTTAAAACCTCATGAACAAGGAAAATTTAAATCCAGTGTCATTGTTATATGTTTATGTAATGCTGTCTGTGAAATAATGTGTAATGTCGGGATGAATCCCTTATGAGCGTAAGACAAAATTACAGGGTACACAAGATCTAATTATCTTTAATGTCCACTGTTCAAACGACCACATCTTTCTTTTTCTTTATACCCAGTGCTTTTATGCTTTGCCAATACATAGTATTTACATGTCAAGCTATTAAAGCAAATTAAAGTGAAAGCTGAAGTCAAAGTGTTGATCAAAAGTCTAATATGTTTTCCAATGCGTAAGCTTTATGAGCTGTAATGTTATGTGTAGCAATTACTGTATGCTCTGTTCTTGTTTCCAACTTCCAGGGACTGATTTCTGATTCAGATTATTAAACATGCCTGTCTTGCTGCCTTGTTATTAGGGTTGGGTATCGCTTAAAATTTTACGATACCAGGACCAAAACCAGTACCCTTAAAGTGATACCGATACCAAGTGAGTACTTCATTCAATACCTTGAATAAAATGTCACCTGTTGAAGCCGTAGTAGTTGATTGGTAGCTTTTTTATTTATTATTGTTGTTGTAATGGACGAGCAAGGTCATCTGTTTTATTTTTCTTCATTCAAATAACTGCTACATAAAAAGTATTGGGAAATTGTATCACATTCCTCCTCATCCTAATGAGTTCATCCTTTTTTCCATTTTTTTGTGTGAATTTGAAATTCTTTGTACGGTGTTGAGGTGTACCCTACAAGTTTAAAGGCTCTACACAGCCATGGTGCACCTCCACAGGTACTTTTACTTATGCCTGATTACACCTCTACTCAGGACTGTATAGGTGTGCTGGTTTGAAGGTATGGCGAGAGAGAGAGTGGGGCCAGCAGCTGTCAGTGAGTCTTGGCCCTGCAGAGTTGAGATGCTTTGCTTGACACTGAGGCATTTTTATTTACCATGGGAATGTCCTGCTGTGTGCTGGGTTTGTGGTCGCCCAGCGGCATAACTGTGCAAAGCAGAATATGTACTTAACTGCAGCAGAAACACCATGATGCATCCGCCATACTTCTGGGAGACTTAAATCATCGTAATCTGGACAGTACACTGTCAGGCTTCTGTTAGTATGTAAGATCCTCGATAAATGTTATGTAAATCTTAAAATGGCTTAAGAATCCAGAATCAGACCTCCTGTCACAAACTCTGATCAAAATTTTGTGTATTTAATTCCACTTTACAAAACAAAACCAAAGAGTAGTAAGGCAGAGGAGATCAAGGAATCAGGATATGGTCCCCTGAGCGTAGGTAAGAGCTTTAAGCATGCTTTGATTGGACTGACTGGGAAACATAATACGTAGTTCCGTAGATGAGACAACCAGTATGACGATATTAGTTTTTGTGTACAACTGGTTATTCCCACCAAAAGACCCCAGAAAATTGCATTTAAAAATGAAAACATTGTCAAATTCAAACAAAGAACTTAAAGAAGAAACTCCAAGAGGCCGAACAGACACACAGACAGCGTCTGAAGTATACCTTTAAAAGAAATAACCTCAAAAGACTCTGGGACACTATGAAGAGGATGACAGGAATGTCATCTTCGAACAAACCTATTGTGACGGACAATGAACCAGCGTTTGCAAATGAGCTAAATCGCTTCTTCTCCCATATTGACTCTGCCAGCAACCCTGAGAAATGTGCAGATTTACTGAAGACCATCATCCCACTAGTACAGATAGGTCATTACTGTGGATGAAGTCAGATGCATCATGCAACGTACCAACTCAAGCAAAGCCCTTGGCCCTGACCGAGCAGTGTTCTTCTGCCAGGGAATTGGCCCCTGATTGGCAACCTGTCTTTCAACTGTCCGCCGATACTCACAGCATTCCACTAGCTTGGGGGACATCTCTTATTAAACCTTTCCCAACAATGTCCTAAAAAGTACAATGATGACCAATAGTGCTTATATGTTAAGATGAAATCATTAGAAAAGATCATGGTTCAACATCTCAACATCTCAACAAGGCAATAGGCAACACTCAGGACCTTAACGCTGCAGCGTGCAGAGCTCTTTTCCTGGTGTTTTTTATCTGCATTTAATACAATAAAGTGTCTTCATATAAATACCTGGATGTGATGGTAGATGCCACCCTATCATGGACTCTTTACAATGTTTTGTTTACTTTCTTCGTAGACTCAGATCTTTTGGGGCCAGTAGTCGGATTTTGTTTCTGTTTTTAACCAGTGATTCAGTCATGTTGTACAGCAGTACTGCACTTGCCTACCAAATAGTTCATTCAAATTACATTTGCCCTTTTGTTACTTTATAGGCTGAATTTAAGACCATGGCCTTAAAAGTTCATGTTATGGGAAGTTATAGGTTATTAAATTCTTAAAGGCCTGTGATTGTGTGATGTAATTGTGATGTGGTGAAGGCAGGAAAGTCAAAGCAGTTTGCCTTTAACTATAAATTAATGCGAGTAATACTTCATCAGCATCAGATGGAAAAAATACGCTCCTATTTTAATCAATGCATCTGTCTACAGAGGCAGCGTGATTGCTTATGTTTACAAAGTGAGGCAGACAAAAACGTAAAAGCAAGACTCAAGACAGGCAAGTAAAATCCAAGTTCAGTTTATGGAAGCCGGAAAAAAAACAGGCAATGGTCAAAACAGGAAATGAATCAGTGCCGGCAAACTTAAACTACAAGGGGCAGGCAGGGACTTCCTGCTGAGCTGCAGCAAGTCTCTGTTCCTGATGATCTGCAGCGACCCCCAGTTCCTGCTGTGCTGCAGCTAAAGCTGTTAACCACCTGTGTACCAAATACATTCTGCGGACAACAATGGTTATATTTTTACTTTTGGATCAAAATTATTGCTAGGGACAATTCAGTATTTGCTGGATATTGGCAAGGACAACTGTCCCTACTAATTTCTCTACCCTTGTGGAAGCCTATAGGGGACTGTGTTAAAATGATAATGCAAACATGAAAAGGAAAATGTAATTGCACAACGGCATTATCATTTTAATTATACTTTCCATTTTCAGTTTAATAGTAAAGTATGTAAATGCAAATTGGATAATTGCATTTCCATTAAATGTTTTACTCAAATAACACAAATGTGTGGAAAAATATAATGCATTATGGAATTACATTCTCATTTTCAACTTTCCACTTCATTTTAATATAGTCCACTAAAGGCTCCCATAGCAAATGCTCCAACTGTAATATATCAAAATAGATTCAGATAAGACCTCCCAGCAGACACAGACTTGTAGGAGGGAGGTCAAGCTTACGGCCAGTGCTGCTCTCCAGCAGAGCTTGTTCCATTAACCCGTGGCAGAATGCAGGCAGTTAAGGAGACAATAGACCGTGTAGCCTAGCACATGGGAAACTCAATACCACCAGGGAGACACAAAGCCATGCATCGATCCAGCAGGAAGCCCAAGACTAAGCTCTACTCCCCTGCACTTGTCACAGTGACAATGTCAGCAGCTGAAAAGGTCTCCTATGGTCCATAAGCCCCTCGATTCGGGTAAGGGAAAAACTCCCCTAAAGAAACCCTTACCAACAAGAAGGGGAAAAAAAGAATAGTAGACTTGGCTCGTGAGACTGCTTACTGCTTACATTTAATCAAATCTGTGTTTTTTAATTCCAGTTATGTCATTTCCATTATACTCTTTTTTAAAATATTTCAAATGTAGTGACAATACTGACAATTGTCTATGAATGTTTGAAAAAAGTGAGACTACATTAAAATTCCCATCACAACTTTCTAAAGCCCAAGTCGAGGTCCTCAAATGTCTTGTTGTGTCTAACCAACAGTTGTTACAATGAACAATGCAAATCCTCACATTAGAGAAAAGATTTTGTCTGTTAAATGGCCTAATCTATGATTATCAAAATAGCTGCAGATTAATATTTTGTTCATCATCGATCAATCTACTATTTTAACTAATTAACTGTTGAGCTCTTATATATATAACACTATTTTAACCCACCTACTAAGCATTTCTTTGTAGTATTCAATCAATAATTCGATTAAACATTCATTGTATTTGTTAAGTATAACTGCTCCCATGACACATTCCTAACTGCTTTATAAACAGTTAATGAATTATTGATAACACAGTATAGTTGTAATAATATAATTATGTTCCTTCAGTAGCCTTAAATGCATATTTAAACAATTTTAAATACACTGTATGTGCAGTAAACACATCTTGTCTCGTGCTTCAGGTCACCATTTCTACATGTCTTCTCATGTTGATAAAAAGTTTAATTCAGGTATACTCTGTGTACTCTATCCATAGTTGGCAGTGTGACTAACAACAACAATAATACAACACAATCTTATGATCTAAGATCTGATGGAAATATACAGACTGACATGGTAAATACATATACAAAGATATAGGTAACAATAATAGTAATACTCCAAGAAAAAACCTGTTTGTCTTCTAGGTTACTAACTACGTTCTGCTCCTCAGTCATTGACCTGAGCTACTAGGTTCTGCTAAACACTTAAACAATATAAGTCCTATTCATGCACTTACACAATACACATACATTCTGTTCTCAGGAGTAGAGGATTTTATGCACCTCTAATGGTTAAAAAAATTAACCGCTATCGTGTCATTACATCACCAAACCCTTTCAGATCCCGGTGAATCAACCTATCTTCAGGATTTAAAAAAAGAACAAAAATACAAAAGGAATACCTGATAGCAATAATCTGTGCCCTGTACGTGGAACGAGATAGAATCCTATTTATTTCCTCATATTTGTCGTATAACAGCATAGCTCAGTACTATTATGTTAGGTCAGAGTGAATCACACCAAAATCTGTGTCCTCTGAGGCAAGGGCACAGTGATGGAATGTGATGGACGAGATGAGAAATAACAAGTGACACAAAGATCTATTTTCTGAGCATACAGAAATTGTATGTGAGCAAGAATACATTGAATATGTGTTATCACTGAACACTGTAGGCACCGTGCGCTCTGTGTTTGCTAAGCAGTGTTTACCCAGTGTAGCTACTTTAAGTATAACAATACTAAATCTTTCCAGAGAATAACCTGCTTGTCATCCCTTCAGTGAGGAGTGAACAATGTTGCAGCACTGAACAGCAACCACGGGGAGTTTATCGGAGTTACCGAAAGTGAACTGAGAGCACCCTCCGAGTCGCAGGAACGCCACAGCTTTTTGAACAGGGGAAGCAGATTGTTTAAATTCTCTCTGTATTTCAAACAGGCAGGCACAATGCTGCCTTTTCTTGACATTCCATTAAAGAGGCTGGTTGCAGCTTCCACGCAGAGGGGAACCGGGCTGTGCTGCAAGAGAGGAGGAAGAAGGGGGAGGAGGAGGAGGAGGAATGATGCAGATGGAGACTTCACTAGATTCATACTGCCATCTAGTGCCAGCGAAGACATCAACAGGTGCTGTCCATGGTGCTGACCATGCACATATAAATAAATCTGATCCATTAGTCCTTTGGGGCCACTCATTATATTTTGTATGCATTAAAGCTAGGATGCAGCTTGAGCAGCCACAGCACAATGATCAGTGTTGTAAACAAATTCACAGAGATGAGTCTAATTGCAGGATGCAATACTAGCTCACAACCGTGTATACAAGGAACACCAACTGCCCTCATACAGCCTGAAAGATCCCTGGTTCACTTTAAGGTCAGGGGCTATGGGCAGTTCAATTCATAGAGACTTTTTTCCATTTGTTGCCTGTGGTGAAGACTTGTGGTGAGTCACAGTAGGTCATTTCATGTCGGGGATTCTATTGGGATCTAATGTTGTTTATTGTAGTATGTGCACTGCATATAGTGTTTGTTAATATAGGAAAACATGGCATACATGTAAAATACACAGAGACACACAGAAAAACTACTCCCTGACCACAGGCTGGAAAGGCCTCTATGACTTGTGTTTTCTTTCTTTTATTTATTAATTTAAGTTTCTCATTATGAATTTGCTCTGCTAAAGTCGAGGCCTGGCAATGGTTGGTCAGTCCAGCACTGTTGCGGGGGTGAAATTAGACATGGATATTTGAGCACTGAACACCTGACCTCTTTTTTGTAGTACACATGTTTGGGTCAAAATTGTACCTTGACCAAGGTACAGCATATCAGTGAAATGTGATCTGGATATTCATGGTACCCAGAGGATAAGTACTAATGTATTTGGTGACCCTTATACTTTTCCTCTAGCACCAACGTCAAAAATTTACTTGTAAACAAAGAATATCAAAATTGAATGCAATTTGATTTACTGATAACATTCATGCTACCCTGAACTCTCTGAGCTTTTGTTTTGCACCACCCTCAGGCCAAAATGTCAACTTTACAAATTACTTTACTTCACTTCTTAAGCTCTAGCAGTTTGGGCAGACATTACATTATTAACTGCTGCATCGCAGGCAAAATCAAATGTTTGTGTAAGGTCTATGAATATGATTCATTTGGTAACAGTGAAGAAAAGGAGCGCTCTGATTCTAGCCAGGCTATTAAGATTGAAGGATAGGGGTGGCAATATTATATACTCAATGGATATTTATTGTTAAGAAATCCCATATGAGGACCTAAAGACCTAAAACCACAATGTGTTAGTTTGTCTTTCAATATTTTCAGACTTACCCACTCTGTCTGTGGCACTTACATAGACCACAAGCCAATTGGTTCTTAAAAATAGATCGCATAAATTAACAGGCTCAGTTATTTCCTAAAACAGCTGGCCACTGCAGTTTTTAGCAAACGTTACAACAGGAGGAAATAGTGCATTTGTTTGGGACTATTTTCAGTGGCGCATTTGGCACATTTGATGCTCTAATGAATATCTGGGGCAGCAGGTCGGTGTATGTGAGACTGAGTTAAAAGAAACTACAGTGTGTCTGTTCATGGTAATGAAGGAACATGTCACCCAGTGCACCAGCGTGGCTCGTTGATGTGTTTTTAATAGTTTTTGGACAACAATGTAGCTCTATGTCACAGAGGAAAAAGATATTTTAGGCTTTGGATTCACACACACCATACTTATTAGTAGGATCAATTCATTATTGGTTTGGCTGTTTTCATGAGGTTTGTTGACAGTATAAATAATTTAACCTTACTTTCATGTTAGCAAGATTTATTTTCAAAGGAAATGTAATATAAAGTGCAGACTTATGAGGGGGAGGAAAAGAAATACTGGTGATGTCAGACAGATCTAAAAAAGGAGCCGATCTTGCTCTTGAGTTCACATCCAAAAGACAAAGCTTTGTGTATAAAAAGCTTGGCAAAGTGCAGCAGACTCTAATGAGAAAGCATAAAGTACAGTACATGTTCTTGATAATGTCATTTTAGCAACATTTTACTTGCCTTTGTTAGCTTGAAATATGTTTTAATGTATTAAAATATGTATGGAAGCTGCATTCATACCCACTAATATTTGGTCTAGCAAAACTAAAGCAGGAGTCACCGGGATTACTGAACCAAACTGTTCACTTAAGAATTCCAAAATCTTATCCAAGAATGTTCTGATAAAGGAACAGTCCCATATAAACATTTGGAAAGTTCACTTCCAATTGGCGCAAATTATTATTTTGTGTATTCTGTTGAAATGTTCAACCATTTCTCATCGTGAAAGTGATAACCTTGCTAACCTTAGACAAATTTTATTAGTCTCAAATTTGTTGGATTTTAATGTGCCGTGATGATCTAAAGCTATCTGACTGTATCTTTTTGCAATGAAAATATGCCAGTTTCATAATTTTGTATATTGGTGTGATTTATCAGCACATAGCCTTTATCAGTGCCTGTCCAGGGTCTCACATTTCAGAAATAGATCACAGCAGTTCAGTCATTCAGTGATCCATGGCAGAGGCATCACCATCACCACCACCCCCCCCCTCCACCTCCGCACACAACACACACACACACACACACATCACCATCAGTCTTTTTGACTGGAGGGCCTGTGTTTTTCTGAGGTCATGGAAGATCAATGTTGACTCCATGGCGTAATCATCTGAGGAATAAGATTAGCATATCTTAGCGCCGATTGAGTTGTCTCACTGGCTGCGGTGGGGAGGGGTGATTAAGGATTGATTGTCCCAGCAGGAGCAGTTGTGAAATTCAGGAGACAAAGACGGAGAACGGAGGGAAAACGGAGCAGAAAGACAAAAAGAGGAGAAATACTTTGATTCACTTTGAATGTGGCAGATGAAACATTTTTTATCCACAATTCCAAAACTATTCTTACTCATAATTATGTAAAAGCTTTAGTTCTTTATAACTTTATAACATTTGTTAATGAGAAGTCTGACACGCAAGAAACATGAGCAGGACAGTTTGTGCAGTAACTTTTTTTTTTTTCTCTTTCCAATCACTTTCTCTACCTGAGGGCGTTTACAACCTGTCCGCTCGTTTGTCCGCTCGTTTGTCTGTATTTTGCTGTTTTGTTTGGAACACTTGTCTTTTTAGCAATTTTAAAACATTTTGTTTTAATCAGCGCTCAGTCAAATTAGACAGGAACTCAAGTACTGTACTCTTACTTTACTTGGGGATTTAAATTTTATTTTTAAAATATTGGACTTCTCACTGCATTGCATTTATTTGACAGCTTTAGTTTAGTTAGTTATTACAAAAAAAGTTTTAAAAAATGTATAATAATAAAATGAAAGTAACACATTCTCTAGCAAAGCAAGCAGTGGGTGGAACACTGCCAGCACAATCATACACAATTTAGCACTTGCATCGTGCTGACGTAGTTCCCAACTTGTACTTTTGTAAGTATTGTATGAAAAGCTGCTAGGGCCACATTTGGTCATCTAAACCTTCCCCTAACAATGTTTTCTTTCAACCTCTTAAGATATTCCTCAAAATCATATCCATCTTACCAGAACATTTAATAACTCTTCTGAAGCTTTTATCCACATCACATGATCTTCACGAGTAGCTGGAGTTTACCAGTTGTCACGGAATGGTAGATATAAATAATAGATAATAAAAATTGCCAATTGTCAGTTTGGTTTATTCAAAGTGAGTACAGTCTCAGATATAGAGCCACAAATGGACTGTATGAACACATCTTACATGTGAATTCTATTTAAGGTTGGATGTATCCTGCACTGTAGCTTGCTTTACTTACTTTAAGCTTAGGTGCAAACAACAAATTCTCTACAAACGTGTTCCACTGATTAGTCTTCATTGTCTGTGTGTTTGTTCATAAATAAATTCCAACCTCTGACTAACTGTCACAGGGGACAACTAAAGACCCATCCATGTCCTGTGCCAGGTTGTTTTCAGAGAATAAGAATAAGAGCTCATTAATGTGTCTGTTTGAGTAGTTGTGAATATCATTAAGAAGTCCTCTACTCCACCTCTAAGTGCATTTTGTGGCTCTCCAGTGGGGTAAGGTTACATCACATTTATTTATTGTGGCTATTACCTGCGTATTCACATCCAGATACCGTTACATTTGGCTCAGATCATGAGAGTGTGACTGACAGATGCCAGCAGTGATTAGATCCAGCGGATTAAGGTGGATGCTCGCTGCCTGAAATACACCTCTGCAACTCTCAGATGTCAGCCATGAAATGAGACAGACACTCCAAATGAGGGAACAGCTCAGGCTAATATCCCATTACAAATGCTGTTTACTCCGGGTGTCTGGATTTAGCCTGGCTGCCCGTGACTGTGTCTGACCAGACTGTGAGTTGGAAAGAAGGAGCACTGCCAGAATAATTTCTCTTGAAACCTAAAGAGACATTCCCAACATTAGCAGCAGAATGCTCCATATCTTAGCCAGCCAATTCCCTGTCAGTCATGTCTGAAATCTTTCCCCTAACGCGGGCTGAGCGCGAGAGTGGCGCCTCCTATTGCTGGGGAGTGGCAAAGTGCCACAGAGGCTCATCTCGCAGCCAAAACACAGCAGATAACATTAATTAGTGAGTCCTTTGTCCTTGTGTTTTTGGATGGCTTCCTCTCCTTTATGATGAAAGTAAAAACTCTCCAACTGAGTTCATCATTAAGAGAATATCACACTTTTGGATGTCAACATGAGGGCAAACTGTCTCTGAGTGCACATTGATTACTGCCCACGAAAAATGTTTTTCCCTTCCACTGACAACCTGGGACATCACCATCCCCATGCTGCACCTGAGCACTATGTTCAGACATTCACAGTATAATAGTGTATGATTGTGAAGTAATTACAGTGCAGCTTCAAAACAGGATGCCATCACAATTATGAAAGCTTGTCTGCTTGCTAGAAGTTGACAATCACAGGAGTAAAATCAACATTTTAATAATTTTAAGCACTATATTTACCGTTCGAGTTGACAAACAAAGCTCCAATCAGTTTCAGACAATTGTGACGGAAAACTAACTCTAACTTGCTGGAATTTTCTGGAGATAGTAAGCCACCAGTTTGGTTGCTCCAATATGTAGTAGTTTCAGGAGATGCTCTCTAAACATGATCATTTTGCAGTGGACAAAAAACAAATAAAACTAGTCTTTAATAAAGAGAACTATAATAAAACGTATACAATTTTTCATCGTGGGATAAAAGGGGGGCGAATGGACAAATGACCTTTTACTGTCTTGGTGAAAAGTCTGATTCAACACCCTCCATGCCTAGCTCTTGATTAGTAACAGTATCCTGCACCGTCATAAAATAACTCTTGTTGAGAAGTTTTTTTAGCTGCTTGACCTGTTAATGAGAAGCATCTTGCATTACGAAAGTTATGTCTCTGTCAGAAATATCATCTGATGTTACTGGCTTTATGGACTGAAACAACAGAACAGCTGGGACAAACTACAAAAACATGCAGGCCAGTCCGCCAACATTTATAAAAAGGCAAGCTAATCTAACTTTATCAAGTGCTGTGGAAATGGATGTAAAGTTAATGTAACTTTCAGTCGGCTGAGTTTCTTGTCGCTATTGAAAGGACTGAGTACGTTACAGGATTAATGTCGACAGTCGACCAAATAAATGTTCCTCCTCTAAGAAATATCACTGTGAGAGCTGACATTTTAGCTTCTTATACTATGGCACATCTTCACCATCTTCATCTTCAATGTGTGGAAATAAAACCAGTCACAGCTCTTACACAATCACTCCACCCTCATCATCAGGCCAATTTAAAAAAAAATCTATTCACCTGTAAAACCTCCGTCTTCAAATGATATCCCGGGATGGAGGATACTACTGACTGAAGCGAGCACTTTGGCTACAGCTTGTGACTGAAATATGACACCTTGACATGTGGAGCCGGCACTGATCGAACCCCTGCCAGTGCTTTTCTGACAATGATTTCATTTTGTTAAAGTTCAGGAGCAAACACTGGAAATGTAGTCTTTTTTTATTTTAAGTCATAAAACAATGATAAAAATCACTGTCAGGACCTTAACTTCAGAAATATCTGTATCAAGGTTCAAAAGTGGTTTTGATGAGTCCCGGTGGACAGAGGAGGTTGTCCGTGAGGTCCAGCGTTTCTCTCCTCCTCTGTGTTTGTTGTCTCTGCTGCTGTTATTCTCTGTGCAGCGGTATGATAAGCTGCTGGGCGCTGATCTACACCTAGCCTCTGTGTTCATGCTGTTTGTTTTTGATTGTGAGTCAGCACCGCTGCAAGGACAAGACAAATGTACAGCTCTGACCTGTTTGACCTCTCAGATCAGTGCTTCCTGCCCACTTCCCCTCACTCCTCCTGAGCTTTTTGGCTTACACTGTAAACACTTCTTCTGATTGGATGTTTTTTTTCCTTGTCTCCTGTCTGACTTATTGATGAAGTAGTGTGGCCCGTGCTGTGATTCCTTTTTTCCTTTTTGGAATTACCTATACCGACACAGTTTGAGTACATAAGCTACTGCACACATGTACAGAGAGTACTACAAACTTTTTTATTTTTCTCATGAGGGTTTAATATGAAATTGTATCTTGTGTTGTCATGATAGCAGACTGAGACAATGCAGACACCCTGTCCTCATTTCTTCTTTCAGTTCTTGTGGTTATTTTTTATTGCCTTCATTTTCTCTCATGTCTGGTTTCATCATATTTTATTAAATATGAAATATGTTGATTGTTTTTTTTCTGTTTTGAATTATGAATGTGGTTGTACTGTTTCTTGAAGTTGTCATTTGCTATTAGAAGGACTTGCATTTCTTCTGCATTGCATGCTTACATGCCCCACATTTGGATGGACCTGTAAAATGGGGACTGTCCACTTCGTGTCCAGACCTGCTGTGGTCCTGACCCAAGACCCATTAGGATCCTAAGTCAAAGCTTGTGAAATACCAACACTAAATTTTATCAGATACCTTCATTTGAGTTGTTTTTTTACGAAAACGTAGAAACTTATTTAATGTTTTTTTAAATTTACATTACAGTACATTTACTCGCTTTTATCCAAAGCAACTTACATTTGAGGAACAAAGAGCTGACAGAAACATCTAAAAAAAAAAACAATTGTCCAAGGACTTTGCCTGAATAAAATAGTCTAAAATTAACAACATTATGATTTAATCAGTGTTCAACGTTAGGCGCTTCAAACCCATTTCATTGAGTACCAAAAAAGTATTGAGGTTCAACACCCGGCCCTGGTGAACGGCCATTTGATGCTGGCAACTCCTTTTTCCCCTTTAAAAGAATACTCCAAAGATTTAGCACCTTACATCTATAACACTGGATATCAGCATCATGGTGGACAGTATTTTGTTTTTTTCTTAAATGGATCAAGCAGAACCAGATATATCTTTTTTTTAAATGTATTTTTATTCCTTGTCAAAACATTACACACTGTGCAACCTATGACTTCACACAGCTCCCTATGACGGGAGATGGAAAAGGCTTTATACAACTAATTTTCCCGAGTTTCCCTTTAACTCTCTCAGTTTTCCCTATTTACCAAAATGTATATTTTCTGGCTCATAATATGAAATGTGTTATTCTTGTGGTATTACTTTGTGATGTCTAAAGTTTAAACGTGCTGCTCAATTGGATCGTTTGTTTAAAGGATAAAGGTGGTTAATATCTTTCTGTCAATAAATTATATGTAAACACCAAAACCCACAATGTGTTGTCGCTCAATGCTTCCTGACTTCCCTGTCTGTGGCTGTCAGCCCTAAACCCATAGGTTTCTACTGAAGACAAACATTTTAAAAACATCTCATGAATATATAGTTTCAATCCATTTATTGGTTTTCGTCTTTTTATGGGATTTGTTGATAATAAGAACAACAAATTTTCAGCCGTTTTCTTTTATATCTAATGAAGGTGTATGACCAAAATGTAGCTGCTTCCGATAAATGCAGTAGTCCACAAGTTTTTAATAAAATACAAATGTATAAGCCTTAAATGAGCCAGTGTATCTTCCCCACAGATTGTTTAGAACAGCACTAACTGTGGGCCAGCAGAGTGAAGTCAGGCCTTTTTGCATCATTAACAGTGTAAGCAGAGGCGAACCATCACAGTGGAGCTATACATCTTTGACTTATGTGGTAAAAACGTTACAAATGAAAAACTCCATTCAGAACCACGGGTTGTCCATTTAAATGGCTGACTCAAATACATACAATTAAACATTTAAGCAACACCATGTCTCTTTTCTCTGTGCAGCAGTCAATAATGGGTGAATCAGACGCTGAAATGGAGGGGTGGGAACGGCTGACAGCATGGGAATGTCGCTCCGTTTTAGCCTTTAGATCAGCCAGCATGTAACACAAAGTGACAGGCAAAGCCGACTCCAAAAATCAAAGCCTCCTTTAGCTTCCACATTCTGCGAATGGAACTATTTGAGTGGCTTAGAAAAACTTCAAAGCCGGGGAGAAGGGGACTTTTTTAATTTCAGATAAGGCCCCGGAGCTGAATGTGAACTGCTGGAATTGTAGAAGTTCACATCTTAATCGACGTGACCAGCTGAATTGAGGAGCGAAAAACTCATCTTCCGAGTCCTGTTTTTCTTTCTCTCTCCTGCAATTTTTTTTTTGGGGGGGGGGGCTTTTTTTTTTCTTCTCTAAATTTGTATAATCGAAAGATGTTGGCAAACCTCAGTGGGTAGAGAGAGACTGAGAGAGCGAGTGTGTATTGATTTAAAAAGAGCTTTGGTTAGTGCAAAATACATTTACTTAGTTAAGCTGCAGTAGTATCATCAGCTCCATTGATTTCAGTGCGATGCTGTTGTCATTATCAAGCCAAGATAATCTCTCTTAAGTCGTCCTTCCTGCATGAGCAGTGAAGTCAGTAGCTTTCAATGTATTAGGCTATTGACTCCAGCTTGTTCTGCTGTCTTCATGTGTGGCTGTGTGTGTGTGCACTGTTTGTTCTAACCCCACATATGTCTTTCCTTGTTTGTACTGAAGGCCCGACTAAAGAACAAAGGCCGCAGTCATACAAACACACACTGTCACATTGTCACGTATATAAATGAGCCCAGTGAAGGGTCTACCATCTATCTAGCTGGTGTGTATACAGACAGGGAAGCAGCTCTGTAGTGGGCTTTTACTTGGGGGAATGGATCTAAGCATCAGCATCCTCTCCTTGTTCTGATCAAAGAGCCGGCTAACAGCATGTCACATATTGTTGTACAGACACGTTACCATGGTAAATGTAGTTCATAACGATCATTTGTTTTTACAGTTGTTTTGCTGTGTTCCTGTTATAAGTGAGACAAACAGTCCTTCCTTGTAGGACTGAAAGGTGGCTGTAAAAATGTGTAATTACTTATAAGAGTTTATAGTTGCTGACAGAGAATGAAGCCTGTGGACAGCTGAAAATGTGTCATTACAAGCTTTTCAATGGTGACTTATTGGCACTGGGGGGGATTGTTTCTTCAAAATTTGACTAAGTATGTTGCTCCTGGTAAATCCCTAAATGTCTGCCAAAACCACGTGTTTGCAGTCATAGATGTAGAGATGAAAAAAAGTCTAAACTAAGCAGATCTACAGCACTAGTGCCGCCAGGACAGTTCCTGTTGAAAAAGTGTTGAGTAAATTAAAAGAAAATAATCTGTTGAAATGACATTTTGGGACAGTAGTCACTGATTGCTGGTATGCATTCTGGATTTTTAAAAGATGGAAATAGAGTAGAGTTTTTAAGCAAAATAACATGAGTGTGGTTGGGTTCTACCGCCTCACATTTTTGCCTTGTGTTACTTTACTTGGTATAAAGAAACGTAGCTGAATTTTCCAAAACTACGCTCTCCACACGAATGAACTTGTGATTTTCCATGTATTATTTTTTCTGTCCTTCCATATTTCTGGTGATATAATTCACTACAGTTCCTTTCTGTTAGCTGATGATTGCTTTGATTTCCTGACTTCTAGATTCTTCTTCCATTATTTTTATTTATTATACAAGCTATTAAAGAGTGTATCTCCTTCACTGTTTTATTTAAATCCCGTTTCTTTTACATGGTAACTTCTCAGTTTTAAGATTTTATAAAAGTGACGTTTTGGTTGGTTATCTATTTTTGATACATTTTCAAAAGCATCTATCTAGTCAAACCTCAACTTGCCCAGTTTTTAAAAGTGTTGTCTTTTAAAGTAGGTTTAAATTTTATGTCCGTTGCGATCTCTCTCATTAATATTAGATCCTTTTGAATATCCTTTGCTTTTCTGACTTTACTCCAGGACATTTTTTATGCTTTATGTTCTTAGTTGTCATTTTAGCAGATAAACATGTTCTAATATTACCCTTTTGTTGAATTTACATTTCTTTCCACTTTGATGCTGAATAGTTGCATAACAAAATGGTGATTGGTTTGATTAAAGCAGCATAGTAATAATCAATTACATTTGGAAGAGCCAGTCCCTCCCATGTAGTTTGGTTGATGTGATATTCTTAAATTTTATATGGTTTTCTTTCTGTCCAGATAAATTTTTAAATCAGTAAATAACGTCAGTTTGACTGACTTGAAATGTATCATAGAAGTAAGCCATTGTGGATTTTTTTTGCTAATTAGCTCTGCTCTCGTGGATTATATATGTTTTACAGTGTTATTTTTACCTCTTCTATTTTACCAGTAACTAGAATATATCTCCCATCCATGTCTGCAACTATTTTCCCAACACGGAATGGAATGTTTTTCAAATTAATATTGCAACTTTTCTTTTTTCTTTTAATCAAATTGTTAAATCCATGCACGTTAAGTGACGCTACTTTAAATTCTGTCATCACTGAAGGGCAAAGCAATTTAGTAATTTAGCATCTGCTCTTTATTTCCTTTCCTGCTGACCATCTCTCTGAGCCAAATCCTGTAACTCCCCTGCGTGGAAACTAAATCAAACAAACAAGGAGCAAAAAAAAGGGAGAATAAAAAGTTTTTTCAACCTGACTTCCATTGGAGCTGCCACTTCCCATGGATTGCTTTTCATTTTCCTTGTATAACAAGTCACATGTATACTGGGGTCCTTAAAAAAGTTGCAGCACAAGTCTGATTACTGTTATTGGTTGAGTCTTCTTTGACCCTTCACCTTGGTGAACTAATTTCCTCTCACATATCACACAGTGTAAGATCATAGATGAAGTTTAAAAAAAGATGCACTTCTCTCTATATGACAATCTTCCTTTTAACTTTTTTACTAACTGAAAAAGGAAAACAAACATTTACACAAACAATTGTCCTTACTCTTTTCTTCTCAACATCCTCCATTTAACAGAAAAAAATCTAAATAAAATGTATTTCCTAGTATAACCCAAACACTGGGAAGAGCACAGGCCATTTGTTATTCAGCATAGAAGAAAAAGCAATAATGTGAGCATATTAGTTGAAATGGGCTGTTGTAAGCCTGAAGAGGAAAAAATTCAGACAATTTAACCATCTTTTGCTGAAAAACAACATCCAATCAATTTTCTCTCTCAGACTAATTTCACCGACTCAGTGATTATGGGCCAAGGATTTTGCTAATTTCCTTTGTGACAACGCTTTGCTTCTTAAGCAAACTAATGGCATGGGCAAGCCGCCATACACGGGCATTAGGCATAGTTAACAATGGGCGAATATTTCCCCACTGTTCATGATGGAGTGAAAGGTGGAATTGAGGGCCGTTCGTTCACGTCTGCGTGGTTCAACCACAGATACGGTGGAAACATAATTTTAATTAGTAAATGTTCATAAAAGATGTTCATGACATGTTCAAACTATAATCCCAAAGTTCCTTTCTCTCTCTTCACCTACAGTTATGTCTTACAATTGAATGAATTTTAAAAAACAATGAATATCTTTTACTAAAGAATAACAGGATTTAACAGGATTTTGCCACAATGTTTGAGAAACTCAGGGTTCCATCCAAAAATAAACTGCACTGCTTTTTACTGACAGACTGTAGAGAGCAGTACAACCCCTGTAGATGGTAGTTTGCCTGTTCATTGACATGTGGTCATGCATTTGTTTTGTTTGTACTTGAGTTTCTAGAAGTTTTTTGCTATATGTGTTGACCATATGCACGTATGAGAAAATGTTAAACATGAGACTAAACATAAAGGGGTAGTGATGGGTAGTGGAATGCCAGCTGCTTTGAATTTGACCATGCTAATTTGTATATGGGCAAATGAGACTGGACTTTGCAAATTTGAGCCCAAACCATGTTGGTCCTGGCCCAATCAGACACCTCCATGGCTAGAAGCTGAGATGCACTACTATGGATAGTCACTAGATATTGGCTTCCAAATATCTCCCAATTTTGCTCTGAAAGTAAATAAGCTGCATGTTTTTTTTCCCCTACAAGACTTAATGGTATCAACAGTTAATTCAAGTTGCGGTCATATAAAATATGTAGCTTTACCATAAAGATAATTTGGTATAATGGTGACTGCACATGATGCAGTCGATAGAAACCTAAGTCTGTTTAAGTTCCAAAAAAAAAGCATTTTTAGAAAAAGTCAGTTTGTGTGATGATGCACAATCTGATATGTCAACATTTATTTTCTATGGTATTTTATGCCTTGAGTGTAAATAAAGCAGTTGTGACCTGTATGTTGTTGTTTGCAAATTTATTTATTAGATAGTGAGGGTGAAAATACAATAAGCATAACAAGCCTGACTTTGGCCCAAAAGAGCACCCGTACTTATTGCAACCCACGACCTCCTGCTAAAAACTAGTACATAAATGACATGTGGAGTAGTCAATTGTAACTATGCCATATGCTGTGCAGCTGCTGGTTCTGCCTGTGACTGATGTAAATTGTGCTTCCACCGTTTACTGTATCCTGCAGTGTGATCATGTCACTAGGCTTATCTGCCAGTGAGTATAAGTATGGGTAACTCAGTAAGGGCCACTTTGTCAGACCAATATGAAGGATGCATATTTGCAAATGAAATCTAGTTTGGGGCAGATGTTGAAGTATTATTACCCCAAAATACAAACAGTCTTTATGTGGGGAGTTTTCTGGGATTGCCGCCGTGTTCTGCCTCGCCTGCGGCTGCTTAGCTTGTTTCATTATGTCAAAGTGTAGCAAAACAACCCTGTAGCAGTCATAATCCTGTAGTCTGTGGCAGTCTTTGGAAAACTCCAAAGAAAATTTCCTTCCTGTGGTTTCAAAGACGGGCTTTCACACTTCAGAGATGGCTGACTTAGTGGCTGCAGGCTAGCGCCAGGAACCCGCATAGCATCCACACTACAGAGGAGAAATAATGCAGTCCTCTGGACGGACCGCAAACATTTTTGCTTTGGAGCTGCAGCATGAGACACAGGGGGAAGTTCTTTAACCTTGATGTAACCGCCTAGAGTGACAGAGCTTCTCACATTTCTCTATAGTGAATTGTAGATTATTCTGCATTCTGATGTTTTCCAAAGGCTGTATAACCGTCAGAAGTATACGCTGCAAGAGATTCTGCTTCTTTCGTCGTATTCAGGAAGACTTAAGTGGTGTAGGCTGAAGCTTGTCACAGAACTACTTATTGTCAGTATCTGAGATGCAGAATTATGAAAATGATAGCCATGTAAGCATGTGATTGCTTATTTGCAGAGCATCCCACTAGCTTTCACAAGTGTAATTATAATTCAATGTATGTACAGTACACACACACATATGCACACCCACACACACAGGCATACCACCATCAGCTCTTATTTCTCTGCAGCTCATGGTGCCTCTCAATCCCCCTCACACTCTGTGAAGCTCAGCAGTCTACACTCTGCGTCCTCCTAGACTCACTCAACCTGTTAATCTATCCCATCACTAATTGTCTTCTGGCCTAGTTGATGTTCAGCATGCATCTTGATCACATTTCTATGTGTTACTGGGGCCTTTACTTCCACTTAGACCAACAGGTGAAAAGAGAATTCTTGTATACTTAATTAAAGCACACAGTTACTATATGGACTGATGGTGCTGCTGCTGTCGCATGTGTCCCCGCATCATTT